>NC_056060.1:25058473-25664223 GCF_016772045.2 Ovis aries | reverse complement strand
AGAAGAAATAGTACAAAGAGCCCTGTTTCAATAGATTGTGTCTGTGAGAAACCCACCAGGATAAATTCTCTCACTACCTTTGTTTGGTTTTCATCCATTTGATTTGGTTTCACCTGGATCAAAAAAATTAAACAATGGGGCATTAGTAATGTTAAAAATGGATAAGATATTTCACACAAAATGTAAGAACCTTATTTCAAAAGTGAACTTTTTCTCTAAAATGCGTCTTGATTGGTTAGCTGGAAGAAATTATTTTTTCCTTAGATGATATGAATATATATTACCCAACAACTCTAGCTTTGAGATACTGATGAAGTAGCCAACATTTTTTTAACTCACCGGTACTGGACTTTTAACTTCAACTTGATGCATCTCTATCTTCCATCAGTCAGCATTTTCCTTCCCCTATTTTACAATGTCTCAAGGCAATATTATATTTCACTAAGATATTAACATTTTAAAAAATTATAATCTTTAGAAAAAATAAAATTAGAAGATAGAATTTAAAATTCCAGTGTACAGGCAGGCATTAGAGTCTATAAAGGTTTTATCTGAAATAAGAAAATCATCACACTGTAGATGGTTAGGCTACTATAATAACCCTGTGGCCTTTTCTATGAAGATAACTCTTGAGGCTCCACCCTGTAAAAATGGCTAGAGGGAAGTTTATTTGCCACTTTGGTCTTATTGGTAGCTCATTGCCTAAGTAATGACACTTACTTAAGTTTGCTAAATGTCTGTCCTGCATATTATTATTATAATATACTTCCATCCAGCTTATTATTATCTATAATAACATTTCTCATCTTAAGTCATAGCTGTGGACATATGGGTACATAGTATGCTTTTATTGATCTAAATAGAATCATATGATGGTTACTCATACATTCAAGTTACTCCTTTGTTTGACTCCTATCAAATTGGGCACAAAGAAATGATTTCTTTTATATGAAAGAATTAGCAGTCCAGGAAGTGTGTTTGTGTATTTCATCCATTCATATGAGCAATAGCTAGAAGGTGCTGCTGCATGAAATGAAATGGGTAGTAGTCTACTGAGGACTGTGAGTACACGCAATAGCTGCTATCGACTCAAATTCTACAGTGCTGCCACACACATAGCAATGTTTTCAGGGATTAAGACACAATAATTTCAAGTTTAGATATCAATGAATATTCTTCATATTTTACCATGCCCTGTTTGAGTCTATGAACTGAATATCTTCATTTAGGCGTTTAACAAGAATGCAAGTTTTGAAAAAGATAATTTTAAGCCAAATAAAAATTAAAGAAAACGATAAAAATGTATATTACTTCTCAATTAAAGAAATTATATGAAAAAAGAAAAAAATTATATGAATAGAAATATTGTTATTTATATGCTAACAATTAAAATTATCAAGGAATAATAAAAGAAAATCTCCCAAATTTAAGTATCATTTTGTTAAAGTGATGCTTGCAAAAAGATTCATTAACCAGAGAAAATGATAAAATAATAAAGGGAAATAAAACAACACTCAAAAATATACTTAAAACATGAAAGAAATTTATATACACAGAAAGTTAAGCTATATAAACAGCTATACTAAAGGAAAAGACAACAAAATATAAATATTTACTTGGACAATTAAAACTTTCTTTTTACTTATTGATAGTTTTAAATTTTCTATAATAAACTCAATTATACTTTTGATTAATATATAACTGTGAATTTGTGCAGTTATAAATATCCACACAGCTTTTTTGATAGCAAAACTCTTATTTTATATTAAAAAACTGAATATTTGGATTTTGTCCTTTATTTGCAACTTAATTGTTGCTTATTTTAGTTACTAAATTTCAGATTAAAAATCTCCTTAATTATAATCCATGTAACTTTTTTACAGAGCTATTATTGTTGTCTAGGTCGCGAAGAGTCAGACACGACTGAGTGACTTCACTTTCACTTTTCACTTTCATGCACTGGAGAAGGAAATGGCAACCCACTCCAGTGTTCTTGCCTGGAGAATCCCAGGGAGTCAGACACGACTGAAGCGACTTAGCAGCAGCAGCAGCAGATATAAAAAAAAAACACCTCAGATTTATTAAAAGCAAGGTTTTAATGATAAATGTTTTTCAAAAAGTATTTCATGATTAAATTTTCATGTTTAAACATTTTTGTAATTACAAAAATAAAGAACATTTATTGCTGAAATTTAGAAACATGATAAACATGAGGAAAATAATTTTCCTAATACCAAGAAGCAAACATGGTTAACTTTAGTGTGTCTTGAAAGCTTTCTAAAATGTATTTTTTACTTATATAATTGATATTACATATACAATATGATCTACTACTGAAAAATTCTGCAATTTCCATTAAATACGGATCTTGCAAATGGGTATAGATAACAGGAACATGAAGTAAAGCTTTCAACATAATAGAGTTTAAGTCTAATTATATACCTTCTGCATATAAAGTGTGGATTCTCGGGTCTTGTGGTCAGAAGCCTGACACATTAACGCTACAGAGCCATCATCCTAAATACTACAGATGTAGGAAAATAAACAAATAAGGAGGAACCCCTAGGTTACACTGGCCATTATTAGGAAATTTGGGCATTCAGGGATTTAGGGATTCAGGTACTCATAATCAAATTGCAATGGGAATTATTAAAATTTTTAAATCATAATCTATTGCCAGAAATTACCAAACACAAAAAATATGTGTGTTTTAGGGTAATAGTGGGATGCAGAGGTAAATGGTAATGGATAGGGAAAAAGAAGAGGAAAAAAGATTCTTTTTTGCAATATATCAGTTAGGTGATAGTTACAGTATGTCAGCTGGGTTATTTAAAATTTCTAAATTTAAAATTATTCATTGTAGTGCTGTTTGCATAAGTTATGAAATAATAAATGATATGCATGTCCATTAATTGAATATTTATTTCATTATAGCAGACCTTTTTTAAAAATGTTATATAATCGAGAGGTAAATGTTACCAGGACTGAGATTAATAAAAAAATAATGAAACATTAGGAAAAGTTTGGTTCCAAGTGCCTTGCCAAAAACAGTAAACCTTTTCACCACTTTCTTTATTGGGGTGCCTTCTCTAGTCAGGATTCCCATTTTAGATTTTATATTGTTTTATTTTTCTAAATTATAAAACTATGTAAATAAGATTAAATTCTCACCCTTTCTTCCACTGCCACATCCATACCACAAGGGGAAAGAAGAGAGAGGGGTAAATAGAGAGGAAAGGAGAAGAAAGAACAGAAAGAGAGAGAAAGATTGATTTATGGATATACTTTCATATACTGTATGCAATGCTAATTCTTTTTAAATAATACATAATTTTTTAAAAATAGTTCTGCCATAATGAAATAAATATTAATTAATGGATATGCATATCATTTATTATTTTATAACTTCTGCAAACAGCGCAACAATGAATAATTTTAAATTTTGAATTTTGCTCATAGTTATTTAGGTATTTATTGGGCATTTGGAAGGGATACAGGCCTGAGAGTGAAATTTCTGAGAAGAATGTTGACAGACTGTTTTCTCCTCCTGTGAAAAACATACATGGTGCTATTTTGCACTCTTTCCAACACTGGATAATATCAATCTTTATTGTAATTTTGCAAATATGATAGGTAAAATAATAGTTCATTATCTTAATTTGTGTTTGCCTCATCAGCAGTATTCATGAACATCTTTGGATTTTTAACTATTTGTATACTCTTTAAGCACAACCTGGAATCAAGATTGCTGGGAGAAATATCTATAAACTCAGATATGGAGATGACACCACCCTTATGGCAGAAAGTGAAGAGGAACTAAAGAGCCACTTGATGAAAATGAAAGAAGAGAGTTTAAAAATTGGCTCAAAGCTCAACATTAGGAAAACTAAGATCATGGCACCCAGCCTCATCACTTCATGGCAAATAGATGGGGAAACAGTGGAAACAGTGGCTGACTTTATTTTGGGGGGAACTCAAAAATCACTGCAGATGGTGACTGCAGCCATGAAATTAAAAGAGCTTACTCCTTGGAAGGAAAATTATGACCAACCTAGACAGCATATTAAAAAGCAGAGACTACTTTGCCAACAAAGCTCCATCTGAAGTGGCATCGCTTAGTCATCTCCGACTCTTTGGGACCCCATGGACTGTAGCCTGCCAGGCTCCTCTGTCCATGGGATTTTCTAGGCAAGAATATTGGAGTGGGTTGCCATTTCCTTCTCCAGGGGATCTTCCCAACCCATTGGGAAGATCTCATTGTAGGTCTCCCACATTGTAGGCAGATGCTTTTACCATCTGAGCCACCAGGGAAGTCTCGTCAAGGAGTATGTCTAGTCAAGGCTATGATTTTTCCAGTAGTCATGTATGGGTATGAGCATTGGACTGTAAAGAAAGCTGAGTACCAGAGAACTGATGCTTTTGAACTGTGGTGTTGGAGAAGACTCTTGCGAGTCCCTTGGACTGCAAGGAGATCCAACCAGTCCATCCTAAAGGAGATCAGTACTGAGTGTTTGTTGGAAGGACTGAAGTTGAAGCTGAAACTGCGATACTTTGGCCACCTGATGCAAAGAACTGACTCATTTGAAAAGACCCTGATGCTGGGAAAGATTGAGGGCAGGAGGAGAAGGGGACGAAAGAGAATGAGATGGTTGGATAGCATCACCAACCCAATGGACATGAGTTTGAATACACTCTGGGAGTTGGTGACAAACAGGGAGGCCTGACCTGCTGTAGTCTATGGGGTCACAAAGAGTCGGACATGACTGAGTGACTGAACTGAACTGAATACTCCCTCTTCTGAAAATTTCCTGAGCATGTTATTACTTAACTGTCTATTATGTTTTCATTAGTAATGTACAGAAATTCTCTAGATTTCAAGGATATTACAAGATGCAAATAGTTGAAATATTGATATTTAACCCTAGCCTAAATTTATAATTGATTCAATTTTTACCTATGTAAACTTCCAAACAGAGACATAGCATATCAGCAGTACCTCAGGAGGCTACTTATATCCTCCTCTCAGTCAAAAACCCTAAAACTCTTTTTATGATTTTTTAATCACTCTTAATTAATTTAGCTTTCTTGAACTTCAATAAGGGGAATTGTATGATAATGCTGTATATGTTTGATTACTTTGATTTTATACTATCTGTGAAATTTCTCCAAGCAATTATGCTAATCAGTGTTTATTTTTTGTTACCAGTGAACTGTATTATTTCCTTCAATTGTATGAACATACTGTAATTTACTTACACATTACATTGTTGTTGGACATTTGTCAGGTACAAGTAACGCTACTATGAACATTTCTGCTCATGTTTTTTAATGGACATAACACTTATTTCTGTTGGATGTGTGTGCATATCAACTGGAACTTTTCAATCGTAGAATAAATGTGTGCTTAATTCAATAAGAAACTGCCAAATATTTTTCTTTATTGACATCAGTAGTTTCCCTTTTTGTAATATAAACATGCTATTCTCTCATATCAGTTTTTATCTTCAGTGTTGTAGGAAAAATCCAAAATCAAACTGACATCTTTTTCATATATCTACGGGCTATTTGGAAATAGATATATGGGCATTTTCATGAGATGCCAATTCAAATCATTTGCTCAGTTGTTAACTGGATCATGGGCATTTTCTTACTGACTTAAATTATTTGTATCATGTATAAGCAAATCCCTTGTTGAATATATGCAGTACAATGATTTAATTCTATTAACACTTACCTTTTCACTTAATGGTGTCTTAGTAAGCAGAAGCTGTTAGTTTTAATAATGCCAAGTTTTTCATAGATGGTTAAAGACATTTCTTTTGAAAAATATTTCTTTCTTTCAAAGTCATGAACATATTCTCATTTTAAAATAGATGCTTAAAGATTTTTGGTTTTCACATGTAAGGATATGATCCTTTTAAAAGTAATTGTATGTGGTGTGAGGTAGGGCGTCAAGCTTCATTTTCTTTCATATGGATATTTAACTGACCAAAAATATTTACTAAAGAGACCATTGATTTTTGGCTAGATTGCAGTGGAGACTATGCGATAAATAACACTATATATGGGCCTCCATGTCAATCTTCTCTATTTTTTATACTTTTACTAATACAACATTGTCACATTAAGAGTTACATTAAATCTTGATATCTGATACTATAAATCTCCCCCTTTGTTCTTTTTTTAATATAAATTTATTTTAATTGGAGGCTAATTACCTTTGTTCTTTAATATTGCTTTGTGTATTCCAGGCCCTATTCTTTTTTACCTGCAGTTTAGAATTAGCTTATCAACTTCTTTTAGCATATATAAGGATACTAACTGGAAATATAATCTATATGTCAAACAATGTAACTGTTTGGGATCATTGCCCTATAACAGCAATGAGTCATGTGTACATAAACATGAACATGTTGCTTCAGTTAATTTCTCTCAGTTATGTGTTTTAGTTTTCAGAGTAAAGTTTAGATTTTTTTTACTCTTTATGTTATTTTTGAACTACTGCAAATTTCTCTTTCTTTAATTTTATTTTTTAAACAGTTGCAGTGACTTTGCTATATTCACTTGGCCTAAATATTATTGTATTGAATCTACCGATTACTTTGGCTAGTATGCACATCTTAACAATATTATGTCTTCCAATCCATGAACACAGAATGTATTTCCATTTATTTGGCTCTATAATTTATTTCAACAGTATGTAATAGTTTTCAGTGTATGTATCTTCAACCTCCTTATGTTAGCTTCATTCCTATTTTAATTTTGATACTATTGTAAATGAATGACTGTTTATAGTATCTAGACTATAGACTGTTTATTTTAGACTGTTTATAGTATCTAGAAGTGCAAATAATTTTTTGTGCTTTGAGTTTTTAATCCTACAACTTTGCTGAATTTGTTCATAAGGTCTAACAGTTTGTTGGAATCTGTAGGGTTTTCTACTTATAAGATCATGTCTGCAATCAGAAATTATTTTACTTCTTCCTTTTCTATTTCTGGATAATATTTACCTCTTTTTCTTGTGTAATAGCTCTGGGCTTTTTCTTATGTTGAATAGTGGAGGTAAGAGTGGGAATTCTTGCCTTATTTCTAATCTAGAGGAAATGTTTTCAGTCTTTCACCATTGGCTCTAATGTTAGCTGTGAGTCTTTTCCTAAATGGTCTTTATTATGTTGAGATAATTCACTTCTACACCTAGTTTTGTTTTTTTTTTAATGTTTCTTATCATGTAAGGGTGAGGAGTTTTGTCAGATGTTTTCTCTGCATTAGTTGAGATATTTATGTGAGTTTAGTCCTTCATGTAGTTAATATGTTACTTTGACTGTTCTTCATCTTTTAAACCATCCTTGCATTCCAGGAAAAAAAACCCACTTTGTCACAGTGTATAATCCTTTTAATATGCTGTTAAATTCTCTGTGATCGTATTCTGTTGATGATTTTTATTTCAGCATTCATTAGAGACATTGGTCTGTAGTTTTCATTTCCTATGTCTTTGTCTGGCTTTGATGTCAGGGTAATGAAATTTAAGTTGTTTTCATATTTTGGCTATTATAAATAATGATACAATAAACATTGGGGTACATATATCTTTTTCAATTAAAGTTTCTATTTTCTTTGATAAATACCCAGACATGAAGTTGCTGAATCCTATGACAGTTATATTTTAAGCTTTTGAAGAAATTTCATACTTTTTCCATAGTGACTGCACCAATTTAAAATATCACCAGCAGTGTACAAGTGTTTCCTTTTATCCACATCTTCACCAATACTCCTTATTTGTTGTCTGTTTGATGATAGCCATTCAGTTATTATGGCTTTCAGTTGCAATTCTCTGATGATTTCTGATGCTGAATATCCTATCATGTGCCTGCTGGCCAGCTGTATGTATGTCTTCTTTAGAAAAATGTCAATTCGTGGCCCATTTTTCAACTGGTTAGTTTCTGTTGTTGAGGTATATGGGTGATTTATATATTTTGGATATTAACCCCATATCATGTGTATTATTTGAAAATGATTTCTCCAGTTTAGTAAGCTGCCTTTTCACTTTGTTGATGGTTTCCTTTGCCATGCAAAAGGCTAAGTTTGCTCTATTCACATTTATTTATTTTTTCATTTCCTTTGCTTAAAAAGATGAATCTAGAAAAATAATGCTATGACCATGTTAGAGAGCATACTTTCTGCATTTTCTGCTAGGAGTTTTATGGTTTGAGGCTTTACACTTTAGAAAAAAAAGTGAAGTTAAAGTGTTAGTTGCTCAGTTGTGTCCAACTGTTTGCTACCCCATTGAGTCTTTAATCTATTTTAAATTAATTTTTACAAAGGGCATGAGAAAGTAGTCTAGTTTAATCCTTTTGCATGTAGCTATCCAGGTTTTCCAACGATATCTACTGAAGAGTCTATGAAAAACAAAAGTGGTGAGAGTGGGCATTCTTGTCTTGTTCCTGATCTTAAAGAAAATGTTTTCAGATTTTCAACACTGAGTATGATGTTAGCTGTGGTCTTATTATATATGGCTTTTTTATGTTGAAGTACCTTCCCTATATATCTACTTTGCATAGAGTTCTTATCATAAATGCATGTTGAATATTGTCAAAAGCTTTCTCTGGATCTATTAAAATGATAGTTGATCTTTATTCTTCAATTTGTTAATGTAGTGTATCAGGTTGATTGCTTTGTGGATATTGAACCATCCTTTTGTCTCTGAGATAAGCACCATTGGATCATGATGTATAATCATTTTAAGTACTGTTGAATTTGTTTTGCAAATTTTTTGGAGGATTTGTGCATCCACGTTCATCAGTGATATTGACTTGTAGTTTTCTTTTTTAGTGATATTTTTGTCTGATGTTGATATCAGGGTGATGCTGGCAACATTTGCAAACATTTTCTCCCATCCTGTAAGTTGTATTTTCATTTTTTGTATCTGATAAATCAAATTTATTTCATTATTTTACTTTTTCAAAATACATTTATTATCCTGAGAGTTTATTTCAAAGGAGATTTTAAAAATATCTTTCTCAAGTGGAAAACTTCTATAACAGTTTCTTTCCCACAGTCTGACTCGGATTTGTCTAGACTGCCTTGGATTTGTGTACTGCCTTGTGTTAAATATTTATACTTAACACTAAGAAGTCAATCCATGAAAGAACATGGTATAACTTTCCTGATAATCTGGTTTTCTTTTATATACCTCTGTAAAGATTCACATTTTCTTAATGGTGCATGTACTATCTTTCAAAGTTTATTTCCAGATGATTTGTGTTGATACTGAAAATGAAATAATTTACCTGTAAGAATTTACAAATCTTCTCATCCATAAAAGGAAAGTTTTATTACCTACATGTTTTGTAGTTAGCCAACTTATTGAATCATTTTGTGTTTTAGTTTATTCTTTCTTTCTTGGTGGACATTCATTTCTTAGCCAGTCAAAATTTCTCTTCCTAATACTCATGTTTGTATGTTATAACCTTTGTGTCATTTCACTGGTGTATATAGGAGCAGTGATGATGATGTAGCAACTGACTTTCCCCAAAGTACATTATCTTTTAAGTACCTGTAAGTATCAGTGACTTACAGCAAGTTCTTTTTTTTTTTTTTTTTCACTCGCATTGACTTGTTGCTTCTGGTTGATATATATATTTTCTCTCCCTCTTGTACCTCTCCTCCCATTTTACCCCTCTAGGTCATCACAGAGCACTGAGCTGGGCTCCCTGTGCTATACAGCTGCTTCCTGCTAGCTTGCTAGCTATTTCACACATGGTAAAGAATATATGTCAATGCAACTGTCTCAGTTCATCCCACCCTTCCCTTCCCCTACTATGTCCACAAGTCCATTCTCTACATCGGTGTCTCTATTCCTGCCCTGCAAATAGGGGTTTTTTTTCTAATTAATTTATTTTTTTTAATTGGAGGCTACTTACTTTACTAAAGAGCCTCTTGATGAAACTGAAAGAGGAGGGTGAAAAAGTTGGCTTAAAGCTCAACATTCAGAAAACTAAGATCATGGCATCCGGTCATATCAGTTCAGTTCAGTTCAGTTCAGTTGCTCAGTCGTGTCCGACTCTTTGCGGTCCCATGAATTGCAGCACACCAGGCTTCCCTGTCCATCACCAACTCCCGGAGTTCTTTCAAAATCACATCCATCAAGTCTGTGATACCATCCAGCCATCTCTTCCTTTATCGTCCCCTTCTCCTCCTGCCCCTAATCCCTCCCAGCATCAGAGTCTTTTCCAATGAGTCATCTCTTTGCATGAGGTGACCAAAGTACCGGAGTTTCAGCTTTAGCATTACTCCTTCCAAAGAACACCCAGGATTGATCTTCTTTAGAATGGACTGGTTGGATCTCCTTGAAGGCCAAGGGACTCTCAAGCTCATACACCATGTTTCAGTTCAGTTCAGTTGCTTAGTCGTGTCTGACTCTTTATGACCCCATGAATTGCAGCATGCTAGGCCTCCCTGTCCATCACCAACTCCTGGAGTTCACTCAGACTCACGTCCATCGAGTTGGTAATTCCATCCAGCCATCTCATCCTCTGTCGTCCCCTTCTCCTCCTGCCCCCAATCCCTCCCAGCATCAGGGTCTTTTCCAGTGAGGCAACTCTTTGCATCAGGTGACCACTGGAAAAACCATAGCTGGTCCCATCACTTCATGGCAAATAGATGGGGAAACAGTGACTGACTTTATTTTTATGGGCTCCAAAATCACTGCAGATGGTGATTGCAGCCATGAAATTAAAAGACGCTTACTCCTTGGAAGGAAAGTTATGAGCAACCTAGACAACATATTAAAAAGCAGAGACATTACTTTGCCAACAAAGGTCTGTCTAGTCAAGGCTGTGGTTTTTCCAGTGGTCACGTATGGAGATAGTTGGACTTTAAAGAAAGCTGAGTGCTGAAGAATTGATGCTTTTGAACTGTGGTGTTGGAGAAGACTCTTGAGAGTCCCTTGGACTGCAAGGAGATCCAACCAGTCCATCCTAAAGGAGATCAGTCCTGGGTGTTCATTGTAAGGACTGATGTTGAAGCTGAAACTCCAATATTTTGGCCACCTGATGCGAAGAGCTGACTCATTTGTAAAGACCCTGATGCTGGGAAAGATTGAGAGCAGGAGGAGAAGGGGACGACAGAGGATGAGATGGTTGGATGGCATCACTGACTCGATGGACATGGGTTTGGGTGGACTCCGGGAGTTAGTGATGGATAGGGAGGCCTGGTATGCTGCAGTTCATGGAGTTGCAAAGAGTCAGATATAACTGAGCGACTGAACTGAATTGAACTGAATTACTTTACAATATTATAGTGGTTTTTGCCACACATTGACATGAATCAGCTATGGGTGTACTTTATTGCACAGGAAAAAGAGCCATGGTGCATTGCATAAAGGTTCTTAAAGGTTTTCTTTAAAAGTGCCGTATGAAAATTTGTCTTATTGGGCAAACCAAGTCATACTGCCTAGTCTAACATTTGTGAAACATAGAAATATTATCCTCTAGTAAAAAAAGGAAAATGAATCACTTAGAGCAATAACTCTGTCATATGAATATTTTGTTTTGTCCTTGATTTTAATTGTAATGTTTTTGTGTTTTACAACTAAAGTATGCTTTTGCCAATTATTTCTGATGAGGTGGGTTTTTTTTACCGAGTTAAATCATTTATTTCTATTTCTGGTTTACTTTATTAAAAATGGGTTTCAATTTTATCTATTTTTGCTTCTGCATCTATCAAGACATTCTTATGTTACTTTTATTAATTAAAAAGTCTGTTATATTTATATATTATATTCACATATGATACAATAATGGAGAGCTCTTAAGGTATACATCTTACTTGATAATATTCTATTATTTGGATATTTTTCTCTAGAATGTGGCTTAATATAATATAATCTTTGTAACTCTGGTTATCACACCTAAGGGCTCAACAATTAGGTAGTCATTGTGTAAAATCGTATATATCCATATAATAATACTAATATTTTAGTACAGAATCATTCAAACATGTTATTAAAGTGGCTAACTGCATGGTAAATTTTTATAAATTACTTTTTATTTTAAAATATCTTATTCATAGCTAAAGAATGTGTCTCTCAACGTGGTTGTAGTGGTGAGCTTGGGTTAGGGTATCAAAGATAGAATTAACACATGGAAAGGGGTCTTTAATACGGTTAAATACACAGACTCCTAATCGCTATGCTAAGCTTTATTCCAGAGACTTTTCTTCAAATGTAAAATCAAGTCTCATTGCCAGTCACAACTTTCTTCTAATCACTAGAGATAAATTTACTTTCCATCATAGCTAAAACAGCAAACTTTCCCTGCCAATTTTTTTGTTTCCATTCCTCCTCATTATTACAAAAGAGAAATCTTCAAATTAGAATAAAAACTGTGTAAGAATCTGAAACTTAATCCAGCACGCTGAATAAAGACCAAAATAGGAAACCAGTTTCAACAGAACTACTGTGTAATGAATTCCCTCTCTAGAGGGCCAGTTTCCAAAGATGGCCTCTACAGAACATACAAGGGAACAATATTTAAATTCTTCATTTGATTCTGTCTAGACCATGATTTTTTTTGCCACTGTCACTTTGTCTTTACAGTTTATATAAAAAGGGAGAACTACAGAGGGCAAGCCTGAAGACTACCCATGACTGACTTCTTAATCCCATAATGTTATTCCTAAAAGCCTATTCAGCAATTCATATGAATTCCCACAATAATTCATGGAACACTACTATATCTGGTTTTTCTGAGATATGAGAAAACTGTTGTATTTGGTCTTTCTGTATACTCAGATGTGGAAAATGGCATTCAACTATACAGAATTCCATGATATTCAGCTTGTATCTTCAGGTAAGGTAAAGCTCACATGTGTCTGAGCTCTCCTTATTTCTTTCTTCTACCCTTTCTTGTTTGATAACTTAACATGTGAATTATAAAAGTACTATTTCTCCAGAATCATAGCTGAGATTTTATATAAGAGCTTATAAAAAATGTTACTTCAAACATTTGCTAAAACTCTCAAAGGATCTTGCCAGGTGCTCCTTTTTATCCTCACTCTATATAAGGGTGTTCTGATCCAAAATCAGGGAAAATTCCAGAAAATAAATGGATACACCTTTTTTCAGAAAAGTCTATCCCCTGTACTTTCTGTTACTTTTAATGAGTAGCAGGCAAGGAATTTTATTTGTAGTTGAGATTGCAAAATTTAGGACATTCTTTGTGAGCATAAGTAAACATGAGATAGTTTAGTAATTGATACTTACTTAACTTTAACATGTATTTTCAAGAGTGTGTTTTTACTGAAGGGAAGAATTGAAATGTGAACTCTTGTAAATTTTCATTTTAATATTGACTTATAATCTATTCTTAAAAAGATATAGGACTATTTCTCATAGCCTAACTCAAAAAAATTTAAAGTTGTATAAAGGATTTAGATCTATTGATATGTCCTTAATTCAACTCGACGCATTTCTCACAAATAGAACAAAGAATATTGAATAGCATTATATTTAATGTCTTTGTATGTCACAAACACTGAGTTAACTTGGCTGTGTTTTTGTTTGTTTTTTTTTTGGGGGGGGGGGAAATCTGTGTTTTTTTCAGTATTATTTAAAATGGTAAGTCCTTATACATATTTACTTATTGTCAACACTTTGTCAGCTGTAGGAAATTAGGAAAGCTCTTTGTTCACTTTGTTTTTATTATATCCAGAATAGGAATATGGATACTTGAAAATCATGGTAACATCTCTGTATATGGTAGGTAGCTCAGCTGGTAAAGAATCTGCCTGCAATGCGAGAGACCCCGGATCAATTCCTGGGTCAGGAGGATCCACTGGAGAAGGGATAGGCTTCCCACTCCAGTATTCTTGAGCTTCCCTGGTGATTCAGACAGTAAAGAATCTGCCTGCAATGTGGGAGATCTGTGTCTGGTCCCTGGGTTAGGAAGCTCTCCTGGAGGAGGGCATGGCAACCCACTCCAGTATTCTAGACTGGAGAATCCCATGGACCGATGAGCCTGGTGGGCTACAGTCCATGGGGTACCAAAGAGTTGGATGCAACTAAGTACAGCACAAAGTAATGTGGCTCAAAGCAAGTCATCTGCCCTAATGAGTAATGTTTTGTAAAACCAATTCTAACATGGAAATCTGTCATTCTTTTGCAGCTTTGAAAACAAATAAGCATACTCATGTGGAGAATTGCTCTAGCTCTATGAGTAAATTCATTCTTTTAGGCTTCCCTTATACTTGGGAAATTCGGATCCTCTGTTTCTCAGTTTTTTCTGGGACATATATTCTGACACTCATTGGAAATCTGTGCATTATTTGTGCTGTGAGGTGCGACCATCAACTGCAAACTCCAATGTACATCCTGCTGGCCAATTTTTCCTTCCTGGAGATCTGGTTTATCACCTCCACTGTCCCTAATATGCTAGCCAACTTTCTTTCTGAGACCAACACCATCTCCTTCTCTGGCTGCTTTCTGCAGTTTTACTTCTTCTTCTCCATGGGCACCACTGAGACCTTCTTCTTGTCTGCCATGGCCTTTGACAGGTACCTTGCCATCTGCAGGCCCCTTCACTACCCCACTGTCATGCCAGTGCAACGCTGCATCAGAATGGGAGCCTGCTGCTGGGTGTGCGGCTTCTTGTACTTCCTCTTGCCTATATATCTAATCTCTCAACTCCCCTTTTGTTGTCTCAATAAAATTGATCACTTCCTATGTGACCCAGGACCCCTTATAAAGCTGTCTTGTGCACCAGCTCCTGTTATTGAGATCATCTGTGCCATCTACAATTCAGTCCTCATTTTCTCCACCTTACTCTTCATTACCAGCTCCTACACCCTGGTGATCAGAGCTGTGTTTAGGGTTCCCTCAGCAGAAGGCCGGCATAAGGCTTTCTCTACATGTGGCTCCCATCTGTCTGTAGTGTCTCTGTTCTATGGCTCTATTATGGTCGTATATGTGAGCCCAACAGCAGGCAATCCAGCCGGGATTCAGAAATATGTGACTTTGTTTTATTCTGTGCTAACTCCACTGTTCAACCCCTTGATCTATAGTCTCCGGAATAAAGAGATGAAGGAGGCTCTGAGAAAATTATTTAAGACTTTGAGGTTTAGGCAGAGGCCTGGCAGAAATCTTTGAAGAACTCGTGTGTGCAACTGAAATAATATATGTGAACTAAATGATTGAAAGATTAGCATTCAATTGTATTAACCACATTAGACAAATATATTTGAGGGAGGGAGAAGAACATAGTCAAATGTAATTAAATGTTTATTAAATTAACTGTGGCCATCTGTCCATTTTTTTATTGTTTGAGAAAATTTACATTATTGGTAAAATTTTTCACATTCAAATAAAAATAATCAAAGAAAAAATAATCAGTCTTCTTCCTGGCATTCAGAATTAATACTAAAATTTTTATGTTACCATATCAGTTACACATGTATACACAATAATCAAATATTTATTACTAATATTTCTCTAGTAAGTCAAAAGTCATGCTAAATTTCAAAACAACATTTAAATTTTAATGTCCATGTCAATATTAAAGACCTGAAAAATTAATTAACTTCTTTATAAAAATTCATTTATCGTAATTGTACTTCCCACTTTCTTACCAAGATTTAGTTTAAATACTCAGAATTTGGATCCAGATGGTTGCCATTATTTCTCCATTATATGTTTAATTTAATAATTATTTTTAAAATAAACTCTCTATAAAATAAACCATACATTGCCTTTTCCTGATAGGTCATTTGTGCATTCCACAAGCTAGAGATAACAGCCAGTGACCCTCAGGTATTGTTGCAATTACAGAAATTGCTAGATTTGCTTTGCTAACTCTGTCAAGAACAATAGCATCTCATACTGTCAGCCAGAATTTTCCTCATTCCACAAAAAAACCATGAATCCATTAGTTATTACTTCCCCATCCTTCCTCTCTCCAGTCCTTGGAAACAATTAATCTACTTTCTGTTCTATAGCTTTGTTTATTCTTAAAATTTCATATAAATGGAATCATACAATATATGTGACCTTTTGTGACCAACTTCTTTCACTTAACATAATGTGTACAAGATTCATTTTTGCTGAGCATGTTTATCTGTACTTTATTCCTTTTTATGGCTGAATAGCATATCTTAGTATGGATATACCCACATTTTATCTGTTCAATAGTTGATGGACCTTTGAGTTGTTTCCATCAGTGGTCTATTATGAGTTATACATGAACAAGTTTTTGTGTGAACATATATTTTCACTTTGGGGGTTTACTCTAGGGAAAGGAATCACTGTGTTGTATATTAACTATTTAACATTTTGAAGAATTGTCAGACTATTTTCCGAAGTGACTGTGCCATCTTTACTATCATATCGGCATAGTATGAAATGTATGGGTTCAGTTTCACTGTATCCTCACCAACCCTTGTTTGCTCTTTTTTTTTGTTTGTTTTTTTGTCCTTTAGCTATCCTTGTATATATGAAGAGGTATCTTATTATGGCGCTTACTTGCATTTCCCTAATGATAAGGATGCTGATTATCTTTCAGTGTGCTTATTGGCCACTTGCATGTCTTCACTGGGAAATATATAGTCAAACCCTCAATGATAAAACATTAGCCTATTCATCTTTCTAATTCTCAACTGTAGAGGTCTTTACATATACTCTGGATATAAGTCACTTATTAGATAAATAATTTGCAAATATCTTTTATCAATCTGTGAGTTACATTTTTACTTTTATGATTGTCCTTTGAAGTTTTCAATTTTAATGAAGTCCAACTTATCTTTTTACCTTATCGCTTGTGATGCTGGTTTCATCTCTAAGAAATCTTTGCCTAATCGAAAGTTACAAAAAGTACTACTATGCTTATTTATATATTTATTTTTTATTATAGATGATTTTTCCAACTTTTATATTCATTTTATATTTTAATAGGTATTTGTTAAGACCAGAGATCAAACACAAACTCCAATTTATGGCATATCTAAATCTGTCACAAAGTTTATGGGGCAATATTAGTCACAGCATACTTACTTATTTATTTTTTTAAATTGTATTTTACTTTATTGTCTATATAAATTGCATTTTTATATTATGAACAATTAATTTTTCAAATTTAACAGTATGAAATCATTTCACATTTAGGTAGAAAATATCAACTGTTCATTTAGTATACATACCATCATTTAAGAAATGTTAGCACAATATGAATATTTTGTTATCATTTTAACTAATTTTTGTTTTGCCATCTTGATATTCCCGAAAAGATTGCTTTCTATCACACATTTTCAAAAGGAATCTTTTTTATTATGTCCCTGAGATTATAAAATCTTTATCTAATCATTTAAAATAAATTATTCATATAATTTATAATTAAATAGTACCTTTCAGTGACATTTCAAGCATTATTTAGGGTAGGAAAAAAGAATGAGAAATAAATTACTTATATAAAAGAAAATAGGCAAATTGTGGAAAATGGAGAATTAATGAAATGACTATAATAATTAAATAAATAATGTGCGGTAATAAAGTTCTTTTCTCTAAATACGTATAAAATATCAAATTGTATAGAAAAAAAGACTTACTATAGCTAAATAGTTAAGTTATAATAAGGACAATTTTGATGGTGACCAAATTGCAGCAAAAAAATGTGCTTATTAATGCAGTATAAGAAGGAATTACAGTGGCTATTCAACTATCCATTCACTCCTTTCACATGAGGAAATCCCTTGGGGTAAAGAAAAGAAGATAGGGGAAACACACTAAATTCCTTAGTGACTAGACTCCAGGTAAATCCAGTAATACAGTAAAGATGTTTTCCTGGAAAAAAAAAAAAAAAAGACTTCATCTT
Source organism: Ovis aries (assembly GCF_016772045.2). Lineage (NCBI taxonomy): Eukaryota > Metazoa > Chordata > Mammalia > Artiodactyla > Bovidae > Ovis > Ovis aries. Next base: position 25,646,368 of record NC_056060.1, on the reverse strand, counting down.
TTAAATCTTCCTTCAGAATGTTGCTGATAAAGGATTGAAAGTGAAAAAAAGTATAGTCGCTCAGTCGTGTCCAACTCTTTGTGACCCCATGGACTCTAGCCCACCTGGCTCCTCTGTCCATGGGATTCTCCAGGCAAGAATACTGGAGTGGGTTGCCATACCCTCCTCCAGAGAGTCTTCCTGACCCAGGGATTGAACCTGGGTCTCCCGCATTGTAGGCAGATTCTTTACCATCTGAGCCACCACTCTAAAAAGAATCTAGTACTTATCTAGGAGGCATGGTTTTCTAGAAAATATCATGCAAGTTATACAGCTCTTTGGAATTTTACAATTTAAATGCTTCTAGTTGTGTAAAGAAACTTGTGAAATTCAATTAGAAACCTAAATTCTGTGGTATGTGGTATGTCACTTCTGTGTCCAAATGCTCGATAACCTCTCTGAGACCAACACCATCTCTTTCTCTGGCTGCTTCCTGAAGTTCTACTTATTCTCAATGGGCACCACTGAGACCTGCTTGTCTGCCATGGACTTTGACAGGTACCTTGCCATCTGCCGGCCCCTACACTACCCCACGGTCATGACGGTACTATGCTATATCCATATGGGAGCCTGCTGCTTCGTGTGTTGCTTCTTGTACTTCCTCTTGTCCATTTCCCTAGTCTCTCAGCTCCAGTTCTGTTGTCTCAATAAGACTGATCACTTCCTATGTGAACCAGATCTCATAAAGTTGTCCTCATGCCAACTCCTGTCACTGAGATCATTTGTGCTACCTGTAACTCAGTCATCATTTTTTCTACCTTACTCTTCATTACCAGCTCCTATACCCTGGTGATCAGAGCTTGGTTTAGAGTCCTCTCAGCAGATAGGTGGTTTAAGGCTTTCTCTACTTGTGCCTCCCATCTGACTGCGATGTCCCTATTCTATGACTCTATTGTGATTGTGTATGTGAGTCCAAGAGCAGGGAATCCAAGAGAACCAGAAAAGTTTGAGTCTGTTCTATTCCATGTTAACTTCATTATTCAACCCCTTGATCTATAGTATATCTCTAGAATAAAGAGGTGAAGGCAGATTTAATAAAATTACTTAAGACTGTAAGATTTAATCAAAGACCTGGAAGAAATCTTTGAAGAATTTGTGTTGACAGCTGAAATAATGTATGGAAAATAAATAAAGTATTAATATTCAACTGTATTAATGAAGTAGAAAAATAACTTTTGGGATGAGGAAGAACTAATTCAATTAATAAAATGTTAATAAAGCTGTGTTTATTTGTTCTTTTATCAGAGAAAAATTTGCAAAATTAGTAAATTTTAAAAAAAATTTTACTAATAAAATTATTAAAATTTAGTAAAAATTAGCAAAAATTAGTAAAATTTTCCAGGCAAATAAAAATAATCATAAAAATAAACTACTAGTCAATTTGTTAGCATTCTGATTGAATGCTAGTTAATATTTTGCTACCAATATCACACACATACACACACAATCTATCTTATACTAAAATTTATTACAAAATTTTTTCAAGTGAGTCAATAATTATACATGCTAAATTTACAAAACAACATTTAAATGTTATTGTGTCTATTAAAATATGACAAGCTGTATTCACTTTCTAATGAAAATTGATTTATTATAATTATATTCATTCCCAGTTTCTCAATGAGACTTAGTGAAAACATTCTTTAGTATTTCAGTTCAGTTCAGTTGCTCAGTCATGTCCGACTCTTTGCGTCCCCATGAATCACAGCACGCCAGGCCTCCCTGTCCATCACCAACTCCCAGAGTTCACTCAAACTCACGTCCATCAAGTCGGTGATGCCCTCCAGCCATCTCATCCTCGGTCGTCCCCTTCTCCTCCTGCCCCTAATCCCTCCCAGCATCAGAGTCTTTTCCAATGAGTCAACTCTTCACATGAGGTGCCAAAGTATTGGAGTTTCAGCTTTAGCATCAGTCTTTCCAATGAACACCCAGGACCGATCTCCTTTAGGATGGACTGGTTGGATCTCCTTGCAGTCCAAGGGACTCTCAGGAGTCTTCTCCAACACCACAGTTCAAAAGCATCAGTTCTTCAGTGCTCAGCTTCTTCACAGTCCAACTCTCACATCCATACATGACCACTGGAAAAACCATAGCCTTGACTAGACAGACTTTTATTGGCAAAGTAATGTCTCTGCTTTTTAACATGCTATCTAGGTTTTTTCTCTTCTTCCAAGGAGTAAGTATCTTTTAATTTCATGGCTGCAATCAGAGACTCTAAAGGGTAAGACTAGAAAATAGTCTATTAACATTATAACATACGGTGGAATCAAACACAGTATGAAATATAGGAGAAGTCTTGAGTACAATACAAGAGGAAAAACCAAAAATAGCATATAGTAGGAAATCTTTAATAAATATTGATTTTGTGACTGGGAGGATAAATTCATGACTATTCCTAAGGCCTTGAAATAGGATTCTGTCATTTTCTGGACATGCATTAGACAATATAAAAAATAAGATGTTAACTAAAGAAAAAGTCCACATAGAAAAATGATAGTTTCTACCAAGTATCTATTTGAAAACTACCGTACCTACCTGAAGGGCTTCCTTGATAGCTCAGTTGGTAAAGAGTCCACCTGCAATGCAGGACACCCTGGTTTGATTCCTGAGTCATGAAGATCCACTGGAGAAGGGAAAGGCTACCCATTCCAGTATTCTTGGGCTTCCATTGTGGCTCAGCTGATAAAGAATCTGCCCGTAATGTGGGAAACCTGGGTTTTATCCCTGGGTTGGAAAGATCCCCTGGAGAAGGGAAATGCTACACACTCCAGTGTTCTGGCTTAGAGAATTCCATGGACTGCATAGTCCATGCAGTTGCAAAGAGTTGGACATGACTGAGTGACTTTCACTCCTATCTGAAAATACAGGAATCATGAAGACCTGGGGGAGAGAGTGTGTTTTATCTTAGAGTCTCTCATCATTGTGAAGAAAAGAAGTAGAGAATTGTAATTTATCTTTGAAATTCTCCAGATTGTTTTATCAGTATTAAACAGAAATTAAGATAACCAGACACAGAACACACTGGTACATTTATCCTCTGAATTGTTTTTCATAAATAAGGCATATTAAGCATCAACATGAAGAAGGATTTGTGAACGTGTTGACTATAAATGCCTTCTGCTTTATAACCAGGCCATTTTACACCTTACTAGATAATTAGAATTGTCTTCATGCTGTCAGTTACAGAGTACAGTGAGCAATGCATTCTTACTCAAGTATATCATCCATTATCTATGCAGATTTATTATCTCCATGATAAAGTGTTATGTACCTATTATTACTCTAAAATTGGCATCTAAGCAGTACTATCTTGAGAGAGAAAAATGTAGTTTAATTACCACTTAAACATCAATTCCATTCTCAATGTTTCCAAAGGCTGTATCTTAAGAGGTTAAATAAAAAGTAGAAAATAGAATTAGAAAAAAAAGGAATAAAAGCACATATTTGGAGGAAGAAAGTATAAAAATAAGTAAAATTCATTCAATGTATTTTTTTATCATCATTGCTTTTTAATTCAAGTTAACCAATCCTCCTCATTGGTAAAAATGATTTGCTTTAATATCACAGCTATTCAATTTGTAAATATCTAGCCACAGGCTACAGTGGTAATAACAGTTCTATAAATTTACTTTGTTTCTAGGAAAAAAAAAAAAATGTCTTATGACTGCAGAAACCCAGCCAGACTTCAGATAGCGACTCTTCAGTTTTGATATAGCTGCCTTCATTTCTTTATTCCTTAGAGTATAGATAACAGGGTTTAAAATAGGAGTAAAGATGGTGTAGAACACTGCAAGGACTTTGTCAACTGAATAACTGCTGAAGGGCCACACATAGATGAAGATGCATGGTCCAAAGAATAACAACACCACAGTGATATGAGCAGTCAATGTGGAGCGGGCCTTGGCCATGCTGGCAGAGAAGTGGTTCCTAACTGTGATGAGTATCACAGTGTAGGAGAGAACCAACAGGAGGAAGGAACTCAAAGAAAGAAGGCCGCTGTCTGCAACTATTAGTAAATTGATAACATAAGTGTCTGCGCAGGCCAGTTTGGTCACTAAAGGGAGGTCACAGAAAAAACTATCCACTTGATTAGGCCCACAAAAAGGCAAGTTAACAGTAAATGCCAGCTGGCTAGTAGTATGGATCAAACCCACACATCATGGAATGAGGACCAGAGTAATACACACACGCCCGCTCATGATTATCGTATAGTGGAGAGGTTTACATATAGCAATGTAACGGTCATAAGCCATGGATACAAGGAGCACCATTTCACCACCAGCAAATAGATGAACAAAGAAAATCTGGGCCAGGCAGGCTTCAGAAGAAATACTCTTGTGCTCAACCAGAAAGTCTGCAATCATTTTGGGGGTAGCAAAGGAGGCAACACATATATCTATAAGAGAGAGGTTTGCGAGCAGAAAGTACATAGGGGTATGAAGGCAGGAATCTGAGGTTACAGTGAGGATGATGAGAAAGTTTCCCAGTAGTATTGCTAGGCAGAGCAGTGAAAATATGAGAAACAAGAAAGGTTGGAGCTCCTGGGAACTAGATAAACCCAGCAACACAAATTCAGTCACCCGAGAATGATTTGTCTCATTCATTGACTTTGCAAAGGACTTCTGTTCAGTCACTTGAATAGGAGAGAAATAGAAATCAGTTAATGAACTAATTATGGTTTAATTTTCCAGTTCAGTTAGAGAGTCTAGTTTCTACTCAAATGTACTTGTTAGACTTCACACATGTCTAAATACAGAGAGTGCTCTAGTAATTAAAAGGAGAACAGAGTCAGGATGGGATATTCAGCCAAAAGTTTTCTAGATGAAGAGGGTGGTGGTTGGGAGGTTGGTGGAGAGAATTTCAACCAATTGATTCGTTAATTGCTTAAGTTTAGTAAGTTAAGTAAGCTAATTTGCAAATTAGAGTTACAAGTGAATGTTACAAATAAATATCTGAAAAGTTGTTTATATATCACAGAAATCCACTATTATTATCTACAGAGACCAAATGTCATCTTTTCTTCACTACATAAAATAAGAACTCTTAAAAAGAGAAAAATGTGTGAACTTCTACCAGAAGGAAATATATTTTCACAAAATTAATGTACAAAAGACATTAGACACAAAAGAGTAAATGCTCTATTACTCTATTTAAATGAAGTTTAAAGACAGACAAGCAAGTCTATAGTCTTTGAAGCTAGGATAGCAGTTTTCCTTGATGGAATTAAAGGGACAGGAGGAAACATTGGAGGGGCTTTTGGATTGCTAGTAATGGTCTGAGTTTGATTCAACTGAGTGGCTTCTTAGGATGTCCAGAAAAAAGGGGCCTTTCTTTTTCTTTCCCTTGTGGATTCTAAAAACCTCCTGCTGTAACAGTTAAAATTATTTTCTCATTGCTAGTAAGATAGTTTGGGGCATTGGCTTCTTCAGAAACTATCTTTCACAATTCAGTATTAGTGGAAGATGATTGCATATTTTATGTCATAAATCATTGAGATTTGCATAATAAATGAATATTTTCATCTTTTCCATTTTTTCTCTTATGATATGGGGCTATGGACATAAGAGGAAGAAAGTTTAGCTTTCTCATCTTTGCTCCAAAGGGGGAGGGGGGGAAATGTGAAGGATAAAAATATAGATTATATCTATTTCCTTTTCTGTTACAGAGTAGCTCATTGACCTCAGAAAAGCTCTTAAATCAATACCTCCATTTTAAGAATGTAGGATGAAGATTTTGGGCAAACAAAGCTCTAAGTTTTTTTTTTTTTTAATTGGAAGCTAATTATTTTACAATATTGTATTGGTTTGCAATATAAATCGATTCTTATTTTTAGTAAACTTGTTTTATAATAATTTAACTGTCCATTTTCCCCATAACACTGAGCTAGGTAGGATGGTGATAAAGCAGTTAGATTTAAAACTTTCCCTCCTGAAAATTCTTTACTAATATTATAATCCTTACTCCTTTTAAAGAAGGTAATGGACCTTCTTTTTCTATCAGTCTCCAGTACATTCTTTATTAAATGAAATAAGAATAGCTTTATCATTTAATAAAAAGACACTATTTTTATACCCAATAAAATACTATACTATAATGGAAATGTAAATCTATTGGGAAAATATTCTATGTTAAGATCACAACTTGCAGCTGTATGACATTGAGCAAGTCATTTAACTGTTCAGGGCTCATTATTCTCAGAAATAAAACATTGAGAATAATGTTATCCTGAAAGAGACACTGAAAATGTTTGCTAAAAGAAAAAAGTTATAAATACTAAATTTTTAATAAAGTGTACACATATGTGAGCATTCTTAATAATGTGTTATTTCATATCAGAGTATTTTCTTTCTGACAATAATACCTATTCAAGGATGATATTATCTAACTTTTCAAAGAACCAGTTTACTCTACTGGATGGGCTCACGTAAATTCTTTTTTTTTTTTTTTTTTTTTTTTAGTACTTTAGAGTGAATTTAGGCAATCATAGGAGTTTTTGCTAGGTGGCTTGAAGATTCCTCCTTTTCCTAAATCTTATGAAATAAAGCCTCTCTCCAATACTTTTTATTGCTGAAATATTATGCCTGATAGGTAAGATAAAGTAGGCATGAATATAATTTACAGATGCCAATAAACTCTACCAGCTCAAAGATAGAGTTAGAAAGACTATCAGAAACTTTCTTGACTGTCTACTTTTCCCATGCTCTTCTCCTTTCCTGGTCCCTCACTGTTGCATGGTCCTCAGAAAGACACAAATAAAATGCTGCCTCTTATCTAGGATAAAATGAAGAGTGTGCACACATCTTTATCTATGGTCATTAAGTCTTGGAAAGGATTTAGTTGTCACGCACAAGTTACCAAGAAAAACTGGTATGGCCCTCAGATGATGAGCCATAAAACAGCTTTACTTCTAAAGAAGGTAGGAGGCACAGTGCCTGTACCTGGGATGGACTTGTCTCCAAGGATGTGGGACAGGGCTGGATGCTGTATCCTGATGGAAGCCCTTTGTAGCTGAGGGAGCACTTGGAGCTCTCAGGAATCTGAGAGTGGTGAAAGAGGTAGTAAAAAGAAGCAAAGTGACGAAAATAAATTTTCAAATGTTGCGCAGGATTTAGCCTAGTTGCTACATTGCTTTTCTTCATGATAGCAGTAAATATGTTGGCAATTACAGGAATTTGTAGAGACTTCTAGAAATCAAAATCAATAAAACTTCACTAAAGGTCACATAAAGAAGACTGAATCCTGACCTACATTCCAGCTGCATATCCTTGGGAAATGTGACCTTCCAACTTAGCCTCCAGAGATATGAATGGAATTAATCAAATAGTTAAAACATTGATATCCAGAAGGAACTCAAAACATTCCAGATATAATTTTTTCATGTAAGCCTTCTTTTTCTGATCAGAAAAAAATTTAGTCAGAAATATTAATCAAATGCACTCCAAATTTTTTTTGGAAGCACAATCAATTATAGTTATTGCCATGAAATTTAGATTCTGTACAGTTCCTGAATTTTCTGGAAATTTAATCATTTTCTCAAAATAATGCTTAGAAAAATTTTAGACTTCTTCCTTCTTTTCCTACTCTCCTTAATTTTAAAGTACATATTAATTTTTCCCTCCTCAGAGATATGTATGATCTTCATATAATTGAATCAGACATTTTATCCTATAACAGTATAATAGGTTTAACCATATTAGTGGAGCTTTTCCGATGACTCAAGCGGTAAAGAACCTGCCGGCCAATGTAGGAGATATGGGTTTGATCCCTATATTAGGAAGAGCCCCTGAAAAGGAAATGGCAACCCACTCCAGTATTCTTGCCAAGAAAATCCCATGGACAGGGGAGCCTGAAGGGCTACAGTCCATAGGGTTGCAAAGACTTGGACATGACTGAGCATACACGAATAAAAACATTAGTGATAATATTCTCAAACACAGGCATCATATAGGAAAGCAAAAGTGAAAGTTAAAGTCACTCCAGTACACTTTTCTTTCCACAATTAAGTACATAGCAAGTGATTCTTCCTTTCATTAGTTATTTATATCTAATAACTATATCTGCTAAGTCACTTCAGTCGTTTCCGACTCTGTGCGACCCCATAGACGGCAGCCCACCAGGCTCCCCGTCCCTGGGATTCTCCAGGCAAGAACACTGGAGTGGGTTGCCATTTCCTTCTCCAATGCATGAAAGTGAAAAGCGAAAGTGAAGTCGCTCAGTGGTGTCCGACTCTTAGCGACCCCATGGACTGCAGCCCACCAGGCTCCTCCGTCCATGGATTTTCCAGGCAAGAGTGCTGGAGTGGGGTGCCATAGCTATAAATATATTTTATATCTACTAATATTTTCTTGACTTGAATAAGCAAACCATTCTAAATTATAGGCTTTAAAATAGCCTGAAAGGCACATCAAGAAAAGACATCCAAAGGTATCATATGATATAGACAGAGCATTAGCCTTGGATAAAATCTTTTCTACTTCTTTTCCACTATCTTACCAAACTTTAGGCAAATCACACAACCTTTCAGGTACTCAGTTTCTCTTTGAAAAAAGGAGGCAGATGAGCACTATTCTTATTCAACCATAATAGCCTATGATTCTCTGGCATTTGAAAATATCTCTAGAGAGCAAATTGCTTAAATGTAAAAAAAAGATGTAACTGGTTACACTGATGGAAATATTATGTATGGTTAAACAAAAGAAAAGGTAAAATCATGATGGTTTCATCAAAGAAATTTAGGCATCAATTACTCTGCAGGGTCAGGTATTCAGACATTTGTTAATAGATAAAATGAGCACAGAACCTAAGAAAAGAAGGCAGAGAAAAATTGCCTTCTCTGCTCTTCTGACTGAATCAAGAGTCTAGGGCAGCACAACTCCCTCTTTGTGCTATGTATGCCTTGTAGTATCTACATTTAGCAAGTGAAACAAAATTTTGCAGAAGCCTTTACATAAAGGTCGAAATAGAGACTACAAGTCTTCTAAGACTTCACTCTAACCATTTACATTCTGAAACATTATTGCCCTCAGCATACAGATAAAAGGAAAGCCTTTGCAATGGTTAGAAACTAATTGGGGATTTAACATTAGGAGATTGTAGTAATGAATGACAAGAGATATGTATGCTGAACGTAATAGATACTCAGAGAGGTTTGGGGAGAGGGACAAGGGCAGGGATGGGAGTTGAAGAGAGAAGAAAGCCCAAGGTTTTATAGTGTTACACAAGGAAGTGTTATCACACATTATCTATTGTACAGATTGTCTTATCTCTAAAAAATTTCCTGAAACTTCCCAATTTCATATAATATCCATCTTGCCAATAGAATTGTCAGTTACTTTTCAAAACAAAAGAAGTAACTAGAATATCCTGTCCACATTGACTTTACTATTAATACAAGTGTTACAGACCAGGTCAATATATTTTGCATTTTTTTTTTAGTAATTTAGATAGGCACGTATTAGTATAGATAAATAAACTTCTTCCATTTATTAGCTTAGAAAATAAGACTAGATAATCTCCAAGGCTATTTTCATTTCCAAAATTAGAAATGTAGAGGCAGTTATGTAATGGGAACATGTGAATTTCAGAAAAATCATTCAAATTTCTTAGAATTTCCTTAAAAAGCCCAGCAGCATTTTAGTTAATGATTTACATATTTTCTCACTGCCAATAAATCTCAGGCATAAAAATATTTTCAGACTGCAAAGCCATCATAAAATAAATTTTCCCTCCTGGTTTTATGTGAAGTTTGATACTTAGGGAATTAATCTTACATTAATATCTTTCTCTAGAAAGTATCAATAGAACTCTGAGAACATAGGTATGCATAATTCTTCTTGTCCATAATGTATCTTATAAAACTTACTTTCCTGTAAGATTAAAAACAAAATTAAATAAAGAACAGCAATTCCTGTCTTCATTCCAGGCAAATTTTGATAGGCAGTAAATACAGACTTAAGTGAAGTCGCTCAGTCGTGTCCGATTCTTTGTGACCTCATGGACTGTAGCCCACCAGGCTACTAGTGGCTAAATATCCTTTGAATAGAAAGCATAAAAGGAGCAAAGAAGGCATAGATAATGATTATAACATACTCCCCTCAATTCATCAAATTTTAATCTTATTCCTATCAGGGCTATCCCTAAAGCCAGTGCAGTAGGAGAGTTTGTGTTATATGCAGAGAGAAAAAAACAGAAATTTGCTTTTCTAAATGGAGTTTCCAGTTTGAGACAACAGTGACTTTCTTTTTCTGAATTCTAGTTGTCAATTTTGCATCTAGAAAACAGCTTTATATTTCTTTCTCTATTCCAAGGAAATCTGTTCAAAATGTACTTATGATACTTACACGTTCTAATAACTCTCCCAGTCCTTGTTTCTCTGACTCTTCTAAATTTTCAATAACCTGTGAATTTTCATGTCAAATGCATTTTCAATAGACTCTTGACATGATTTTAAATTGGTCTCTGCACTGAAATGTGCTAAGCCTCTCAGGTTCTGTGCCAAGGTACTGCAAGCTCTGCTCCTCTTTCAACCATAAAATTTCAGTATCCTAAGATAAGACATTTTATATTACCAGGATGCCAGGAAACTGATCTCATTGGAGAAGTGAAATATCACCCTTTATAAAACTGTGAAGTCGTCCTGCAGTGGAAATAATTATATTTTACATAATAATTTTAACAGAAGCTGAAAGAAAAAAAAACTTCAACTAAGTGGTACATATGAAAGCAAAATATTGTTTGATTATCACTGAGACTCCTAGTGAGTAATCTTTTGACCCCCAAATTTCTATCATTAGAGACATCATACAGTTTTATAAATGATCACCAACTTTGGGGAAGGTTTTCTCCACTCACAAGGAGCTCACTACTTTGCAAGCCAGTTTAGTTTGTTGTTATAATGTTCAACTACCACCTGTAGTTGAAGAAATCTCCTCCTTCAACATATTTGTTCTTCAAATATTTGAAGATGCTTTCGTTTTTCTCCATGACAATCTTCTATCTCCTGGACAAATACACCTGTAGTCTATTAGACCATAGTTTAGATATTTCACATGTGTTACATCCCTGACTGTTCTCAGAGATTCTGCTGTAGTTTATAACCGGTCATTTTTAAAGAACGGAAGATGGGATTCTGTACCATTCAGCAAACTCAGTTTTCTGTTTACTCTAGTAAAATTTTACATGTACGAGGATACATGCACAATGCCATTTGTTAAAGTATTTTCCAATAAGAGGACAATCTAAGTATTTATAAATGAGGAAATGAAAAAAATTATAATATTTTAACACAATGGCATACTACCAACAGTTAAAATTGAATTTTATATATGAACATTAAGAAAGTTTAAAAATGAAATGATCATTTTTAAATGATCACATTTTCATCACAATTTAAGTGATCACATTTTCACAGGTTTAAATTATTATGGACAATAAATGTTCCAAAACATCCAGGGAAGTGATAAACGCCAAATTCCAAGTAGTATTTGAATGGAAGATAAGAGGAATAGGAAGTGAGCTGAAACTTGTTTCAACTGGATCAGTGATATTACATATACTTTTAAAGATCTGAGGCAGCTATGGTACAATACCAACATTTGATATTTATGGGAGGAAAGGTAAATGTGTTTAAAATTTTTTCCCTATTCTTTTCTTTATGTTTTTATTGTTTTACATTAAAAAGGGCCTCATACTGTTCTGTATGTTACAAGTCTGGTGGATAAATTACTTTATATATTTTTCAAAACTCATAGACATGTAAACAAGTGTTTAATTTTAGTAGCAAACAGAAACAAATAAGCAAACAAGCAAAACATCAACCAGGTTGTAAAGGCATCCCTCCTAGAATTCAGAATCTGAAAAACAGCTCTATGTTAGAAATGTATTATATAATTGCGCTGAAGGAGGAAGGGAGAAAAGGAACCACCCTACATAACCAGAGCATTCCAATTTTAACCTGTACGTTTAAAGATAAAAATAATTATACATTAACATTGTACTATAGTTGGTAAAGTTGTTTCTCAGGGAATATATATTAATAATTCTAAAACTGACTTGCATGTATGCTGAGGCTGAACAAATACATAAATATGGAGTGGAGTGACATTCAGCAAGATGATCAGGGTTAAGGTCCTCAGCTTGACTGGAAGCTTTTCTCTCTCAGGTATTTTGAATAGATTGTCTCACTATTTCATGGTCTGCAAAGTTTCTGCAGAGGAATCTGCAGACAGACTTATAAGAATTCCCTCTTATGTCTTCAGTATCTTTTATCTTGCCATTCTCAAAATTCCCTGTCTTTAACTTTTGACAATTCGATTAAAATATGTGTTAGTGAAGATCTCTTGATGCTCGGCTTATTTGGGTTCTTTCGGTATTATGGAAACGGATGTTCATTTTCCTCCTCATATTTGGGAAATTTTCTGTCATTATTTCTTTCAATAAATTTCCCTCCCCTTTCTTATATTACAAAGCTATAGTAATCAAAACAATATGGTCCTGGGACATGTGGTTCATCAAAGGCTTCTAGGAACATCAGGCGCAGTTCCTATAGTGTTAACCTGATCATTAATTAACTTCTTATAGGTTTTCTTCTTCTATGTCTTACTTTGATATGTTTTTGCAGTCTGCATTATTAACATGAGTTTGAGCAAGCTCTGGCAGTTGGTGATGGACAGGGAAACCTGGAATGCCTCAGTCCATAGGGTCGCAAGGAATCAGACATGACTGAGAGACTGAACTTACTAACATTATTTAGCTCCTCATTTTAACTATGCCATCTATTCTAGTTAACGCAGTGACTCCCCTTTTGTGGGCTGCTTGTCGACTAACATGAAAATACCAATGTGGTCAAGCAGTTGGCAAAGATTTGGCTCAGTGGAAATCATAGTGTATTTCTCATAAGTGTTGTTTTTCTGGCAATCAGAATCTTCAGTATAGCAAAGCCTGGAATTGCAGTGGCAAGAAGCAAAAACTTCATAAATAGGTTACTAAGAACGATGGAAAGAGGAACACTTTTATTTTTACTCTATGCTTTTCAAAACTGTATATTATTTCCAGAATTCTGGGAGGTGGATCATAGAGGATCCTGCTGTGATTTATGTCTGAGAGTGTTTTGCCTACGTTCTCCTCTAGGAGTTTTATAGTTTCTGGTCTTACATTTAGATCTTTAATCCATTTTGAGTTTATTTTTGTGTGCGGTGTTAGAAAGTGATCTAGTTTCATTCTTTTACAAGTGGTTGACCAGTTTTCCCAGCACCACTTGTTAAAGAGATTGTCTTTACTCCATTGTATATTCTTGCCTCCTTTGTCAAAGATAAGGTGTCCATATGTGTGTGGATTTATCTCTGGGCTTTTTATTTTGTTCCATTGATCTATATGTCTGTCTTTGTGCCAGTACCATACTGTTTTGATGACTGTGGCTTTGTAGTAGAGTCTGAAGTCAGGCAAGTTGATTCCTCCAGTTCCATTCTTCTTTCTCAAGATTGCTTTGGCAATTCAAGGTATAACGGACTTTTGGACTCAGAGGGAGAGGGAGAGGGTGGGATGATTTGGGAGAATGGCATTCTAACACGTATACTATCATGTAAGAATTGAATCGCCAGTCTATGTCTGATGCAGGATACAGCATGCTTGGGGCTGGTGCATGGGGATGACCCAGAGAGATGTTATGGGGAGGGAGGTGGGAGGGGGGCTCATGTTTGGGAATGCATGTAAGAATTAAAGATTTTAAAATTAAAAAACTAAAAAAGAAAAACTGTATATTAAAAGTTGATAACACAGTGTTACAATTAACTGTTAGTTCAACGTATATAGGTTCCCTGGTGGCTCATTGGTAGAAAAAAAACTGCCTGCCAATGCAGGAGATATGGATTTGACCCCTGGGTTAGTAAGATCCCTTGGAGAAGGAAATGGCAACCCATTCAAGTCTTGCCTGGGAAATCCCACGGACAGAGGAGCCTCATGGGTTACAGTCCATGGGGTTGCTAAGAGTCAGACATGACAGCACTCAGCACTCAATGCATACGTCATATCTTAGAGTTCATTGTTTCCAAGTAGGTATAATCATAATGCTAGACTCTTTTCTGAGCATCTAATTGCATGTTCAATTGTTCTTTGAGCCTGGACTTCTTCAGGAAAATTGGTCTCATGGTCCTGGGTCCATTGCCACAATATTTTTCAGAGTAAAATGTGTTCCACAGGTAATCTTTGTAGAATCCTAAATTCATATATCAGAGCCTTTCTGAGGCCTCAGATAGTGATCTTGGAAGAAGAACTACAAGCAGAGAGAGAAAATTCATATCTAGAGTAAAATTTCATTCCTGTAAAGACAAGTCACTACCACCTGTGTAGGAGGAGGTCTGATGTAATTTACTTGCCACCGATTGGCAAGTTCTCAATATCAATCTCTTCTACTTACAGGTAAAGTTTTAAGAGTTGTTGTAGTCAAAAAGCCTTAGTGAAAGGGAATCCAGTGCTTCAGGGTGTATGTTGGTTGCTTAGCTGTGTCTAACTCTTTGCAAACCCACAGAATGTAGCCTGCAAGGGTCCCCTGTCCGTGGAATATTCCAGGCAAGATTACTGGAGTGGGTAGACATTCCTGTCTCCAGGAAATCTTCCCAACCCAGGGATAGAACCCGGGTATCCTGCTTTCCAGGGAGATTCTTTACTATCTGATCGATAGCCTAAATTCCAGCTGATTTATGTCCCCATTATGTAAGTACTGAAGGGATACAGAACCAAAGTGGGCTAACAGATTATCCTTTTCCAGGCCTTAACTGCCTTCTCTATGGAGAATGGTGTATAATGGACATTGATGTAAGAACAGTGAATGATAGAAATTGTGATTTTTTTTTAAATGGTAGGAAATCCTAGTCACATAGTCACTTGTTAACTCACGGTTAGGAACTCAATTCAGAATAAGTCCCAAGAGGGTCCTACAATCTGCTTTTCAAATGGTGGGTGGTGCTGAGTTGCAGAGTACAGAATTTTCCTCCAGAAGCCTTAGAGTTATCATTGCTGCTCATCTATTTGACCCTGCTAGTGAATCCCATAATGACCTTGTGTCTTGTGAATACTTCCATTTCATTGGAATTCATTGCCCAAATGACCCAAATGGCAAGGAAGTTTACAAGGAAAAATGGAGCTGGTAGAGGAACCCCTTGAAAACTAACAATCCAATGATAAGTCACCAAACAAATGACTCGGAACAGTATTCACAATATTCTCCTGTGATAGCAGCAGAGTGAACATAAAACAGCAAAATAAAAAGTACACGTCACTATTCTTCCAATTTTGAAAGTTGTTTGAAACAGTGCATTGCCTTATTTATACACAGTAAAAATAATTCTGTTCGTTGTGGTATAAACAATACTTTTTCCACCCAAAGAAGGCCCGATGTATTTACACTTTATAAAGTTAAAGACATTGTACCATTGACATCACAGTCAGTAGCTCTTTATCTTAAAACAAATTTAAATTCTAAAAATTAAGGAGGAAAGGAAGTCAAAAAGGTAAGTAAACATAATAGAAGGAAGAAAAGATGAAAATTGCCAAGGTTTGTTGTATTTTTCATTATTACCATTAACCTTTATTTCAACTTAATTAATGCTTCCCACTGGTTAAAATGATTGGTTTTAACATGACAGTGATTCCATTTGTAAATATGTAGAGACACAACTACAGTGTTAACAGTCCTGTGAATTTACTTTGTTTCCAGAAATACAATAGTTCTTATGACTGCAGAACCTGGCCAGACTTCAGATAGCGACTTTTCAGTTTTGACATAGCTGCCTTCATTTCTTTATTCGTTAGAGTATAGATAACAGGGTTTAAAATAGGAGTAAAGATGGTGTAGAACACTGCAAGGACTTTGTCAACTGAATAACTGCTGAAGGGCCACACATAGATGAAGATGCATGGTCCAAAGAATAACAACACCACAGTGATATGAGCAGTCAACGTGGAGCGGGCCTTGGCCATGCTGGCAGAGGAGTGGCTCCTAACTGTGATGAGTATCACAGTATAGGAGAGAACCAACAGGAGGAAGGAACTCAAAGAAAGAAAGCCACTGTCTGCAACTATTAGTAGGCTGACAACATAAGTGTCGATGCAGGCCAACTTAGTCACCAGAGGGAGGCCACAGAAAAAGCTATCCACTTGATTAGGCCCACAAAAAGGCAAGTTAACAGTAAATGCCAGCTGGCTAGTAGTGTGGATGAAACCCACACACCAGGAGATGAGTACAAGAATAATACATACACGGCAGCTCATGATTGTCGTATAGTGAAGAGGTTTGCATATAGCCACATAACGATCATAAGCCATGGATACGAGAATCACCATCTCACTGCCAGTGAAAAGATGAACAAAAAAAAATCTGGGCCAGACAAGCATCAGAAGAAATAGTCATAGTCTTGCATTCAACCAAAAAGTCTGCAATCATTTTGGGGGTAGCAAAGGAGGCAACACATATATCTATAAAAGAGAGGTTTGCGAGCAGAAAGTACATAGGGGTATGAAGGTGGGAATCTGAGGTCACGGTGAGGATAATGAGAAAATTGCCCAGCAGTATTGCTAGGTAGAGTAGTGGAAATATGAGAAACAAGAAAGGTTGGAGCTCCTGGGAATTAGAGAGTCCCAGCAACACAAATTCGGTCACCTGAGAATGATTTGTCTCATTCATTGACCTTTGAAAGGACTTCTCTTTTGTCACCTGAATGTGAGAGAAACAGATATCAATCAGTGAACTGACCATGGGTTTGATTTCCCAGTTCTGCCTCATACCCTAGGATTCTAGTTTCTATTTATATTTGTATCTAAGTTTTCACATATCATCCAAGATCATATAGAGAGCATAACAACACTATTCAAGAAGGATGGAAGGGAGAGATGTTCAACCAACTGGCATATCCAATTACATAAACTTAATAAATGTAATAAACTAATTTAAAAATGAAATTGAATATCTGAAAATTTTTTGACATCACAGAAATCCAGTCTAAGAATCTACAGAGACTAAATCATTTTTCTGCAGTAAAGGGCATAAATTCTTTTTACACTGCTAACACAAAGGAAGACAATTTCACAGACTTAATGTTGACCAAGACAGTTAGATACAAAGAGGTATATATTGTGCTAACCATTTAAAATAAAGTTCAAAAATAGGTGAAACTAAACTCTAGGGTTGAAAAAGCTTTAATAATGATTATCCTTAAAGGGAAATTGGGGACAGAACGGATAAGAAGAGCCTTCTGAACTGCTGGTGATGTTCTGTTTCTTGATGTGGTTGATAGTTACATAGGAGTATTCACTTTGTGAAAATACATCAAGATATCTACTTCCGCTCCATGTGCTTATGAGTATATGTGATATATGTTCAAAAAATTAAACAGGAGAAGAAAAGATGGCATTTCGTTATGTGAGAGAGCTCCTAGGAAGTCATTGCCTTCCTATGGAATTAAATCTTATCCCTTTCCCTATTGAGTTACAAATTATCTCAACTAAAACACAAAACTACAGCAAAACTTAAAGATCCAGAGTTTGCTGTAAGTCTTCCTAGAGCTGTGATTCATCTCTTCATGCAGTTCTATCATATGAAAGAATATACTGTTAGTTCCTCCCAGTTATTCCCCAAAGATGTTAAGCTTCTTTAAACTCAGACATTGGTGTTCATAATGTAGACATATTATTGAATTATGATTGATATTTTATTTGATTTGGCAGGGCTTAAAATCATATTGTATAAGAGTATTCAGTAAGAAATTTGTATCATAGGAAAATTGTTTTTTCTTTTCTACTCAGTTATTTTATATTCTATTTTATCAGAACTTTCTCCCTTTTATGCTACTTTAACTTTAAAAAAACTTGGAAAAGTTGTGTGAGTAAATGTAATGAAGCATATGATTTTAAAGAACCTTTCTCTGGATCCAAATTAGGTCTTGGGAAAGAGTATCTTTTACTGATTTCTACTCATCTGCAAGTTTTTAACTTAATGTCTTCTTAGATTATAATTTAAAATTGCCTAGCATCCTTTGAGTTTAACTGGAAGGTTTAGACATAAAGACAGGGTATATAATGAATAATTTCAACCCCCAAGAACCAAGTTCAGGGACTCACCTGTATATTTCAAATCTCTAATTCTCTAGAAAATCTACCAAAGAATTAATTCACATTTTATCCTAGGTTATATTAAAACATATGATCCCAGGCTGTTCAAAAACCTAACTAGGAGAGGTTGAAGTCAGAACAGGTGGACAGTAAAATTACACATGGAAACAACTTTATATTAAGGAGCCACCACATTCTCTTCAGTGCCATTCTCCTTCTCCCCTCCTCATCATTTCTCGGGAGTTTCGTATCAGCAAGTCAACTCCAGGAACCCATCTTGATGTATCCTCCCTGGAAAACACCCTGACTCTTACACCCCTGACATGAATCCTGCACTGAATCCCTAGATACAGGGCAGAGCTTAATATCTAACAAAACCAGCAAATAAGGGTTCATATCTGCCCTATCAGAAAAAGCAAGGTCTTAAGCACAGGGAGCTTCCAAGGGAGATATTTTGGTGCTAGAACAGAAGGGGGCAGCAGGAGTCTTTGTGAGTAGAGAAGACATTCTGACATCTTTAGAATGAAATCTATTATGTGAGACAATCATCCTAAGAGTCACCCTCCCATTGAGTCTTTTGCATATGTGTATTCTTTACGGTCATTGGCTTCTTGGGGTTCCCAGGAAAAGAAAGGATATTGTTTTCCAGAGAGAATACTGGTAAAACTGATTCAATCAACATCTGAGCTTAGCACACAAGATCAAAGTGGTGAGCAAAAGAAACTAAATTAATTACTTTAAGTATAAATCCTTTACTTCTAATAAAGTTCATTCTTTTTTAGTTCATTTATTCTTTAAGTACATAACTGTCCATTTTCCCCAAGGCTCTGTGCCATGAGCTGGTAATAGATCACTTAGGTTTATAACCTGCCTCCCTGAAGCTCATTTATTAACACTTAGAATCCCTTTTTTCATGTAGAGAAGTTGATGAATCCTCATTTCCGTTCATTCCCTACAATATTCCTTTTTAGAGGAATTGGACTGTCTTTTTACATCAAATAAAACTACTGTACTAGTGGAAATATAAAGCTGTTAGAATAAAAACAAGTTGTCATTGGGCAGCTGTATGATACTGAATATTTAGTCTTTCAGGGTTCATTATCCTCAAATATCAGATGTTGAAAATGATGTTGCTCTCAAAGAGACACTGAAAATGTTTCTTAACCAATTACATCAGTGACACATCTTTAATCAATTGTAATGATTAAATATATGCAAATGTTCTGAATAATGTATTGTTTCAGACCAGAATAACTAATTATTACTATTTTCAGATTATTTTACTGCTCAAAGATGGTGTTATCTGTCTCATTTAAGAATGAGTTCCAGTTAGTAGATGTGTTCATGTAAACACCAATTTTTCATTTCTTATAATAATTAAAGATAAATTAACATGTACATAAGATTTACTAGATGACCCTCAGTCCCCTTCTATATGAAATTCTATCAAATAATTATTTCTCCAATACTTCTATCTCAGAACTTAATACTGGTAGATGAAGTGAAATAATTGAGTATAGTTTACAGAGGCCACCAAACTCTACCAGTCAAAGATACATCTTTTAAAAGCTTTCCAACATTTCTGCTGCTTTTACCTTCTCCATGTAAATCCAGATCAGAGATTTAACCAACTCTGTGGAGACAAAGCTTGTGTGTCATCTTCAAAAGGATATTGACAAAATGCTTTCATTTACCTAAGATGAAGTGAAAAGTGTGGAGAAAGCTTATAATCTATAGCCGTTAATTCATGGATCAAATTTAGTTGTCATTTCTACATCTTCTAAGAAAACAGACCTGGCCTTGAAGAAATGAGTTATAAAGAAGTTTACTTTAAAATAAGTAGGAAATAGACTCAAGATGTCTGTAGCCAGGATGAGCTGTTTAAGGGGACACCGACCTGGATGCTGTGTCCTAATATAGATCTTAAGTAACTGGGGGAGTACTTGGAGCAGTCAGAAATCTAAAAGACAAAGCAATAGATAAAAAGGAATAAATGCAAAAAAAAAATGCTCTTTTACAATTTTGCAAAAATTTAGCATAAATGACTTTCAAAGAACTCCAGAAATTAAAACCAATTAAATGTCAATGAGCATACATGAAGAGAATTAGTTTTTAGTCTCCACTGAAGCTTTAAGTATAGAATTGTTTACCCACATATTCTAGGAGAATGCTTTCTTTCAACTTAACCTCATCTGAGAGGTCCAGAGAACCGATGATATTTTTGAAGGATTCAAACACTGTTCTCAAGGGGAAACTCTTAGTGAACTTAATCTACAATTTCATATAAACTTTGTTTTTAATTAGCAAGAATATTTTTAGGAAGCATCACCAATGATAGTGATTATTATATGATTTGGGGTCTGTAAAAATATTGAAATATCAAGAGCATAGTGTCGTTTATCAGAACCATGTTTAGGGAACATTTAGGCTTTTTCTTCCTCTTATCTTACTTTCCCTTGATTCAAAGTGTAGGTAACTTTCCCCCTGCTTCTCAGAGATATATAATCATCAAACACTTGAATGAAACATTTTGTGCAATAATGAATTTACCATGTAGTAAATTTATCATAGTAGTAGTAAGATTCTAAAATATAGTAATCATATATGACATATCTTCTCTTTTCACAAGTAAGGCATATATTCAGCAGGATATTTTGATTTTCATAATTTATTTATATTGGTATTTCTTTGTCATGAACCAACAAAAGCCATTCTAAATTATAAGCTTTAAAATAACCTGAAACCCAAATCAGCAGATGATGTCCAAAGATATCATGGACTATACAAGAAGTAGCCTGAGTCACTGAAATGTATGTTCTTATTCTACCTCTCACTAAATAACTGCAATTTTAGGCAATTTACCGATATGAAGGTGCACCATTTCTTTTCAAAAGAGGATAAGAACTCTCCCTCCTAATCTTTATGATTCTATAATTCTCTGCCTTTTGAAAGCATAATCCCCAAAATGTGTTAGTTCCATTATAAAAATTATTACAAAATGTTGTATTAAAATAAAAGCATATTCAATCAAAAAGGTAAATCCATCCTGGTTTTAGCAAAGAAATACAGCTGTCTATACTTTTCAGATATAGATATTTGGATAACAATAATAAGCAAAATGGACATAGAATAATCCAAGATTGAAAGAGCAGAGTATGATTGCTTCTCTTTGTTTTCTGTTCTAACTGAATTAGAAGGCTGAGGAAAAACAGCTCTCTTCTAGTGCCTAGCCTCTAGAATAGCCTCTATTTTGTACCTACTAGGAAAAAACAACATTTTTCAGGATCCCTTGGATGGGGGCAAATGCACTGAACCCATGTCTTTATGGACTTCAGTCTTCACCATTTACACTTTGAAGTATCACTGTCCTCAACACATAGATATAAAAAAAAAAAAGAAAGAAAAAGAAAAACCATCCCGAGTGTGAGGAGCTAATTAGTGATTTGACGTCACTAGATTGTAGTGACCAGGAGACACAGAGACTTGTAATAACAGAAATTACCTTCATTGAGGCTGATTGCATGAGAGCTTGTTTGCTCACAGGATTACAGTACATCACCTTGAGCATTCACAAATGGACAAAGCAGGAGGACTCATGGAAATGCTTTATCCTATTGGAGAAAATGTAACAAGGTGGAAAGAAGAGCAATGAACAGTTTTGTTAGCTAGTCCTTTCTGCTTCAGGAAAGTCTTAGAACAGGGCCATTGAGGGTGTTAAAAATTGATGAGGAGCCATTTTGTGCCCCTGTGTACTAAACAACGTTGCATCATCTTGGTATGTTGGTAGCTCTAGAAGAGCCATGTGCTTGGTTTCAAGGTAAGGCAGGGGAAGATCTTTTATAATAGAAACACTGTATCATGCTGAATAGATTTTAGTAAATAAACTTCAAGTAATTTCCGGAAATTTAAACTTTTTAGTTCAAGTTTTTAAGGAAACCAAAGCTAAGTGAAGCTATGATGTTTTCTTCCCGGATTCATGTTGATGTATGGCAAAACCAAAACAGTATTGTAAAGTAAAATAAAAAAAGAAAAATATATATATATATAAAAGGTTAAAGAAAAGAATTCCTTATTATAACATAGAAGTTTGAAATTAGTGTGGACACTAAAGTCAACTAGTCCAGCATCTTAAATTTATACATTGGTTGAAAGAGCTCTCGAAGAATTATTGTTTGATTCAGTTGATACTGACCAATACCACTTTCTAACCCTTTGCCTAATGTCCTTTCTTCTCTACCATGATGCCTCTTCCACAGTTCGGAACATTTTGATTTCATGATTAGAGCTAAACTGATTCTTCATCTCTTCCCAAACACATGCATCCAAAGCACTCTTAAATGTTTTGTTGACAAGCACTCCCTAGTACCCTTGATACCTATCCTTTCTACTATCCTTTTCCTGTAGATAATCTCCAAAAGTCTGTCATTTGGAATCATTTTCTCCTTAGGGTCTCCTGCTGGATGATTAATACATTTAAGTAACTTTACACCTTTATAAGAAAGAGCCCTAAGTATACACCTCTAAAGTTCCAAAATGTATCACAAGACGCCTCTGAACCACAAATTTATCATCTCCAAAATGTCCAACACTTATACAGTCCATGGAATTCTCCAGGCCAGAATACTGGAGTAGGTAGCCTTTCCCTTCTCCAGGGGATCTTCCCAATCCAAGGATCAAACCCAGGTCTCCATTATTGCAGGCAGATTCTTTATCAGCTGAGCCACCAGGGAAGCCCAAGAAAACTGGAGAGGGAAGCCTATCCCTTCTCCAGCAGACCTTCACCACCCAGGAATCAAACCAGGGTCTGCTGTATTGCAGGTGGATTCTTTACCATCTGAGCTAAAAGGGAAGCCCTCCAAATTAACACATTTTTCCTAAATATACCTTTACTATAATACCAATACTGCTAATGTTATCCTTAACATTCTAGGAAACATTCAGGCTCAAATCATCAATATGGGTGATATCTACTTCTCTAACATTCCTATATTTAATTCCTAAATATCATTTATTTTGATGGAAGGGATCACCCTGTTTATATAGGTTTTTTTTAATGCCTAATGTTCTCTAAACATGAATCATGAACCTTTCTCCTGATTGTTACATGTAATTTGCAAACTTCATTCTTAGTATATGGATCTTCCTCCAATTTGTAGATTTAATAAAATGATTATTCCCACATTGTAGAAAATTTAGTCTTTTTCTTAACTGAATGTGTTCCTTAAAATAAACTTAGAAGAAATGGGGGCATTCTCTGTCTCTCTTTTGATGTCTTTGTCAGAAGCTTTCTCTGTCCCTTTTCTTACTTTAATAAAACTCTGCTACACAAAAGCTCTTGAGTGATCAAGCCTGGTCCCTGGGCCTGATGTTAAATCTTCGGAGATCACGAATCTGACATCGTTCACAGTAAGCTAGCACCTAGAGAGTTTGTCCAGGATCTTCAGGACAAAATAAGAACACTCAGAACTCTAGTCTCTCTACTTTCCCAGTTTGCACGTTTTCTGCTTTACTTTATTAACTCTATGGTGTGCTAGTGTGAATGAATGACACGCCCTGCGTTAAAAGTGATGAGCCCTGCTCTGTGGTTTCACAGTGCCTTGTAATGACTGAAGGCAGTCCCAAAAAGAGGAATCTTGTCGGGGTTTACACCAAACTGTCAGTGCCAAGAGACACCCAATGTCCTTGCAAGGAGAGCAGCCAGAAATGGGCGAAGCATGTGGACCGAACTTTCCTTTCTCAGTCAACTTTTCCTGGTCTCTTTGACAGTTTTGTAATTGCATGGGGAATTAGAACTACTAACCTAATCTGTCAGATCATAGACTTTCAAGGGACTTGTGATCCATGCTCTTACTATGTACTTTTACTTAGACCCCAAGTATGGAAGCGCCTAGCTTTGCTAGGAGCGGAAAGTTACTAGGAGCATGTATGGAGCAAGGTGGAAGTCTAGCTCTCGGAACATCTCTCAGGCTAGAGGTTACTCTCTTGGCTGCCTGCCTCAGGGGCCAGCGGCCTGAAAGTAAGTCTTTCTCATGGCTGTGCTGCCTATCTATATGGATAGAAGCAGTGCTGGTGACCATGAGGTTTTTGAGGACACAGATGGGAAATTGCCAGGATCTGTTCAGATTGGAAGTACCGTGGGCTTCTTCCTTTGGTAGCATTAGCTCTCAATGGACCAGAGCAGGCTCTCAGGGGGCTTTTGCCTCAACTCCTTAGATATTCTTTTGTGGAATCTGTGGGAATGAACTGGAAGGATTGGCCCTAATAGCTTGAGGACAAAAATCACTTTTTCCTCACTGGCCGACCCTCTTTTGCTATCATATATACTGGCGTGGTGACACTCAGAAGGGACATCTTGGTTGTTGTTCATCCCTTTGTGACTCACCATTTCTCCTGGGGTTAGGACTGTAGTCAGGAAAGTGCATAGGCACAGGTAAGATGGATGCTTCCCTAGTAGGCCTAGCTTGGGAAACATTCCAAAAAGCTTCTCTGCTCCACCAAGGGGGGCATCAGAGAAAAGGGCAAATCTAATGAAGGTCTTGGTCGTATGGAACTAAATCAATCTGGGATACCATCAGGTCTACCCCTTGTGCATCTCCTCCCTGTCGAGGTGGTAGAACCAGGTAAGAACTGATATGAGTAAGATGCCTGCATCGGTAAGGGACAAACTAAGTCTGACCAGGGAAGGGAAGCTTTGGTGGAAAGTCTGTTTACACCTCGTTTTAGAGCAGGGAGGGACGTCTCCGGTGGAAAGAAGTCATGGCTATGGATGCCACTTTTTTCTCTCTTACAGATGGGAGCTAGCAATTCCAGAACCACTCCTTTAAAATGTGTTTTAAAAAACAAGCTGGGACAAGTTTGATCCCCCGAGTTTAAAAAGACATATCTGATCTTCTGTGATACTGAATGGCCACAGTATCCTTTGGAAGACGAGGAATGCTGACCTGCTGAAGGATCTCAATTATTACTGTTTTACATCTAGACCGGTCCTGTAGAAAATAAGGGAAATTGGTAGAAGTGACATATGTGTTGCTCTTTATCTCTCTGAGAGACATGGCAGATTTATGTCCTAAGGGTGCAGATTTGCATGTGAAACCTTCAGCTCCCTCCTGTTCTCTTACTTTACCCCTTTATCTGGGGCTCCCAACTGAACAGGTTGAGAATCAGGGCAACCTTCTAGGAAGGGTTGCCTCAGTCTCGGTAGAATTTCAAACAGTCCCAATTGCGGTCAGGACTATTTAGAGGATCCAAAAAGTACATAGAAGACTTTACAGGACTAACTTTACTTATGACCTTACTTGGAGAGATGTAATGTATGTCTTGGGACAGACACTGACTCCTGACTCGAAAACTTGAGTTTGGGGATAAGTTACTACTTTTGGAGATGAATGAATTGGACATGAGACAAGGGGAAAGAGGGAACACAAAATAGCCCTCCTTCCAACTGGGAGCCAAGTAGTTCCAATAGCAGAGCTGCTTTGCCGGATGTATTCTTGAAGGACTTAAGCAAGTGCACACTAAGACATTAGAATTTGCTAGGTTGGCTGACATAGAGCAGGAAGGGAAGGAAACTCCTGGTAAATTCCTAGATAGATCATGGGAGGCTCTCCACAAGTTTACTGATGTTGATCTTGAAAGTGCAGAAGGAGGAATGATCTTATTTCTCACTCAGCCAGCTCCAGATATCTGCCCTAAGTTACGAAAACAGGCGTTTGGACAAAATCAGTCTTTAGAAAAACCGTTGCAGCTGGCTCAGACAATAGACTATGGTAGAGAATATGAGGAGGAGAATAAGAGGCAAAAAAGCACCAGGCAAAGGACTGAAGCTCCAACAGTGGCTGTTAGGTCTGCTCTGAAACAGCCTGAGAAAAAATGCCCAGAGGGACCCAGGTGGAAAGGGATGGACTTGTTATTACTGTGGAAAAGAGGGGCATCTCAAGCTGGATTGCCCTCAGGCATCTAAGCCGCCCCGGGCTCCATGTCCTGTCTGCAAAGGACCATATTGGAGAAGAGACTGCCCTCTGAGGTGTAGGCCCCAGGGGTTGGACTCTCACGACAATCGGGACCAAAGGTGCCTGGGGGTCCGCAAACAAGCTCCCATCCTAGTAACATCTGAGGAACCCTGGGTATTAATAACTGTGGAGGGCCAATAAGTTGATTTTCTTTTGGACATTGGGGCAACTTTCTGCTCACTAAAGCCCCTGGTCTGCTTTCCTCCCAATCCACTACCATGATGGGGCTGTCTGGACGAGCCAAATATTTTTCAATCATTGATTTGAAGGATGCTTTCTAGAGTTAAATCTATATTAGATCATCCTCTACCTGTGACTTTAAGACAATTGAGAGTATTCTTGGCATTACAGGCTATGGCCACATGTGGATTTCAGGTTATGGAGAACTTGCCTGGCCTTTATATAAACTCAAAACTGAGACTCAGCTGCCCCAAACTGACAAGCTGGTTTGGTCTCTAGTTACTCAAAAGGCTTTTAAGGCTCTTCAAATTGCTGTCTTGCAGGCTCCAACTTTGAGCTTGTCCACAGGGTCTGAGTTTAGTTTATTACTGAAAATAAAGACTATGGCCTCATTATTTAAGGGAAATTATTACTATTGTTTTACTAATGCCTAAAGCCAATAAAGCAACAGAGTTCCAGAAAAACATCTCTTTCTGCTTTATTGACTATGCCAAATCCTTTGACTGTGTGTATCACAATAAACTGTGGAAAATTCTGAAAGAGATGGGAATACCAGACCACCTGACCTGCCTCTTGAGAAACCTATATGCAGGTCAGGAAGCAACATTTAGAACTGGACATGGAACAACAGACTGGTTCCAAATAGGAAAAGGAGTACATCAAGGCTGTATATTGTCACCCTGCTTATTTAACTTCTATACAGAGTACATCATGAGAAATGCTGGTCTGGAAGAAACACAAGCTGGAATCAAGATTGCTGGAAGAAACATCAATAACCTCAGATATGCAGATGACACCACCCTTATGGCAGAAAGTGAAGAGGAACTAAAAAGCCTCTTGATGAAAGTGAAAGAGGAGAGTGAAAAAGTTGGCTTAAAGCTCAACATTCAGGAAACGAAGATCATGGCATCTGGTCCCATCACTTCATGGCAAATAGATGGGGAAACAGTGGAAACAGTGGCAGACTTTATTTTTTTGGTTTCCCAAATCACTGCAGATGGTGATTGCAGCCATAAAATTAAAAGACACTTACTCCTTGGAAAAAAAGTTATGACCAACCTAGATAGCATATTCAAAAGCAGAGACATTACTTTGCCGACTAAGGTCCATCTATTCAAGGCTATGGTTTTTCCAGTGGCCATGTATGGATGTGAGAGTTGGACTGTGAAGAAAGCTGAGCGCTAAAAAATTGATGCTTTTTAACTGTGGTGTTGGAGAAGACTCTTGAGAGTCCCTTGGACTGCAAGGAGATCCAACCAGTCCATTCTGAAGGAGATCAGCCCTGGGATTTCTTTGGAAGGAATGATGCTAAAGCTGAAACTCCAGTACTTTGGCCACCTCATGTGAAGAGTTGACTCACTGGAAAAGACTCTTTCTGGCTTACTTCACTCCATGCCGGATTCATGTCAATGTATGGCAAAACCAATACAGTATTGTAAAGCAAAATAAAGTAAAAATAAAAATAAAAAAAGGAAATGACTCTGATGCTGGGAGGGATTGTGGGCAGGAGGAGAAGGGGATGACAGAGGATGAGATGGCTGGATGGCATCACCGACTTGATGGACGTGAGTTTGAGTGAACTCTGGGAGATGGTGATGGACAGGGAGGCCTGGCGTGCTGCGATTCATGGGGTCACAAAGAGTCGCACACGACTGAGCGACTGAACTGAACTGAACTGAAAGCTCATAAGTTTATTAATGGGCAAAATTTTACTGTACTGACATCTCATGATGTAAGTAGGATCTTAAACTCTAAAGTTCAGAGCAACAATGCTCTGCTTTTAAAGCTGCTGTAATTCAAGGGATGTTGAAAGCTCTAGGAATAGAATATCACTTACACTGTTCCTGGAGACCCCAATCTTCAGAAAAAGTTGAAAAGGCTAATGACATTATTAAGAGGCATCTGTGTAAGCTAACTCAGGAAACACAAGACAGTTGGTTTAAAGCTTCTACCCATAGCTTTAATGAGGACTTGAACTGCCGCTAAGAAGAAGGTACTGTCTCTATGACAGATTGTTTTAATACACAGATGTTGTCATAGATCCTGAGGCATTAAAATTAACTATGTGACTCAGCTTTTAGCTTTTCAACAGACATTACTGGGAGGTTAACTTCTGACCCAGGCTTTGAGTCAAACTAGCCACTGTTTGAGCCAGGAACCAAGATGGGCCTGAGAATCTATGTAGGCTTGCTTCTGCTGACTCCAAAAGTCCTGAGTCTGCAGTTTGACCCTCAAGACAATGCCTTCCTGTCCTGGGCTCATTCCTACGCTGCATTCCACAATCGACGTAATTGCTGGGTCTGCGGAGCACTCCCCTCCTCATCAGTTGAAGGCTTCCCATGATGGGTTTCTCTGCTTCAAGGAAAGGACTTTCTTCAACTCTGTGATGACATCTAACTATCTTAAGATGGACTTGTGTAACATATTGTACCGTAACTATGGGCATAATGTGACTTTCAACTTTGACTATACATTGTCTTGGTTTAATGGCTATTTTGCTGCAGTTAAAAAGGTAAAAGGGTCTAGATCTGGTGGTTTTCTACCTGATGTTTATCAAATATGGGATGAGGGCATATGGCTAACTCCTAAAAAGGGACATCTACTATCTAATGCTCTCATATGCTGAGAACAAATAGAGCCATCCCCAGAAGTTAGCTGACAACTTAATTATAAAGATTAGAAACAATTGGGATTTTTGGCTCAAGAAATATGCAGTGTAATCATTCCTGTGTTTTCCAATCCCAGCTCAAGTCCTCCTTTTGCCTGGCCAGGCACTGATTGGGACTGGATCGCTCAGTCATGCTGGCTTGCACCAAATGGGACCTACTGAATATGCAGCTCTTACCTATGGGTGGGGCTTCCCCCTGGCTGGATAGGGAGATGCACCCTAGGTCTAGCTTTTACTCTTGGCTTCATAGTTTCAGAGCTTCCAGAGAAGCCTACTTATCTGCCACACCTTAAAACTAATTGGGCAAGATATGTATTTCACTGGTATGATTATCTAGCTGCAATAATCGTTCCATCTCTGGCAACTACAGATCAGATGTTACGCCATGAGTTGATGCTGTGACTAACTTTCAGCCCTTGATGCTGAACAGATACAAATTAGAAAGGCGGTTTTACAAAACAGATTGGCCTTAAATATTCTAAGGGCTGCACAAGGAGGAGCTTGTGCCATTATTCATACCCAATATGAGTACTAATGTTACTAACTTTGCTAAACACATGAACAAGATGATTCAGGCTATGGATTCTCCTGAAGTGTCAGTCACCTCACTTTGGGAAGCATTAAGAAGCTCCCCATGGTGGAAAACTATTTTAATCATAATAATTCTAATTGCTCTGTCTTTGCTGCCTGTGTCTGTAACTGTGTAACTGGATTTGTTTTTAACCATTTCAAATCTTGTAAGTTACAAATGGTTGGTTGTTCAGGCTCCTACGAGCACCAGACTCCTCCAACTCTTACTTGAGGCCTCTGGAGCAGAAACCCTCAAGAGGGTTAGGAAAATATGTTGCCTCAACAATTTAGGGACAGCACCCTATTGCAGCAGGAAGTAGTTATGGAATGAAAATGATGCCCCTTTCCCTTGGCAAGATAATTCTCCTAAAAGAAAAGGGGGGAATGAGAGAGTCAATTCTTAGGCAGGTTGATAAGAAGTCCAGGGTTCCCAGAGGATGAGAAAAGGGTCTGGGGCTCTTGAAGCAGAGAGAATGGTCTGGAATTCTCAAAGAGGAGGAAAGGACAAACACCTTTTTTTCCTCTACATTCCTTAGTCACATAAAACTTTTTTTCTTTAAGCTCAGAACTGATGATTACAAAACAAACAATTCAGTTTGAACTCTGTTCTAAGGATTACACAACAACAATATATCCTGCTTGAGGACAGTTTCTCCTTCCTGAAAAACTTCTTGCCCTTGAATGTCCAGGAGTCTCAGGGTCAGTGGTGGCCTGCTGCAGGCTTGGGGGCACTGCATGCAGCAGTGCCTGCATGGGACCTTTTGAAGGAGGTCAATATTATCTTCATTACCTCCACCATAGTTTGGCCTCAGGTCAAACAATAGGGAGGGAACACAGCCTAATCTCTTCAAGAAAATTAGAGATACCAAGGGAACATTTCATGCAAAGATGGGTGCAATAAAAGACAGAAATGGTATGGACCTGACAGAAGCAGAAGATATTAAGAGAGGTGGCAAGAATACACAGAAAAACTATATAAAAAAAGACCTTCACGACCCATATAATCACAATGGTGTGATCACACACCTAGAGCCAGACATCCTAGAATGCAAAGTCAAGTGGGTCTTAGGAAGCATCACTATGAACAAAGTTAGCGGAGGTGATGAAATTCCAGCTGAGCTATTTCAAGTCCTAAAAGATGATGCTGTGAAAGTGCTGTACTCAATATGCCAGCAAATTTGGAAAACTCAGCAGTGGCCACAGGACTGGAAACAGTCAGTTTTCATTCTAACCCCCAAAAAAAGTAATGTCAAAGAATGCTCAAACTACCACACAATTGCACTCATCTCACACACTAGCAAAGTAATGCTCAAAATTCCTCAAGCCAGGCTTCTATAGTATGTGAACCATGAATTTCCAGATGCTCAAGCTGGTCTTAGAAAAGGCAGAGGAACCAGAGAACAAATTGCCAACATCTGTTGCATCATAGAAAAAGCAAGAGAGTTCCAGAAAAACATCTACTTCTGATTTATTGACTATGCCAAAGCCTTTGACTGTGTGGATCACAATAAACTGTGGAAAATTCTTCAAGAGATGGGAATACCAGATCACCTGACCTGCCTCCTGAGAAATCTGTATGCAGGTCAAGAAGCAACAGTTAGAACTGGACATGGAACAACAGACTGGTTCCAAATTGGGAAAGGAGTATGTCAAGGCTGTATATTGTCATCCTGCTTGTTTAACTTATATGCCAAGTACATCATGAGAAATACTCGACTGGATGAAGCACAAGCTAGAATCAAGATTGCAAGGAGAAATATCAATAACATCAGATATGCAGATGACACAACCTTTATGGCAGAAAGTGAAGTGGAACTAAAGAGGCTCTTTATGTGGGTGAAAGAGGAGAGTGAAAAAGTTGGCTTATAGCTCAACATTCAGAAAACTAAGATCATGGCATCTGGTCTCATCACTTCATGGCATCTGGTCTCATCACTTCATGGCAAATAGATGTGGAACAATGGAAACAATGAGATGCTTTATTATCAGGGCATCTAAAATCACTGCAGGTGGTGAGGCTGCCATGAAATTAAAAGATGTTTGCTCCTTGGAAGAAAAGCTATGACCAACATAGAAAGCATATTAAAAAGCAGAGACATTACTTTACCAACAAAAGTCCATCTAGTCAAGGCTATGGTTCTTCCAGTAGTCATGTATGGATGTGAGAGTTGGACTGTGAAGAAAGCTGAGTGCCAAAGATTGATGCTTTTGAACTGTGGTGTTGGAGAAGACTCTTGAGAGTAACTTCAACTGCAAGGAGATCCAACAAATCCATCCTAAAGGAAATCAGTCCTGAATACTCTTTGGAAAGACTGATGCTGAAGTTGAAACTCCACTACTTTGGCCACCTGATGTGAAGAACTGGCTCATTTGAAAAGTCCCTGATGCTGGGAATGATTGAAGGTGGAAGGAGAAGGGGATGACAGAGGATGAGATGGTTGCCATCACCAACTCAATGGACATGCGTTTAAGTAAGCTTTAGGAGTTGGTGATGGACAGGGAAGCCTGGAGTGCTGCAGTCCATGGGGTCACAAAGAGTCAGACACAATTGAGTGACAGAACTGAACTGAAATGAACTGAGCTGAAAACCTTCTGACTAATTCTGTTATCTTAAAATGTAAATTATGGGAGTGGGTCTAGTAAGATCTTTGCAACCTTGAGACACTCTTTGACTTATTGTAATAGCTAAATTTTCCCTACTTTCTTCAATTTAAATCTGAATTTGGCAATAAGGAGCTCATGATCTGAGCCACAGTCAGCTTTTCAGGGGTCATGTATGGATGTGAGAGTTGGACTGTGAAGAAAGCTGAGCACCGAGGAATTGATGCTTTTGAACTGTGGTGTTGGAGAAGACTCTTGAGAGTCCTTTGGCCTGCAAGGAGATTCAACCAGTCCATTCTGAAGGAGATCAGCCCTAGGATTTCTTTGGAAGGAATGATGCTAAAGCTGAAACTCCAGTACTTTGGCCACCTCATGCGAAGAGTTGACTCACTGGAAAAGACTCTGATACTGGGAGGGATTGGGGGCAGGAGGAGAAGGGGACGACAGAGGATGAGATGGCTGGATGGCATCACTGACTTGATGGACGTGAGTCTGAGTGAACTCCTGGAGTTGGTGATGGACAGGGAGGCCTGGCATGCTGCGATTCATGGGGTTGCAAAGAGTTGGACACGACTGAGTGACTGAACTGAACTGAATAGCTAATTTTAAAAGTATGTAACTCCCATGCTAGACTAGCAAAGGTGATTCTCTGCCCCGCTCCTGATGTCTTTGTCAGAAGCTTTCCCTGTACCTTTTCTTATTTTAATAAAACTCTGTTACACAAAAACAAACAAATAAATAAGTACATTTAGAAGAAATGTTTGGCTCAATATATTAATTAAAAGCTCATCGATCAGGTGTGAGCAGATTAGGATCACTATGCCTTCTTGATGGATTAAATTCTTAACTATCACAGCATGTCTCTCTTTAATCTCAGTAATATTCCTTGTTCTGAAGTCTTCAGAGTCAGATATTGATTTGATTTCTTTGGTTCCCTTATAATTACTGTTTGCATTCTATGTCTTTTCTCTATCCTTTTATTTTAAGCAGTCTATGTCTTTATATTTAAAGTTGATTCCTTATACACAGCAAATAGCTGGTTCTTGCTTGTGGTTCATCTTGACAGTATCTGTTTCTTAGTGAAGTCCTTAGACCACTCACATGTAATTACTTTAATGACTATATATCTACTATCTTGCTATTTTTTTTTCTATTTATTTTATCTTTGTGACCCCAAGAATTCTCCAGCCCAGAATACCAGAGTGGGTAACTTTTCCCTTCTTCAAGGGATCTTCCCAACCCAGGGATCAAACCCAGGTCTCCCGCATTGCAGGTGGATTCTTTACCAGCTGAGCCACAAGGGAAGCCCTTTATTTTATCAATATCTGCTCATTTTTCCTACTCATTCTTTCCTCTATTGGATTTTTTTTTAAGTTTTCTATTTTTTTCCTGTTGGTTTTATTTTACCTTTTAATTGATCTATACCTTCTATCTTCCACTTTATTAAATGATATTATAACATCTTATCATATAAGTACACTTCTTTTTTATATCTAATGTTTTTATTTAAAATATTCACTAAATGTTATATCATTTACTTTGTCATTCTCTAATTTTTTGTTAGATGTGGAGCTTTAACTTTTTAAGAAACATTTTATTGGTATATGACTGACATACAAAAACTGTACATTTTTAATTTATACAATTTCCTAAATCTGAAGATAATTATACACTTGTGAGATTGTCCCCACAATGTGTATCACAAACATATTTGCTACTTCTGAAAGTTTCCTTTTTATTGTTATTGCTTTTGTTATAACATTCAACATAAGATATACTCTCTAAACAAATTTCAAGTGTAAAATACAGTTTTGTTTACTATAGTCACCATGATGAATATTAGAACTCCAGAGCTTTTCATCTTATAATAGAAACTACTTTGACTAAACTAGTATCTCCTTGCTTTCCTTTTCATCAGGCAACTGCTACTCTCTGTTTCTATGAGATTTTCTATGATTTTGACTGTTCTAGATTTCTTGTATAAGTGATACCAAGTAATATTTATTCTTCTGTGTCTGGTTGATTGCACTTAGTGTAAAGTTCTCCAGGTTGCAGTTTTTAAATGTTTTAGGGTGGATTTTTTCTACTCACTTAGTTAACCTCCAAAGTTTATCTGAATTCAATTTGCTGTGAATCCCACCTCCTTCTACTTTGTTTATAAATTTTTAAAAAAATTTTGTTGGCATTGTTTTGTTTTCTGAACTAGCATTTCAGTTTAGTAGATAACAATGCTATTTATAGGCACTATTATGTTCTTTGTGCCTCATATTGAAGTTTTCAGCCATAGATACTTTTTCTGTTCTTAGTTAATGAAAGTTTTGTTCTTCAACAGTGACTGTTATTAAAAACTTTTCCCATGTATTGAGATAAACATATGTTTCTGCTAAGTCATTTCAGTCGTGTCCGACTCTGTGCGATCCCATAGATGGCAGCTCACCAGGCTCCGCCATCCCTGGGATTCTCCAGGCAAGAACACTGGAGTGGGTTGCCATTTCCTTCTCCAATGCATGAAAGTGAAAAGTGAAAGTGAAGTCGCTCAGTCATGTCCGACTCTTCTGCGACCCCATGGACTGCAGCCTACCAGGCTCCTCCATCCATGGGATTTTCCAAGCAGTGAAAGCGATGGCACCCCACTCCAGTACTCTTGCCTGGAAACATATGTTTATTTTCTTGTATTTTGTTAGTACAGTGAATTATATTGAATGATAGTTAAATTTCAAACCAATATTATATTTCTGGGTATCTTAACTAGATCATCACTTTTGCTTCCTGTTTTTATATATTCTTGAATTTGTATTGCTGATTTTAAAGGAATTTTTTATACTTCTTTTTAAGTGAAATTAGCCTAAAATATTCCCTTATAATGATGCTTGTCAAATTTTAGAATGAAGTGTATTCTGGTTCCATTGGGTGGAGGAATGTTCTTCCAGAAAGGGGAAAAAATATCAATCTCTGTCTTCAATGGCATTCTTGCATTGAAAGGAATAAAAATTTGTATTTTCTTTATGACTAGCTTTATTCAATTCTTAATGGGGACTCTATTTTCTAGAGTCCATAATGTATAACATTTATAAATATTTAATTTTGTGCTTGAGAATTAGGAGTTTAATTACTCAAGATAGAAAATGCCTAGATAAATTTATTAAGTTATGAATATAGACATATTTTGATAAATATAGCAGATTGCTTTCTAAAAATGTATCAGTAATTTTTGACTATATAGAACTTCCACATTTCCAAATTTTCATTCTTATTTTATTCCTTATCAGTATAACAGAGAACGTAACACTTCTCTCTTGTTTTAAATTATATTTTTACTACCTAATAGATTAACTTTTTTTCTGTTTGTGTTTATCACTTGCATAGCTTTTCATGAAATTTTCTGCCTATGATATATGACTTATGAGTGTTTAGAAATAGTAAAATATGGTTATCATTTGAGAATTAGGTTTTATAAGCATACATAATGGATAGAACATATGTCAATTATCTTCAATTCAATAACAGTGACTCTTAGGCCAGTAAATTTTGATTTTAATCTGGTGAGAGGTATTAACACACCCTGAAAAAGACTATATGCAGCCCTGAATATATAGAAAAATAAGAGAGGGAGTCACCAAGGCACATCAGAGCAGTGCCCACCCCAACATTGTTCAAGTGGGGTTTCCCTGTTGGGTTATCAGAGTATGATGATCTTGTGTCAATCAAGTAACCAACATCAGTTCACCAAAAGCACTAATTTGATATCTATTCTAATCACAATGCCGTGACTATCTGATTTGTTTTATAATTACAGTCTCAGTGGAACTTGACAAATTCCCCCAAGTTTCTTGCAATTATCAACATATTGGCATTTCTGGGTCTGTAAGTCTGTAGGCCAAAACTTGCACTAGGGCAATTCATTAAATTGGTATCAATTATGAGGTTTTCTGGTGGTTGGACAGCAAAATGTGCTCTGCTGGTCACGCTGCTGCTGCTGCTGCTGCTGCCACTAAGTCCCTTCAGTCATGTCCAACTCTGCGCCACCCCCTAGACAGCAGCCCACCAGGCTCTACCATCCCTGGGATGCTCCAGGCAAGAACACTGGAGTGGGTTGCCATTTCCTTCTCCAATGCATGAAAGTGAAAAGTGAATGTGAAGTCACTGAGTCGTGTCCAACTCTCTGCGACCCCATAGACTGCAGCCCACCAGGTTCCTCCATCCATGGGATTTTCCAGGCAAGAGTCCTGGAGTGGGGTGCCATTGCCTTCTCCATACCCTTCTGCAATTCGAATACAGAGTAAGTTTTGTGAGTCTTTATTTCCGTAATATTCAGTCATTTATATGAGGCCAGAGTTCTTTCTTAGTCTCCTCTGTCCACAACATCTGCATAAATTAAGTAAAAAATTGCTAAAAAGTATTGAGCTGCATTGAATTGAACAAAGCTGAACATTACCACACTGACATTATTAACACTGCATACGTTTATAACATTCCATTATAAACATGTTTGTAATGTCTATTATATCCTATTACTTGCCTTTATTATCTAGTAATGAACTTTTTAATAGATATCTTGACTTCATTTGAAATCTTTTACTGAACTCGAAACTATGGCTTTGCCTATTTTGTAAAACCTGTCATTTCTCATTTGAATAATATCCATATAGCCTGTTTTTAATAAATTTAAATTTATTAAAGTAATATCCAATGAAGTAACCTCACACCTTCACATGCGGATGACAGATGTGATAAAGAGATCAGATTGCTGCAGGGTACAATGTATCAAAGAAATGACTGAGGTAAGGACAAACTAGTTTTCCACTAGTTTCTTAT
Source organism: Ovis aries (assembly GCF_016772045.2). Classification (NCBI taxonomy): domain Eukaryota; kingdom Metazoa; phylum Chordata; class Mammalia; order Artiodactyla; family Bovidae; genus Ovis; species Ovis aries. Next base: position 25,609,384 of record NC_056060.1, on the reverse strand, counting down.
TTCATCACTCCAAATGCCTCATGTGTATCAAACAACAGTATAACTAACCTGAAAATCACTGTTTTGAACATTATATCCTTCTTATGGCACTTACTTCATGGGCTTGCATGTCAAACTTTTTGTATATTGACAAATATGGTAATAGAACAGCAATTGTCTTACAATCTAAGTAATAGAAACAAAAACACAATTACATCTTCAGTTAAAAAATGACATTTGGATTTAAAGCTAACACAAGCAGAATAAACACCTCCTGGCATGAATCAGTGATGTGGTGATAACAGTGATAGATCTGTGACTAATAAGGGGCTGAATCAATTGTGCTCACCTTCTTTATCCTGGTCATTCCCTGATTTGGTGAGATGTTTCTGAAATTTCACTTAATTTTTTTTAAGTATGAGATAATTTTCATAATTACTAATATGTGCGCTTTCTGTGATTATTTTGAAATTTAAACTCTCACATGAATTAAACAATATCACTGTCTATTTAGATATCCTATAATCATTTTTAGCTGGTGGGTTTATTGTCAACGATATAAATAAAATCTGTAAAGTGCTATGACAGTTGTCCCAGAAAGTGTAAGACTACTCATAATTTGAATTATGGCCTTGGTGATGCTATTGATATGTTATTTGTTTCAAAATCAGAGCATCAAAACTCAGTCCTATCATTGATACTATAGTATTTGGGGTATTTAAAATTTAACATAATTAATAAATATAATTTAAAACTTATGAACAGTATTGCCTTATTTATGAATGTGGAATATTTTCAGCTACTTATAGGAATCGTTATTAGCTGAAATAGTTATGAACTATAATTTATGAAAGTAGTTTTCATTTAGCCTGTAATGTCAAAGCAGTTTCTGTTTTTAGCACTAAATTGTTTTCTATGCTACTCCAGTCAAGTTAGATGTGTTTGCTAATCTGATTTAATATGGAGATATCTTTAAAAAGCTGCAAGATTTTTTTAACATGACCTATATAAGGGAAATTATAAATTTTAATATATTTAGTTACTGTTTTGGGGCTTCCCTCATGGCTTAGCCAGTAAAGAATCTGCCTGCAATGTGGGAGACCTGGGTTCAATACCTGGGCTGGGAAGATCCCCTGAAGGAGGGCATGGCAACCCACTCCAGTATTCTGGCCTGGAGAATCAGAGGAGCCTGGCAGGCTACAGTCCATGGGGTCACAAAGAGTCAGATACGACTGAGCAACTAAGCACAGCAGAGCACAGTTACTATTTCAGGGAAGATGAAGTGAACCACAGAATATCAAAACTGGTAACATAATATGAGGTTCTGCATTGCATTTGCCAACTTTAGAGTGACCAATTCAGGTCCTATAACCAGGAAGACTAATTATGATAGAAACACAATGATAACAACTATACATGGGCATTACAAAGAGCAAGAAGAAAGGACTTGTGTTGCTTCATCACAGCTGTCTAAAAGGCTTCCTTGGAACCCACATGTTGGTTCCTTAGTTTCTTCATGGCTTCCTTTACATCTTTATTCCTTAGAGTGTAAATCATAGGGTTAAGAAGAGGAGTGAATACAGTAAAAAACACAGAGATAAATTTATCAATTGTGAAGCTTTCAAAGGGCCAAATATAGATAAAGATTAATGGGCCAAAGAACAGAACTACAACAGTAATGTGGGCGGACAGAGTGGAAAGTGCCCTGGATGTCCCACCAGAGGCTTGGCGATGGACAGTAGCAAGGATGATAGTGTAAGAAATGAGCAAAAGGAGAAAACAGATAAGTGACAACAGGCCACTATTTGTGAGCACCAGTATCTCGAAAACATAGGTGTCCAAGCAGGCAAGTTTAATCACAAGGGGGAGATCGCAAAAGAAATTGTCTACCTTGTTGGGTCCACAGAAAGGAAGATCTATTGTGAATACCAGGTGACTGGCTGAGTGCAAGATGCCAGTGGCCCAGGAGACCCCCACCAGGACAGTGCACGTTCTTCGGCTCATGATGGTCATGTAATGCAGAGGTTTGCATATAGCGATATATCTGTCATAGGCCATGGCAACAAGAAGTACCATCTCACTGCCCCCAAAAACATGCAAGAAAAAAATCTGTGACATGCATCCCTTGAAAGTGATGGTCTTGTGTTCACTGAGGAAATCTGCAATCATCTTGGGAGTGGCAAATGTAGCCTGACATACATCAATGAAGGAGAGATTGCTAAGAAGAAAGTACATCGGAGAATGCAATCGAGAGTCTGTAATCACTGTGAGAATGATAAGAATGTTTCCCATCACTGCAGCACCATAAAACACAGAGAAGATAAAGAAAAGGAAGAGCTGGAGTTCCCGAGAGCTAGACAGGCCCAACAAAATGAATTCAGTAACCACTGACTTATTGCTCCATCCATTAAATGAATCTGGGCTGCTCAAGTTAGCTAAGGGGAAGAAAAAATCATTATTTATTAAAAAAGTAATAACGTATAAGGGTATTATTACTATTATTTCTAAGAATTAATATTTTCCCTGTGTTACATAACTATACAAATTGTCATTTACTTTTGCATTTATGAATTGGCTAGATAAAAGATGGACAGAGATAACAGATTTATCTAATAGATAAGTCAATATGGAAGGAAGGGAAAATTTGATTTGATATTATATACCAATATACTTTTTATAGAAGTGTGCAAGATCTCAATAGCATTTTGAAAGTCCCATGTACCATACTTACACATTCAGATTACAAATTCAAAAGATGAATCTGATGCCTTTTACAGAATCTTGGAGGGACAAGAAATTTAGGCCAAGTGCAAAGAGATGAAAATCAGACCAGTTACTTTAGCAATGACATTGGAGAAATAAGTGAGATGTGTCCATGCATTTGAGAAAATCTGCAGTGATAATAAAAGAGAGAAATTAATTTGTAACAAGTAAAACTACTATGAGTGACAAATTACTTTCACTTTTCTATATTAAAACAATTTGATTTTTACATGATTTAGTAGTCAAAATATCTTCCTAGAATCTCAGAAGCATATGTTCTTTTCAATCACTCTTTATTTCTCTCCATATGATCTCCTTTTTTTTCAGATTTTATTTTATTTTATTTTACTTTACAATATTGTATTGGTTTTGCCATACATCAACATGAATCCACCACGGGTATACACATATTCCCAATCCTGAATCCCCCTCCAAACTCCCTCCCCATACCATCTCTCTGGGTCATCCCAGCCCCAAGCATCCTGTATCCTGCATCGAACCTAGACTGGCGATTCGTTTCTTATATGATATTATACATGTTTCAGTGTGATCTCCTTTTTACAGCTGTTGAATATAATATTATTTAATCAGACTTTCAAAGCACTTCAAAGATGGAACTGAATGTAATTTAATTACTATGATATGTTTGTTATTTAAACATATTTGTACCACTTATCTTTGCTGGTCATTTTTTAATCTCTTCTTTCTCTGATGAGTTTATCACAATAACAAAAATGTTTTTCCAAAGTCAACTGAAAACATAATTTATATATTAATTAACTCAACAAATAATACAAATTGCCTGCTCTGCTCCATGCAACCTCCATGGGTTCTGGAGGCAAAGCAATGGGGAAAAAAAGGGGGGGCGGAAATGTCCTACCTTCATTTGGTTGTATCCTAAAGAAACTATGGGACTGGCAGAGGCAATGGAGATAAAATATATATTATGTCATTTAGTGACAAGTGCTTCAGAGGAAATAAAGCAGGGTAAAGGAATATGGACTAAGCAAGTGGTCGTAAAAGCCTCACTGGGCAGGTTGCATTTCAGCACCAACTAAAGAAAATGAAGAGCAAGCCTTGAGGAAATCTACTTCAGACAAAAGGAATAGCAGACATGTGCAAACAATTGTTTATGTGAAATAAGCATCCTCTTGAAAAACATCAGTATAATTTGGGTTTGTTTATTAGAAATTAAATAATGGAAACTTAGCTTTTAACCTTACTATGAAATTGGCATAATTGACTTTTTTGAACACTATTCTGCCTCGTAGGCTTAAACAGTTTTAGAAAGCTGTAAATTCTGTCTTAAAATATGGACACACACTAAAAGCCTAGTCTTTTTTGTTTTCTAAAAAGAAATAGAGATATAAAATTGTATTCCCAATTCTATATATATATACTTCTATATACAGAATTTGAAAAGCAATTTATATTTTTATGTAAATACATGGTGATAATTGGGTCATTCAAAATAAAATTGAAATGATCTGTGATTTCTTGTAAGAACCCTTGAAATGAAGTTTATGGCCAGATCTCAGAATCTGAGAAAATGTTTCTGTGTCTGTCATCACATTCAATGACAGCTGCATGAGATATACTGTATTATTTATTCAAGGTAAGACATCCACATATTGAGAGCATTTTAAAATATAAAAATTACTAATTACTTTTTTGTCTTATTCATAGAAATTTATGCCTTTCAAAACATCTTCCTATAGTGTATCAATGTATATACAAGGCTTGACAAGAGTTTTCAAAGTGATAAATGCAAAATCTATTGGGTTATTAAAATGACAACTTTTTGCCCCATTCTATTCTCTATCACCATATCTATTTTTTCAAAATAATTTAGCAATATGCTTACCTTCACCTGGGTGCTTCAGTCCATCAATGTGTTAGCAGAGACAATAATCAGATAAGTCTAATGTTTTATTTCAGATTTTAGAATCTCATATACAAACTCCAAGTTCTTTTTTTAATTTAATTCTTTTATAACTTCCCTGGTGGCTTAGTGGGTATAGCGTCTGCCTACAATGCAGGAGACCCGGGTTCGATCCCTGGGTCGGGAAGATCCCCTGGCAAAGGAAATGGCACCCCACTCCAGTACTCTTGCCTGAAAAATCCCATGGACTGAGAAGCCTGGTAGGCTACAGTCCATGGGGTCGCAAAGAGTCGGACACGACTGAGCGACTTTCCTTCCTTCCTTCCTTATATTGGAGTATAGTTGACTTACAATATTATGTTAGTCTCAGGTGTATAGCAAAGTGATTCAATTCTACATATACATATATCCATTCTTTTTCAGATTCTTGTCCCATATAGGCTATTACAGAATCTTGTCATCTCAATTCTATAATTACTTTAGCCCAGAATCCCTTTAACTCTGAATGTTAGTATCTATATTTAATTTTTTGCTTCATGTGATTAAATTCTGCATGCCAGTTTTGAGAGAAATCACAGGGAAGCAATAATAGGTTGAAGAAAAGAAACCTCCAAAACCTATTGTCTTTTTTTAAAAAAAGATTGAGTCACAAGTGCCCATAAGACAATATTTGAATACTATACTACATGCCCCCAAATCTCAGATAACCAATCCCATGGACTGCAATAGCCCATTAAAAAAACTTTCTTTATTAAGTGAGGTCATCTTGCTGTGGGAATTATTAACACACTTTGAGTTGTTTTTCTCAAAAACAAGATAATAAAAACATTTAAGTTATTTGTCTATAATTGAAAGCAAAGTACGTATCACAAGAGGGAAATGTAGTGATCTAGGAGCTTGCAACACCAGCTACTTTTGTTTAACAACCTGTCTCCCTCCATGTGCCTTTTTCCCTCTTGTTTAAAGTGACTAAGGCAGTAAGCTTCTGCTAAGTCACCTCAGTCGTGTCCGACTCTGTGCGACCCCATAGATGCCAGCCCACCAGGCTCCCCTATCCCTGGGATTCTCCAGGCAAGAACACCGGAGCGGGTTGCCATTTCCTTCTCCAATGCATGAAAGTGAAAAGTGAAAGTGAAGTCGCTCAGTCGTGCTCAACTCTTCGAGACCCCATGGACTGCAGCCTACCAGGCTCCTCCATCCATGGGATTTTCCAGGCAAGAGTACTGGAGTGGGGTGCCATTGCAGACACTAGCCCAAATGCCCAGAGCAGGAATATGTTTCTTAAGAAATATAAATCAGGCAAAGGGCCTAAGAGAATTAGAGTCTTTACTTTAATCCTTTACTTTTTTCTTTTTATGGAAATATCTATGATGAAGTTTTTCAAACTCCATACCTTATAATAAGCTACCCCTCAAAATCCAATATTTTAATTGTCTTTGCTCATTGCTTAACCATACATTAGAATCAGAAAGTTCATTTGGGCATACAGTGGGTAAAACTGCTTAGATATGCAAGTAGTTTGCTTTTGGATTTTGTGGAAAGAGGTCTCAGAGCAGTGAAAGGACTGAAGTCTGCAAAGAGCAGGTGACAGCAAGAAAGGGAAACTTGATGAGCAGATAAAGAAACCCAGGTTTCTCTGAATTCTCTGCTGATAGACTAGCTTCCTTCTTGATATCTTTCTCTTTAATATTTCACAGATATTTCAGTTCTTCTGTTTCCAAACCTATTCCTCCTTCACTCGGCCCCATCCCCAGCTAATGGCATTTCTTTTGCCTCAGCATTTTCAGCCAGAAACTTAGTTCTTTCTTTTTCATTAGTTTTTTTCTACATACTACTTTGTATTCTTCCAAAATATTCCCAGTTTGTTAAATTATATTCATTTTAACTCCCCTGTCTAAACCATCATCATTTTTCTCCTCAAAAGTTTCGAGATCTTCTGATGATCTCAAATTTTACCATTGATTTTTCCAGTTTAATCTTTAAAAATAAGACAAACCCATAAGTCATGCCAACCTTTAAGATAAAGCAGGCAGTTACCTTAACCAGAAAAATGGTTTTATTCAGGAATAGCAGACATGTTGCTATTGCAAGCTATGGCAAAAACTCATGTCCACTGAGTCGGTGATGCCATGCAAACATCTCATCCTCTGTCCTCCCCTTCTCCTCCTCCCTTCAATCTCTCCCAGCATCAGGGTCTTTTCAAATGAGTCAGTTCTTCACATCAGATGGTCAAAGTACTGGAGCTTCAACTTCAGCCTCAGTCCTTCCAATAAATATTCAAGACTGATTTCCTTTAGGATGGACTGGTTGGATCTCCCTGCAGTCCAAGGGACTTCTCCAACACCACAGTTCAAAAGCATCAATTCTTCGGCACTCAGCTTTCTTTATAGTCCCACTCTCACATCCATACATGACTACTGGAAAAACCATAGGTTTGACTAGATGGATATTTGTTGGTAAAGTAACATCTCTGCTTTTTAATATACTGTCTATTTTTGTCATAGCTTTTCTTCCAAGGAGCAAGCGTCTTTTAATTTCATGGCTGTAGTCACCATCTGCAGTGATTTTGGAATCCAAAAAAATTAAGTCTCTCACTTTTTCCATTGTTTCCCCATCTATTTGCCATGAAGTGATGGGGCTGGATGCCATGGGTATTTGCTTACTGACTTATAAAACCTCTTTACAAATTAAAGATATTACCCCTGTGGATAATACTGCTTGTCACCTAATTTTTCTTTTGACTTTATTTGTGATAGAATTTTTAAAAAAAAAGAAACTAAAACTTTTATGGAAATTAGTGTAGTCATATTTGCCAACTTTTTTTTTAACTTTTTGACTTTTGAATTTATCAAACTCAATATGATAGGTTGTGCCCAATCACAAAAGTCCCAAGTAGACCCAACAATGATTAGAAAGTGGAAGAATGTGTCTCTGGTAGTACAAGGAACTGACCAAATCAAATGGCCACTCTTAAATTCTAATTTCCCTCTTTCTCCTACTGTTCTCCCTCACCTCCATTTTTCCTTGGGTCACCTACCCCTCCTCTACCTCGATATTTGATTACTGAAGATCCGAGCAGCTAAATGACAGTTTTTCAAGGGTACTATTGGCAACTTTCCATTTTCACCTGCAAGTCAGAGTTAAAAGGGAAAAAAATACTACCAACAGTATCATGAATGCATTAATGTTTATTACATATTTTAAATGTTTTGGCACTATACAAAATTTGTTTAAAAATAAAAGTCATGTTAAAGGAACATTACCATGTTTGTTATTGTACAAATGAATTTGACCTGAAGTCTAAAGTTCCAAGAATCCTTAGCTAATAATAAGTATCATGGTTCTAAAAGACTATCTATATCTAAGACTCAGCTGGCTCTGATTTATCATGCAGAGTTAATATCTAAACACATAGTCACTAAGTTATGTATTAAAATTTAATTAATACTGAACCCAATGTGATGACAATTGCAGGCTTTCTATTTTCTGTTAAGCGACTCTTTTTTCTTTGTAGAATACATTTAGTCTTTTTGTTATAAGGCCTTTTTCATAAGGCAAAGGGAGAAGTATATAGAAACCTTTGGCCAGCGAATGAAATAATAATTTGTTGTTCCGTCGCTAAGTTTCATCTGACTCCTTGGGACCACATGGACTGCAGCATGCCAAGCTCCTCTGTCCTTCACTATCTCCCAGTTAGCTCAAACTCGTGTCCATTGAGTTGGTGATGCCATCCAACCATCTCATCCTCTGTCATCCTCTTCTCCTCTTGCCCTCAATCTTGCCCAGCAGCAGGGTCTTTTTCAAATGAAGTGGTGCTTCACATCAGGTGGCCATAAGTATTGGAGCTTCAGCTTCAGTATCAGTCCTTCCAATGAATATTCAGGACTGATTTCTTTTAGGAATGACTGGTTTGATCTCCTTGCTGTCCAAGGACTCTCAAGAGTCTTCTCCAGCACAGATTTTAAAACCATTATTACTAGGTGGTGCTAGTGGTAAAGAACCTGATTGCCAATGCAGGAGATAAGAGATCTGGGTTCAATCACTGGGTCAGGAAGATTCTCTGGAGAAGGGCAAGACAACCAACTCCAATATTCTTGCCTGAAGAATCCCATGGACAGAGGAGTCTGACAAGCCACAGTCCAGAGTGTCGCAAAGAGTTGGACATGACTGAAGCGACTTAGCATGCAGGCAAAATATTATTACAAGTACAAGAATTTTGCATTCTTTCTTCTGTTTTCCAAGAAATATGAAAGAATAGATCTCAGACTTTATCCTCAATTTCAAAAAAATTTTGTCATTTTTGTGCATTTGTATGTTTTAGGTACATAAGAAATTGACTTTTTCTGCGAATTTAAATATTCTATATCTGATATATTTGCAGACAATTTCAAAGATATTTGCAATTTTCTATGACTAATGTAGAACTCATTATAAATAACTTTTTCTACTTAAAAATAAGTAGGCTAGGGAAATAGATAGGTATGCTGCTGATAGCACCAAATATCTAGAAAAAGTTTTGAAATGAATAGAAATGTATATCAAATAATCTAGAAAAAAACAGAAAAATTTTATTGGGACATAGCAGCAGATAGGAAAAACTATAAATAACCAAAAATTTTCAATACATGAGGAAAAGATAAGCTAAAAAACACGCAACAAATGTATACAAGTGAAGTGAAATCTATGCTTTAAAACAATATTTTTTCACCATGTCAATTTATAGAAAAAAATATTATGAATAAGTTGATAGAGCCTAACAGAAACATAATTTACTTGTATGTTTTGATTGCAAGGCATAAAAATTACACAAGTTCAACTGAAGAGAATCACAAATTTGGTAACATGAATAGCTTTTTTTGCAGATTAGAATATCTAAATTATTTATAAAATATTTTGAAAAGTTGCTAAATATTTTCGAGAGAATTTGTACTTTAGAATTATAAACTATGAAAAACTGGTTAAAATTAAATAGCAAACCAGGAACTGGTTTTATGTAATTCCTCTGCAGTTGGGAAAAAAAATCTAATTCTGTAATTCAATAACCCCTGTCATTAGCGAAAATAATTGACTTGATGCTGTGCTCCAGCAATGGGCTTTTCATTTCCATTGCATATTTATGTTCCTCCATGGTGTTCCCTAGTTTTTCCAGAAGCTCAAATGACGGTTTCTCAATTTTTTCATGGCTGATTTAACATCCTCATTTCTCAGAGAGTAGATGATGGGATTCAACAGAGGTGTACAAACAGTGTAGAACACAGAAAGGAACTTATCCAGAGAAAGTCTGCTAAAAGGCCATATATAAAAATAAATGCAAGGCCCAAAGAAAAGAATCACCACCGTGATATGGGCAGTTAATGTAGAAAGTGCCTTGGATGGTCCACTGGAGGAACGGTGACGGACAGTGATCAAAATGACAGTGTAGGAAATAATTAAAGCCAGAAAACAGCTCAGTGATATCAGGCCACTGTTAGTTAGAGTCATAATTTCCATCTCATAAGTATCCATGCAAGCCAACTCGATCACCAGGGGAAGGTCACAAAAGAAGCTGTCTACCTCATTGGGGCCACAGAATGGCAGATCCACTGTAAAAGCCAAGTGGCTCACAGAATGAAGAATACCCACAGCCCAGGAAATAAACACAAAAATTATACAGAGTCTTCGATTCATAATTGTGCTATAGTGTAGAGGCTTACAAATGGCTATAAATCTGTCGTATGCCATAGCTACAAGCAACATCATCTCACTCCCAACGAAACTGTGAAGAAGGAATATTTGGGCCATGCAACCCTCAAAGGAGATAGTTTTGTGCTCCACAAAAAAGTCCACAAGCATCTTGGGGGTGGCAAAGTTAGATTGGCAGATATCAATGAAAGAAAGGTTACTGAGCAGGAAGTACATAGGAGAGTTCAAATGGGAGTCAGAGGAAACAATAGCAATTATCATGATGTTGCCCAGAACTGACGTCACATACACTATTGAGAAGATGGCAAAAAAGAAAAGCTGAAGTTCCCAAGAATTAGAGAGTCCCAGAAGCACAAACTCAGATACCATTGATTCATTTGTGTGAGCCATGTATCCAATCCACTGTTACCTAAGTAAAAGAAAATCAGGAAAATGTCACAATGATTGACACTGTATCTAGTATATATACAAAAGAAATGTGATAAGTTTTCAATTAAAAGTTAATTTAATGAGACCATGTAAATAGTCAATGAACTAGTATTTAACATCTATGACTGCTGTGGAAAGTAGAAGTGAGAATGAAACTGGAGCTGATTATACAGAGTGAAGTAAGCCAGAAAGAAAAACACCAATACAGTATACTAACCCATATATATGGAATTTAGAAAGATGGTAACGGTAACCCTATATGTGAGACAGCAAAAGAGACACAGATGTATAGAACAATATTTTGGACTCTGTGGGAGGGGGAGAGGGTGGGATGATTTGGGAGAATGGCATTGAAACATGTATAACATCATATAAGAAATGAATCATTAGTCTAGGTTCGATGCAAGATACAGGATGCTTGGGGCTGGTGCACTGGGATGATCCAGAGAGATGATATGGGGAGGGAGGTGGGAGGGGGGTTCAGGATTGGGAACATGTGTACACCCGTGGCGGATTCGTGTTAATGTATGGCAAAACCAATACAGTATTATAAAGTAAAATAAAGTAAATTTTTTTTAAAAAGGAAATAAAGATAATTAGATATGGATTCTATCATAGAGAGATAAGATATTCATATTAAAATTATAAAATCAGAAACAAGCAAACAATAACTGATACAACAATATGATAGATATTAGCAAAATGAAATAAACTATGCCAAAGTGGTAAGGTAACATATCATGAGATATGTATCATTTTAGCTAAAACTATTTAAAAGCTTGTAATTTGCTAGCCAAATCTGAAGCAAAGGGCTATTTTAAGCATGGGGAATAGCAGGACTAAAGCTACAAATGTGAAACCATGAAAGGCATCCTCAGAGAGCCACGAGTTCAGTGGCTTGGCTGGAAAAGGGTGTGCTAAGGAACAGTCAAAATGAAGTTGGGAACAGTAGGTTAGGAGCAAAACATGGATGCAATTAGCCTTGAATGTAATGCCAGTGGATTACATTAATGTTCTCGAAACCGAGAATCATAAAGTGTTTGACAGTGCTTTAGGAAGCTTGGTATTTGTGACAATGTGGAAAGAAGAGGCAATGGTAATACTCTGAAAGTTTCTGTGAAAATCAAGAACATTCCTTTCATCCTTTGAACAATAGTTAATCAGAGTTCACCTTCTGTTACATAAAGACCAAAGGTGAATGAGTCACCTATGTATCTTCAGTCTCTTCCAACTCTGCCTTTTGTCTCTTCCCAAACATGCCTGACACACCTGGATTTATCAAAATCTGTCTGTTCTTTTGGAAATATTTTCTATGACTATATATGGTGCATTTTGAACACAAGATAGATTTTCAAAAGAGAACATTTAAATAATGTGTTAATTGCCTCTAAATTGTTTTTTGACATTTTGCTTTAATACATTGGGCACTATGTGGCCACTTGATCCCAGAAGAAAACCCTGCACAACCTCTTGTGGATCAGGAGACATTTTTGGCTTTAGCTCTGTGTACCCAGCGCAACACAATAGGTATTAATTTGTCACTATACTGATTGAAGTTCTACACCCTGTATTCTTCAGTGAAAGATATAACTAATATAAGATATTTAAAAGCTTAAAAGCAAGACTGAACAGTAACCATAAATTAACCAATTAAAAATATTTAAACTGTTATAAGCTTTAATTTATGTGATTATAACCTGATTTTTGAGGCACTAAATTCTACCCTTTCAAGGACTTTATTCAGTGCATTTGAGTTACAATATCTAGTTTTAAGGGAAATCAAAAACTTAAGTTACTCAAGAATAGAAACGGATTAAAAAGGCATGAACTGACCTCATTACAAACTTCCATTATGCGATTCTCATCTCCGTGTGGAAGATTTGGGCCAGTGCTGGCTTTTCTGATCATGTATTTACATGAGCGATACAGAGAAGGAGACAAACAAACATGGGAAAGGAAAGAAATTCCATTTCTAAAACTGAAAATGATCCTACAAAGCTACAGTTACTAATTTTAAACATATAAAATTTGTGGCCATGAGGGACTTCATATAACTTTCAGTCTCCTAGATAAAGCCTGACAAATATCATGATAATTTAGTGGAATAACATTAAAGAGAGAGGGAGGGAGAAAGGGAGAGAGAAAGATGAAGATAAGAAGAAAATAATTAGGAGGAAGAGGAGAAAAGGGGGGCGGAAGAGGAGAAGGAGGAAAGTACAAGGAAGAGGAGGAAGGGAAAGCATAATGGTTAATAACCTGCAGTTAGTGGTATTTATTCAATTTTTAAAGATCGTCTCATCTTTTAAAAAAGTTTTTCTGAAAATATCCAAGTTTTCTACAAAGTAGCTAATAGATGATACGATTTGGCATTTCATTTTTCAAAATGCAGGAAACTACTGCAAAATCTTCCCCATCCTAGTTTCCTGTGATTTCTTAATCCAAGTAGAATAGATTAAAGTCAATGCTATATCTCATTTTCTTCTTAATATTTAAGGTAGAACCCATCAGTAAAAAAGGAACAGCTAACTTTTGTCACTTTCCAGTTGAGTGACGGACAGCAAAGCAGAAGCAGTAAAGGATACCCTTACTGGCCATTATATAGTTACCCCTTCTTCATTCTAGGCAAATCGTGACAGTAAATAATTGTTTTAAAAAATGGCCAATGATCTTCTGGATAGAAAGCATAAAAAATGGCATATAAGGGACAGATAATGGTTATATCATACTTCCTTTTGTTTATCAAATATTAATCCTATTATTATCAACTTGGCAGCCCGCCATATTAAAAATATTTGCAATATACTCTTGACTTGATGCATTTAAACTTGTCCCTGAACCGGGCTATGCAAAAGCATACCCCTCAGTTCTTGCCTGAAGTAGTGAAGGCTCTACTCCTCTTGTCCTGGACTATATAATGATAATATCTAAGGTAATGCAATATAAAGCTTTCCATCCTCAATCCAGGAAACTGATTTCTTTGGGGAAGTGAGAAACCGCCCTTTAGAGATCTGATGTCATCCAACAGTGGGAGTAATTATGTTTTACAAAATAATTTTTCCAGGAATTGAAAAGAAAGGAAAAAAGTTTATTACCAACTAGTTGGTGTATATGAAAACAAAAGATTATTTACCACTGATTCCTAGTCAGCAAAGTAATTTTTCAATTCGGAACTTTCTGTCAGTAAAACAATCATCAGTCCAGTCCAGTTCAGTCGCTCAGTCATGTCTGACTCTTTGTGACACTGTGGACTGCAGCACGCCCAGCTTCCCTGTCCATCACGAACTCCTGGAGCATGTTCAAACTCAGGTCCGTCAAATCAGTGATGCCATCCAACCATCTCATCCTGTCATCCCCTTTTCTTCCTGCCTTCAGTCTTTCCTAGCATCAGGGATCAGGATCTTTTTCCAGTGAGTCAGTTCTTCACATCAGGTAGCCAAAGTATTGGAGTTTCAGCTTCAGCATCAGTCCTTCTAATGAATATTCAGGACTGATTTCCTTTAGCATTGATTGGTTTGATCTCTTTGCTGTCCCAGAAACTCTAAAGAGTCTTCTCCAACATCACAGTTCAAAAGCATCAATTCTTTGGCACTCAGCTTTCTTTACGGTGCAACTATCACATCTACACATGACTACTAGGAAAACCGTAGCTTTGACTATATGGACCTTTGTCGGCAAAGTAATCTCTCTGCTTTTTAATATGTTGTCTAGGTTGGTCATAGCTTTTTTCCCAAGGAGCAAGCGTCTTTCAATTTAATGGCCGCAGTCACCATCTGCACTAATTTTGGAGCCCAAGAAAACAATCATACTGTCTTACAAATGATCACCCAGCCTCAGAGTGGTTTTCTCCAATCACAAGGAGCCCACTATTTCGCAGGACAGCTTAGTCTATTGTTAGAGTGCTTAACTGGTTCTACCATCTGTGTTTAATAAAGAAAACCTACTCCCACTTAAACATAATGTCTCTTCAAATATTTTAAGGCACCCTATCTTCTACATGAAAAACGTATTTTCCCCCCAAATATTTCAGCTGTCTGTGAAATGAAAATATCTCCTGCCATATCAATAAACAAGAAATGTTGAGTCATCAGTGATTTTTGGCCTCCAAATGTGGATGAGGGCCCCCAAAACAGAGCAAAATGCCTGTGATCCAGCAGATGCCACCACCCTACCCCCCATGGCAATTGCTGAAGAGCTGGGGGGTTGCAAGAAATAGCCATCTGCCACACCTGCCACTCCACATGGTGAACAAGGGATTAAGGATATAAACAATCTAGAAACAGGATTTGGCCCTAGATAGCTGAGATGCGTATGAAAGGAATGAATTCAGTGAGCCTGAGCCTTGCCTCTTCCCATGATATCTGGTTTTCCTTACTACTTAGCAATAGTCTCTCATGTTCAGACTGCTTACCCACTTTGTCGCAAACTTGTATATAGCCTGATTCCCTCTCCTGCCTCTTTGGAGAAGTTATCTCAGAGCTACTGAGATGCTGTCTCCCAGGCTTGGAGTCCTAAACATTCCCACCAAATAAAATAATTCTCTGCTTTCAGTTTGTGACTATATTTTTTAGTGAACCAGTCTTTTCAACTATATTTCATATAATATAATACATTGTCTAGATTTCAAAGTTGAAATAGATTTCTCCTATCACTTTGCATGTGTATATGTGTGTGTAATCACACTCGAATAAAATGTGCACATACCTAAGGACACAAGAACAATGGCATGTATTGCAGCGTGGATTGAAAGATATCGATACTGGAAACAAACCAAGTATCCATAAATTTGAGAGTAAAGAAATATAATATTTTAGTGTGGTGGAATATATTCAATGATTAAATTATTACTTTATTTTTATAGATGAATATATGTAAGATTAAAAACCTGACAAGGGAAAATATAAGATTGGTAAAATTATCATGTGCACATTTCTACAAACCAAGCATATACATGGCCACACATTGACTAATAGTAAAATGCACAACATAAAAATTGTGAGTTATTTGCATTTCTCTAATAATGAGTCGTTTATTTTTCTGGAATTGAGCTGCAGAAGTTGCTTGTATATTTTGAGATTAGCTGTTTGTCAGTTGCTTCATTTGCTACAATGAGATCCAAAATCTGCAAGCCTATGGAGAACAGTGTGAGATTCCTTAAAATTGCAAATAGAACTACCTTATGACCCAGCAATCCCACTGCTGGGCATACGCAACCTAGATGTCCATCAGCAGATGAATGGATAAAGCTGTGGTACATATGCAGCATGCTTGGGGCTGGTGCATGGGGATATTGGGAATCATTGTGAGTTAAATTTTATTCAGAGACGTAACTGAAGACTATAGCCCAAGAGTGCTTTGCTTAGTTGCTCAGTAGCGTCCAGCTCTTTGCAACTCCATGAACTGTAGCCCACCAGGCTCCTCCGTCCATGGGGATTCTCCAAGGAAGAATACTGGAGTGGATTGCATGCACTCCTCCAGGGGATCTTCCCAACCCAGGAATCGAACCACAAGCTCCAACATTGCAGGCGGATTCTTCACCATCAGAGCCACCAGAAAAGCCTGGAGAACAGCCCAGGAGACAATCTCTCAAAGAGCTTTGAGGAAGTGTTTGAAGAGGTGAGGAAGGAGCCAGAATACAAATATTTTTGCTGAGAAAAACATGTAGTCAAACAAAATAGCAGATTACTGTTAATTACAAAGGAACAAATATATCAAATTAATGCTTTTAGTGTTTTTCTCTGTGTGGAAAAATACAAGAATCTGAGGTCATTGAAAATCGTCCTTCAAAGGGCTTCTTAACTATCTAGAGGTAGGTGCTACCAGTGTTTCTCCATTCTGAATTCTTCTCAGGTGCACCCTCAGTAGGTGACTGCAGTGGTTAAGCGTTTGATCCTTTTGGAGCTGATACAAAAGGCAACTTTTTTTTTTCTTTATACCAACTTATTATAATAGTAACTTTGTGCTTTGAATGGTCGGAATTAGTTTCTTTTGCTTGCAGGAAAAGAAAAAAACATTATCATTAAAATAGCTGTAGGGAAGCACAATTTGCTACCCCAAAATATTTCTTTGGCATGAGAATTATTTTGAGATGAAGACAAGTAAGATGCAAAGACTCACGAAGAAACTTTGATTTTCCCTTTAACTGCCTAAAGAATGTAGACAGGATCTGTTTTTATTATTATTATTTTTATTTTTACTTTATTTTGCTTTATAATACTGTATTGGTTTTGCCATACATTGACATGAATCCACCACAGGCGTACATGAGTTTCCAAACATGAACCCCCCTCCCACCTGCCACCCCATATCATTTCTCTGGATCATCCCCGTGCACCAGCCCCAAGCATCCTGTATCCTGCATCGAACATAGACTGGCGCTTTGTTTCTTACATGACAGTATACATGTTTCAATGCCATTCTCCCGAATCATCCCACCCTCTCCCTCTCCCTCTGAGTCCAAAAGTCCGCTCTATACATCTGTGTCTCTTTTGCTGTCTTGCATACAGGGTCATCATTACCATCTTTCTAAATTCCATATATATGTGTTAGTATACTGTATTGGTGCTTTTCTTTCTGGCTTACTTCACTCTGTATAATCGGCTCCAGTTTCATCCATCTCATTAGAACTGATTCCAATGTATTCTTTTTAATGGCTGAGTAATACTCCATTGTGTATATGTACCACAGCTTTCTTATCCATTCATTTGCTGATGGACACCTAAGTTGTTTCCATGTCCTGGCTATTATAAACAGTGCTGCAATGAACACTGGGGCACATGTGTCTCTTTCTGTTCTGGTTTCCTCAGTGTGTATGCCCAGCAGTGGGATTGCTGGGTCATAAGGCAGTTCTATTTGCAATCCAAAAGTCTGCAAGCAATAAATGCTGGAGAGGGTGTGGAGAAAAGGGAACCTTCTTGCACTGTTGGTGGGAATGCAAACTAGTACAGCCACTATGGAGAATAGTGTGGAGATTCCTTTAAAAATTGCAAATAGGATCTGTTTTAGGAAGGGAGCTATTACCTGGATGGGCTTCCCTGCTGCTGCTGCAGCTGCTGCTGCTGCTACTGCTGCTGCTAAGTTGCCTCAGTTGTGTCTGACTCTGTGCGATCCCATAGATGGCAGCCCACCAGGCTCCCCCCGTCCCTGGGATTCTCTAGGCAAGGACACTGGAGTGGGTTGCCATTTCCTTCTCCAATGCATGAAAGTGAAGTCACTCAGTTGTGTTCGACTCTTAGCGACCCCATGGAGTGCAGCCCACCAGCCTCCTCCGTCCATGAGATTTTCCAGTCAAGAGTACTGGAGTTGGGTGCCATTGCCTTCTCCGTGATGGGCTTCCCAGCTGGTGGTAAATAACCCGTGTGCCAATGCAGGAGACAAGTTTCTATCCCTGGGTTGGGAAGGATGGGTTCCATTCCTGGGTTGGGAAGATCCCCTGGAGAAGGGCACAGCAACCCACTCTAGTATTCTTTTCTGGAAAATCTTATGGACAGAGGAGCCTGGTGGGCTAGAGTCCATAGGGTTGCAAAGTCAGACACGACCGAAGTGACTTAGCACAATGCACTATCTCCTTGATAACTATCATATGAACTAGGTGTATAGCAGGGAGGAACACAGCAAAGTCTGTTAAGATTCTTCTCAGTGTCCCATTGTCTCTGCACAGCTCAGCGAATATTCATTTACCAAACATTTGCTTTTGTATTTCCATGTGAATTGCCTTCCTCTAATCATACCTCTGTCCCCAACATCCTCTTTTCTCTTTAGCTGCAGGCAGTATTTAGGTGAAGGTTTTAGCCATTTTGGTGAGTTATACATTTTTCCAGGTCTCTCAAATGTATGTATGTTACTAAATTTTGATTTTCTCC
This sequence comes from Ovis aries, assembly GCF_016772045.2. Classification (NCBI taxonomy): domain Eukaryota; kingdom Metazoa; phylum Chordata; class Mammalia; order Artiodactyla; family Bovidae; genus Ovis; species Ovis aries. The sequence goes on along the minus strand of NC_056060.1, from coordinate 25,590,790 downwards.
TGTTAAACTGTTAACTGATATAGTTTCCTTGTCAATAAATGGGCAAAGGAGGGACTTCCCAGCATTTTTAAAAACTTTAAAAATATTTCACATCAAAAATACATTTTTTTTAAAAAAAGGAAATGCACTAAGGAAAAAATATGTGTGTGCCAAGTCGTTCCAGTAGTGTCCAACTCTTTGCAACCCTATGGACTATAGCCCACCAAGCTCCTCTGTCCATGGGATTCTCCAGGCAAGAATACTGGAGTGGGTTGCCATGCCCTGCTTCAGGAAGGAAAAATATACTTTTTATTAAAGGAATACTTGTAATTTTCTTCTAACCTTTCTTATTACCTTTTTTGATGAAAGGAAACACCAGACATAATTGTGACCATTGCTCTTTTTCTTGGCACACATTGTCTAGAAATTCTTCTAACTTATCTGAAATTGTATCTACTGTTAAGAAAGTTGTCAACTTCATCAACATTTAAAGGTAGGACCTTGAATATGCAGCTCGTAAAGAGATCACATAAAGAATTAAGAACAAAATATGTTTTTCTCTATTACAAGAAAAATTGCTGGCTTTCCAGACACTCTTTGAAAAAACTTAGTTGAGATATAGATAGCATTTTATATCTCTTTGAGAGAGAGCTTGTAAAGATACTTTGTTCACTTGCATACAATGTAAGCGAGGCCATGTAGAAAAATTCAAAATTTGGAGTCCTCTGACACAAACATTTCTTCTTCTGTGAAATTAACTCTGGGAATTCAGACTCCATTCCTTAATATTTAGAATTTTATTTCAAGAAGTCCATTAAGATACAAATTTAAGATTAATTCAATATTATATATGGCATATAGATTTCAATGTCAAAAATTACCTACCAAATCAGCTTACCCAAACTAAAAACCAACTGCCTTCACATTACAATGTATAACTGAACAATAAAGTACAACAATATATTAAAAAAGGCGAACAATGAAGTACAAAATTAGAGTTTTCATTCTTAGCATAAAAGAGAGACTAATATTTACATAATCTATTTGCCTTGTATGAATTGAGAGATTTGGGAAAGTAAACACAGAAGATCTAATCAACAGTAATAATTTCCCGAACTGTCCCCAGAGTCCAGGGTAGAGATTCGTTTGTGGGGTCCTGATTGCTAACCAGGATGTATGTTTAACATTGATCATTATAACAAAGAACTTTGTATTTGATCCACATACAAAGAGTGCTGCACAGCTCCTTATAGAACAGACTGAAAAGTCAGTGTTGAATTGGTCAGCTTTAAAGATTCTCCTCTCTTCTACAACTCGTAATTTCAGAGGAAACCGGCATTTCCTTAACTGATCAGAGAAAGCCCACTAAATATTTGAAAAGTAAACTTCCAATTATATTTAGTTCCATATTTTAAAGCACTGTTAATTATTGGAAAATAATATGGGATAGGCATTTCTCCTGATATTGGAGGAGAAATCTCATAACTGAAGACTCTTCACTTAATTTTATGCACTTATCTTAAATCAGTGAAGCTGCTATCCTCTGGTTGGGAAAATTCAGTTTCAAATTCTCGAATACTATTTGCCTATATTGATTCTTAGGCCTGTAAATTAGGAAACGCATAAGATTTTTTAAGAGGTCTAAAGTTATCCCCACCAAAGAATCAGCTACTCATTCTTTTTTCCCATCCTACTTGTATTTACCTATAACTAAAGCATCTATGGTATCTATATACAGCCATCCCATAACTTATCTCTGGAACCAGTAGTCATGATATTTTTTTCACATTCTTGGATATGTAACTTTTGCTAAGATGATATCTGGGAAAAAATTTAATATCCAGTAAATATTCTCTAAATCATCTTCTTCATTACTCTTACCACAGTTAAGATATACCACACAACATGTTGAAAATATTTATAAACAGACTATTGATTTGTGGAATTTGAATGAATTTGGTCTTAATAAAGGGAATTCCTCACTATTACTGGCATTTCAGAAATTTTCTTGGGCCTCGAATAACGGGTCAGAAGTTTCCTCAAGGCAGTCTTCATATCTCTGTTCCTTAATGTATAAATAATGGGGTTTAGAATGGGAGTGAAAATGGTATAAAATATGGCGAGAACTTTATCCACAGGGTAGCTGGTAAAGGGCCACACGTAGATGAATATGCAAGGTCCAAAGAAGAATATTACTACAGTAATATGGGCAGCCAGAGTAGAAAATGCTTTGGCCATTGCGGCAGAAGACTTAAAAGCAGACGGTGATGAAAATAATGATATAAGAGCTGACCAAGAGTGAGAAAGTGTTTAAGGAAAGGATTCCACTATTGACTACAATTAGTACTTCAGTGATGTAAGGGTCCAGGCAGGCAAGCTTGGTCACTCGAGGGAGGTCACAGAAAAAGCTGTCTACTGCATTGGGCCCACAAAAAGGCAGATTCACAGTAAAAGACAACTGGCTTAGTGTGTGCACCAAGCCCACAGCCCAGGAGAGCATTACCAGAACAGTGCACATCCTTCGGCTCATGATGACGACATAGTGCAGGGGTTTGCATACGGCTGCGTATCTGTCATAGGCCATGGACACAAGAAGCATCATCTCCCCTCCAGTGAAAAGGTGAATGAAGAAAATCTGAGCTATGCAGCCACTGAAGGAGATGGTCTTGTGTTCACTCAGAAAATCAGCAATCATCTTAGGAGTAGCAAAGGAAGCCTGACAGATGTCCACAAAGGAAAGGTTTCCCAAGAGAAAGTACATGGGAGAGTGCAGGCTGTTGTCAGAAGTCACTGTGAGGATAATGAGAAGGTTTCCCAGCACAACGACCACATATAACACAGAGAAGAACACAAAAAAGAAGAGCTGGAGCTCCCGAGAACTAGAGAGTCCCAGTAACACAAACTCAGACACCACCGATGAATTGACCTTATCCATGGATCCAGGCTGCAGACTTGCTCTGAAACAATCCTGAAGAAGGGGAATCGAAGGAATCAGAATTACAAACTATAACACTTTTATTGTAAAGGATTCTGAAATACCAGATATAACGCATATTTGCTAAATGAAAAATTTTGAAGAGACCATGATAATATATCTGAAGAGTCAGAAGGAGCTTATGAGAATGTCCAAATAATTTTACCAGTCTTATTAGAACCCCTTGAGTTTTGGGATAGTCTTAATAATCTTTCACATAGTAGTAAACAAGCTCATTCATGATCTAACTTATCGTGATAACAATGTAAACAAAACTTTACTACTATTGCAGGAATAATAACGATTTAAACAGTTCCTACTAAGGAGATACTGCTGAATATATATTTTCCAGGTCTATAGTTGCAACGTAGACTGTCAATTACTTTTTTGTATAATTTCTTAAAATGCATGTTATAACTTTATTTTAATTATCTAAAACTCATCTTTGCTTAATAATTTAAAAACAGAACCTAAATTTTCCATTATGCTTGCTTATCAAAATTAAATTTAATTTATGATCCCCTTGCTTAGTGTTCTCCATGATATTATTAAGACCTCTTCATAATTAAAAACTAATTGTTTCAGCATAGAGAAATAAAAATAATTGAGTTATAAATGTCCCATGCTCCTTTAAATATATTTTATTTGGAATCAGAATAACCCTGAGAATTATTTCAAACTTACATCTCATTTCTTCCCTGTAGTAATATAGCCTTACTGTATAAATCCAATTCCTTTGAACTGAAAAAAAAAAACTTTCAGGAAGCTCTGTTTATAGCTGTATTTGTTCTCACAATTAACCATTGAACACAGTTATAATAATGAACCTTAGAGTGAGAAGTGATCTTACCCCCATGTAGGATCATACATGTGTTCAACTGCCTATTTCATACAAGAAGCTAAAGTCTCACTCTGTCCCTGGGATACCATCCTAGATTCTCAATCCCACCCTCCCTAGCTTTATTGTGTAATAACTGATGAGTAAAACATATTTAAGGTATACAGTGTGATATTTTGGTGCATGTATACACAGTGAAATTATTACCACAATCAAGCTAATATTAACATATCCATTATCCCACATAGTTATGTTTTCATTTGTGAAACAATTAAAATCTAGTCTCTCAGCAAATGTTAAATATATAATACATTACTTAGATCTCCAGAATTTATTCATCCTACATATCTGAAACTCTATACTTTTTGATCAGTTTTTATTTAGATCCAGATGCAATCACAATCCACACAGGGAAGGCTTCAATGAGAAAATCATTTCCTATATTTTTACTGGAAGAATGTTCACAGAAACATTTCAACTTATCCACATTTTATATACACATTATTACAGACTTCTGGAATCAAACTATTAAAATAATCCATCTTAAAATATTAAAAATTAAATGAATGTATTAGTGACAACAGTGTTTATAACGGTATGTAACTGACAGTATTCTGAAATATAGAATACATTATTTTATTACCTTTTCCATGTGGACTCGCTTTCTTTCTGTTTCCCCATCTCTAAAGTTGTTCTTGCTCAAGTTTATGAACTTATTACATAAAATGATGAACTCTACCTAGTGAAAATGTTTATTGTATGAACACAGTGTGTATAAAGGGGTTCCCAGGTGGTGCTGGTGGTGAAGAACCTGCCTGCCAATGCATGAGACATGAGACGTGGGTTTGCTCCTTGGGTCAGGAAGATCCCCTGGAGGACTGAGTAATATTCCATTATATGGGCTTCCCCGGTGGCTACTGGTAAAGAACCCCCCTGCCAATGCAGGAGATGTAGGCTCAGTCCCTGGGTGGGGAAGATACCCTGGAGAAGGAAATCACAACCCGGTCCAATATTCTTGCCTGGGAAATCCCATGGACAGAGGAGCCTGGCGGCCTATGATCCATATGGTCACAAAGAGCTGGACTTGACGGAGCAGCTGAGCACACAGCACAATGTGTATAAATTGAGAAAATGAGGTACATTTCTGGCTCACAGCTCTTCTCCTCAATTCAACCGTTTCTCCCTTTCAGGATTTTTCATCGTGTAACTGTCACTATTATTCTTCCAGGTTGTAAACCTTACTTTTTCCTCACTCTTCCACTTGTAACATCTCATTACTCCTTAAAGTGAAAAAATTAATAAATTTTAAATTATTTACCATGACAACCAAGTAACATGGTTTTATCTGCACCGTTCTCCAGCAAAGACACACTCAATCATTTACTAAGCTGGTAAACACTCCCTACTCATTTTTTCCTATCTTTCACAAATAGATGGTCTATTCCAATGCAAGTGCCATCTCCTCAAAAAGTCTTCACAGAGCTTAAGCTGAAATTTCTTACCTCCTAATTTTGTTGAGGTGCTTTACTTACATGTATATTATGTGCTCTTTTAAGGTAAGAGTTTGTGGGTAGCTAACATTTCTCCACCACATGGAGAGACGCTTGAATACTTGTACATCTTATGTACAACCCACAGGATACAGTACAGATACTTTGCGTGGAACAGATTTTCCATAAATGCACTTAGTGCTAACTGAAATATATTTCACCTCATATCTATCATAGAGAAGGCAATGGCACCCCACTCTAGTACTCTTGCCTGGAAAATCCCATGGGTGGAGGAGCCTGGTGGGCTGCAGTTCATGGGGTCGCTGAGAGTTGGACATGACTCAGTGACTTCCCTTTCACTTTTCACTTTCATGCATTGGAGAAGGAAATGGCAACCCACTCCAGTGTTCTTGCCTGGAGAATCCCAGTGACGGCGGAGCCTGGTGGGCTGCCATCTATGGAATCGCACAGAGTTGGATACGACTGAAGCGACTTAGCAGCATCAGCGTATCTATCATTTTACGTAGTATTTCTATCTTCTAATCTTTCTGTGCACAGAGGCCTTCCCAGTAAATTGTCTACAAACCATAAACTGCCTACATAAACTTCATCTCCACATGGAACAAAAATATTTCATCTCATTAATAATACAAGCTCATACTTGAGTCATTAAAACCAGTGCCCATAACCAAACCAACAAATTCAAAGGGAATAAAATAATCCTTTGAATTGCAGCATAGAGAAAATTACTAATTTTTTGTATTGGAAACAAACAACTGTCTGTTTACCAAGCTTTTAAAAAGTGATAAAAAAAATAATGAGAATCTTAATAAGAAATTTGCACTGTAGTTCTATAGGTTTAAATAAATCTTGTCTGATCCACTTTTACAGAGTGTAAAGTAAATCACTGAGGCAAAGATATACAACTACAAAACTATAAGCTGAATTTGGTATTAACATTTCCATGATTTTTTTATAGTTTTACATCATAGGCCTGTATCCACAAAGAAATATATAGCCTTGATTTTCATGTTTATTTATTCAGGTGCTAGGTAAGCATAGCATAAAGGATTTTTTAAAATACAATTGGAGTTTGTCATGATCTGACTAAGAATACTTCACCTTCTTACATAATTTCTCACAAATTCTTCCAAACCTGCTAAAACACACAAACGTTCTCATCTTGACTCATTTTCTTTTACTTCTAATACATTTTCCTCCCATCTGTGGATTATCTTTGAGACACAATGTAATAATGCAATACGTACCTGGACACAATCTATTTTTAATGTACATTTTTGTTAAATATAACCTACCTGATATAAGACATGTCCGAATGTAAATTGAACTCTTCAGTTTCCTATTGTGGGATTAACTTTTTCCACCTAGTTATACTTATAGATGCCTTTTTCTCCCGTCAGATTGGAACAGTGCATGATTTTATCTAAGTAACCAACTGAAGCTTTGGAGACTTAGCAATAGATAGCAAAGATTCATCTTCCAATGGGTATTGTTAATACTTTCTACTACATATTCCCTTTGGAACAAAGTAAATAGCATCCCACATTGTTGACAATTACAAAGAGGGCCATAAAATCATAGGAGAAGAAGGGAGGGTCTTTCAGCCCTTGGGCAGTATACAGAGGAAAGGACAAAGAATAAGAACTTAAAGGAGGTAGATTCTTGTTCCCAGTTCTGTTAATAACTAAGAATACGTTATTAGGTAAATCATTTAACTCCGAGCCTCAGTTTCAGTTCAGTTCAGTTCAGTCACTCAGTCGTGTCCGACTCTTTGCGACCCCATAAATCGCAGCACACCAGGCCTCCCTGTCCATCACCATCTCCCGGAGTTCACTCAGACTCACGTCCATTGAGTCAGTGATGCCATCCAGCCATCTCATCCTCTGTTGTCCCCTTCTCTCCTGCCCCCAATCCCTCCCAGCATCAGAGTCTTTTCCAATGAGTCAACTCTTCGCATGAGGTGGCCCAAGTACTGGAGTTTCAGCTTTAGCATCATTCCTTCCAAAGAACACCCAGGGCTGATCTCCCTCAGAATGGACTGGTTGGATCTCCTTGCAGTCCAAGGGACTCTCAAGAGTCTTCTCCAACACCACAGTTCAAAAGCATCAATTCTTCGGCACTCAGCCTTCACAGTCCAACTCTCACATCCATACATGACCACTGGAAAACCATAGCCTTGACTGCTGCTGCTGCTGCTAAGTCGCTTCAGTTGTGTCCGACTCTGTGCGAACCCATAGACGGCAGCCCACCAGGCTCCGCCGTCCCTAGGATTCTCCAGGCAAGAGTACTGGAGTGGGGTGCCATTACCTTCTCCCATAGCCTTGACTAGACGGACCTTAGTTGGCAAAGTAATGTCTCTGCTTTTGAATATGCTGTCTAGGTTGGCCATAATTTGTCTTCCAAGGAGTAAGCGTCTTTTAATTTCATGGCTGCAGTCACCATCTGCAGTGATTTTGGAGTCCCAAAAAATGAAGTCTGACACTGTATCCACTGTTTCCCCATCTCTTTCCCATGAAGTGATGGGACTGGATGCCATGATCTTCATTTTCTGAATGTTGAGCTTTAAGCCAACTTTTTCACCCTCCCCTTTCACTTTCATCAAGAGGCTTTTTAGTTCTTCTTCACTTTCTGCCATAAGGGTGGTGTCATCTGCATATCTGAAGTTATTGATATTTCTCCCGGCAATCTTGATTCCAGCTTGTGTTTCTTCCAGTCCAGCGTTTCTCATGATGTACTCTGCATAGAAGTTAAATAAGCAGGGTGCCAATATACAGCCTTGACGTACTCCTTTTCCTGTTTGGAACCAGTCTATTGTTCCATGTCCAGTTCTAACTGTTGCTTCCTGACCTGCATACAGAGTTTTCAAGAGGCAGGTCAGATGGTCTGGTATTCCTATCTCTTTCAGAATTTTCCACAGTTTCTTGTGATCCACACAGTCAAAGGCTTTGGCATAGTCAATAAAGCAGACATAGATATTTTTCTGGAACTCTCTTGCTTAGTATACTCAAAGAGAACTGTTAAATGTCTTTGTATAGTGTTTAATTTTGCCATATTTTAATGTTTTGCTATATTTCCTTCATTTTTATTAATAATAAAGCTTAAAAAGTATCAAAATACGCCACTCTGAAATATGCCACTTTGGCTTAAGAAACATTTTAATCTCAGACAATTGAGAAGAAGCAGATATAAGCAAAGCTCTCTGACCTCCCTATCTGCCTAAAACCAGGACATATATTTGTATGGATGTTCCCTTCTCCTTTCTACCAGGAATGTCAGAAGTTAATCAGAGACAACTCTAGATCCTTACCGGCTGAGATGACTCCAAGGAATTTACATAACAAACCTCACTAACCTTATTTAAACCGGTCTGTTTAGCTTGCTTCTTTATAAATTGCTTTGACAGGTACCTGTTATACATTCCATTTGAGAAAAGACTTGAAGGAATTGGAATCATAAATATGTACATTCCTTGTTGGATGGGTTTCCACATATTTTCCACAAATTTAGCCTCTGTTTATCCTTAGCTTGAAGGAAGATCAGTCTTCTCTTTATTTTGCACCCTCACTGTACTTGGCTTTTAACTCTTCAGAGAACCCAACCTCACTAGCTGCCTGCGTGCCTGGAGAGATATTTGAACTTGGGGGCTAACCAGCCATATTCTTTTGAGTAAAACACAATTCCCGAATCTCAGTTTCTCCATTTGTATGTGGGAATGATGGTGAATCACTGGGCCTCATTCTCTACCTATAATCTAGTGCCCTTTTCTTCTAATGTTAGTAAAATAAAAGCACAATAAAAATCATGTGATGAGCATGACATCTTTGATGATAAAAGAGACACAACCCACATTTTTTTTGGCAGAGAGAGAAAAAAAAAAAATGAAGACAGGGGGAACAATGCCCTCTCAGGTCCAGTGTGGGTAGAAGTCCGGTTTCTCAACACCTAAGGATAAGTGAGGAGCTTCTAGTCATTGCTGGGTGGGAGAGAGTTCTGGCTCCTCCTGAGGCCTCCTTCAATACTACCTGGCTGGGAGGAACTGGAGGCTGATGCTGCTACCCACTTACACCAAGGGAGGAGGAACTGATTATAGTCTGACAAAGATGGGAGCTCTGGCTCCCTACATGCCCTCCTCTGACACCATCTCAGGAGGTAGGAGGATTTGGGTACATTTTTAGTTTGGCTAGGGATAGCAGTCTAAGCTATCCATTGGCCTTTGCTAGTGTGAAGTGGGATGAAAATGTTTTGGTATGGTGTTCTCTCCTGGAGGAGAGAAATTATTGTGGAAGTTTTCTGTCTTGCCAGCTGCCTTCTTCTTGGTTCTTCAGCTTGAGAGAACAAGATTTTGTTAGAATTTTTTTTTTTTTGGTCTTTTCTCATTAGAGTTTTTGAGTTGTTGGCTTTTTAAGTTATATTATGTCATTCCTTGGGTCCCTATCCAGTCTCCCTTCTTATAATATTTGTTTAATAGATTATGTCCACTATTATAATTGTATTTAGCAGGAGGAATATGGAAAATTATGTCTACTCTTTTTATCCTAAGCAGAAGTCACCTGCTTTTACTTTATGATGGTAATATTTTCTCCTTTTTATTTGCGATATATATTTAGTCATTTTGAACATATTTCTTATATATCTAATAGATTTACTACTGATTTGAGGGGAAAACAGGAGGTTAATCTATTTTGTCATGAACCGCAGCATACCAGGCCTCCCTGTCTATCACCAACTCCCGGAGTCCACCCAAACCCATGTCCATTGAGTCGGTGATGCCATCCAACCGTCTCATCCTCTGTCGTCCCCTTCTCCTCCTGCTCTCAACCTTTCCCAGCATCAGGATCTTTTCTAATGAGTCAGCTCTTCGCATCATGTGGCCAAAGTATTGGAGTTTCAGCTTCAACATCAGTCCTTCCCATGAACACCCAGGACTGATCTCATTTAGGATGGACTGATTGGATCTCCTTGCAGTCCAAGAGACTCTCAAGAGTCTTCTCCAATACCACAGTTCAAAAGCATCAGTTCTTCTGTGCTCAGCAGCAGGACTTTGTGTGTCTAAATCCATGTGATCCTTCAGAGACATTTTTGGTTTTGCTTTTCCAAAGGCCACCCAAACTTCATTGTCCCTTTGAGTTCTCAACACTGAGTACTGTGTTGTGCTCAGTTGTGTCCAGCTCTTGGCCACCCCATGAACAGTACCCCACCAGGCTCCTCTGTCCATGGGATTCTTCAGGAAGAATACTGGAAGAGGTTGCCACTTCGTCCTCCAGGGGATCTTCCTGACCCAGGGATTGAACTCATGTCTCCTGCGTGTCCTGCATTGGCAGGCAGATTTTTCACCACTGCCCACCGTGGAAGCCCCTGAGTTCTCAATATCATATGCGATTATATCAGGTAATTGTGTTCAAAATATACACAGCATATAAATTCAAACTCTAAACTTATATGCGGGTAATCCCACCATTGTAATTTCCAAGAGGAAGCGTTTTTACATCCATAAGTTCAGAGTGAAGACAGATATTTTGGTCTTTTCCTTGCGCTACTTAGTTTTCTCTGCTAGTCCATACTTTCACTGAAGTTCCCAGACCCAAACCGTCCTGCACAAACAAAATTTACCCCTGGTAGCCAAGCACTGCCCATCATTTTCATGACCTACAGCCACTTTCCATCAACTTTCCCCCTCCCAAACTTCCACCATTTCAGATACCATGATGTCCTTCATTTCTGTTAAATAATACCAAAACCTCAAAAGTATTTTTATCATTTTTTTAAGTTTCAATAGTGTTGCCAATAGAGGTATAAGCTTGGTTTTCTAATCCATAGATATTTTGCAAGGATGGAATGAGATGATATATAAAAACACAACTGATAAACTTTATGTGATCATTGAATGTGTGTTTTCCTTTTTATTCCCATTGTTGTATGACCCAGTCCTATATTAGGTTATTGTCTTTTAAGTCTATGTTTCACAGAAGAATCAACAAAATCTTACAGAATGGTAAAATTATGGAGAAAAAAATGAGTCTCACACTGTTTAAAATATAATTGACATTAAATCCTATTCCATACAACTATTTCTTCTATATGCTGCTGCTGCTGCTAAGTTGCTTCAATCGTGTCCGACTCTGTGCGACCCCATAGACAGCAGCCCACCAGGCTCCCCCGTCCCTGGGATTCTCCAGGCAAGAACATTTGGAGTGGGTTGCCATTTCCTTCTCCAACGCATGAAAGTGAAAAGTGAAAGTGAAGTTGCTCAGTCGTGTCCAACTCTTAGCGACCCCATGGACTGCAGCCCACCAGGCTCCTCTGTCCATGGGATTTTCCAGGCAAGAGGACTGGAGTGGGGTGCCTTCTCCTATTTCTTCTATATATGCTATATCAAAAGCATAATTTGCTTTGGGCATGGACTTCCTTTCAAAGACTAGAAGTCAGAAGTTAAAGTTACTTGACTCATTTCTTCTTCTTGCCAATTATGAGTATGTTCAACTAAATTAATTTGTATGACACTTACTCTCAGTTTTCTAATTGGTGAAAGACGGTTACACTATAAATAAGAATTGAACATTAAGTTTGAAAAAGTTAAAATTTTTGAAAATTCAAAATAATGATTTTATACTTTGAAAGAGCCTTAAAATATTATGTTTTATTGGTCAACAGAAATTAGAGTGCACAGCATGGAGATAGGGAGGAGAATATATAGAGCAAATCACACATTTAACACTATTAGAAAAAATCCTCTCATTTTATACGGAGAGGTGTCTATTTTTTTATGTACTCTTTGAATCGCCAACTTTAAGTGTCTGAACTTTGATTTAATACACTGAAATATGTAAACATTGCTTGAGAAGTCACATTTTAGTATTTGTAACATTGTTAAAGCAAGTATGCAAATCTATTTGGTTTCTGAGTTCAGATGAGTTCTGCATCATAACCTATGTGCTCTTTTGATCTCTAAATTTGGTTAGTGTGCAATGAGACTTTAGATTGCAAGAAATAATCTGCCAATATACAAAAAATTATCTCAGTGTAATTAGCTCCTTACTTCAGATTAAAATAGCTTGAATAGCAAGGAATACAGTTGTTTGTGTTTATATACATGTACGAAGACAGAAGAGACAGGGAATGAGGTCTGCAATCAGAAGGACTTGTTCTGTCAACTAAAATGGTAAGAACTGTGCCAATTTTTCCTCATCTGTAAAATTTATGACAATAATGATATCAGATAAGATGATGGCTGGAAAATAACTGTAAATTAATTACTATCCTAAAACTTGAAAATATGATTTACATATTATACATAATTTTAGTATTTTGTACATCTCCATATTTACCAAGGAGATTGGAAGAAGCATGAATTTGATCACTTTTTTTAAGGAAAAGAAGACTTTTATTGACGTATAGTTGATTTACAATATTAGTTTCAGGAGTACAGCATACTGATTCAGTATTTTTACAGTTTATATTCCATTAGAAGTTATTATAAGATAATGACTATAATACTCTGTGCTATACAATGTATCCCTGTTGCGTATCTATTTTATACACAGTCATTTGTGCATTTTTGGCTTCCCTGGTGGCTCAGACAGTAAAATGTCTGCCTGCAATGCCAGAGACCTGGGTTCAGTCCCTGGGTTGGGAAGATACCCTGGAGAAGGAAATGGCAACCCACTCTAGTACTCTTTTCTGGAAAATGTCATGGATGGAGGAGCCTGGTAGGCTACAGTCCATGGGGTTGCAAAGAGTCGGACACGACTGAGCAACTTCACTTTCAATTTCACACAGTCATTTGTATCTCTTAATTCCAGACCCCTAACAGGCCCCTCTTCCATTTGTCCTCCCCGCGGGTAATCACTAGTTTGCTTTCTATATCTGTGAGTGTGTTTCTGTTTTACTGTATGCCTTCATTTGTATTATTTGTTTTAAATAATGCACATAAGTGATATCATAGTGTATTTGTTTTTCTCTAACTTATTTTACTAAATGTAATATTTTCTAGATCCATCCACATTGCTGCAAGTGGTAGAATTTCATTCTTTTATATGGCTGAGTAATATTCCATTGTTATATATGCATGTGTGTGTGTGTGTATCTCACATCTTTTTAATCCATTTGTCTGTTGACAAACAGTTGGGTTACTTCCAATAATGGCTATTTTAAACAGGGCTACTATGAATATCAAGGTGTGTATATCTTTTTGAATTAATGCTTTCATTTTTTCCAGATGTGTGTGTGTATGTGTATACACTTAGATGTGGAATTGTTAAATCATATGGCAGTTCTATCTTTAGTTTTTTTAACACTGTTTTTTACTGCACCAATTTACATTTCCACCAATAATCTACAAGAAAAAAAAGACTTAGAAAAAGAGGACTTTTAATATTATTGTTGATCTCCATAGTAAGTTGCCTCGAAATATGCCTCAATGACATACTGATTATTAAAGTTACTATATTGATTCTTAAAGTTACTTAAGAAATGACCAGCGCAAGAAGGACATTCTGGCTGACCCACATTTCTGTCTGCCAAAACTAGGAAATCTCTTATATGAGGGGTTGCACCCTCTGTATCTGGAGGTGGAAGGGCACCCTTATCACCAAAAATGGAGTTGGGCCAAGAAGCCTATAGAACAAACCTGTTACTTCTTTAATTTACTATCCCAAGTGCAAACTTTGCTTAGATTCTTCACTAATTGGGCACCCAAATCATAAGTTTCTTTGTCCTGTCAATTCCTCACAAATTTATTGTTTTTTGTGTTTGTTTGTTTTTTTGTCTAAAGTCTATAAAATCTGCCTGCTTTGGCCTCTTATTAGGTTTCATTTCTGTGAGAGCTTCTTGTGGATGAATTAAAATGTGTTTCTTTTTCTCCTGTTAATCTGCTTTGTGTCAATTTTATTACTAGTTTATGCACAAGACCTCACAAGGGGTAAAAGGAAAAATACACCCTTTCCCAACACTATAAATAATTTTGCCATGAAATTTAAAAAATTATTTCACAAGTAAAAGACAGGGTGTCTTATTCTTCTGTTATCTAAGATGGCTAGTTTGCTGTTCTATAAGCAAAAGATATGAAAAGGAAGAAATTCATTCTATGGTATTTGAGACATAACAGTAATTCACAGAAGAAGATACACTAACCTGGCTATAATTATGGGCCGCTGTTTGCCACAAAGGAGAACTGGAAGACCATTAGGAACGCACCTGTCGGTGCCTTAGTTTTTGCATTGCTGATATTACCTCCTTATTTCTCAAGTATAGATCAAGGGGTTTAAAAGATGAGTAAAAACTATATAAAATATTGAGAGAAACTTATCCACTGGGAGACTGCTAATAGGCCAGGCATAAATGAAGATGCAGAGCCCAAAGAAGAGGGTTACTACGGCTATGTGGGCAGTCAGGGAGGCCCTTGCCTTGGCCATGCCCGCTGAGGAATGCTGCCGCACAGTGACCAGGATGACCGTGTAGGAGACCAGCAAGAGCACAAAGGAGCACATGGCCATTAGACTTCTGTCTGAAAGCATCAGGACCTCAAGAGTGAAGGTGTCTGTGCAGGCAAGTTTGATCACCAGGGGAAGGTAGCAGAAAAAACTGTGCACTCTGTTGGGGCCACAGAATGGGAGGTGTACTGTGAAGACCAACTGACTTACTGAGTGCAGAGCCCTGGTGAGCCAGGAGCCCACCACGAGGCTTATGCACTTGCACACATTTATGATGGTGGCATAATGCAGGGGCGACATTTGGCCACGTATCTATCATATGCCATGGCCACAAGAAGCACCATCTCACCACCAGCCAAGGTGTGCAGGAAGAATATCTGGGCCATGCAGCCTTCAGAGGAGATGGTCTTGTGCTCCACGAGGAAGTCAACAATCATTTTGGGGGTAGCAAAGGTGGACAGACACACATCAGTGAACGAGAGGTTACTGAGTAGAAAGTGCATGGGTGTGTGTAGGGAAGGTTCAGAGAAGACTGTGAGCACTATGAGGAGGTTCCCCAGCACAACAGATAAATAGAAAAGTGTAAAAAATGCAAAATAGAAAAGTTGTAGCTCTTAAGAACCTGAAAGACTGTGCAGTACAAATTCAGTCACTCCTGAATTATTTTCTTGGTCCATGGTTTCAAATTGCTGAAACTGGATGGGGAATGTTCCTGTAAAGTGAAATAGAAATGCATAGGATTGGGAGAGAAAATGAGCAAGGCCAAGCTTGGTGTCAAATCCCTCTCAACATACTTACTTCCTTATTAGCACATAAAATACGTGTTGTATACAATCATTTATTTTTTAATGACTGGATAACTTGGTTTTTGTCTCTGCATCCGAGCATGATAGTTTATTCTAAGAATAGTTTACCAATCATCACAATTGCTGAAACAGGAAAGAAACTCTAGACTCATACTGACAGCTTTCAAAGAATTGTCTTATAATTTCTAGCAATATGAACTTGGGTATATTAATTAAACTCTCTGGGTTTGCAACTGTAAACTGGAGAAAATGATAATATATGACTCATAGGATTTTTGTAAAGATTAAAAGAATTACAAGTGTCTCTTGCTTATTGAAAGTTTGCTTTATAGAAAAAGACTTATATTATTGCCTGTTTTGGTAACTTAAATTTGAAGAAGACTTTTGCTTTTATAAAAGAAGGAGAAAAGCCAAAATAGTGTTTGGCGTTTGTTTTACAGTGAGTTGTTATAGAGGCTTCAGGATCCGTGAATAGCAAGAAGTGGCACTGCCAAGCTTCTTCCTAGGACTACACTTAGGTTCTTAGCATCTGGCCACCATACCTGTGAACTGTTTCTGTGAGCATCTGTGTTTTATCTCAGGTCATTTGTGCGTCCATTAGCAAGTTATGTCTTCAGGTAATTACTGCTTCACTTTATAACATTTTTGCTTGCAAATGTTTCACTGATATGCCCTATTTTAGATTGTAGGGAATATCTATAATATAATATTAATAGATAAAACACTTAGTGTTAGCCCAAGTTCATGCACCTGACACACAGAGAGGTCGAACAAACCAAAATATCAGAGTGTGTAGCAGACAAAGCTTTATAGAAGGGCCATGAAAGGAGACGGGGGACTCAAGCCCAAAAATGTAGGCATTTTTAAAAGCCAAATGAGGGAGAAGGCCCACGAGGTTTGTGATCATCCATCTCACGCGCAATCCTCTGATTGGCTGATGGCAAGGTAACAGGGCAGTGTTATAGGGGTTAACAGTATCGGTCCTTAGGCTCCAGCAGGCCTGGGGCTATGTGCTCCTGGTCATCAAGTACTTAACATCTTCCACTGGATAAAACAACTCAGGAAATGTGCATCAAATACTATTATCTAGGTACTTCAGAGAGTAGCTAAAGCAGAGGCTGTGGGGGAAGGCCTGTTGGGGAAGGCCTCATAAGGTCCACTTCTGTTAAACTTATAACAATACTTGGCCCATAAAAGATATTCAGTAGTTGTTAGGTGCAATGCCTTTGTTCCATCTATGATAAAATATTTGCATGTGTTAATTAATGCAGTACTTAAATATCAAAGTATGATATTTGATATCATCCCACTTAAAAGAATGGCTATTCCATGCACTTTAGTGGCACCTCTTTACACAGACCATTTTTCACCTTAGGCAAAATAATCAAAATAGTAAAGTCTATCTTTGGAGAACTCCATGGACAGAGGAGCCTGGTGGGCTACAGTCTCTGTAATCACAAAGAGTCACACACAAATGAGCGACTATCACTACACTTAGCTCTTCTGTCTCTACTTTCCTTTGTCCACCAACTCAGTGGCTCTTTCCCCTTTTGACTGCTCCAACTTAAGAATTCAAGGTCATCATACCTAGTAAAACCTGCAGTCAGACAAGATAGGACTCTTAACTGTCCACACCTCTGCTTTTTAATCTGAAATTAAGGAAACTTTTTAGAGCAGTCTGAGACCCATGTACTAAAATCATCTGTATACAAAACTCTTGCTAGTGTTATATACACAGAAAAGCTTATAAAGGTCTACCCTGAAGTGTTAATGGTGGTTATCTCTGAGTGAAAGAATGCAATAAATTTATTGCTTACACATTTCTATGTTTGCTGAAGTTTTTTGTTGTTGTTGTTGTTGTTGCTCTGCAATAAGTATATATTATCTTTCCAATCAGAAAAAACAGTAAACCACTTTTTAATTAACAAGATTCTAATTTTTAATTTAGAAAAGTCAAGTAAGGAATAAGAATAAAAATTATCTATAATGAGAACACAGAGATAACTGTATATATAAAAGGTATACCATTGTATACACAGTACATATTGTTTTAAACCTACCACTTAACATTATATAATAAATATCTCCCAGGTCAATATAGTAATTTTATACCACTTTTTAAATATATTTGTTGTATTTTATTATATGGACATTTTGAATTTTCTATATTATTAATGTGTAATAACCTTGCTTTTATTTAGCTGTAACTGAAGAGAAAACGTTAAAATTTTACATAACTTCCTGCTCCTCTGCCTCTGTAATTCAGCTTGCTCCTTGCAAAGTCCAGATCACCACGTAGGTCTCAGAAAGTGGGGACTCGCAATACTAGGAACTGGAGCTTATCTCACTCACCTTTGTCCTGTTCTTTGCAGTTGCCCAGCTCCCGCAAACCGGCAAACCCACTTAATCATGCCTGTCCACGTATAAAAACTCTGTAATTCCTTTGTTCGGGGCTCAGAGCTTAGCGTGTTAACTCCTCTGGGCCCACCAGAGTAATAAACCTGAGTTCTCCAACTCTCCAAGTGTGGTGTTTGGTTTCTCGAGTACTGGTTTCTGCAACATAATTTTATGATTATATACATTATTTGTTTAAGATATAATTATGCACTCAGAGTTTTTAAATTAACTATACCAAAATTTATCTCACTAAAATGATATATCAGAATGCCTATTCTTCACTTCCTGTTCTCTTGACAAGACAGTGTATTATAGTTTGGTTTTTTAATTTTGCTAATTTGCTACATGAAAAATGCATCTTGGGAATTCCCTGGCAGTCCAGTGGTTAGGACTCCATGCTTTCAGTGCTGTGGGCCTGGGTTCAGTCCCTGGTCAGGAAACTAAGATGCTACAAGCCACACAACACAGCTCCCCACAGAAAAGAAAACGCATCTCACTGATATATGAATGCATTTAATGATTATTAGTGGAGTTAACCACTAATCCCTGAATTGTCCATTTGTACTTTTTTCACTCCACAATTGCTTTTCCATGTCTTTTGCCCATTTTCTAATGGGCTCTTCATCTTTTTAACAGGTATTTATGAAGACACATATTAATGCATATCTTTTTTACAAATACCCTTTAAATATCACTAAAAGGGTGAGGGAAGGTAAGGAGTGAGATTTTTCAGTATACCTCTGAGATAACGCCATGAAATTTCTTTTCCATCTAGTTAGTCTAATACCAGACTAAGGAACCTTATAAATAAGCTAATCTCTTTTGCATGTTCCTTGTAATAGGAAATATCTTATTCCTCATTTTAACTCCTTAAAATAAGCAAACCTCACTATAAGGACTTTCCAGAGAAAGATAAAAATACCAGAGCTTCCATTGTTCAGAAGATAGTCTAAGATACGTTTTTTATTACCTAAGGGAGGACCTACTTTTGCATTCCAGTTCCCTATAATGAAAAGGACGTCTATTGGGGGTATTAGTTCTAAAAGGTCTTGTAGGTCTTCATAGAACCATTCAACTGTAGCTTCTTCAGTGTTACTGGTCGGAGCATAGACTTGGATTACTGTGATATTGAATGGTTTGCCTTGGAAACGAACAGAGATCATTCTGTCATTTTTGAGACTGCATCCAAGTACTGAACTTTGGACTCTTTTGTTGACCATGATAGCTACTCCATTTCTTCTGAGGGATTCCTGCCTGCAGTAGTAGATATAATGGTCATCTGAGTTAAATTCACCCATTCCAGTCCATTTTAGTTCGCTGATTCCTAGAATGTTGGTATTAACTCTTGCCATCTCCTGTTTGACCACTTCCAATTTGCCTTGATTCATGGACCTGACATTCAAGGTTCCTAAGCAATATTGCTCTTTACAGCATGGGACCTTGCTTCTATCACCAGTCACATCCACAACTGGGTGTTGTTTTTGCTTTGGCTCCGTCTCTTCATTCTTTCTGGAGTTATTTCTCCACTGATCTCCAGTAGCATATTGGGCACCTACTGACCTGGGGAGTTCATCTTTCAGTGTCCTATCTTTTTGCCTTTTCATACTGTTCATGGGGTTCTCAAGGCAAGACTACTGAAGCAGTTTGCCTTTTCCTTCTCCAGTGGACCACGTTTTGTCAGAATTATCCACCATGACCCGTCCATCTTGGGTGGCCCTACATGGCATGGCTTAGTTTCGTTGAGCTATTTCACATCCTAAAATATGATGCTGTGAAAGTGCTGCACTCAACATGCCAGCAAATTTGGAAAACTCAGCAGTGGCCACAGGACTGGAAAAGGTCAGTTTTCATTCTAATCCCAAAGAAAGACAACCCCAAAGCATGCTCAAACTACTGCACAATTGCACTCATCTCACATGCTGGTAAAGTAATGCTTAAAATTCTCCAAGCCAGGCTTTAGCAATACGTGAACTGTGAATTTCCAGATGTTCAAGTTGGTTTTAGAAAAGGCAGAGGAACCAGAGATCAAATTGCCAACATCCACAGGATCATGGAAAAAGCAAGAGAGTTCCAGAAAAACATCTATTTCTGCTTTATTGACTATGCCAAGCCTTTGACTGTGTGAATCACAATAAACTGTGGAAAATTTTGAAAGAGATAGGAATATCAGACCACCTGACCTGTCTCTTGAGAAACCTGTATGCAAGTTAGGAAGCAACAGTTAGAACTGGACATGGAACAACAGACTGGTTCCAAATAGGAAAAGGAGTACGTCAAGGCTGTATATCGTCACAGTGCTTATTTAACTTATATGCTGAGTACATCATGAAAAACGCTGGGCTGGAGGAAGCACGGGCTGGAGGAAGCACAGGCTGGAATCAAGATTGCTGGGAGGAATATCAATAACCTCAGATATACAGATGACACCAGCCTTGTGGAAGAAATCAAAGAAGAACTAAAGAGCCTCTTTATGTGGGTGAAAGAGGAGAGTGAAAAAGTTGGCTTAAAACTCAACATTCAGAAAACAAAGATCATAGCATCCAATCCCATAACTTCATGGCAAATAGATGGAAAAACAGTGGAAACAGTGGCAGACTTTATAATTTTTTAGGCTCTGAAATCAATGCACATTGTGATTGCAGATATGAAATAAAAAACTCTTACTCCTTGGAAGAAAAGTTATGACCAAGCTAGACAGCATATTAAAAAGCAGAGACATTACTTTGCCAACAAAGGTCTGTCTAGTCAAGGCTATGGTTTTTTAAGTAGTAATGTATGAATGTGAGAGTTGGACTATAAAGAAAGCTGAGCACCAAAGAATTGATGCTTTTGAACTGTGGTGTTGGAGAAGACTCTTGAGAGTCCCTTGGACTGCAGGGACTTCATCCCTTAGGATGCAACCAGTCCACCCTAAATGAAATCAGTCCTGAATAGTCATTGGAAGGACTGATGTTGAAGCTGAAACTCCAATACTTTGGCCACCTGATGCGAAGAGCTGACTCATTTGAAAAGATTTCCCTGATGCGAGGAAAGATTGAGGGCAGGAAGAGAAGGGAGCGACAGATGATGAGATGGTTGGATGGCCTCACTGACTCAGTGGATATGAGTTTGAGTAAACTCCGGGAGTTGGTGATGGACAGGGAGGCCTGGTGTGCTGCAGTTCATGGGGTCGCAAAGAGTCAGACACGACTGAGCGACTGAACTAAACTGAACCAACTGAGGATTCTGTAATTGATTTGTTGGGAAATAAAATGCTACTCACAATTTCAATATAGGAGAATATGATTTAGGAGTATGCATCTGATGGTTGTGGAAGTGACGAGAGGGGATAAAGGCTAGAGGAGAGTAGTTGCAATTGGAAGTTATACCTCAGGAGTTGCTTATATGCCTGCTGAAGTCAAGATGGGCATGTACAAAGAAGGTCAAAGGGATTAAACATTTGGATATTAAACAATAGGATATTCAGACTTATTCAGTTGATTGCAAGCAAGGACCAAGAGAGAGGGAGGGAAATCAGAATGAGAAGACAAGTCAGAATTTAAAAATCCTGGAAGAGCCAGGAAGACTTTACAGCCCAGGGAATTTCAAACCTTGGTTCATGGAACCCTGGATAGGCTGTGCAGGTACCCCCATGTGCTCTTAAAGGGGACTGAAGGCTCCAAATCTTATCTCCTCCAATCCACTATAATCATGTTAGCTTTACATTCATCTTTTTCTTAGTAAGACCCCGCAATTTCATAATAAATAAAAAAGTGTTTCAGTGCTTGTTTTTTTATGGCTGAGAAAAAATTACATTAGCTAGGTTTCCTTCTTCTGTACATGATGAAATGGGATTCTAGAAAGTTAACTGTGGACAAGATTTGAATCTAAAAACTGTGCTTCCTGACTGAAAGCTTAAACTTTTCTACAGATTTGCTCAGTCAGCAGAAGTATCAGAAAAAGAGTGCTGCTTTCTGCAGTAGGAATATTTGGTAGACTTAGGTATTCATTTTTGGTTGTTTATATAGCATTGAATGAAGGTGGGATGGAAGGGGAAGGATTTTTGCTTAGAACCTTTCTATGTTTTGGAGAAAGAAATGAGGATTAAATATCACTTGTGGGATGAGTAGCTTCTTACTCCCACTATGTTTATGCAGAGTAGGTTTTTTGTTTTTTGTTTTTTGCTTTCAATAGCATTAAGACCAATTTATTCAATAACATTTTTGCATGCCTATTAAATAACAGGCAATTTTCCAAGTTTAGTGGCTGTAGCAGTGAATGAAACAAAACTGTTGTCCTCAATTAAGCTTTTACTGGGTAGTTGGGAGAAACAAACAAATTTATTATAAAGAAATAAGTACATGATATAATGTATTATATGGTAGTAAGTGCTATGGAGCAAAATATAAAACAGTGAAGCATGATAAATATTGTTGAAAACATTGTACTTATAGATAGAGCTGTCACAGAAGACTTCACTGAAAAGATTACTTAAAGAAGAAACCTGAAGGAAGTGAAGAGATGAGCATACAGATTTCAAAAGGAAGAAAATTTCTTCCACAAAGAGGGGATATCAAATGCAAAGAGCCTGGTATAGGTGCTTGGAATTTTCTAAAAATGGTAACAACACAAGGCTGAATGAAGCAGGGTTAATAAGCATGAGAAATGTTGGAGTTAAGATCAGAAAGGTAACAAGGGATAGAGGTATTGGGACTTAGAGGTCATCATAACAACTTTAGTTTCAATATGCAGGAAATGGATGAACACTTTGGAGTGTTTTGGGCAAAGTGACAAATTTTATCATGATTACTTTGGCTGCTATATTAGAATATACTGAAGGCTAAGATTGGAAGCATGTGCTTCTGGACCATAATGTTTAATAATCTCCAAAAGAAATGTCTTTTCAGTTTGCTGCACTTTAAACCAACATTCAGACACCACATGCCGTTCAGTTCAGTTCAGTCGCTCAGTCGTGTCTGACTGTTTGCGACCCCATGAATCGCAGCACACCAGGCTTCTCTGTCCATCACCAACCCCTGGAGTTCACTCAGACTCATGTCTATCAAGTCAGTGATGCCATCC
The DNA here is from genome assembly GCF_016772045.2 of Ovis aries. Lineage (NCBI taxonomy): Eukaryota > Metazoa > Chordata > Mammalia > Artiodactyla > Bovidae > Ovis > Ovis aries. Next base: position 25,567,796 of record NC_056060.1, on the reverse strand, counting down.
AGCCATCTCATTCTCTGTCGTCCCTTTCTCCTCCTGCCACCAATCTCTCCCAGCATCAGAGTCTTTTCCAATGAGTCAACTCTGCGCATAAGGTGGCCAAAGTATTGGAGTTTCAGCTTCAACATCAATCCTTCCAATGAACACTTAGGACTGATCTCCTTTAGGACGGACTGCTTGAGAAACCTCCATACTGTTTCCCACAGTGACTATACCAATGTACATTCACATCAACAGTGTACAAGGGTTCCCTTTTCTCTAGATCCTCACCACTTGTTATTTATATACCTATTGGCCGTCCGCATTTCCTCTTTGGAAAAATGCCTATTCAGTTCTTCTGCCCATTTTTAAATCAGGTCATTGCTTTATTTGATACTGAATTGTATGATGCTTCTTCTATATTTTGGCTGTTAACCCCTTATCAGTCACACTCGCAAATATTTTATCCCATTCAGTATGTTGCGTTTTTGCTTTGTTGATGAGTTCCTTTGGTGTGAAAAAGCTTTTAAATTTAATTAGGTCCTATTTGTTTATTTTTTTCCTTTGCTTTGTGAGATAGATCCAAAAATATTGCTATGATTTATGTCAAAGTGTGTTCTGCTTATGTTTTCTTTTAGGAGTTTTATGGATCTAGTCTTATATTTAGGTCTTTAATATATCTTGAGTTTATTTTTGCATGTGATGTTAGAATGTTCTAATTTTATTCTTTCACATGGAGCTGTCCAGTTTTTCCAGCACCACTCATTGAAGAGACTGCCTTTATTTTTTAAAAAAATGAAATATGTTTGAGCAATACCTCTCGCATGGTGAGTATTCTACTAGCTGTTATAATGGTGTTTTCTACCACATATTCTGATACATAAAATGTATGTATTGATCAAATATCCCTTAAAAATAACTGGGAAAAGACTACTTAAAAGGAGAATATATTATCATTAGAATTATTATTCATAATAATAGGGTTAATAGGTTAATAGGGTAGCAGAGATGTGCCTGCAAATGGGTCTCTGCTCAGGCTTAGCGTCCTTGCATACGAGGCGTTCTGCCAAAGAGTCTGGACACAGCCTTGAGTTTAATGGTCCCTTGCAAACAAGGGAGTATTCCCTTCTTGAGATAAGAAGGAGATGAGGGCTTTGTGCAGACTCTGCAATAGACAGAGATTTCACTCCCCTTTGCTGTACGATAACATGTATGCACCTGCACTGTACTAAAAAGACTTATTCTTACAGTCTGGAATTCTGCCTAAGGAGGGCTTTATAATAATAAATGGCAATTCGTTTTCCCAGTTCTTGTCCCTCTGGCCAGAGTGTATGTCTCTTGTGTACGTCTTGTATGTCTTGTATGTTCTGTGTCATTTCACTCGTAGTAACCAACATTACTAATTAATACTTGAAGAGGGAAATATTTATTGCAGGAGAACAGATTAATTACTATAAAATGAGAAGAAGGAAGCAGACAAAAATGTTCCCGAAATTAAAACACTATTTATTTGAATAATTCCTCATCTGCTAACAAAATACCGAAAAGTAAATGGCTGTGCCTTGAATAGATGAGACTGTCTTTTCTTTATGGTATATTCTTGCTTCCTTTGTTGCAGACTAGTTGACCATAAACCACTGCAGACAGTGAATACAGCTATGAAATTAAAAGATCTTAGCTCCTTGGAAGGAAAGCTCTGACAAACCTAGACAGCATATTAAAAAGCAAAGAAATCACTTTGCCAACAAAGATCTGTATAGGCAAAGATATGTTTTTACCAATGCTCATGTGCAGTTGTGAGCACAGAATTGCCAAGAGCAGAAGAGTGACTACTTTCAAATTGTCGTACTGGAGAAGACTCTTGAGAGTCCCTTGGAATGCAAGGAGATTGAACCAGTCAATCCTAAAGGAAATCAACCCTGAATATTCACTGGAAGGACTGATGCTGAAACTGAAGCTCCACTACTTTGGCCAGCTGACGAGAAGAGCCAGCTCATTGAAAAAGACTCTGATACTGGGAAAGACTGAAGGCAAAAGGAGAAGAGGGCAGCAGAGGATAAGAGATTAGATAACATCACTGACTCAATGGACACGAATTTGAGCAAACTCCAGGAGAAAGCGAAGGACAGGAAAGTCTGGCATGCTGCAGCCAGTGGGGTCACAAAGAGTTGCACATGGCTTAGCGACTAAACAATAATTGACCATAATTGCGTGTGTTTATTTCTAGGCTCTCTGTTCTGTTCCACTGATCTGCATGTGTGTGTTTGTGCAGGTAACATAGTCATACAATTTAAATTATACAATAGTTTGTGAAATATCTTGTCACCGACATTAGGTAGCAAATATAAGCAAATTAACTATAAAACTATATCAAAAATAATTGTGGTTAGAGAATGCATAATTGTATGTAAGCTTCTCTACAATAGATATTTAACAAAGAACAAGCATTATCTTTATCACTTTAAGCAAATAAAGTATTTTTAAAAATGATGGTGGTCACCAGAAAAAGAGACAATCCATGTTTCCTCAAGTGTATTTCTATCTACTCAACTCAACACATCTAGTCTTAGGTGAGAGAGTTGAGAAGGCAGCCTAGAACATACATAGCGGGTCTTCAGTTTATGCATTGCCAATTTCACCTCCTTGTTTCTCAATGTGTAGATTATGGGGTTCAATATAGGTGTGAAAACTATAGAGAACACAGAAAGGACTTTATCCACCGGGAAGCTGCTGAAAGGCCAGGCATAGATGAAGATACAGGGCCCAAAAAAGAGTGTAACCACAATGATGTGGGCAGTCAGAGTGCTGCGGGCCTTGGCCATGTCCGTTGAGGAATGACGTTGCACAGTGACCAGGATGACTGTGTAGGAGACCAGCAAGAGCAAGAATGAGGCCACCCCCATGAGACCACTATCCAAAAGCATCAACACTTCAGGGACATATGTATCCGTACAGGCAAGTTTGATGACCAAAGTAAGGTCACAATAATAACTGTTCACAACATTTGGACCACAGAAGGGCAGGTTTACAGTGAAAGCTAATTGGCTCAAGGAGTGCATGACCCCAATCACCCAAGAGCCTACTACCAGACCTGTACATTTACACACGTTCATGATGGTTGCATAATGGAGAGGTTTGCATATGGCTACATATCTGTCATATGCCATAGCTACAAGGAGAACCATCTCACCACCAGCAAAGACATGGAGTAAGAATATCTGGGCCATGCAGCCCTCGAAGGAGATGGTCTTGGGTTCATGAAGGAAATCATGAATCATCTTGGGGGTTGCATAAGTGGCCAGAAAGACATCAAGTATGGAAAGATTACTGAGCATTATGTACATAGGTGTATGCAGGGCAGGTTCAGAGATCACTGTGAGTACAATGAGGAGGTTGCCCAGCACAATGATGATATACAAGAAATTAAACAACATGAAGAAGAAATACTGAAGCTCCCAGGAACTGGAGAGCCCCAGCAACACAAACTCAGCCACCCTAGAATTATTTTCTTGGTTCATGAAGTACCTACAAAGAAAAACATTCATTTTTATCAAGAGCAAGAAAAGTAGACCCTGATCCTAAAAGGTTCTTCTCAACATTAATTTAAAATGCTCTAGAGTTGTTTCTAATAGAAAATGTTTTATCTAAAACTTTAACAAAAAGATTCTTCTCTCAATTATCCTTACTGATGGAGGAGAGCTAAGAGGTGCAGATGTAGTAAGTCAACACTTTATTTTATACACTTGTGGGTCAAATATGAGGCTAAGCAAAACAATAAATCTCCATTGCAAATACGACAATCAATAGGAAGAGCTAAGGCATCCAGAATCATGTATTGCCTTCTTGCCTGGATGATTTTCATTATCAATTTGGGATTATCCACAAGCAGCTTCAATTCTTAGAGAAGTCTCAGAGGCCACACTTACAAGGAAAAGACCTGCGATTTTTGCTATGCAGGTCTCTCTCCTCTTGCCCCTGTCATTTTTCTTACTTAATTTCCACTACATCATTAAAACCATTTAATCTATATTGTCTCTGAAGTTATTATAGCTGTTTTGGTTTGAAGCACAGTCCCTTTGAAGCTAACATTGTATCATATGAAAAGAAGTAAACTGAGATGACCAGAATATAGTACAGAATATCAATAAAGTGACAGCCATGGGATGCAAAGATCTGATTTAGTTAACACAGATCATTTGAAGGCAAAGTGCAGCATTTCACTTATCAACTCAGAAACCTTCCAAAAGATGAATTATATTCAGTATATGGAATTTCTAGGTTTTTGTCTAGAATTTCTCGGACCTAGTGAAATAAGATATCTCCTTTTAAAAATATCCAGCAACACAATGATTTCTAATTAGGCATAAGTTGAGATAAGCAATAAGTGAAAACATGAATTACAAGATAATACACAATTGAGAAATAAACACTTTGCCAGTAGATTATAAAATAATCCTTTCTGCCTATGTTCTCTCTGCAGCTTCTTTGGAAGACTGCAGAGAGAGCTTTTTAGAATTCATTTAAAAAAATATATTTAGAAGCACAAGAACCTTTTTTTTTTTTTAAGAAAAGGCATCTCACTTTTCATCTTCTAAGTTATAATTAGAAGTGATAAGGGTCAGTCTCTGTAAAAAATAGTGTAAAAAGCATAATGTCAGTGGGCAAAATTGTTTAGTTTGGATTTGGAAGTGTTTTCACATACATTTTGTGTGCATTAAAGTACTTATAATAATCTGGCGAGGAGGAGATTATTGTCCACATTTTTCATATGTGGAAATAGAGTATTAGAAAAGTTAACTAACATGCTCAATACATCCAGAACCTCATCCCAGGGCTTTAAAACCCTTTCCACAATCCTTGATAATAGAGTCTCTAATAGAATCTAAAAAGTATGGTTTAAGAGGTTGCGACAAATGGAATTATCCAGATTGGAAGATGAGAGTAGTTGAGTTTAGACAGTTGATATAAATTGCATTTAATATTACTTAATGTACCATAAATGACTTTGATAATAAAGGCCCTTTCTAGTTAAAAAGATAGGAGGTCATATATATTTGGTTAATGCATTTTGCTTAAAGAGATAAATTTAAGTTTAAAATGTATTAGCTTGGAAAATTGTATTCTGTGAAAATATTTTCTAGATGAGTTATTGCTATCTGATGGTTTACAAAGATTCTCCCAAAAAATTTGAATGTTAAAAAATAATCAAGAGAATGAACACTGAATGCTGTGATGAAATAACCTAAACATTCCAAAGGACATCTAGGTCACAACTATCACCTGGAGTGGAACGGGCATCCTCCATTGCATTCTCTTGTGGGGAAGGGAATTTGTATCCAAGAGGAGTAAGTATGGGTCTAAGCAAGCATTCTTGATAATACCTTTTAATTTTGTCAGTCTCCTATGAAATGACAACTTTCTATTAGTGAAAATGAATGAGAAATTAATAAGTGTGGAAGGAGGAGAAGAAAAATGCCAGAAATCTTCAAGGAGAGTAACACTGTAGCCTACTGAGTGCCATTTTTGTCTCTGTGTTGGACTGGGCTGGGATAAACTGCTATAAATACAAAATGTTATGGAGAAGGAAATGGCAACCCACTCCATTATTCTTGCCTGGAGAATCCCATGGACAGAGAAACCTGGCAGGCTACTGCCTATGGTGTTACACAGAGTCGGACACAACTAAAGCAACTTAGCATGCACATGGATATGCCTCTAGAAAACCTCCTCTGCTCAGAAGACCTTAAAATAAAATTTAGCTTAAATATTACCGATACAGATCCTTAAATCATTTTCTATCATTATCAAAGTAAAATTTATGTGCCAGACTAACATGAGTGTTAATATTATGTGGTTGATGCAAAAGAATTTCAACTAAATTGTAAATCCAAGCATCACAAGTCATTGTGCCAAGTTTCTTTCTCTAGTTAAAGGTCCCAACCCATTTTAAAGAAAGAAATCCCAAGCAAGTGGATCAAGCAAGTGCTTGACACTAAATGAAGAAAACCTACCAAGTTTACTTATCTGCAGATCTCAAGAAAGTTGAAACAAGTTTTGGTTTCTTTCAAATCAAATATTCCTATAAGAAAGCTGCATCAGATGTAAATCTATTAAAAAAAAATTGACTTAGACAAACCACCTCTTCTTTACAACACTTTATTTCACCTTTTTCTCAATTTATTCTTTCTCTATTTGGCTCAGGACTAGGGAATGAACTGGAACTGTGGGAGGTCTAATGTGTCCCATGGTGATTCTTTGTCATTAGATGTTTGCTGGTTTGTTGAATAGGGACAATGGTTTCAGGTCAGAGAGCCAAATCATTTTCCGTTTTCCCTCAGCTCCAAGAGCTCTGAACCTGCATCTTACTTCCACTGATTACAGGCAGTGTGTTTCAAACTGATTTAGGGAAATCTGACACAGGAACTTATGAAATATTTTATGAAGAATTGAATCTTTAGTGACATTTTCCACCTTAATGAGAATATGGAAAAACTCAGCATAGAATATCTGATCCCCCACAATCAGTTCAGTTCAGTTCAGTCGCTCAGTCATGTCCGACTCTTTGTGACCCCATGAATCACAGCACGCCAGGCCTCCCTGTCCAACACCGAATCCCGGAGTTCACAGGACTCACGTCCATCGAGTCAGTGATGCCATCCAGCCATCTCATCCTCTGTCGTCCCCTTCTCCTCCTGCCCCAAATCCCTCCCAGCATCAGAGTCTTTTCCAATGAGTCAACTCTTCACATGAGGTGGCCAAAGTACTGGAGCTTCAGCTCTAGCATCATTCCTTCCAAAGAAATCCCAGGGATGATCTCCTTCAGAATGGACTGGTTGGATCTCCTTGCAGTCCAAGGGACCCTCAAGAGCCTTCTCCAACACCACAGTTCAAAACGCATCAATTCTTCGGTGCTCAGCCTTCTTCACAGTCCAACTCTCACATCCATACATGACCACTGGAAAAACCATAGCCTTGACTAGATGGACCTCAGTCGGCAAAGTAATGTCTCTGCTTTTGAATATGCTATCTAGGTTGCTCATAACTTTTCTTCCAAGGAATAAGTGCCTTTTAATTTCATGGCTGCAATCACCATCTGCAGTGGTTTTGGAACCCCCCAAAAATAAAGTCTGACACTGTTTCTACTGTTTCCCTATCTATTTCCCATGAAGTGATGGGACCGGATGCCATGATCTTCGTTCTCTGGGTGTTGAGCTTTAAGCCAACTCTTTCACTCTCCTCTTTCACTTTCATCAAGAGGCTTTTTAGTTCCTCTTCACTTTCTGCTGTAAGGATGGTGTCATCTGCATATCTGAGGTTATTGATATTTCTCCCAGCAATCTTGATTCCAGCTTGTGTTTCTTCCAGTCCAGCGTTTCTCACGATGTACTCTGCATATAAGTTAAATAAGCAGGGTGACAATATACAGCCTTGATGTACTCCTTTTCCTATTTGAAACCAGTCTGTTGTTCCATGTCCAGTTCAAACTGTTGCTTCCTGACCTGCATACAGGTTTCTCAAGAGACAGGTCAGGTGGTCTAATATTCCCATCTCTTTCAGAATTTTCCACAGTTTATTGGGATCCACACAGTCAAAGGCTTTGGCATAGTCAATAAAGCAGAAATAGATGATTTTCTGGAACTCTCTTGCTTTTACCATGATCCAGTGGATGTTGGCAATTTGATCTCTGGTTCCTCTGCCTTTTCTAAAACCAGCTTGAACATCAGGGACTTCACGGTTCACATATCGTTGAAGCCTGGCTTGGAGAATTTTGAGCATGACTTTACTAGCGTGTGAGATGAGTGCAATTGTGCGGTAATTTGAGCATTCTTTGGCATTGCCTTTCTTTGGGATTGGAATGAAAACTGACCTTTTCCAGTCCTGTGGCCACTGCTGAGTTTTCCAAATTTGCTGGCATATCAAGTGCAGCACTTTCACAGCATCATCTTTCAGGATTTCAAACAGCTCAACTGGAATTCCATCACCTCCACTAGCTTTGTTCATAGTGATGCTTTCTAAGGCCCACTTGACTTCACATTCCAAGATGTCTGGCTCTAGATTAATGATCACATCATCATGATTATCTGGGTCGTGAAGATATTTTTTGTACAGTTCTTCCGTGTATTCTTGCCACCTCTTCTTAATATCTTCTGCTTCTGTTAGGTCCATACCATTTCTGTCCTTTATCGAGCCCATCTTTGCATGAAATGTTCCCTTGGTATCTCTAATTTTCTTGAAGAGATCTCTAGTCTTTCCCATTCTGTTCTTTTCCTCTATTTCTTTGCATTGATCGCTGAAGAAGGCTTTCTTATCTCTTCTTGCTATTCTTTGGAACTCTGCATTCAGATGCTTATATCTTTCCTTTTCTACTTTGCTTTTCACTTCTTTTCACAGCTATTTGTAAGGCCTCCCCAGACAGCCATTTTGCTTTTTTGCATTTCTTTTCCATGGGGATGGTCTTGATCCCTGTCTCCTGTACAATGTCACGAACCTCATTCCATAGTTCATCAGGCACTCTATCTATCAGATCTAGACCCTTAAATCTATTTCTCTCTTCCACTGTATAATCATAAGGGATTTGATTTCGGTCATACCTGAATGATCTAGTGGTTTTCCCTAGAAAACCTGTCCCTTTCTTCAATTTAAGTCTGAATTTGGCAATAAGGAGTTCATGATCTGAGCCACAGTCAGCTCCTGGTCTTGTTTTGTTCACTGTATAGAGCTTCTCCATCTTTGGCTGCAAAGAATATAGTCAATCTGATTTTTGTGTTGACTATCTGGTGATGTCCATGTGTAGAGTTTTCTCTTGTGTTGTTGGAAGAGGGTGTTTGCTATGACCAGTGCATTTTGTTGGCAAAACTCTATTAGTCTGCCCTGCTTCATTCCACATTCCAAGGCCAAATTTGCCTGTTACTCCAGGTGTTTCTTGACTTCCTACTTAAGAATATATAATAAAGTCCTCTTTTAATCTCAACTATTAAAAAATCATTAATAGAGCATCCAATGAGAATATTTTTGCATACTTAGCATAAATCCTGTTTATAACATATTATGAGAATATCATACCGGGGTTTGATGTACTAATTTTTTAATGTAGGAGTTTTACACATAGATTTACAAGTGAAACTGACCTGTAGTGTTTTGAAGTTGTGCTATCTATGTCCAGTTTTGGTGCTGAGACAATGATAGACTCATAAAATGAGTAAAAATATTCAGAATAGAATTTTTATTCCCTAGCATTATCTGTTCTTTGAAGTTTTGGAAGACTTTGTACTTAAAATTGAATGTGTCCTGTGATTTATAAGGTAGTATCTTTAACCTCTTTTCCAACGTGTTCCATAGCTATTGACATCTTCAGTTTTCTTCTCCTTAAGAAAATGTGGTAACATGATTTTTTTTAGGAAATTAACAAATTCATCTTGGTAAATCTGTCATCTTCTGCTTTTATTTAACGTTCTTTAATTGTTTAATCTCCTCAGCATGTGAATCGATGACCAATTTTCTAATCTCCAGTGATACATGTATAGCATAGGTCCTTTTTATTTTATTCAGTCCTGGTCTTTTCTTTCCTTTTTTTGGCCTGTCCAAGAACTACTCGGTTGGCCAAAGAGTTACTTTGGAGTTTTCCATCAGATGCTACGGAAAAACCCAAATGAACTTTTTTGACCAACTCAATGTATTTTTATTTCACTGATAAATGCACTAAGTCATTTGTCTTTATTTGAAGAACTTCTGTTTTCAAAGTAGAACTATACTGAAATATCATCTCTCACATACTGGCCAAAATTCAAAATTTCATATCATACTGTCTTAACCAGACTAGAGACACTCTCATATACAGCAAGTGGGATGCAAAATGCAGAAACTTATTCTAGAAGTGCACTTAGCAGTATCTATAAAATCATATACACCATTGACCCTTGCACTCAGCAATTTTACTTTGAAGCATAGGGAAAAAAAACCCACAATGAGACATATGTTAATATGAATTGAAACTGGGTAATGACTGAGCGAGTTCACTTTCACTTTTCACTTTCATGCATTGGAGAGGGAAATGGCAACCTACTCCAGTGTTCTTGCCTGGAGAATCCCAGGGACGGGGGAGCCTGGTGGGCTGCCTCCTATGTCTATGGGGTCGCACAGAGTCGGACACAACTAAAGTGACTTAGCAGCAGCAGCAGCAGTAGCAATGAATACGTGGAGAGGAACATGTAGACATTTTCTCGTGTCTTGTATATTTCCTCAATGTTCAATTATTAAGAAGTTAAAAAGTAACTTCTGCTTTTAACTATATTTATATTACACCTTCTTTATGTTATATAGATTCTTTTGTTGTCCTGTATTAAAAGCTTCTTGAGTTAAAGTCCAAGTCAATTTGAACTCATTTAATAACAATGTATTACTGCATCTCTTCATCAAATGGTCATTGAATATTAATTATTTTTCAGTTTCTAAACTGCAAATTGGGAATACATTGGGGTACATGATAATACAGTTCCTGACTTCACAGGGTGTATATATATTCTAAGGCAGAAAGCAGGTATCTTAACAAGGAACTGAAGTAAAATCATACTTGTTTTGCCACCGAAGAAGTAGAGAGTGGTATGAGTACCTTATAGAAGGTTATGATCTTTATAAGAAATTTATGGAATATTTCAACTGATATATAAAGAATGGCCAGATTTATCCAGGTTAGTGGATAGATTGGGAACATTTTTAATCAGAAAAAAGCCAGTGTCTGTATGTAAAGAGGCAAAATTTGGTGAAGATGTAAAATTAAAGAATTACACAAAAAGTAATATGGCTTAAATCTAGAGTGTATGGGATTTACCTATATAAAAAATATTACATAGAGTTAAAGTTTTTCCTAGGAAAATTAAAAAGCCCTTGGGAAGAAAGCACTGAATTATTAAAGGGAGTAGCATGATCAGACAAACATGGGACATATAGAAATCAAATCACCAACTTTTAGCTGTACCATATCAATCGTTGAATTAGGTGTAAATGAATTGGACACTCCCAAGGGAAGAGATGATCAGAGGAGAAAAATAGAAGACCCAATTTTATGCTGTCAATTGTATGCTGTCAACCCACTTTAGATGCCACACCTTCTCAGTCATCAATCTTGCTGACATACATTCAACTTCAGCTTCAGAAGCAACAACCTGCCTTCTGTACTTAGTATTTTCCACTAACTATTGTGTAAAGTCTGATCTTTATAATGAATTCCTTATTTCATGTCACTCTTAGAAGTTCAGCTGTCCTCATAAAATCCAAACTGATACATGCACTGTGTTCAAAAACAAAATTTTCCAGAAGCCCTCTTCTTCTAGTATCCTCATTGGTTTTAAGCTAGATTCGCAGAAAGAGCCATAGAAAATTTCTTTATTTTCTGCTCTTTATAACTTTTATCCATTACTTCTTTATAATTTGTATCCTTTTACTCTTTCATTCTTCTTTAGTTTTTTCTCCCTAATTTCTGTTTTTATTTTTTTTTAATAATTTCATTTATTTATTTTTGGCTGTCCTGGGTCTTCATTGCTGCTTGTGCTTTCCTCTAGTTGCAGCCAGCAGGGGCTACTCTCTAGTTGCGATATGTGGGTTTCTCTTGCAGTGGCTTCTCTTGATGAGCTCAGGCTTTAGGGTACTTGGGTTTCAGTAGCCGCAATGTGTGGGCTCAGTAGCTGTGGGTTCCGGGGCTATAGGTTTACTAGTTGCCGCCCATGGGCTTAGTTGCTCCATGGCATGTGGGATCTTCCCAGATCAGGGATAGAACCTGTGTCTCCTACATTGACAGGTGGATTCTCTACCACTGAGCCATCAGGGAAGCCCCCCAACCCCCACTGCTAATTTCTTAGATAGAACACTAAGCTTACAATTTTATCTATATTTTAACATGGTTCAGTTCAGTTCAGTTCAGTCGCTCTGTTGTGTCTGACTCTTTGCGACCCCATGAATTGCAGCATGCCAGGCCTCCCTGTCCATCACCAACACCCGGAGTTCACCCAAACTCATATGCATCCAGTCGGTGATGCCATGCAGCCATCTCATCCTCTGTCGCCCCTTTTCATCCTGCCCCCAATCCCTCCCAACATCAGGGTCTTTTCCAATGAGTCAACTCTTCGCATGAGGTATTTATGACTAAAAATGTTCCCTGGAACTTTGGTAGCTGGTAAAAAATCCACCTGCAGTGAAGGAGACCCCGGTTCAATTCCTGGGTCAGGAAGTTCCCCTGGAGAAGAGATAGACTATCCACTTCAGTATTCTTGGGCTTTCCTGGTAGCTCAGATGGTACATAATCCACCTGCAATGTGGGAGACTTGGGTTCAATCCTTGGGGTGGGAAGATTCCCTGGAGAAAGAAATGACAACCTACTCCAGTATTCTTGCCTGGAGACTCCCATGGATAGAGGAGCCTAGTGTGTTATAGTCCATGGAGTGGCAAAGACTTAGACATGACTGAGTGACTAGCACAGTACCTTATTTGTATTACTAAGCTCTAAATTTTTTTTTTCATTGCCATTACGGTTTTTTTAACTAATGACTTACTTACTAAATTCTTTTTCTTATTTCCAAAGGCACAGGGTTCTATTTTTGCTTTGAAGGGCAAGGAGGTTGGGGAAGGGAAGACTATTTATCATTTCATATTTTATTGAATTGTAATTAGATAATGCATTGTATAGTAATAGAATTCTGGTATTTATTGAGACCCTAAGGTCCACATGTTAATTACACTTTTGTAAATGGTACATGAATTCCTGGAAAGAGCACACATTATTTAGTTTTCAGGTGTTAGTGTTCTGTAGATGAATCTTTGCAGATTTTTTCCCGCAATTGTTGGAGGACCAGTTGATTTGTAAGTTATTGAGAAAGTATTTGTAAACAGCATCTTGGATTAAGAGAATCTGCATAGTCTTTGGAAATTAAGAAAAAGCTGAAAAGTAGGCATTTTATTAATGCTTATATTACCATTCTTGCTTTGCTGTTGTTGGCAGGTGATTTATAAAGAAGATGGAGGCATTGCTATGCGAATTGAAAGTGCTGACTAGTACATTCAGTGGCAGAAGGTGACCTTTTTCCTCTTAAAGCAGACATTTTTAGAGTGCAGTCAGGTTAGAACATTAATGTGAATCAATGTTTGAAAATTTATTTCATTTTGAAACATCTTTACAACAAATGAACAAAAAAATGAACCATCAGTCCAAGAGGCCAAAACTGTACTGTGGACGGATTATCTTATATAATTAGCCAGAAATAGCTATCCCCTAGACCAATGGTCCCCAATCTTTTTGGCACCATGAACTGATTTCATGGAAGACAATTTTTCCACAAACAGGGATTGGGGATGGTTTCAGGATGATTCAAATGCATTACATTTATTATGCACTTTATTTTTATTGTCCTGGAGAAGGGAAAGGCAACCCACTCCAGTATTCTTGGTCTTCCCTGATGGCTTAGATGGTAAAGAATTTGCCTGCAATGCGGGAGACCTGGGTTCAATTCCTGGATTGGGAAGATACCCTGGAGAAGGGAATGGCAACCCACCCCAGTATTCTTGCCTGGAAAATTCCACGGACAGAGGAGTCTGGCAGGCTACAGTCCTTGGGGTCACAAAGAGTCAGACACGACTGAGTGACTTTCACTCACTTATTTATCTTGTAGTTACATCAGCTCCACCTCAGATCATCAGGCATTATCCTGGAGTTTGAAGACACCTGCCCTAGATCACAGATAAAGGAGTAGTGACCTGGTTCAGAGAAAGCCCTCAGTCTGTATAAATGGTTTATTTTTCCCCTTTCTTTTTGGGTGTGTGTGCTTTACTAGTGAGATTTAGGTGAAACAGGTACAGAGAAAGTTCAATCTCTGCCTTGCTTGAGCTAGTTCACAATATATTCACCTATTTCCTTCGTTTTCTTTTAAAGCAAAGAAAAGCCATGTAGTCTCTTTGCAGAAAAATTATTTTAATTGCTTCAGTGCAGACTTATTTTTCTCTATTTGTGAAAAAAACCCTGTGTTAAATGAGGGATAAGGACAGCAGATCCAAAAGGATGCCAGGATCCAAATAGGACCTCTATTGATGAGGATAAGTTCTCAAGGGCTTCTGGGGTAAAGTTCTGTCTTTGATGTGAGAAGTAGTTGTAATGGTGAGTGCCTTTATAGTTCATTAGGGTATGCATTGTTGTATTTTTTTACCTTGGTTTTACTGTACAACAAAAAGGTTATGGTTACGAAAAATAAATATCAGTATGACAGACATTATTGATTGACTCAGCATCCAATCCATCCTCCTCCAGGATGTTTTCTGTTGCATAAAAAACTTGAAATCTATAAACTGCTGTTCTTAGCGAAGGACTTTCTGTGCAAATTAGGTTCCACCAACTAGATGCACCAACATGAGCTTAAGAAGGCTGGCTTGAGGCAGACAGCAGCACCGATGTAATCATTGCTGGTGAGCAAGAAGAGATACAAGACAGAAGTAACTGTGGCAGCCTGACCTGTATTCTAGTGACTTTGCACTAGCTTCATGGGTGCTGAGGACAGTGAGGCAGTGGCAGTAGCATCAAGAATCGAAGCTTTTGACCTTCAAATCTCACTACTGGGGTCTATTCTGGAACTCAACAACACTAGTAGTAACCCCCAAGTCCTACTTCTCTAGTTGTTCTAGTGGTTTGGTAAATATCTAATACAGTGATATGCCAGGCTGGATGAAGCACAAGCTGGAATCAAGATTGCTGGAGGAAATATCAATAACCTCAGATATGCAGATGACACCACTTTTAAGGTAGAAAGCGAAGAGGAACTGAAGAGCCTCTTGATGAAAGTGAAAGAGGAGAGTGAAAAAGTTAGCTTAAAATTCAACATTCAAACAACTAAGATCATGGCACCCAGTCCCATCACTTCATGGCAAAAAGATGCAGAATAATGGAAACAGTGAGAAAATTTATTTGGGGAGGGGGCTCCAAAATCACTGCAGATGGTACCTGCAGCCATGAAATTAAAAGACACTTGCTTCTTGGAAGAAAAGCTATGACCAAACTAGACAGCATATTAAAAAGCAGAGATATTATTTTACCAACAAAAGTCCATCTAATCAAAGTTATGGTTTTTCCAGTAAGTCAAGTATGGATGTGAGAGATGGACTATAAAGAAAGCTGAGCACTGAAGAATTGATGCTTTTGAACTGTGGTGTTGGAGGAAACTCTTGAGAGTCCCTTGGATTGAAAGTAGAGAGATCCTACCAGTCCATCCTAAAGAAGTCAATCCTGAATATTCATTGGAAGGACTGATGCTGAAGCTGAAACTCCAATACTTTGGCCACCTGATGCAAAGAGCTGACTCATTTGAAAAGACCTTGATGCTGGGAAAGATTGAGGGCAGGAGGAGAAGGGGACGACAGAAGATGAGATGGTTGGATGGCATCACTGACTCAATGGACATGAGTTTGAGTGAACTCCAGGAGTTGGTGATGTACAGGGAGGCCTGGTGTGCTGCAGTCCATGGAATCGCAGTCAGACATGACTGCATGAATGAACTGAACTGAACTGAACTGAACTGATGCGAAGAACTGACTTATTGGAAAAGACCCTGATGCTGGGAAAGATTGAGGGCAGGAGGAGAAGGGGACGACAGAAGATGAGATGGTTGGATGGCATCACCGACTTGATGTACATGAGTGTGAGCAAGCTCCGGGAGTTTGTGATGAACAGGGAAGCCTGGCATGCTGCAGTACACGGGGTCGCAAAGAGTCGCACACGACTGGGTGACTGAACTGAACTGAGTGCAGTGATCCGCAACCTTTTAGGCACCAAGGACTGATTTCATGGAAGACAGTTTTTCCACAGACCTGGTTGGGGAGTCGGGAGTAGTTCAGGTGGTAATGCGAGCTATAGGAAGCAGTGGGGAGCAGTGGTTTCTGTTTTCTTCACTGAAGGCTAAGCAATATAATTATACCAGACAAGATGAAAAAGTTAATAGATAGATATTTAATTGGATTAAAATAAATTTGTAAGTGTGCTTTCAAGCACTAGTATTTTCAGTCTGAGATACACTTTCCGCTTTCAGTTTCCTTTGGTGGGTGGTGGATGATGAAAAGGGGAAAATTAAACTTTTATTGATGGCTTCAGAGTCTTAGCACAATTCTAAGGCAAAAAACAGGGTCAGGCAAATTGGTGATAGGCTAGAGATTATTAGCCATAAAAAGACTACTAGAGATAGGAAAAAACCTGGAACCTCCAGGCCTAAATATTTTCTTTAATAACAAAGTAAATTTTAAAGAGATAGTAAACGTAAATCTCCCTACACTGGCAATGTAACTTACCAGAGTAAAATATAAAACACAAACATGGTAAAGACTGCAGCCATGAAATTAAGAGACACTTACTCCTTGGAAGAAAAGTTATGGCCAACCTAGACAGCATATTCAAAAGCAGAGACATTACTTTGCCGACTAAGGTCCATCTAGTCAAGGCTATGGTTTTCCTGTGGTCATGTACGGATGTGAGAGTTGGACTGTGAAGAAGGCTGAGCACCGAAGAATTGATGCTTTTGAACTGTGGTGTTGGAGAAGACTCTTGAGAGTCTCTTGGACTGCAAGGAGATCCAACCAGTCCATTCTGAAGGAGATCAGCCCTGGGATTTCTTTGGAGAAAATGCTGCTAAAGCTGAAACTCCAGTACTTTGGCCACCTCATGCGAAGAGTTGACTCATTGGAAAAGACTTTGATGCTGGGAGGGATTGGGAGCAGGAGGAGAAGGGGACGACAGAGAATGAGATGGCTGGATGGCATCACTGACTCGATGGACGTGAATCTGGGTGAACTCTGGGAGTTGGTGATGGACAGGGAGGCCTGGTGTGCTGCGATTCATGGGGTTGCAAAGTCAGACATGACTGAGCAACTGAACTGAACTGAACTGATTAATAGCTATTAATAGATGCTGGGATATGCGTATGTGTGTGTGTATATATGTTTGTATTTAACAAAAATCAGATATAAGCAAATAAAATGTCAACTAAATTATACTAGCAACCATACAGATTGCATCAACCCATGATGCATGTCACAGTTCCAAACTTATTTGGATGTTGGTTCTTCTGATTCCATCATAAGTTGTGCATATTTACCTCATGGTATAACTAATAGCATTGAACATAATTCACAATAAGAAGTACACTGATCTTTATAAATTAATCATCATCACTGGAGCATATAAGAAAGACTGTCAAATTGCTCAGTGGATTTTATTGTCATCTGAGAGTAAATTACCAGAGTAAAATATAAAAATGCAAGAAGTTCACATGAATTAGATTTATATGACTGCTTTTTCCTCCTTGTTTCCCATCTGGATACATGCATCCAAAAATAACCAAGTAAAATAGTAATAAGGAAAACATGCGAAGAGAAGAGGGTTATTTCAACTTTCTCGTCAATTTTGCTTTTAGTGTTTTGTTTAAATGCTCATTTGAAAAGTAGGTTATTTTGCTTTTTGTTGTTGTTGCTCATTGTTTAAGTTTGGAAACAAAGAGTATAAACATGTTGAAACGATAGCATCTACCGAGAACTTCTTCCACTTGGTACCAGAGGCCAGTAAGCACATTATGCCACGCCTTTATCAATGTAGAAAAATTCTTCACATAAACACAAGTTCATATACAAGTTATACTTATCTAAGTTAGTATTCACTAATCTGTGCATTTATCTATGTCTTCACCGTAATAATACAGAGGATCAGTCAAGGCTATGGTTTTTCCAGTAGTCATGTATGGATGTGAGAGTTGGACTGTGAAGAAGGCTGAGCACCGAAGAATTGATGCTTTTGAACTGTGGTGTTGGAGAAGACTCTTGAGGGTCCCTTGAACTGCAAGGAGATCCAACCAGTCCATTCTGAAGGAGATCAGCCCTGGGTGTTCTTTGGAAGGAATGATGCTAAAGCTGAAACTCCAGTACTTGGGCCACCTCATGCGAAGAGTTGACTCATTGGAAAAGACTCTGATGCTGGGAGGGATTGAGGGCAGGAGGAGAAGGGGACGACAGAGGATGAGATGGCTGGATGGCATCACCGACTCGATGGACGTGAGTTTGAGTGAACTCCGGGAGATGGTGATGGACAGGGAGGCCTGGCGTGCTGTGATTCATGGGGTCACAAAGAGTCAGACACGACTGAGCGACTGAACTGACTGACAAATGATCAAATATCACTTTTCTTATTCCAGCCATAATTGTGGTGACTATCCAGTCTAAAATCAATTATTTAATAATTATGCATTATATAGAAGCAATCACATAGTAGTTAAACAACAATTTAGAAGTTCTCTTGATTCACAAAAATTATTAGCAGTGAGAAAAACAAGTTTCTAGAGGTTTGAATTAATATAAGAACCTGTGTAGTTTTCTAGTGGGAGTTACTTTTAATTTTCCTTAGTTAATTAATACACACTAATTTTATGCACATACATACAGACATAACGAGCTTCCCTGGTAGCTCAGCGGTAACGAATCCGCTTGTCAATACAGGAGATGTGGGTTCAATCCCTGGGTCCGGAAGATTCACTGGAGGAGGAAATGGTAACTCACTCCAGTATTTTTGCCTGGGAAATCCCATGGACAGAGGAGCCTGGTAGGCCACAGTCTATGGGGTTGCAAAGAGTCAAATACAACTTAGCAACTGAACAAAACAATAAGAAAACAGACACAAATACTTTAAATTTATAAAACAAAAATTTACTTGTCAGATTAAACATGTTGTTAGTTCAGGAGAGTACCAAGGTCCTTAAAAATACCCAGAGTTTTTTAGAATTATACTTTACTAACATTTATTGAATACATATTGTGTGCTTTATATGAATAACTTTCTTTATTACTTAAAAAACTCCGTGATGTAGGTGCCATTACCATGTTCTTTTACACATGCAGAAACTGAGGCAAAGATACTTTAGGTATCTTGCCCAAGTTTGCAGCACCAAAAAGCAGTAAAACAGGCATTTAACCCTGGTAGAAACACACCAGAGTCTAACATTTTTGTAGAAGTCTAGCTTCTACACTCAGGGTAGATCCAGGTTATGCAGAGCCTAAATATAGGTAATATAAGGTCACTTCTATAAGAAAAAAAAGAGTCAAAATCTTGAACAAGTTGTTGCTGGGATCCATTCCAGGGCTTTTGAAGAAACGCATGCAGAGGAGGGGTCTAAACCTTAGCCTTCAATGTAAATCCACCGTCATCACACTGTATAATATTTTGAAATGTTCCTCAAATATTTTTGGAAGTATATAAAATGTATATCCTTTATGGATTTTATTGTCATTACATATATCCAATTGCGGAGAAGGTGATGGCACCCCACTCCAGTACTCTTGCCTGGAAAATCCCATGGATGGAAGAGCCTGGTAGGCTGTGGTCCATGGGGTCGCGAAGAGTCAGACACGACTGAGCGACTTCCCTTTCACTTGTCACTTTCATGCATTGGAGAAGGAAATGGAAACCCACTCCAGTGTTCTTGCCTGGAGAATCCCAGGGACTGGGGAGCCTGGTGGGCTGCTGTCTATGGGGTCGCACAGAGTCAGACACAACTGAAGTGATTTAGCAGTAGTAGCAGTAGCAGTATATCCAATTGCTTCATGTATTGCAATTTACATTTAGTCATTTCATCTGGACCTGACTTTTACAGTTTTTTTTTTTTTTACCTGCATTTTATAATATTGGTTAATTGTACTAAACAGCTTCTCAAAATTTTTAAGAACTCATAGGTTTGGTATTGCCAAGCTTCCCAAACACCTAAGGGAATATGAAGTTGTTTGTCAACGTACTCTTCTTATAAATTCTCCATCTCCCTATGTTCCCTCAAATGTGTTATTGGAAATTCAGATAATTTAAAGCTATCCTCAACCTGGTATGTTTATACTAGCCGGTTTCTCTTCATCTAGCATGCTTTATAAAACATTATTTCTGCCTTTAGATGCCCTAGTGGCAAATGGCACCATCTTTCCTGTTTTAGGAGCCTGTGGCCATTAGATTATATTTACCCTTGGTTAAAGAGTGTCAGCAGCATGTTGAGGAGACACGGCAACAAAATAATCCACCTGTGGCTCCTAATTAAGATTTTAGAGTTTATGTAATGTGTAGAAGTATCCTGCATGATGACTCCTCGTGCTGAGCCATCAGAGAAAGTGGTAGTTCTCTTTATATATGGAAGTTGTCCAGAGGCTATCAATGGCCCTTTTCATTCTCAGCTAGACAAACTTACTATCAATCCAACTACTCAATCTCATTATTGACTTGCCTTACAGAGTTATCTGCTGATGAGTTATACTGTTGAGAGTTTGGCAAATGCCCTTGAGTTTTAGAATTATCCACAGAAGCACTGAAGATTGATGACATCCCTTTAAAAAGACTCCACAGTTTTACTTTGCAAAAACCCATTCATTTAAAAACAATTCCTGTTCAAATAAAGATATTATTTGAAAGCATTGCTTGGAGCATTTCTAAAACAGCAGATAGAAAAATTCTATGTCAATATGTTCCTTAATCATGAACATATTTGCACATGTAACTGAAACAGAAAAAATTTATGCATGCAACCAAAATTTGTCCGTCTGTATCCCTTTTTCAAATAGAATTAACCTATTATTTTGCAACTATAGACACATTTTATTCTTGTGCTAATACTGCATATGATTTTATTCAACAATTTAAAAAATTGCCTAGTTTAAACACAATGTCACACTTTTAAACTGTAGGCATCTGCCAGGGTCTAGCCCCCGCAGGATCCAGGGGAACCCGAAGGAAAAACGGCATCGTCGGATGATTTAGAGAGAGATAAGGAAAGAATATTGCAGATAAGAAAATAGAGGCGAGAAAGAGGCTGATATTCCTTGGTTTACATAGAAAGCCAATAAAACTTCGAGACAAGAAATTTGCCCTGTTCACGGTGGCCACAGGTGCCTTCCCGGTCTCCCGAGGGAGTGAAGACGCAGAACATCTTCCCGTTCAGGTCTTAGAAACCCGGGCAGATAAGTGAACGCAGGGAGCCTCTATGCTCCAGGAGATCAGCCTGAAAAAGAAAGTAAGAGAGAAAAAAAAAAAGAAAAACACGGGGTGACCAAGCTTTTTCAAGCGAGGCCCATTGTTTTTATTTTCAAAAGGGTCTTTTATACCTTGTCTTATACATAGAGGGAAATGAAAGATGCAAAGTCATACAGAGTCAGCCCAAACATTACATCTGTTTTGTCTGTATCAAAACCAGGATTTTTTCTGCAAACCTTTCCCATAAACAATATTGTGTACATTATCTTTTGGCCTTGGAGGCCTGTGAACATTTTATGACCCTCTTTTGATAAAGGCTTCTCAACCAGAAAACTTATTTTCCCTTGAAATGTTTTTTCTTATATTTCTAATCTATGTCAGCCTCAAGAAGTATTAAACAAGTTATGTTTTTCACGGAGTAAAGGTGCAGTGAGTTACAAGAAAGAACCAATTAGCTCAAAAGTCTGATGTGGTTAATTTCAAGGCTACGCTTGTTTTTCTTACTTTCCAACTATGTTAACTAATGCATTCCCAGGTGCACAGTGGATAAGAGATATGGGAACTTAGCAACAAGCATTGGCCCAATAATGAAATCCTACATTAACACTACTCTAATAACTTTTAACTCTTTGAAAGGCTCTATGTTTTAGGCTTTCCTTGCCTCTCACAGTTGGGAGGATATAAATAATCACATGAGTAGCTGCAAGAGTCTGGATATACCTGCCAAGCAAGCTAAAATGCTAACCGAGGGGTTTTGATTGGAAATATTCCTCTGATGTCCAGGAGACTTGTTAGCTATAACCCTAAGTTGATTTTCTCCAGAGAAAGGTGGTCAGGAATAGACCCCTGTTAATGTCAGAGGAGTTGGTGAAAGTCATAAAGTAGTAAAACAGACAGATTCTGGTTTTGGGGTAGATGCTCGAGAAAGCCTAGGGAGCCCGTTGAGTTCTGAAGCCTTGCTTAACAGTTCTCTTCCACATGACTTTTGTCGTGGGTGGGATCTTCCGTGGTGGCTCCCGGCAGGCATCCCTTTGTTTAATACTTTAATAAAATTAAAAACACATACTAAGGAAGAAAAACATTTCTTATCATTTGGCTTAAAATGAAAAGTTAAGAATTTCATTTTCTTAAATTCTCTCTTGTTAGTGGTATTTAATGCATATATAATTTTTGATTTTCTCTGTTTGTTCAATAATGCCAGAAAAGAATAACAACTGGATATTTATCAAACACTGGTGGCAACTGATCTTTCCTCTTGTAAATACAATTTGTATAATATATTGGGCACCATATTTTGTAAGTATAATTTAGTAAATTCCAAATAACAGTTAATTCTTTAAGATTTGCCATCAACTAAGCCAATGATTTGCAAAGTAAAGCATCCAGGAGATATCATGACTTAAATTGCCTGCATTTCCAGTATCTACCAGCAGATGGTAGTGATATCTTGTGTACCTTCAGCCTAATTCTGAACCTAGCACTTACTTAAAAGCATTAGAAAAAAAAAAAAAAACTTTCCTGACAGAAATACACTTATTATATTGACAATGTATTACTAATCACAAATTTCTTATTTTTGCATCCAAATATTAAGAGGAATAAATAATTTAACAAAACTGTAAAACAATATAATACTTTAAAGAAAAGCATAAACTTTCCATTAATTCACTATCATATACTGTATCTTTCATTTCATTCTAGTTTCAACTTTCCAGGCATTAAACTGACATTAGGGTCTTTATGAAGCAAAGTGTACTGTTTTGAAACTCATTTCATAATATCTTCTACTGGCAGAATTTTCTAGCCTCTTTATTCAGTCTATATTAACAGAAGGAGTTATCATGAATGTGTTTCTTGTTAGCTAAAAGTGAATGTCTACTTACAGCACTCACTTTGGACTTTATCAACATTTATAATGAAATATACTCAAACTTACTTTAATAGAACTCACAAATTTGTTTAAATGTTAAGTAGTAATGTCAGGAATGTGCATAGATAATCATTGCTTATTGATCAGAGGCTACTCCTATAGCTGTATTGAATTTGCAAGACTTATAGAAATTTACTAATTTGTCATACTTTAGAGTTCTCTGAGTAGCTCCATTGTTAGTTGTATGTAAATGTCATTATCTTCTAGTTATCCTTTGATCAATACTTCCTCTTCTCATTTTCTGTTCTTCTTTTCCAATGAATAGAATGCTAATATTGAATTTACTAACTGCAGCAACCACTCTTAACCTTTTTATAGATATTCTTTGCTTCTGGAATAATTTGCTTCTGTCAGTTTGCTTTTCTGAAATTTAAAATGTATTTAAAATATATGTATGCAGATAGTTTTAACATGAACTTGTGATTTCACAAATTTTGGCAATTTCAAGTTGATAATAACCTGAGAAATAAAAAGCCCAATATGTTCTGTGTGCACAAAAAATGTAGCAATTAATACCTAGGAATAAAACTAGATATTAAAGCTAAAAATAATGCAATAGAGTTGCCTTGTTAGAATTTAGAAGCTTATTCTTCAGTTTCCTCATGGCTGTCTTCACTTCCTGATTTCTCAAAGTATAGATTACTGGGTTCAGAATGGGAGTAAAAATGGTATAAAACACAGATAGAATCTTGTCTATCAGAAAACTGCTTAGTGGCCACATATAGATGAAGACGCAGGGCCCAAAGAACATGAAGACAACAGTGAAATGAGCCGTGCAGGTAGAAAGAACCTTAGATGTTCCTTTTGAAGAATGATTTCTGATAGTAACCAAGACAACAACATAAGAACTGAATAGAAGAATAAAGCAGGACAAGGCAATGATGCCACTTGTTGAGATCATAAAGAGGCCCAGGACATAAGTATTTACACATGCTAGTTGGAATACCACAGGAAGGTCACAGAAAAAGCTATCTACCTCACTAGGACCACAGAATGGCAATGTAAGAGCGAATATGACCTGGCTCATTGAGTGCATGACTCCTACAACCCAGGAAACCACCACAAGGGCAACACACGTCTGGGGACTTATGATTGAAGCATAGTGGAGAGGCTTGCATATTGCAATATACCTATCAAAAGACATAGCCATTAGCAAAATGATCTCAGTGCCAGTAAAAAGGTGTAGAAAAAATATCTGGGTGATGCAACCATCAAAGGAGATGGTTTTGTGTCCACTGAGGTAGTCTGTAATCATCTTAGGGGTTGCAAAGGAAGCAAGAGACATATCAATGATGGAAAGGTTGGTGAGCAGGAAGTACATGGGGAAGTGCAGATGAGAGTCGGCTATCACTGTGATGACTATGAGGCTATTACCCACCATTGTTGCCACATAAAAGAGCGAAAACACCACAGAGAAAAATGTCTGTAGTTCCCAGGATTTAGAGAGTCCTAGCAAAACAAAATCAGAAACTGCAGACTCGTTCACCACATCCATCGTCCTGATTGATAGTTGAAACCTGCATCAAAAGAAAAGAAAGTTCAAGAGAAAATACGATTCTATTGAAGCAAAGCCCAGATTCATTTTCATAGACTTTGTTTCCTCTAGGAAAACTTATCTTTAGTATTCTTTCCACCTTCATTGGCTATATTGATTTGAAAGGTAAGATATTAGGGATCATGGTGAAATACCACTTAAGTCATAGATGTTGAAATAACACTTTCCTTCCTAGTGCTAATGGACAATCCAAATGAGATTGGCCTTTGTAATTTTAAAGATAAGAACTCACATTAAGGAAGCACTTACTCTGGGCTGACTGTGTGTTAAATGCATACACACACACACACACGCACACACACACACACGCACACACACACACACACACACACACAGGTTTAGTCATTTAGAAACTCATCCATACTGAGAGTATGGATTTCCATAAGGTTATCCATAGTGAAAGAACATTAAAAATTATATCGCATATAAGTGACATGGTCTCTTAAGCAACATTATGGACAGACTTTACAGTTGCAAAACTCTTATAAGTTTATAGAGAATCATTAACATCTTTATGGATAAAATTCATCTGATTGAGACCTACTAGAAACACTAAGAAAATTAGTTTTGTTGATATTTACCCAAACTAAGAAGCTTTATAAAGCCAGAAAAAACGAGACCAAGAGCTGACTGTTGCTCAGATCATGAACTCCTTATTGGCAAATTCAGACTTAAATTGAAGGAAGTAGGGAAAACGACTAGACTATTCAGGTATGACCTAAATCAAATCCTTTATGATTATACAGTGGAAGCAAGAAATAGATTCAAGGGATTAGATCTGATAGACAGAGTGCTTAAAGAACTATGGACAGATGTTCATAGTTATATAGGAGGCAGTGATCAAGACCATCCACAAGAAAAAGAAATGCAAAAGGCAAAATGGTTGTCTGAGGAGGCATTACAAATAGCTATGAAAAGAAGAGAAGCAAAAGGCAAAGAAGAAAATGAAAGATATACCCATTTGAATGCAGAGTTCCAAAGAATAGCAAAGAGAGATAAGAAAGCCTTTCTCAGTGATCAGTGCAAAGAAATACAGGAAAACAATAGAATGGGAAAGACTAGAGATCTCTTCAATAAAATTAGAGTTACCAAAGGAACATTCCATCCAAAGACAGGCACAATAAAGAACAGAAAGAGTATGGACCTAACAGAAGTAGAAGTTATTAAGAAGATGTGGCAAGAATACACAGATGAACTATACAAAAAAAGATCTTCATGACCCAGATAATCATGATGGTATGATCACTCACCTAGAGCCAGACATCTTGGAATGCAAAGTCAAGTGAGCCTTAGGAAGAATTCTACGAACAAAGCTAGTGGAGGTGATGGAATTCCAGTTGAGCTATTTCAAATCCTGAAAGATGATGCTATGAAAGTGCTGCACTCAATATGCCAGCAAATTTGGAAAACTCAGCAGTGGCCACAGGACTGGAAAAGTCAGTTTTCATTCCAGTCCCAAAGAAAGGCAATGCCAAAGAATGTTCAAACTACTGCACAATTGCACTCATCTCACATGCTAACAAAGTAATGCTCATAATTCTCCAAGCCAGGATGCAATAGTCCATGAGCCATGAACTTCCAGATGTTCAAGCTGGATTTACAAAAGGCAGAGGAACCAGAGGTCAAATTGCCAACATCTTCTGGATCACAGAAAAAACAAGAGAGTTCCAGAAAAACATCTACTTCTGTTTTACTGACTATGCCAAAGCAACAGTTAGAACTGGACATGGAAAAACAGACTGGTTCCAAATAGGGAAAGAAGTACATCAAGGCTGTATATTGTCACCTTGTTAATTTAACTTATGTTCAGAGTACATCATGAGAAATGTTGGGCTGGATGAAGCACAAGCTGGAATTAAGATTGCTGGAAGAAACATCAATAACCTCAGATATGCAGATGACCCCATCCTTATGGCAGAAAATGAGGAAGAACTAAAGAGCCTCTTGATGAAAGTGAAAGAGGAGAGTGAAAATTTGGCTTAAAATTCAACATTTAGAAAACTAAGATCATGGCATCGAGTCCCATCACTTCAAGGGAAATAGATGGGAAACAGTGTAAACAGTGACAGACTTTATTTTTCTGGGTTCCAAAATCACTGCAGATGGTGACTGCAGCCATGAAATTAAAAGATGCTTACTTCTTGGAAGAAAAGTTATGACCAACCTAGCCAACATTTCAAAAAGCATAGACATTATTTTGCCAACAAAGGTCCGTCTAGTCAAAGCTATGGCTTTCCCAGTAGTCATGTATGTGTGTGAGAGTTGGACTATAAAGAAAGCTGAGCACCAAAGAACTGATGCTTTTAAACTGTGGTGCTGGAGAAGACTCTTGAGAGTCCCTTGAACTGCAAGGAGATCCAACCAGTCCATCCTAAAGGAAATCAGTGCTGAATATTCATTGGAAGGGCTGATGCAGCTGAAACTCCAATACTTTGGCCACCTTATGCAACGAACTGACTCATTTGAAAAGACTCTGATGCTGAGAAAGATTGAAATCAGGAGGAGAAAGGGACAACAGAGGGTGAGACGGCATCACCAACTCGATGTACATGAGTTTGAGCAAGCTCCTGGTGGTGATGAACAGGGAAGCCTGACGTACTGCCGTCTATGGGGTCACAAAGAGCGACTGAGCTGAACTGAACTGAAGAAGACTGAGTATCAAGTATATTGCAATGTAGCCATTTCCCCAAAGAAAGGCATTTAACTGCTTCTCTATTTCTTTTTTTCCTTAAATAGGCGCATGCTCCTGCTACAAATATTTGTGATTACATGATTACTTGACTTAAAATTTTACCTTGTCTTCTAAAGCATATGCCACATCTCTTCTAAGGGAATAAGCCTTAAGGCCTAGTCCCACTTCTGTTTGAGTTCTCCCTTCATATATGCCAACATATGCAAACTGCTTTAATGATCTAACCCTCCAGAGTTAGAAGGTGGAAGTAGGAAAGACACAGGGGGGAAAAAAAGAAAAGAGCTTCTGCTTACCAGATCTATAGCAGAATCAGGGCTTCATAGTATACACAGTGCCGAGTCGTCTCTGACAGCGAGTGTAGAGGAGTTAGTTTTAAATATAAATAAATGATCTAGGTGAATCATTAGCTGTGTAGCAGCTGTAGATAAAATGGATGCTGTGGGGACTTTGGAATTGACCAAGAAATCATATTTCAATGGGACCTTTTGAACAACAGAAG
The DNA here is from genome assembly GCF_016772045.2 of Ovis aries. Lineage (NCBI taxonomy): Eukaryota > Metazoa > Chordata > Mammalia > Artiodactyla > Bovidae > Ovis > Ovis aries. The sequence goes on along the minus strand of NC_056060.1, from coordinate 25,540,131 downwards.
TGGTATGATTTAATTCACAACAGGAAGATACATTAATTTTCTCATGGGAATTTACAATGATTGTTTTTACCTGGACCTGAGAGATTCAGGGGATGGAAGTTGGGAAAGCCAACATTTTGAAGGTAGAAGGCGATGTCAACAAATTTTAATTAGCACTCTGGATTATCTAACCTTGTTCTAGAGGCCATGAGAGAATAAAATCCAGGAACATTTATTTCTGCTTTAAGGAATGTATAATTTTTTGAGTTACTGAACACTCATAAATAAAACAATTTGTGAAAAATGCAGTCAAATATATCAAGTTTTCAACCAATTCTTAGAGGTAAAGAGTGAACTGGATTTTAGATAAGAGAAAAATTGTGGTGTGCTTAATCAATCAAGAAAATGTTCTTACAGAAAAAATATCATGAAGTTGACCTATAATGAAAACTAAAATTTTGTTTGGTAAGGGAAAAAAGTATATGGGAAATAAAATAGTGGAACTTATTTGCAGAACAAGATATTCAGGTAGCAGTTTAGAAGAATAAGAATGCCACTCTAAAGTCGGACTTGATGTAAAAGATGACAAAGGCTCATTGTAAGACTATAGGCAGAGTTACGGTGACTTGAAATAAATATTTTATAAAAATTTATACAGATGATTTGAGAAGAGAGAATTTGAAGGCAGGAAATTATTAAATTAAATAGGTATAGAGAGATTCCTTTGATTAAAGTATTAGCAATGTGTATGTTATTTGGATAAATAAAATAAGAATTCCAAGTAACTATCATTATGAGTTATTTATTAATTGCACAACTAGCTATCTTATTCTACTTAGTTCATCTCTTCAGAGATCCTCCTCCATTGCTGTAAGAAGGGTATAATTCTCTCTTCTTTTTTTTTTAACCAAAGCCTTGGAAACATGACTTATTTATTCAACATAATATGGGCAGAAGTTTTGTGCCACATGTGCCATTTGAGCAGAAGCTTTAAGATTCAATGCACAATTCCTCTATTGCTCTTTATCCATCTTCCTAGGTCCAAGGATGAAGAGATGACAGGGACCAGACTGTGTTCAAAGATAAAAAAACACAATACTGTGAACAAGTTTGCTATCTCCTAATTGTTGTACACATTTAACATCATGCTAATCATTATCCCAGCAGGCTTAAATTGATTATAAAATTAATATGAAATTGCAAAGAACCTAAGGTCACCAAAACAATGTGAACAGACCAAATTTGTTAAGCTCACAAAATCTGTTTTCAACACTTAATATAAAGCTATATAATCATTAGAGTATTGTGTTTGCCTAAAAAGTAGATGCATGGAACAGAATGGAAAGTCCAGAAGAATTTCACATATGTGATAACTGATTTTCAAAAAAGATACCAAAACAGTTCAATAGGAAAGAAGAGCCCTTTTAATAAAGGACTGTTTAACAATTGTTCCTTGTTACTGGATATCTGCATGGAAAGGGGCTTCCCCAGCGGCTCAGTGGCAAAGGACCTGCCTGCAATGCAAGAGACACAGGAGATGTGGGTTGGATCCCTGGGTCGGGAAGATCACCTGGAGGAGGGCATGGCAACCCACTCCAGCATTCTCACCTAGAGAATCCCATAGACAGAGGAACCTGGTGGGCTACAGTCTATAGGGTTGCAAAGAGTCGGACACAACTGAAGAAACTAAGCACGCATGCACATCTATATGGAAAATAATTTCAATCCTAGTCTGTAACCTTATGCAAAAACTATTTTGAAATATCTCCTGTAAATTAGTAAGAAAAATTTTCAATAGGGAAAAAAATGGCTAAAAAAAAAAACAACAACAAAACACTTAATAGGTCATTCCTAGAATAAATTACACTTAATAACAAATAAACCTATGAGAAATATTTAACCTCATTAGTGGCCAGGGAACTGCATATTAAAATAACAATCAATGCCATTTTTAGTCATCAAATTGATCAAAATTTAGAAGAATATTTAAGGATATTTTGTATCATGGATGGGGCTTCTCAGGTGGTGCTAGTGGTAAAGAACCTACCTGTCAATACAGGAGACATAGAGATGGGGGTTTGAGCTCTGGATCAGGAAGATCCCCTGAAGGAGGGCATGGCAACCCACTTCAGTATTCTTGCCTGGAGGATCCCCATGGACAGAGAATCCTGGCAGGCTATAGTCCATGGGATCACAAAGAGTCAGATATGACTGAAGCGACTTAGCACACATGCATATCATTGATGAATGTATAAACTGCAGTGCTAAGAACAAACAAACCCAATATCTTGGCAATAACTGCTAAAATTAAAATATACTTTTCTTCAATGTCATTGACTCATAAATCTTTCTTTTGAGAATCAATTCATGGAAATAAAAGCAGTGACCTTTCAAACTATGACAAAAATATTTATTTTAGCAGAGTAAGCAGTGGGAAAAATAAGGGAAAAAATCTGCTTACCTATTAGTAAAGGAATTACATAAACTACAGAATTGCCTTACATTAAAAAATACAGCTGTCATGAAAAGAAATACTTGAATTTGAATACACTGCAATGTCTTCAATAAGCCATCAAATGAAGAGCAAACTGGTCGGTCATGTGTATTATATGATCTCAATTTTTTAAAAATCAAACAATAACAGAGTAGACTAACACTGGCTACATCAGGGATTGAGAATAAAGAAGTAGTTGAAGCATTTCCTTCTTTATGTGTATTTTGGATATTTTCCACTTCTTACTAATTTTGTTTGCAGTAAAATATATATAAGATTTATCTTTAGTGATGTCTAGTATATGCAGAGTATTGTGCAACTATCACCACCATCTAGTTCCAGAATATTTTTTTGTCAATCACTGGCACTATCCCCTTACAGGTTCCAGAACATTTTATCCAAAAGGAAGACCTGTATTTATTGAGCTGCTGCTGCTGCTAAGTCGCTTCAGTCGTGTCCGACTCTGTGCGACCCCATAGAAGGCAGCCCACCAGGCTCCCCCGGTTTATTGAGCAAACACTCCCAAATCTCCTTTCCCCAAGCCCTTACAATCAGTAATCTTTTTTCTGTATGTGTTTGTCTATTCCTGACATTTCATACAAATGGAATAATATGCAGCCTTTTGTGTCAAAATCCTGACATAAATATTTGTAGTAGCACTATTCACAATAGCCACAATGTGGAAACATCTGTAAACTGATAAATGAATAAACAAAATAAGATAGCCATACAATGGAATATTATTTGGCCATGAAATGGAATGAGGTATAAAATAGTGATCCATGTTACAACCTGAATGAACCTTGAAAACATTGCAAGAAGTCACATGTCTTACTCTTGAAACTACAGTTGGCACTTGAACAACATAGGGGTCAGGAGTAAGAAGTGAAAAATTTGTGGGTCACTTGATAGTAAGCCCTCTGTGTCCACCAGTCCACATCCATGGGTTCAACTAACCTCTAATTGTGTAGTGTTCTCATATTTACTACTGAAAAAAATCCACATATAAATGGACTTGGACAGTTCAAACCTGTGTTGTTCAAGGGTCAACTATGTAACTATGTGAGTGTGTGTGTGTATAAAGTAATGTATATTGGAGATGAACAGACTGAAAAAAACAACTCTTCTAGGATATTTAAGAGAGGTGGGACACAGGTAAATCTGTGCCTCCAATATTGGAGAGAAATGCAGGCAGTATAGGAGTCACCAGTTATAAGAGCAAAGACTCTTAGATAGAAATGCCCAGGGAACCAGTACAGGGTGGGAACATTTAAACTGTAATTGACTAATTTTGGAAGCTCTGTACGGACAACTAAACTAGAGGACCTGGTCATATGAGCAAAATTTTATATTATTTATCTCCAAGAGTTAGACTAGATTCTCACGGTATAACAGAGAAAAATCCTCTCCAGCTTCCAGCAGAGAGGGAGAGGGAAAAGAACCATTTTGAAATATGTCAGAGCACACATACACGTATTAGAAATGTCTGCCCTAGGAGAAACCATTTAACCAGAGCCTAACCTGATAGGATATTATCAGAGCCCAGCTGACCTAAAGGATGGGGAATACCCTGTCTCCAGTCAGCTTTGGCCTTCCAAATGGGAGAAAGGAAAATCCCAACTCTAGCTCACTCTAGACAGTCTATCCCACCCAAGCAAGTAGGGGAAAAAAAAAAAGAAAGAGAAACACTTATGAAGTTCACCCAGAAGTACAGGCTTACTGAAACTCTGAGACCTAATCATGGGTCTTTAGAAAGCTTCCCCTCACCACTGCATTTCACTACCACACAATTTAAGGCCTGTTTATGGTAGCTCCTTTTACCCAGGTTTGACCATCAAAAAAATTACAAGTCATACCAAAATCTAAACAAAAGTAAAAAGAAAAACCTGCAGTTTGAAGAGTCAGAGTAAGCATCAGAACCATCAGAATGTATGGGATCAGAATTCCATACACTGGGAATATTGGAATTACCAGACTAGGAATTTAAAACAAATGTTATGGACATGCTAATGGATAAAGCAGACAACATGCAAGAACAGATGAACAATGTAAGCAAAGAGATGGAAATCCTAAGAAAGCACCAAAAGGGTAATGCAATGGATTGAAAACACTGAAACAAATGAAGAATGCCTCTGATGGGCTCATTGGTACCCTGGATGTGGCTGAAGAAAGAATATGTGAGCTTGAGGATACCTCAGATATTAATAGAAACCTTCAAAATTGAAAAGTAAAGAGAACAAAGTCTGAAAAATGAAAAGAGAGAGAATATCCAAAGTCTGTGGGACTGCTACAAAATGTATAACACACGTGTGGCGAGAATTTCAGAAGAAAGAGAACGGAACAGAAGAAACGTTTGAAACGATAATGAACCTAACCATAGTCAAAGAGCAAGTCAAAGAGCATTCCCTGCCCCAGGGAAACCATCCCAGAAGTACTTTAGAATAGTCATGGGCCAAGTCCCACTATGTGCCTTTTGTTTCTCTTCTTTTTTAATTGGTGTAACTGATCAGAGTCTCTTCATTTCACGTTGGGTGTGTGGAGAGTAGAACAGATGATGTCTTTTGATTCATATGAAGATCTGCCCCCAAGGAACCACCCCACACACATACACATAAATATATGTGGAGCTGGTGCAGAAGAAAAGACCCTGGACTTCTAGCTAAGTGGTTGAGAATTTGGGAGTCTTGAAATTTAGTGGGCATATTTTCCATGCAGGAAGACTGTAACTAATTGTACCCAGAGAATGAACAGAGATAGACTGGAAATCACAAGAATATATTACATCTTCTTCAAATAAAAACTGGACATTTTCCCAACCCCATGGATCTTGGCTGGCCTTGAAAATTGTTTTGAGCAATAAAATTTGATTACAGGGTTGTGTGAGCTCCAGAGACCTGTGTGAGTTAGCAGGGTTCCAGTTTTCATTCCACTGTACTGAGACACAGTTCCGTGTAAAGAAGTTCAAACTATAGTAGGTTTCCAAGCTGTTAGATTTTTATCTGATATACATTATTTTGCATATGATAGCTGATAAACAGTATCTCAGTGTAATTTAACAGCTTTTTTTTTTTTTTTTTGGCTGCACCATGTGGCTTGTGTGAACTTAGTTCCCCAACCAGGGATCAAACTCTGGGCCCACTACAGTGAAAGCACCAAGTCCTAACCACTGAGAAACCAGGGAATTCCCTAATACATTTTCTTATTAAAGTTTGAACATCTTTTATATAGCTTGTACCTATTTGCATCATGCAAAATGCCAAGCTGGAATCAAGATTTCCAGGAGAAGTATAGTAACCTCAGATATACAGATGACACCATTCTTACAGCAGAAAGTGAAGAGGAACTAAAGGCCTCTTGATGAAGGTGAAAGAGGAGAGTAAAAAGCTGGCTTAAAACTCAACATTCAAAAAACTAACATCATGGCATCCGGTCCCATCACTTACTGGCAAATAGTTGGGGAAACAATGGAAATAGTGACAGGCTTTATTTTCTTTGGCTCCAAAATCAGTGCAGACAGTGACTGCAGCCATGAAATTAAGACACTTGCTCCTTGGAAGAAAAGCTATGACAAACCTAAGCAGTCTTTTAAAAAACAGAGACATCACTTTGCTGACAAAGGTCCATATAGTCAAAGTTATGGTTTTTCCAGTAGTAATGTACAGATGTGAGTGTTGGACCATAAAGAAGGCTGAGAGCAGAAGAACTGATGCTTTCAAACTGTGGTATTGGAGAAGACTCTTGAGAGTCCCTAAGATAGCAAGGAGATCAAAGCAGTCAATCCTAAAGGAAATCAACCCTGAATATTCATTGGAAGTACTGATGCTGAAGCTCCAATACTTTAGCCAGCTGATGCAAAGAGCCAATTCATTGGAAAAACCCTGAGGCTGGGAAAGATTAAAGGCAGGAAGAGAAAGGGGCAACAGAGGATGAGATGGTTGGATGGCATTACTGACTCAATGGACATGACTCTGAACAAACTCTGGGAGACAGTGAAGCACAGGGAAGCCTGGCACGCTGCAGTCCAAAGGGTCACAAAGAGTCAGACACAACTTAGCAACTGAACAACAACAACATATTTGCACATCTTTTTCCATTTCTCTGCACTGTTGCTGGTCTTTTTACTTGCTCATTAGCTCTTTACGTATTAACTTATCATTGCTTGGTCCTTAAAGGTTAGATTTTTTTCTAAGTATTCATTTGTGTCAGCTATGCTTTTGTGTTTCTGCCATGAAAACATATGAAATCAAAATATTCAATTTTCCCCAATTATTAATGAATTTTGAGTTATAGTTGGGAATGATTTCCTCCCCTAGATATGAAAAGAAAATCAGGTTTTGCAAATAAGTATGTGTCCAATTTTGAATAGTGGTAGGTAAGGTATGAGGAATTTATGCAGTTCTTTTCCAAGTGGCTATCCAGCTATCTCAAAATCCCTTCTTAAAAAGCAGTAATTGCCCCCTATTCATTTTAGAAACTTCATTTTTTATATACTTTATTTCCATGTGTAATTAAGCCTATTCCTTGGTTTCTAATTTTGTTTTTTTAATTGTTTTTATATTAATTCATCAATATCAAATTGTTTTATTTATGGCATCTTTATAGCATGACTTCATGCACTCTAGAACTCATCCTCTCCCATTGCTCTACTTTTTAAAATGTTTCCCTGGCTCCTCTTGCATGTTTGCATTTTATTTTTCCAAGAGAATTTTGTAGTCAGTTTATCTAGATCAAAGAGGCCAAGTGTGATTTATATTTAAATTGCATTAACTCGGATTCATGTTGATGTATGGCAAAACCAATACAATATTGTTAAGTTAAAAAAAAAATTACATTAACTCTATAAATTCATTTAAGGTGAACTGACATCTTTATGATGTATATTCTTTTTTTTCTTTAATTTTTATTTTTACTTTATTTTACTTTACAATACTGTATTGATTTTGCCATACATTGACATGAATCCACCATGGGTGTACATGCACCAGCCCCAAGCATGCTGTATCCTGCATCAGACATAGACTGGCAATTCGATTCTTACATAATAGTATACATGTTTCAATGCCATTCTCCCAAATCATCCCACCCTCTCCTCTCCCTCTGAGTCCAAAAGTCAGCTATACACATCTGTGTCTTTTTTTGCTGTCTTGCATACAGGGTCGTCATTGCCATCTTTCTAAATTCCATATATATGTGTTAGTATACTGTATTGGTGTTTTTCTTTCTGGCTTACTTCACTCTGTATAATCGCCTCCAGTTTCATCCATCTCAACAGAACTGATTCAAATGTATTCTTTTTAACAGCTGAATAATACTCCATTGTGTATATGTACCACAGCTTTATCCATTCATCTGCTGATGGACATCTAGGTTGTTTCCATGTCCTGGCTATTATAAACAGTGCTGCGATGAACATTGGGGTACATGTGCCTCTTTCACCTCCCAGAATACTGGAAATAAAGCAAAGTAAACAAATTAGATCTAATTAAAATTAAAAGCTTCTGCACAACAAAGGAAAATATAAGCAAAATATACAAGCAACTTATGCAGCTCAATTCCAGAAAAATAAATGACCCAATCAAAAAATGGGCCAAAGAACTAAATAGACATTTCTCCAAAGAAGACATACGGATGGCTAACAAACACATGAAAAGATGCTCAACATCACTCATTATTAGAGAAATGCAAATCAAGACCACAATGAGGTACCACTTGACACCAGTCAGAATGTCTGCGATCCAAAAATCTGCAAGCAATAAATGCTGGTGGGAATGCAAACTAGTACAGCCACTATGGAGAACAGTGTGGAGATTCCTTTAAAAATTGCAAATATTCTTTTTTTTAATTTAAATTTTATTTTTTTACTTTACAACACTGTATTGGTTTTGCCATACATTGACATGAATCCACACAGGTGTACATGAGTTCCCAACCCTGAACCCCCCTCCCACCACCCTCCCCATATCATCTCTCTGGATCATCCCAGTGCACCAGCCCCAAGCATCCTGTATCCTGTATCGAACCTAGACTAGCGATTCGTTTCTTACATGATAGTATACATATTTCAATGCCATTCTCCCAAATCATCCCACCCTCTCCCTCTCCCACAGAGTCCAAAAGTCTGTTATTTACATCTGTGTCTCTTTTGCTGTCTCGCATATAGGGTTATCATTACCATCTTTCTAAATTCCATATATATGTGTTAGTATACTGTATTGGTGTTTTTCTTTCTGGCTTACTTCACTCTGTATAATCAGCTCCAGTTTCATCCACCTCATTAGAACTGATTCAAATGTATTTCTTTTTAATGACTGAGTAATACTTCATAGTGTATATGTACCACAACTTTCTTATCCATTGGTCTGCTGATGGACGTCTAGGTTGCTTCCATGTCCTGGCTCTAAACGTAAGACCAGAAACTATAAAACTCCTAGAGGAGAACATAGGCAAAACACTCTCCAACATAAATCACAGCAGGATCCTCTATGATCCACCTCCCAGAATACTGGAAATAAAAGCAAAAATAAACAAATGGGATCTAATTAAAATTAAAAGCTCCTGCACAACAAAGGAAACTTTGAGCAAGGTGAAAAGACAGCCTTCTGAATGGGAGAAAATAATAGCAAATGAAGCAACTGACAAACAACTAATCTCAAAATTATGATGTATATTCTAATTCAAGATCACGGTATATGTTTCCATTTGTCCAAGTCTATCTTTGGGTCTTGTAGGAGGGCTTTAAACTTTTCCTCACATAGGTTCTGAACACTTCCTTTAGGAGTATGAATTTTCCTGGTCTCAAACAGGGAAACTCATTCTCATTTATTTTTCAATGAACTGAGAGATTAAAATTTGTAGCCCCCAAGCCAAATAATATATCCTATTTGTCTTATCTTTGCTGTGGCCTGAGATAAAAATCATCCCTTACATCTTTCCCATCATTTTCACTCCATGTACATAGAGCACTTAAGAATAATAATGACACTTTATGATCCATCTTTAACTCTGGACAAAACATGTTGAATGTTCTAATAATTCCCATTGGAACCTGAACATGTGTTAGTTCCCCCAGGGAGTAGCTGGTTCTTTTCATGCCATGATATTGAATCAATTCATATCAATAGAGATGTTATAAATACACGTCTCAAAGATTGTTGAGACTCTTTTATCCAGAAATTAGGCAGAGGATTGATCTGAGGTCGCTCTGGAGTGGTCGTCACTGTTTTCAGGGACTAGTTGAGTACCGAAAGGTTAATATGTCTGTGGAAAAGATCCTAAAATGATCTAGATCAACGCACTTCATCATTATCATATGAAGAATCAGAGGTACCCGTTAATGCAGTGGATTATCTAATCTTACATATCTAGGACAAGATTTGAATCCACATTTTCTCAATCCCAGTTCACTGCTCTTTCTGCTACACCAATTTAAGTGTAAGCTGTGCTGGAGGCATTCTTTTCAATATCAGGTATGTGAGTGCAGAATCAAACCTAGTTTCTGAAAAGGTTAAGTCAGAACAGTGTAGAATTAGAGAAAGGGCACCTAACATCAAAACAGAAAGTCAAGAGTATGAGTACTTGCATGTGTAGACTGGCTTAGTCTTGGAACAATTTATTTAGAATACATACTTACAGCAGAGTTTTGAGAAAGAAAAAAGAGAAGAACTTGGTTTGATGACAAGATGAACGGGCTCTGATGTGAATTCTAGGTATACATCATTTCAACTGACTTCCAGTGTAAAGTCTTCTTAGATCTCAGTGAGGATTTCTCTAAGCTGTAGTTTTAATGTTTACAGCATGTTGTTTTACATAACTTCTTCTAGGTTCTCCATTACCTTCCTCTGTCTCTACATGAATCTGTTTCCTATTTTTTCTAAGTGAACTCTAGAAATAGGAAGTTTCCTGCTGCAAACCGCTTTGGTGAAAATCTATAAAATCTAGCAGTTAAAAAATATCTGCCTTCAGGCAGCAGAGTGTTTAACAGAGATTTTATATTTAACATATACTTGGAAATATATGACAGTTTCAGGCTTTAACCATATCGTGTTCATGAGCCTTTGAGATGTATGTCATTGGTGGCACAGAACAGGATCATACATGACTGCATAATTGAAATGGAAAACTAAGAATTAGAGCCTATTTCATTTTTATTCTGAACCATGGCTAATAGAAAATTTAAACAGACTGTTTCTCTGTATCCATTTTTTTCAGGTTGTATTCCCTTACCCTATTCATTGCAAGAAACCAGTGCCTACCCTCCTTTGCATCATTGTGTTCCCACTAATAATCAATCATAATTCTCAAACATTGTTCACTCCAGTCTTTCTCTGGCATCATGATGTTTTGCAAAAGGTTGCCATTCCTTTCCCATTCAAAACTTGGCATCTACCTGTGAGATTTTTTAAGTGTTTTTCAAACTAAGGAGTAATATTCAAGTAACTGAATTTTTATTTATTTTATAAAGATTGGCATCATACTTTAAGCAAATTGCAAAATCATAAGAACTAACCCAAACTGATATTTTAATTAGTTAGTTAAAATATCTAGAAAGATCATGGGGGAAATATTTGAGCAACGTGAACAGAAGAATGATACAACAGAAAACTATTACTGGTGGTGGGAAACCCCTATACTGTTTCATGCAGAAAAGTCTCACTTTGTGTTTAATCACTGTATTTTTCCTCATTCTCCTCCATTTGGAAGTGCCAGAGCCCTTCCTGAAATCTAACTAAATGGCCTGGAATAATCAGTCAGTCATAACTGAATTCATACTACAGGGTCTTTCCAGTTCTTGGGAACTCCAGATGGTCTATTTCCTGTTTTTCTCGGTAGTCTGTGCAGCCACTGTGCTGGGGAACCTCCTCATTGTGCTCACCATTATATCAGAGCCACGCCTGCACTCCCCCATGTACTTTCTGCTGGGCAACCTCTCCTTCATTGACATGTCTCTGGCCTCATTTGCCACTCCCAAAATGATTACAGATTTCTTCAGGGAGCCCAAAGTCATCTCTTTTGAAGGCTGAATCACCCAGATATTCTTCCTGCATCTCTTAGGGGGTGTTGAGATTGTGCTGCTGATATCCATGTCTTTTGATAGGTATGTGGCTATTTGTAAGCCTTTACGCTATTTAACCATCATGAACCGGAGAATGTGCCTTGGGCTTGTGACCCTTTCCTGGATTGTCGGCATCTTCCATGCTATGAGTCAGTTAGCATTTACTGTGAATCTGCCCTTCTGTGGGCCCAATGAAGTGGACAGTTTCTTCTGTGATCTTCCCTTAGTGATTAAACTTGCCTGCGTAGACACATACGTTTTCGGAGTGTTCATGATCTCAACCAGCGGCATGATTGCCCGAGTGCGCTTCATTCTCTTGGTGATTTCCTACTCTGTCATCTGGGTCACTGTTAGGCAACGTTCTCCTGGCGGGTCCTCCAAAGCTCTCTCCACCTGCAGTGCCCACTTCACTGTTGTGACCCTTTTCTTTGGTCCATGCATTTTCATTTACGTGTGGCCTTTCACAAATTTCCCAATAGACAAAGTTCTCTCAGTATTTTATACCATTTTCACTCCCCTCTTAAATCCAGTAATCTATACTCTTAGAAATAAGGATGTCAAGGGTTCCATGAGAAAACTTAGCAGCCGTGTCTTGAAGTATAGCAAGACTGATCATAGCCCTTGATTTGCTTTTTCTCATACAAAAATGAGCATTTATCCCCTTCTCTTTGTTGGTCAACAACGTCATGCTAGTGCAAGAAATCATATAGTTTATGGCAGAACTGTTTTCATCATCAGTCTCAGCAGTTACTGAGTTTTGGTCATATCAAGAGTTCCTCATACAGCATAATATTTACAATGGAACATTATCAAACCAATATCCAAAATTTTGCCTCACAAGGACTCACTTTTTAGAATATTCAACTCTTGTCAGAGGTAGGTATTTATTTGAGTATTAAGACATTCACATGTTTTAGGAAAGAGTGGATTTCCTTCCAGACTCTTATGATTAAGAAAAGGAGAAAATGTGAAGGTAACAACACCTGTACACTGAAATAACAGTGGAATTCTTTATTGTTGAAATAACATATTTTAGTTCAAAGGTCAGAAAAAATGCTGCAGTTTCTTGGTAAGTGAAGATGTTTGCTATTTAATATTCTGTAACCTATCTTCAATAAGAATAAGAATATTCTTTATTTCAGTCCCTATGTCCTGTAATGCGGATTAAACAATTTTAAAATAGTACAGTGAGCACTAAGAAAATTCTTATAGTCATATTCATATGGAAAGATTCTGGAGTCATATGCACCAAATCCCATCCACTTTCCTGATCTACAGAAGATGAAACTAAGATCCAAGGACATGATAACTTTTCAAGGTCATGTTTCTTAAGGCAGAATTTAGATCACTCAGGTTTCCCTGATGGTTCAGTAGGTGAACAATCTGCCTGAACTGCAAGAGGCCTGGGTTCGATCACTGGGTCAGGAAGATCCCCTGGGGAAGGAAAGGGCAACTCATTCCAGTATTCATGCTGGGTAAAACCCAGGGACAGAGGAACCTGGCAGGCTACAGTCCATAGGGTCGTGAAAAGTCAGACACGACTGAGCCACTAACACTTTCACTTTCTTTCTTTAGATCATTCACATACAAACTGTTTGTTTCCTAACCAGTAAGCTATCTTGGTGCCATGATATTTACTGTATCATTTTGTAATCAAATGCCATATTTTAAACATTAAGGTTCTAAAAGATCTGAGCCATTTTCCTATGCTTAAACACAGTATTTGACTTAAGAAATCTATGAAACAATGCTCCTTCAACTTAGTTGATATAGCTAATAACTAGAGACTTCTGGACAGAGAAATAACCTAGTAATATCTATTCACTTTACTGATGATGAAACTGAGAATCAGGAAATAATTTTTCCAAATTTTATACCTTTAAGATGATAGAGTCCTACCAAGAAAGTGCCTCTTCTCTTTATGTTTCTCTTCTCCTCTGTCAATCGAACAACAGCTAAATTACCTGTAAGAGCAATTTGGCTATTGTCATTCTGGGAGTTATACATAGGAAAAAATTTAATGCTTAAAATTAAATACTTGCAACCACTTATAGTTTGTTTTCCAATTATCCAGTTGGCTGGCATAGTCAAAATTTGCCTAATGTTGTATGTAATATTATATAGCTTGGGTTTAGATAAGGACAGATGTATATATTGATTGATAGATAAATAGATTGTAAAGAGTTGAATATAAAGGTAAATAGATTATTATGTGAATGGATGGGCAAATAGATGGATATGTGTATATGGGTGGGTAGATGTATAGCAAGATATAGATGGATACTTACAATAATAAAGAAATGAATATAAAGCTTAATATATTGACTCAAGTTTCTGTGTCTGTATGTTGAATGTTTAGTTCAGTTGCTCAGTCGTGTCTGATTCTTTGCGACTCCATGAATTGCAGCACACCAGGCCTCCCTGTCTATCACCAACTCCCTGAGTTCACCCAAACACATGTCCATTGAGTCGGTGATGCCATCCAGCCATCTTATCCTCTGTTGTCCCCTTCTTCTCCTGCCCCCAATCCCTCCTAGCATCAGAGTCTTTTCCAATGAGTCAACTCTTCACATGAGGTGTCCAAAGTATTGGAGTTTCAGCTTTAGCATCATTCCTTCCAAAGCACACCCAGGACTGACCTCCTTTAGAATGGACTGGTTGGATCTCCTTACAGTCCAAAAAATTCTCAAAAGTCTTCTCCAACACTACAGTTCAAAAGCATCAATTCTTCGGTGCTCAGCTCTTTTCACAGTCCAACTCTCACATCCATACATGACCACTGGAAAAACCATAGCCTTGAATGTATACAACTATAAATTTCAATCGTGTTACTTTTAAAAAAATTATTTGAAAAGTTATTGGACCTGATAGAATTCAAAAGATATATTCTTACATATGCTTCTTATGATGAAGTAGAAAAAATTTATGAAAAGGCTTAATGTCACTGGGGAGATGGACTAATGAATTATGTTAGTGAAAAAAAATATTTTTAAAGCCCTGTAAATATTCTCTATGAACATTATAAATCTGTCTTCCCACCTTCTCAACTCTGTTAGTTAGACCAAGTCTGCAAGTTAATGGATATTCATATTTTGTTCTAATCAATAGCATATGGTTGGCTAACCAGAGTAAGGAATGCTCCATTATTTTTTTTTCTATGCCCAGGCTATGAATTCTTTTTTCCGGTTTAGCATCCTAACATGCACACTGCTAGAATTACAGCTAAATAAATGTCACAGGTTCCATTACATGAAACTTTGCATGTGCTCTAGAATAAGGTCCCAAGCATTAGGAATGCTATATGGAATATTAGCCCCAAAGACAAAATCTAGATAGTTGGCATAAGCACCAACCTAAGGAAGTAAGAGTAAAGAATGATCCCAGTCCCCATTCTAAGCTCTCCACTGATGGTGACTTCTCCCTCCTTGTCTCATATTTTCTATCACCAAATAGCTTTCTGAGGTGCTCTTCAATCTTTCAGTCTCATGACCATAGAGAAGAAGCCTAACTCTTAGTCCCAATAGTTCACTGTGAAAGATCAGTGTAGCAAATGATTTCCAGAAATATTGAAGCCTAGTGTATGATTCTATCTTCCCCTCCAAGAGTCATTAGCCTGATTAAAACTGTCTATGGTGTTGTTCTATACAGTCATGAAATGTGATTTTTTTGTTTCTCTTATTTAATTAATTGGATTTCCTATTATCTATTTACTTCTATTGAGCTTAACCTATTTCACATGTTAATTTCCAATTAGAGTCTAATAAATGAAATCAGGAGTAAATGTATTTTGAAATGTCAAAATACTTAATATTGCTCAAAAAAATTAAATGTATACGTAAAACAAAATTGAGATTTGTGTTAGACTGGATGAGTGTCAAGCAATGAGCCATCAGCACCAAACTAGTTTCTTGGTCTCAAAATCCCTTTAGATGTGTTTTTCTCCCAGCAGAAAAGCCACTGCTCCTATTCAAAAACTACACTTTATAGTATTACCGTCAGAATTTAAGCAGATAAAATAGCATGTAAAACAATCCAACAGAATAGAGTCTGGCACACTGGAGAAAAAGAAAAGTTAGTGTTCAAGAGGGAGAGGAATGCAAAATGGAACTGAAGACATAATCAGGATCCAGATGATTCATATCCTACTATACGCTGTAATTGTTGTATATTCCCCAACCACATTGGTTTTTCTTCTGTAACCCATTTAATGAAGCCTGTTATATTATAAGCTTTGGGGAATAAATATTTGAGAATAAATTTATATATGTGATCTTCATAAACAGTGGAATAACAATGTCAAAATCAACATCACCATTGGGGAGACAAGTGCTAAGTGATATATGCTTCACCAGGGATGTCCAGGTTTCTTCTGTAATCCATCTTGCTCCCCTCCAGGTATTATCTGACCTTACTGTAAAGACTTTACCAACTTCTGTGTCATCCCCTCAATGAACATACACTAACATGCCATTTGGAAATGTAGGTCTTTTCAGAGTATGGGAGCTAAAGAGATTCTGGGAAGTAGCTTCAAGGTGCAGGGTGGTTAGAAAAGAAGAGAATAAGAAGGAAAAGGGAGCCTTCTTTCCAGAAATTGCTGGGCCAACTTACTAGTCACTGGCAAGTCAACTCACCAGACAACATAAGGTTCAGTATGCATGTCAAATAAGAAGATTCAAAGATACAGGAGATATTGGAAAGAGACAAGAAAAACCAGGATATCTTTTCTTTTGCATCTACAACAAAGTATTCAAGCACACAGTGTATATTTTACACATCCTCTTATGTACCAAAATAAGTGAAAATAAGTAAACTTCCATCAAATCACTTGACAAAACTGTAAAAAGTTCTCAAAACAGAAACTGTATAAAAACTGGCCTGTTGCTTCCAGCCTTCCCTCAGTTACCCAGTGCTTCCCCATCGTCTCTGCAATATATATCTAGCATCCCAGAGTTGATAAAAAATTATAATCAATTGATCTAAGAAAGATATGGAACATTTTATCTTAGCCAAATTGAGAATTATAACCATAATGTGTGCATGTGTGTGTGAGCCACTCAGTCATGTCCGACTCTTTGCGATCCCATGGGCTATAGCTCTCCAGGCTCCTCTGTCCACGGAATTCTCCAGGCAAGAATACTGGAGTGGGTTGCCATTCCCTTCCCCAGGATATCTTCCCAACCCTGGAATCAAACCCAAGTCTCCCATATAACCCTTATAGCATCTCAGAAATCTCTAAGAACTGTTCCACTTGACCTGTATTCCATTAGAAGTCAAACAACAATTATATATGCTTTTTGAGACAGTGAGCTGTACATTAAATGATACACACACTATTGACAATTTACACAATCCAGGTCTAAGTGCCATCGCGTGTGTGTGTGCTCAGTCATGTCTGATTTTTTGTGACCCCATGGACTGTCGTTCACCAGGCTCCTCTGTCCACGGGATTTCCCAGGCAAGAATACTGGAGTGGGTTGCCATTTCCTTCTCCAGGGGATCTTCCTGACCCAGGGATTGAACCCGCATCTCCTATGTCTGCTGCACTGGTCGGTGGATTCTTTACCACTGAGCCAATGAGGAAAGCCCGTGTCATCATGGCCCCTTACAAGATCAAGAAGGAATGTTATCTTTTATGGAGTTGTCTTGTTGATTCTAGGAGAATGTTGCTGTTTATGGTTGAGCAGGCATTTCTGCTGATGGGGGAGGTTTGGTCAATATGTGATGCAGATACACAAAGCACAGGAGAGGAGAATATGGAGACCAAAGAGCAAAGAAATTTTTTTAATGTTTTTTCACATTTTTCTTGCCTTGCCATAGAATGTGAATTTTATTTCACACCAAGGATGGTTGGATGGCATCACTGACTCGATGGACATGAGTTTGAGCAAACTGCAGGAGTTGGTGATGGACAGGGAAGTCTGGCGTGCTGCAGTCCATGGAATCGCAAAGAGTTGGACACGACTGAGTGACTCAACTGAACTGAAGCTCTGGCTACTTTCTATCAACACAATCTCTTTCGACAACCACTAACGTTACATCTCATTCTCTAGAAATAGTAAACTACATTTAGCTCCTCAGTTCACTAGCAATTTTTTTAATTAATTTAAAAAAATTTTGGCCATGCTGTGTGGCATGTGGGATCCTAGTTCCCTTACCATGGATTGAACCCACACCCCCTGCATTGAAAATGTAGAGTTTTAACTACTAGACCACCAGGGAAGTCTCCCACTGGCATACTTATGCTTTTCTGCCTTTCCTATACTATTCCTTCCTTCTGACATACTTTCTTGCAACTTGGCCTTGAAATCTCAGATTCAGCATCACCTCTGCAAACCTTCCTCTGACTCTGCAGGCATATTTGGACATGTCTTTTCCTAAGTCCCCATATTACTGTATACAAACTTACATCATGGCAATTATGACATTCCATTGCAATCACCTGTGTTTGTACTAGGTATAATCTCTTCGAGGTTAGGAATTATGTCTTGTTGTTTCTGTTTCCAAAGGCATAGCACTTAGACTCTGATTTAAGAAAAGAGTCAAAAGACATTTATTGGATTATCTTTACTGAGAGAAAAGATTAGGGTGTCACCTGTTTCACAAAGGCAGAAAATCTTACTTATGATAATGTCATCTTTTCTCCAGACACTAAGGCTGAAGTACTTCCATGAGAGGCCAATCCTATTCTCCAACAATGAAAGGTGCACTTGGAAGAACTAACACAGCTCTTCAATGTACAATGAAATGCAAATGGCTAAAAGCAGACTTCCACTGAAATGCAGTCAAAGAATGAGAATCAGAACACAGAGAAAGGCATTTTTAAAAGAAGAAATATAAAAGATTTTTTGATACTTCCAATTTGGTTTAAATCCTTATTAAAGAATACTTTGCTGGAATATCAATGTTCCTCAGTGATTCAATAAATGCTATGCTGAGAGTGAGCCATTAAATTTTGTGGCAAAATTGGATTATGTCAAAGTGGGAGCTAGAGCTGGAAAAAAAGTTATAGGTATAAAATGAAAAAGGTGCATTACACATTTTAAAATCTTTATTAAAGATCCCAAACTGCTGGGGGTAATACACATGAATGGAATGAGTTGGTACAAGATAAAACAGAGAGATGAGCTCTCTAGTACTCACCTGATCTGGAAACTCTGCTACAGCTTAGAATTCTGGTCCAGTGCTATATGGCTTAAGATTTTGGTTTTTTGTTTTGTTTTATCTCATTTTTAAGACAAGGTATCAAACTGTATTTTCTTGTGAAATTTCTCATATCTAATTGACACTCCAATACTTTGGTCACCTGATGCAAAGAACTGACTCATTGGAAACAACCCTGATGCTGGGAAAGATTGAGGGCAAGAGAAGGGGTGATAGAAGATGAGATAATTGGATGGCATCATTGACTCAATGGACATGAGTTTGAACAAACTCCGGGAAATAGTAAAGAACATGGAAGCCTGGAGTGCTGTATTCCGTGGGGTCACAAAGAGTCAGATGTGACTTAGCAACTGTACAACAACAACAAATTGGATTAATTATTCTGATTTCTTTATAAACCTTTGAGGGAAGACAAAATATGGTGGGAATCCAAACATTTGCAACTTGCTAACTCTACTTAAAGAACAATGAGAAAACTAAGTTAGAGAGGTTAATTAAATTACCCCAAACTGCAAGACTAGTAAGTGGCGTAGAGCTGAATTTAGACTAGAAAATCTGGCTTTAATGATGATACTCACAATACCCACTCTAGGGGTTCCCTAGAACCCCTATGTATGTGTGTATGTGTGCAATTATACTGAAATGTAGTTATCAAAATATGCTTTGAATACACAGTTTGGGGTTTAACCAATTTCACAGGAATGGGATCTACCCCCCAGAAATGCCCAAGTAGAGCTAGATATTCACCTTATAGCTTCAGGAATATCTTAATCATATGAAATGGCTAACATTATCCCATAATTTTATGGTTCCAATTTTAGCAACATTTTTTCCAGTGGTCATGTATGGATGTGAGAGTTGGACTATAAAGAAAGCTGAGGGCCAAGAATTGATGCTTTTGAACTGTGGTGTTGGAGAAGACTCTTGAGAGTCCCTTGGACTGCAAGGAGATCAAATCAGTGAATCCTAAAGGAAATCAGTCCTGAATATTGATCTAAAGGACTGATGTTGAAGCTGAAACTCCAATACTTTGGCACTTGATGCAAAGAACTGATTCATTGGAAAAGACCCTGATGCTGAGCATTGAAAGCAGGAGGAAAAGGGGACAACAGAGGATGAGATGGTTGGATGGCATCACTAACTCAATGGACATGAGTTTGAGCAAGCTCTGGGAGTTGGTGATGGACAGGGATGCCTGGCGTGCTGCAGTCCATGGGGCTGCAAAAAGTCAGACACAACTGAGCAACTGAACTGAACTGAATTTTAACAGTACCATATCTTCACACAAACAGTTCTGTCTTTGAAAATCTATCATATTGCTACATGAACAGTTCCCTTATACTTTCGTAAATCTGGACAAAGTCTTTCTATTGTTGAAACATTTAATAATGTGCTATATATAAAATGAATGGATGATTGTAGCCATCCATTCCCCAGTTAATATTTTAATACATCCTGGTATATATGACTATAAAGAATTTCATTACTATTTTTTGGATATAAGTTGAAGAGATAAACATGTGAATAACATTGTATTGCTTTTTAATCATATACTTTCTATTTAAAAACATTAAAAAACACTCTATTTAAAAAGTCAGATACACTCTATTTAAAAACAACAGCACACTGGCCTATTGAACATTGTGTATTCATTATTTTTTCCTTGCATGCAATCTTGGACTTTATTTCAACTTAAGAAAGCCTATGTTTTGAAAAACATAGATGTAAAGGGACAACTTTATTTACAGAAATACATCAAAGATTAATAATTGGCACAAATCCAATATTTTAACATTAGTTAATATTAAGTTAATTGACACATCCTATTACAGTATTAAAACCATGGCTTTAAGTTCAAGTAGGCACAACTATTTATATTTCAGTAACCCTGAAGTTTTAATCATGTTTAAAACAACAGCAACAATAATAGTATAGTTAGTTAGTATTTATAAACCCTTTTGAGTGCTAAGCACTGCTGGTTCTATGTATATGTGTTTTGATTTTCACAACATCCCGAGTGGTTAAATATACCATAAAATGTCCAAATCTTATAATGAAGAAATTGAGTTTTAGAAACATCAAAAATAAATACTCAGAGTTGCACAAGAAATAAACTGATGGAACTGGAATTCAACCTACAACAGATGGAACCTATCTGCTGCTAAATATACGTCCCTCAAAGACAGAGAAACAGATCTTGTACTTTAATGGATCTCCAGCACCCAATAAGGGCCTTAAGCAGAGTAGATACTCAACAAATGATTATTGAATTAAAATGAAAGTTTTAGACCTGAGGTTTATATTTAAAAATAAAGATGATAATTTTTGCTAAAGAATGTACATGAGGCAAAAGTATATTTCTACCTTAACCTTTTTTCATTTGTCTAACTGACTTTGAAGCAAGAAGGAAGAATTTATGATTTGGTTAAATTTAACAGTATTTCAAATTAAAAATGTGATTTCATACCTAGTCAAAATGCTACATTTGTCCCTAAACTGCACATTAATTAACTTCAGATATTAAATATTTGGCTTGGTTTATGTTGAAGCATGTTGAAACATTAAAAATCTGAGATAAATGAAAGAAACTATTAAGCCACTTCTTTCTTTGCAAGGCAGGGGCTTGTGTTTTCCTCCTGGATTTTACAAACTGTCATAATCCATGATGACAAATTGTTTCCTGAAGTCTTTTCATATACCTCAGTCAACTCAGGGAGATGCAACCTATGAGTATGTTATTCAGAGAAATCTCAAAGTATTAGGCAATTTTATCTAGTTTTTCCATGCCACCCCCTTTTAGCAGTGGAAAACTGGAAAGTGTTTTATTGTTTTTCTGCTGTACATCTTAAGCCACAATATTACAGACATCCTAAAACTGAATATCAAGTTTTGTGTTTGACAAATAGTGGTTAGACCTCACAGTTGTTCTTCAAATACATACTTATTAAAAATGAAGTACAATTTAGATAGAAGTCTACCTTGGTAAGAAGAAGAAAGGAAATGACACTTTTAGAAAACATTTTGTCCATTTTTCACAAAATATAGTTACAACAGGCAATTACATTTATTATCCTCACGTTAGAGATTAAAAAAGGAATAAAGAGGTAAAGTGACTCTCCCAGGATAACACAACTAGGAAATGACAGATCCAAGATCTAATTCTAAGTCTCATGTATGTTTAGAGCAATGAGCTTTGCTGCTTAATGGTGATTCAGCCTCTAGCTTTATGGATTCTCTAGACTTTAGATTCTTCAACTGTGAGGGAAATTGATTGACCAGCTGATTTTCAAAGCCTTTATTGTAATTAAAAAAAACATATTCAACATAATATTTAATATACCAAATTAGGAAGAATTGTGCCATATATTTCTTAAATAATTACCATCTTTTCTTCCCACAGGCTACCTTATATTGTATACTCACTCTGAGACTAATAATAATGGGGATAATTTATTTGGAAATGAAAAATTTATCATTAATTTAATAATTTATAATTTTTCAAACATTTAGTCTGGGGTATTAATAAATTCATCAGATCTATGATAGCAAGCCAGGTTTTGAAAGCCAACCATATTTGAGTAGTTTACTTTCCATGGTTTAAACTTTACAATTGATGTTTGATTAATTATTTGCTATATCAAGTGTGATAGTGATCTATATACTTATTAAGAAAAGGTATTATTAAATCTTGTATCCTCTGAATGGTTCTCTTTTGTTCAAAGTTGACTCAGAACTCAAACAGTCGGATCCACTGAGTCAAGATTGTTCAACAATATTCAAAAGAGCTTCTTCATAATATAAATTTTCCACAAAAATATTCCAAAGCCGTGAAAAGACCTATTATGCCCAACATTCTTAATTTAAGTTCTGCAAGTGGACAGCGTCAGAATACCACAACACTTTGAAACTGAATGAGAATGTTCTGGGTTAAAAGACAAAAGGGCAATATTTTATCTCAGGCTTCTCTAAGAACCTTGATCTATGTTTGTAGAATTCAGAAATCTATGATTTCACAATTTTGATAACATGTGCATTTTTCCATAAAGATAACCTACACATTTAAACAGATTTTCAAATGGATCCATAATTGCAAAAGACTTGCAAACGTTGTACTAACATTTAGGCATGATCTTTCACATCTCTCGATTTTAACTTCTGATTTTCATGAATTTAGACTAAATGACTTGAAAGATTCTAACTTTAATTTTCCATTGTTCTGAGAACAAAACTGATGATACTAAATCTCAGATAGGAGATCTCTGCTCATTGTACTGAATATATTGGAGTAGTTTTCCCAAGATTTAAATATTGGTTACTTAGTTTCTTCTTCACAGCTGTTTTCACTTCCTGGTTTCTCAGAGTATAGATAAGTGGATTCAGAAAAGGGGTACAGATGGTGTAGAAAACAGAGAGAACTTTGTCCACCAGGAAGTCTGTGAAAGGCCACACGTAGATAAATACGCAAGGCCCAAAGAACATCAACACAACTACGAAATGTGCAGTGCAGGTAGAAAAAGCCTTAGAGGATCTAGTGGAGGAGTGGTCCTTGAGAGTGACCAGAACAGTGATGTAGGAAGTCAGCAAAAGCAGAAAACTTACAAGAGCAATCACACCACTGGTTGAAATCATGAAGATTCCAAGAACATATATGTCTATACATGCCAGCTGGATGACTAAAGGAAGGTCACAGAAGAAACTGTCCACAACATTGGGACCACAAAAGGGTAAATAGAGGGTGAAAGCTAACTGGCTCGTTGTATGCAAGAAGCCCACTGTCCAAGAAGTTGCCACAAGCCCAAAACATACTCTTTGGCTCATAATTGATGAATAACGGAGAGGTTTGCATATGGCAATGTACCTGTCAAAAGACATGGAGATGAGCAGCACAATTTCAGTCCCAGTGAAGAGGTGCAAAAAGAAGATCTGAGAAATGCATCCCTCAAAGGAGATGGTCTTGTGCTGAGCAAAGAAGTCCACGATCATCTTTGGAGTGGCAAAGGAAGACAGACATATGTCGATGAGAGACAGGTTGCTGAGCAGGAAGTACATGGGGGAGTGAAGGTGTGGGGTGGACAGTACCGTGAGCAAAATCAGGCAATTGCCCAACATGGTCATTAAGTAGAAAACAGAAAACATCACAAAAAGGAAAATCTGGAGCTGAGGAGAATCAGTAAGTCCCAGTAACACAAATTCAGACACTCTGGAATGGTTGACTCCCTCCATTGGTCTGCAGGCTCTCGCCTATGATGACAAAATGGTACACAGTGACAGTTTGAAAATGCAATACTTGTACAATTACACATGAAGGAGTTATAATATCAGTTAATAATTCACTAGAATATTGATTACCTAAAATCTAACTACCAACTATCTCAGTAAATATTTTTCTTTTTGGAACCTCTTAACAATCTGTGTCAGATGTCACTACAAATGGAAAACTTCTTGATTTGATCACTATCAAGTACATGGTGGATTATACTCATCACATACCCATACAGAAATATTCTTTTCTGAATACTGGCTAAGGAGTTACATAATCCATAGTTACAGAGGAAGATTACAGTAAGTGATTGTGTTATACTTAACAAGTAAGGTAAATAAAAATTTTAATGGGGGTGAAACTCTCAAAGTTTTCTGTTAAACCAAAATAATGAAATTTATGTTTGATCCACTATTGTTAAAGCACTGGATTTAAATAACAGTTTAATGTAGTGATTTTAGGAAGCCTATTTCTTATCCTATAAGGATGATAAATGATTTTTCCTTTAAGAAAACTTACGTTTTCTCAGCTACAAAAAATTACTCTTTCTTTCTAATTTTATTCATACATTTTCAAATTGTTTTGTTAGGATTGATAAGTACAAATTTAACTATTAATATATAAATGATTAATTTCTTAATTCTGTAAAATTACAGATGATCAAAATGTATACCTATAACATATGAGTTATTCTCAAATTTTTTATATTATGATCTCATAGAAACTTTTTTTTTAAAGAAGAGAAAACCCTTTCTCTATTTCTCCACATGTTACTCAAACAAAGCTAAATTTTTAGACTAGAAAAAGAAGAAAGAAAAATTCTAGGCCAAATCCATGAAATATATGGATACAAGATGAGTATCAAGGTTTTTGTAGTACCAGCATGTAAGATCCTCAAAGCCAAACAAAGCAAGCAAACAAAAAAACCCACATTGATGATGGTACATCAAAGTGACACCAGAGGCAACTGAAGGGAAAAAAAGATTATTTAAAGACAGACTCATGTTTCAAAATTGATTTTTTGATTTACAGCAGATTGCAAATTCTACAAATACCTCCTGTGACCTTGTGTTTTCCCATATTGGAAGAAAATCTGGCTTCATCCTCATTTACTTGCAAATATTCAAATTATCCTGTCAGTGTTGATAAATATTTTAGGTTTGTCAGAGAACAATATTCCACAAATCTGAAAACTGAGCTATGGGAAAGTCATTAAGAGGGTTAAAGTGTTCTTAACCTGCTGTGTGACTTTGCTCATACCTTAGTAGCCTCTCTAAGATTTTACCACTTTACCTATGAGAATTCAATTAGATAGTCCTTATAAAGCATGAAGCATATGTCCTGGGCAACATTCAATAATTATCTAGTTTTCAAAATTCAGTACTGCTCAGAAATAATCAGCTTGTTTTATTTCATGAATAGTAATAATAATAATTTCAGTAAAAATATTATCTTAATATCAATTCATGATTTAGAAAAGGATATGAGCTTCCAAAATCATTTCATCTTTTTGAGGTTAAATTACTTCTTATAAAAATTATCTAAATATCTTGATATATTAAAGACTAAAATTTCTCAGTCTCAGATATTTGAATATTTCTTCCATTTCCCTGATTGAATGATGCAATTAGTTATGAGAACACAAAAATTATTGTACTTAATTTAGATTTATATACATATATAATGAATATGTTATGTATTCATTGCCTGGGAAATCCCACGGACAGAGGAGCCTGATGGGCTATAGTCCATGGGGTCGCAAAGAGTCAGACATGACTGAAGCAGCTAATACACACACACATACACATTGTAAGTAAATAAACAGTTGTCAGGTTTTTTCATCCTTTCATGTTCAGAAGGAACTCTAAAGGCCTCTCTAAAACCTGATTAATTGAGTCACCCATCTTTATGTCTTCATATATGTGTATGTGTGTACGTTTGTGTGTGTGTGTGTATTTCCTTTACTACTCTATCACTTTTGACTTACACGGTTATTAAATGAAAATAGTATGTTACCTGAGGAACATGAATTACAATTGCTTCTCAAGGTCCTTATATTATTTCTGGCTTTTAATCTACCAGCTGTGCATCAGAAACCAAAAATATCATATCCTTCAAGATTCATAAGCCTACTGAATCACCATAGTCGTTAGTAAGCATGAGAAGCCTAGAAGCGTGTATATATATTTTCTCCAGTCTTGCTACAAAAGCCACTAAAAATCAGAGACATCTAGGAAGATCACAGATTAGGCACTACAATCTGCTTGCAGTGGGAGTTATTAATACGTTGAGCTGACTTTTCCCAATGTTGCAAGAAAAGCTGTGAAGTGTATCTTTGCTATTTAGTGTGGGCTGACATTCATGACGAAGCAGTTTTGATTAGAGAAAAAGCACAACTGGGACTGGTCTTTAGAAGACCTTTGAGCAATCATTTAAGAAGCAAAACATTGCTCCTTTAATTACAGAAATATTCTCACCTTTATGCCCCAGTGTTCAATATCACAATATTGGAAAATCTCTCTTTTGAACTAAGGCACTTTGTCACCTGCATACTCTTGCTTACTTGAAGAATCATACAAAGAAAGAATCCTGCATTAAAGTTTCTGACAGGACATTGAAAATTAGTACAGGCTGATAATATAATGATAGCTGCTACTCAGGTGGATAAAATCTGGGGAAGGAGAAGTTGGAAAACTCAAAGTAACTGGAAGAAGTGAAGGCAGGTAACTTGCAATAGCCTAGAAGAATGGTGTAAGAATTAAATTACACAAATAAACATAAAGCATTCAGTAGAATGCCTGGCACAGAGAAAATGATGAATAAAATATGGTGGCAAGAATAGCAGAGGTGATTTGAATTATTAACATAATTTTTTGAAATATTTATGACATAGAATTCAGGATGATACTAGCTGTGGAATCTCAACCCTAAACTATAACTTAGGGTCTGGCTATATTTACTTGAAGGTCAATCATTCATCTGCAGTTTGCTCTCCAAACACAATCTTCTTTCCAAATTTCTTCAGTGATTTGAACTGTTCACAATTACCATAGCTAGCTTACATTCCTCATAAGACAAGCAATAGAGCCCAAGAGAATCTTCCCTAGCTGACCACATTCTTTGCAATCTTTGAAATACAAAAACAAAAAAAAAGAAGAAGAAGAAGAAGAAACTTTGTTTTTAAGATATTTTTGTTCTATTTCTGTTCTGTAAAAAGAAATAAAGAAAATGACTTAAAAAAAAAAAGCCAACCAACATAACAGTTGCAAAGTTTCAGTAAATCCAAAATGTTTGCTCTGGTTTAAAACAAAAGAAAAGTGCATATAATTATCACTGGTGTTATCCTGGAAAAGATAAGAGGATTAACAGAAAAAAATAATAGAAATAAAAGTTAGTTTAGGGCTTCCCAGATGGTGCTAGTGGTAAGAACCCGCCTGCCAATGCAGGAGATGTAAGAGACAAGGGTCCGATCCCTGGATCGGGAAGATCCCCTGGAGAAGGGTATGGCAACCCACTCCAGTATTCTTGCCTGGAGAATCTGATTGACAGAGAAGCCTGGGAGGCTATAGCTTATTGGGACGCAAAGAGTCAGACACGACTGAAGAGATTTCATGCATGCCAAAAGAGCACTGGAGTTTGGGGGCATAATGAAAGTTTTCTGTATCTTAGTTGTTCTGGTGATTACATGAATCTATATCTGTTAAAACTCATAGAACTGCATACCAAGAGGAAAAAAAAAAACAATTTTATATTAAATCATTTGCAAAGTAGAATTTTGAAAAGCAAAACCAAATAATTCTGTACAGTGACTAGTTACAAAATAAAGAAAACCAATATCTTTGTTATAAAACAATTACTTGTCAAAGTATATCATTAAAAAAGAGTCTATTTAGATGAGCAATAGGATATATAAGGTAACTAGGAATAATACTGGGAGAAGGCAATGGCACCCCACTCCAGTACTCTTGCCTGGAAAATCCCATGGACGGAGGAGCCTGGTAGGCTGCAATCCATGGGGTCGCTAAGAGTCGGGCACGACTGAGCAACTTCACTTTCACTTTTCATTTTCATGCATTGGAGAAGGAAATGGCTACCCACTCCAGTATTCTTGGCCTAGAGAATCCCAGGGACAGGGAGCCTGGTGGGCTGCCATCTATGGGGTCTCACAGAGTCAGACACTACTGAAGAGACTTAGCAGCAGCAGCAGCAGCAGGAATAATACTAATCAGAAATTCATCTCTTTTGCAAGAGCTTGTGTTATTGGAAGGAGAAACACAATACTCTTTAGTACATAAATTTCAATAAACTCTAAGTGTTTCTTTGACTTAAAATGTTATTCAGAATTTTTCTAGGGGTAAATCATGTGAAAATTTTGGCTTAAAGCTCAACATTCAGAAAACTAAATCATGGCATCTGGTCCCATTACTTCATGGCAAATAGATGGGGAAACAGTGGAAACAGTGTCAGACTTTATTTTGGGGGGCTCCAAAGTCACTGCAGATGGTGATTGCAGCCATGAAATTAAAAGACGCTTACTCCTTGGAAGAAAAATTATGACCAACCTACATGCTGCTAAGTCGCGTCAGTCGTGTCCGACTCTGTGTGACCCCACAGATGGCAGCCCAACAGGCTCCTCCGTCCCTGGGATTCTCCAGGCAAGAACACTAGAGTGGGTTGCCATTTCCTTCTCCAGTCATGAAAATGAAAAGTGAAAGTGAAGTCACTCAGTCATGTCCAACTGCCAGAGACCCCATGGACTGCAGCCTACCAGGCTTCTCTATCCACGGGATTTTCCAGGCAAGAGTACTGGATTGGGGTGCCATTGCCTTCTCCGACCAACCTAGATAGCATATTCAAAAGCAGAGACATTACTTTGCCAACAAAGGCCCATCTAGTCAAGGCTATGGTTTTTCCTGTGGTCATGTATGGATGTGAGAGTTGGACTGTGAAGAAGGCTGAGCGCCGAAGAATTGATGCTTTTGAACTGTGGTGTTGGAGAAGACTCTTGAGAGTCCCTTGGACTGCAAGGAGATCCAACCAGTCCATTCTGAAGGAGATCAGCCCTGGGTGTTCTTTGGAAGGACTGATGCTAAAGCTGAAACTCCAGTACTTTGGCCACCTCATGCGAAGAGTTGACTCATTGGAAAAGACTTTGATGCTGGGAGGGATTGGGGGCAGGAGGAGAAGGGGACAACAGAGGATGAGATGGCTGGATGGCATCACCGACTCAATGGACATGAGTTTGAGTGAACTCTGGGAGTTGGTGATGGACAGGGAGGCCTGGCATACTGCAATTCATGGAGTCGCAAAGAGTCGGACACAACTGAGCGACTGAACTGAACTGAACTTAAATCATGTGAAAATAGTCAGGAAGTAGAAATAGTATTTCTAATATGCAAAGTACTATAAAGTAATGGTATTTAAATAATATGGAAACAGCATGGAGTACAACAAACTAATGTAAAGGATCTAAGAGTATAAAAAATAGATAGACACCTGAAGATATGTAAGAATTTATAACATTATAATCTTTATCGTATTATAACCTTTCTTGCCAAAAGGGACTTTATATTTTACCTCAATTTTTAGAAAACATTTTAAGGAAAAAATGCATTTAATTAATAGACATTGATTGCAATAGTACACATTGAAAGCTATAATAAATATGATACTTTTGTTTTTTCCAAATAGTAAATCTGTAAAATAAACTGAGTCCTACTCTTAGAAACAGCAAAGAATTCCATATTTTGTTGGTAGAAAATTAAATCAAAAGAATTTCACTATATATCCAAATTTATACCTTGTGACCTAGTAAATTCTAAATATAAAAATAAAAGAATAAAAATTCTAAATATACAAATGTAGAAGATTATTTAAATAAATAATAACAAATGGTAATTGAATAATTCACAGTCATTTGAGTATTGTGATTTATATTTACTTATTTAAAGCATGCCTATAATATTAAGGGAAAAGGACAAATTGTAAACTATATGTATAATATGACCCAATTTTTATAAAAATAATAATGTGTTTATACATGTAAAACTGACAAAATGTTACTATTAGATGTTTCTGCATAATGGAATTACATGAATTTTCATATTATTCTTTATTAATTTGGTATTTACAAGCACCTTCTTTGTCCTAGTCAGTAGTCAAAACAAACCAATTTTTGCTTTGATGGATGTTACATACCATAGTGGAAAAAGACAGACAATAAAAGAAACATGTGCAACATATGTCCTGTTAAAAGGTAATAAGTGCTATGAACAGAAGCAATGCAGGAAAGATGGGCAGGGACTGTTCTGGGAGTGGGTGCTCAGGGACGGTGTCACACAAAAGGTGGCCTTTGAGGACAGGTCAAATATGAGGAAATTATATAGTAAGGCTTGGCAGTATCTTGGAAAATTACATCCAGACAAAGGAAACATCAAGTCGAAGTTACTGGGGTGGGATTGGGACGGGTGGGCTGACATAGACCAGGATCAGGAGGCCAGGACAACTGAACAGAAGGATTGAGATGGGTTGCATTAGAATAAGGGGTCAGAGTAGAAAGGAGTAGGAGTTGGGGCTTACGGATACGGTCCTATGGACATTTATAGATCACAAGGAAAGATTTAGCTCTTTAACAGAGAAGTCATCAAGGGTTTTGAGAAGACAGAGATGATGTGACTATATTTTAACCAGATCATTCTGGATGCTCTGCTGACAATAAAATAAACTGGGGCAAAAACAGAAGACCAATAAAGAGGCTACAACTATAATATAGGCAAGAGATGATGCTGGTTTGGGCATAGGTGGTAGATTTGAGAGAGAGATGATGTCATCTGGCAGTTTCATGATGATAGCGCTAATCCAAGCTTGTTAATGGACTGGATGTGGAATATGAGAGAAAATATTCCTAAAATATTACAAATCTTAGATTTGGGGCCAGAGACTGGACAAATTGGGTTGTGGGGTGGAGAGAGGGGTGTGGTGAACAGCATGAGTCAGTCTGGAATGTCATGCATGGGGTGAAACAGGACTTGAAAGCAGAGCTGTGGCAGGGGCATAGGCTTCTGGGGAGAGGAGCCTAGCATTCATGAGAAAGGTAAGTACAAAGATTATCGATAGATAGACAGGACTTCAAGCCAGGAAAGCTGGGTAGCTAAGGAGAAGCTCTCAAAGAAGAATGAAGGAGCAGCTGGTGATGTTCGGGGGAGACAAGAAAAATGGAGGGCCCTGGGAAGGCAGTGGTCCACTGTGTTAGAGGATATTCAGAGGTCAGACACAATGAGACCTGACTAACGATCATTGCTATCACTGGTGATCATGACAAAAGTTATTTTATTGGCATAACTGGGTGAGTTGAAAAGGAAAAACATTGGAAGCAGAGAGTATGAACAAGCCAGACTGAGAAGATGAAAACCACATAGTTATGGTTCCAGCTGTGTGGCATTCTGTACACAGCAAAACTATAGAGGTTGTAAAAAGGTCGGTGGCTGTCAGGGGCTTGATGGGAGAAGGAAGAGAGGCAGGGATGAATGGGTGGAACACGGGATTTTTAAGGCAACAAAACTACTCTATATGATCCCGTAAATGATGAATAGATGAAATGTATTTGTCAGAATTCATAGAACTGCAGAGAAACTGCGAACTCTAATATAAACTATGGATTTTATTTTAAAATAATGTATCAGTATTGGTTCATCAGTTGTTGCAGATGTACCACAGTAATGCAAGATATTAATGGGAAAAAGTGTTTATAGATGATATATAGAAACACCTATGATATACAGGTGATATATAGAAACTCTGTATTTTCTGCTCAACTTTACTATAAATATAAAGCTGCTCTTTAAAAGTCTATAAATATTTCTAAACCACTCTCGAGCTTGGCTCTAATCAGGAAGAAAAAATGTGATAAGGTGTGAAAGGAGAAAGCTGACAAAAAGATTTTATTTAAGATCAAAGAAACATATGACAAGGGGATGCAATAGGGAGGAAAAAGTTAATGGTTCAGAAGAGAGAAAGGAGTAATGATCCTTTGTAGGAAAGAGGGAACGGAGTCTGATGCACAGATGGAGGAATCAACTTTTGTAGGAAAAGCATCAGTTCACCCAGTCTCAGGAGAGATGCAGGAATGTGAGTAGATATAAAGGTAGACGTGAACCGTGAACTCCCTGATGTTCAAGCTGTTTTTAGAAAAGGCAGAGGAACCAGAGATCAAATTGCCAACATCCGCTGGATCATGGAAAAAACAAGAGAGTTCCAGAAAAACATCTCTTTCTGCTTTATTGACTATGCCAAAGCCTTTGACTGTGTGGATCACAATAAACTGTGGAAAATTTGGAGAGAGATGGGAATACCAGACCACCTGACCTGCCTCTTGAGAAGCCTGTATGCAGGTCAGAAAGCAACAGTTAGAACTGGACATGGAACAACAGACTGGTTCCAAATAGGAAAAGGAGTACATCAAGGCTGTCTATTGTCACCCTGCTTATTTAACTTATATGCAGAGTACATCATGAGAAACGCTGGGCTGGAAGAAGCACAAGCTGGAATCAAGATTGCCAGGAGAAATATCAATAACCTCAGATATGCAGATGACACCACCCTTATGGCAGAAAGTGAAGAGGAACTAAAAAGCCTCTTGATGAAAGTGAAAGAGGAGAGTGAAAAAGTTGGCTTAAAGCTCAACATTCAGAAAACAAAGATCATGGCATCTGGTCCCATCACTTCATGGCAAATAGATGGGGAAACAGTAGAAACAGTGTCAGACTTTATTTTGGGGGGCTCCAAAATCACTGCAGATGGTGATTGCAGCCATGAAATTAAAAGACGCTTACTCCTTGGAAGAAAAGTTATGAGCAACCTAGATAGTATATTCAAAAGCAGAGACATTACTTTGCCAACAAAGGTCTGTCTAGTCAAGGCTATGGTTTTCCTGTGGTCATGTATGGATGTGAGAGTTGGACTGTGAAGAAGGCTGAGCACTGAAGAATTGATGCTTTTGAACTGTGGTGTTGGAGAAGACTCTTGAGGGTCCCTTGGACTGCAAGGAGATCCAACCAGTCCATTCTGAAGGAGATCAGCCCTGGGATTTCTTTGGAAGGAATGGTGCTAAAGCTGAAGCTCCAGTACTTTGGCCACCTCATGTGAAGAGTTGACTCACTGGAAAAGACTCTGATGCTGGGAGGGATTGGGGGCAGGACGAGAAGGGGACGACTGAGGATGAGATGGCTGAATGGCATCACGGACTCGATGGACGCGAGTCCGAGTGAACTCCGGGAGATGGTGATGGACAGGGAGGCCTGGCGTGCTGCGATTCATGGGGTCACAAAGAGTCAGACACAACTGAGCGACTGAACTGAACTGAACTGAACTGAGCTGTGTAGTGTTTAATCACTCAGTGTTGTGTGACTCTGTGACTGCATGCACTGTAGCCCGCCAAGCTCCTCTGTCCATGGGGATTCCCTAGGGAAGAACACTGGAGTGCTTTGCCATGCCCTACTCCAGGGGATCTTCTCAACCCAGGAATCGAACCCAGATCTCCTACATTGTGGGCAGATTCTTTACCAGCTGAGCCACAAGGGAAGCCCAAGAACATGGTCTCCTGCATTGCAGGCAGATTCTTTACCAACTGAGCTATCAGGGATAGAGAGTAGGATTGAGAAGGAGATATTTCAGAAAAGAAATGCTCTTTTCCATAATATGCATATTTTACCATGTGTGTGATTTGTATTCATTTTAAATCATATTTATATTTATATTAAATCATAAACAATTTTGATCATTTTTAAATAAAATTTAAAAATTAATCCCATGCATTTTGGTTCCAGGTTTGTTTTGGATGCTACCCGTTCAGTTGGTTAAGCCATTAGCAGAGAGGCAGTACCAGGAGAGGCTTCTGTTATCTAGGGGAGATCTGATAAGCACACAGTGGTTGTGGATCATCATCTTGACCCTGGTCCTAGGCTAACATGGTGGTATTTTTCAGACAACAGATGATAACAGTTGTAGCAAGAACAGCTCTTTTTGTAGTCTAGATCTCCTGTGCTGTTCTGGGAGTCATTTCTGGATATCCAGTCTATAATCTGTTCTACCAAGCTTTGAAACTGTTTCATAAGCATGTAATTCTCTATATTAAATCATTTTTAAGTAATTAGAATGCAATCAATTCCTGATTGATACACAAAGAAGCATCAGGGCCACACTCAGTGTGAAGTCAATTATGGATGAGATCAATAAACAGTTAGCAGTCATAAATATCTGATAGGACTAATTATGAAGTCATGGCAAAAAAGACAGTGAAATGTTTCCATGACTTTTTTCATATGAAAATGACCTGCTTTATTTGCCTTCCTCTTTGTGATTATTGAAGAAAAATTTACAGTTTAATTCCTTTTGAAGATATAAACATAACATTTCCCTTTTAATAATATTTTCAACTCTTTGATATCTTCAGAATCTTGAGTTTACAGACCTGAATCACTTTTGAGCCATACTAGAGAAATTACTCTGCTGTTTAGAATGGATTCTTATTATAATTATTTTAAAACGAAGCTCTTTATATTCATTTCATAGACTCTGTCTATGTGTTGGACATTGTCAGTATCTCCAACATGAATGCTAACCATTTATACAGTCACTTATTATATCCCAGTCAATTTGATCTTTGCTGTGATCATCAAATATACCAAGTTCATTACTATCTTTAGATTTTTGCCATACCTGTTCCATCTGCCTGGAAGGCTCTGCCTGCCCATGTTTGCACAGTTGGCATATTCAGTTTATCCAGATATCACCCAAAACATCACCTCCTTTAAAGGACTTACTTCAAGACTAAAAGTAAATTCACTGCCCCCATCTCACACTTGCTATCGAATATTTTGCTTTTGTTTGTAGTACCTTCAGGGATATATATCTTCTTGAAACTATACTGTTTATTTTCTACATTATTGGCTGTCTATTCCTACTAGATTGTAACTTCAGAGAACAGTGACTTTACCAGCCTCAGTAGTAGCTCTTTCTCCCAGGGCCTAGTACAGTCTCCACAAATGGGAGGTGATCAATAAAAGTAGTGTTTGATAATGAATACCTTCATTTCATATGAAATTCTCCAGTCATTATTTTCATATACATTTCTCCTACTTTTTAACAGGCTAAGCGCTGACTAAACAGCCTTTTCACAGATGCTTTTACTTCCTGGTTGCGAAGAGTATAAATCACAGGGTTTAACAGAGGAAAGATCACTGTGTGGAAGAGAGAAACCACCTTGTCAGCTGGGAAGGCTCTGAAGGGGCGGGTGTAGATAAAGATGCCAGGCCCAAACATGAGAAATATAACGATGATGTGGGTGGTGCATGTGGACACGGCCTTGCTCTTCCCCTCAGAGGAGGAACCATGTACACGGCAGAGGATGACTGCATAGGAGGCCAGAAGGCCCAGAAAGCACAGCAGGGTCATCAGACCACTGTTGAAGACCATCAGGAGCTCCACCATGAAGGTGTCCATGCAAGCCAGCTTGATGACCTGAGGCACATCACAGAAGAAGTTGTCCAGTCGGTTTGGACCACAGAAGGGCAAGCGGAGGATGAGGGCCACTTGGATAATGGAATGAACAAAGCCTCCAAGCCACAGAGCCAACAGCAAGGCATAGCAGGTTCTAGGGTTCATGACAGTCGAATAGTGTAAAGGACGACAGATGGCAATGTAGCGGTCAAAGGCCATCACGACAAGGAGTAATCCCTCCCCTCCTCCAAGGAAGTGCAAGAAGAAGAGCTGAGTGATGCAGCCTCTATAGGAGATCACCTTCTTGTCAGAGAGGAAGTCCACCAGCATCCTGGGAGCCACAATGAAGGAGTAAGATGCATCCAGGAAGGCCAGGTTGCCCAGGAAGAAGTAGAGGGGGGCTGTGAGACCAGGGTCTGATCTGATAGTGAGGATGATGAGGAAATTTCCAGGGAGGATGATGAGGTAGAAAATTAAGACTAGGGCAAACACCAGGAGCTGAATATTTTGAGACTGGGTCAGACCAGCAAGGATGAATTCTGTCACCTCAGTACTGTTCTCATTCTTCATCCTCTCTGCCTGCAGTACAGAAAGAAGCAGAGTTTATTGTTATTATAATTTCTCACATCTAGACCCACGTTGTTGTCTCCCCACGAATATCTGACATATTCACCACTTCAGTTATAAACAATGTTTCAACCCTTTCCAATATCCTGGGAAAACACTGAACGTTTCCCTCTAGATTTAAAACAGACAAATCACCTTTCTCAAAGCTACAGTCTTATTCCCATTCAGCCATGTGCTCCTACAGCATTGTGGTCCACTCTCAGAATCTACTGTCCTGTACCTTCTTGGGATTCCTGCCTTCTTGAGCCATAGGAAAAATTTCCTGATTGAGATACAATGTAACTCCAAATATCAAGATCTTTGCATTTTGGTGGTTGTACTGTGCTTGAGACTTAGCAGCTTGCTTGGAATTTCACACTTTTCTCCTCATCCACCAACACAAACTTTTGTGGAATTCCCATTTTCTGCCTGCTAACTCTCTGCCTTGCTCTCTGTTTTCTCTTATTGTCCTCCTCTGACTTGGTGTCCTTGTATTGCTCTGACTCCAAGCTGGTCACCAGTTTCCAACAATAACTCTACTTTCCCCATCATTTAGAGGTAGGTTCCAGCTGTATCCCTGGTGAAGCATTGCTTATGTAGCCACTCCTGCCTTGAAGTACACAACTTCATTACACTCTCTCAGTCTCAATTCCTTATTGTTGTTCTTCGCAAAGCCATGTCTCTTTTGCAACCCTATGGATTGTAGTCTGCCATTTCCTTCTCCAGGGGATCTTCCCAACCTAGGGATCAAACCCACATCTCCTTTTTGGCAGGCAGATTCTTTACTACTAAGCCACCTGGGAAGCTCCCAATTCTTTACTACATTCTCCCAATCTCCTTCTTTCTCTGATACCAGCACGATGCCCAAGGGAGAGCCTGTCAACAAACAACAGGTCACAATACAAATTTTCCAGGATACATTTTTTAAATTTGTTATCTTACAAAAAATCATAGCATACAAAAGAGGTAAAGAACAATAAGATCCTATAGTCTAATCCATTCCTTTCCAAGACAAGAACTAAAGCTACTATTGTAGCAGCACTTAAGTGAGAGAGAATAGTTTTCTTTATTACTGTTAGTAGAAGAATGTGAGTATGTACTATTCAGTTGAAATATATAAATTATTAGCACAGATTTAATCAATGAATGCTCTTTTTGGTATATTTGAATAACTAAAAAGAAGCTTAGAGGCTTAACACTGTATAATTAAAAGAACACTAGTCACTGCAGGAGAGGGGAATCCAGTTTTAATACTCAGTCTGTTTAGTGGTGTAGGCTCATTCCAGAAAGGTCAATATGATGATCCAATGAAGAGTGATAATAAAATAGTGTAAATATATATTACATGTACATAATTATGCATATATATGCACATATCACTGGCTTGTAATTTTATCTTTTCAAAATCCTACATTTAATATGTATTATATATTAATGTAATGGTATATGAACTTTATAAATATATACACATATTTAAGGCACATGCTCAAAAAATTTTGTGGTTGATATGAAATGTTTTTAAATATAAAAATTGCTAATCTACAGAAAAATACAATGTAGTATATATTAATATTCTGCATACTATTTAACAAGCACAATTGTCTTAATTTCTTTGAAATATTGGATATAAAGAGGAGGATAAAAACCTTGAAAGACAAAGCTAGTGACTCAGTACTTAGAATAGAAAGATAGGTGTGAGTGAAAAAAAAAAAAGAACAGTGAAAAAAACAGTAAGTCTATACAGTGCATTGTACATACTTTAGGAACATTAAAAATATCTGTTTCAAGTCTCTCTAGAGCTGAATATAATGGCTAATATACAGGTGTTATGACTACAGATGGAATTTATTAAAGTCTTATTTTATTTTTTAAAGTATCAGCACATATATGTATACAAACACCGCATACACATGCACACACGCACACACGTGCACACACAGTGGCAAAATGGGACCCACATAGAATTATAACACCAAGTATTTTGCAGACTCTCAAAATTGTAATAAAAATATTTGGTAACTTCTGAGCTTGCTTCTTAACTTTTCTCTGCCTTAGACAAACACTTATCTCAACATTCATTCCATCATTTGCCTATAAAAACACACCCAGGAAAACCAGGAATAAAAGTGAAGAGCCTCTTCTACTTATTCTTAGGTTTGTGCGTCCCACAAACTCACTCAGAATTGGTCATTTTGTGATGTGTCTGTGTTTGATGATATCTTTAAGACATCAGAGGATTTCTGAAGGTTTTTTTGATTGAGGGTTATAGGCTCTTCCACTCTGCCTATTTCCTATCATTCATCTTACCTTTTTCTCTGTTACCCAGCAGACAGGATTCCACAGTACCTGACATATTTCATCCATTTTCTTTCTTTGTCCTCTTTTCATATATATATATATATATAGGATCTATTTTTCTGAAATTGTGGCTGACATAGAACCAGAGACTATGTATCAGATGAACATTTTTCTAGGTAAGATAAAATACAATTGTGAAAAATATCCTACAAAATATGGCCATTTTCAGAATCAAATAGTCTATGTTATCCAGATTAGTGGGGAAAGTGTTGTCAGAAAAGGCTGAAAGAAATCTAAATTCTTACCACTATATCCCTAATCTCCTTGGCGCTTCAGCTAATTAAGAAATGTGGCAGTGATGATACAGCAGAGAACAGGAAGGCCAAGGGGACAGCCTCCCTCACTCTTAGGGCAGAGACACAAACGTCATCAGGCAAGGCTGGGCCTGCCTGGAGGGCAAACTGTGATCAGACCAGCTCCTGGAGCCAGGCGTATGGAGACCCAAGGAGCTTACTTCCCCATCTCTTTGAAACGTTTCTCCATGTTTCCTTCCTTATTGTCTCTTTCTCTTTCTCTCTCCTTTCAAAAGGAAATCTCATTGCTGTCATTCCAGTGGAATGAATATATTTAATAAAGTGTCCAAAATTTTGACTGCTATGTCTGTAAGCATATTGGTTAAAGCTTATAAATTAAATGCAAATTAACTTTTTACATATTACCAAAAAATGTGAATTAGGTTAAAAACATCACCAAATATGTAATTGATACTGATGCTGATGATGAATATACAAAGCACTAAATGAGTGTACGGGTCTTCAGTCAGGAAATTCATTCATTAATAAAATATCTAATAGACAATGGTGATATGAGGATCAAAATTGAGGTGGTGATGGTAATAATAACTCATTCAAGTAAGTTCAAATCAAAACTAGCCCTTCAAATATTTTATTAAAATAAATACAATTTATTATGTAAATGTGTCTAATGAAAGGTCATATTGCACTAGAGCCTTTGTCAGTGTCTTTAGGATGAACCCTGGGTGATGGTGGTTACACAAATCCAAATGTCTCATTCAGGGAAACAACGAAAGATTAAATAGCTTTCATGTAAAGTTCCCAATGCAGTCAGCTGTTTGTATATCAAGATTTTTCTCAGTT
Source organism: Ovis aries (assembly GCF_016772045.2). Classification (NCBI taxonomy): domain Eukaryota; kingdom Metazoa; phylum Chordata; class Mammalia; order Artiodactyla; family Bovidae; genus Ovis; species Ovis aries. The sequence continues at coordinate 25,500,628 of NC_056060.1, read as the reverse complement.
TCACAGCTTCCTATCTAACCATCAAAGTCCTATGTTGATAAATAATAGAATAGGGAACAGTTGAAACTATTAAATATGTTGAGTATGGAAAATAAGAGATCTGGGCTAATGTTCTGGAAACTCATAAAATCTTTGAATTATTTCTCTGGAGGCTTAGCCTTTTCACCTCTATCTTTCATCTAAGTTTAAAAAGAAAAGAAAATATATCAGTAATTTGCATGCTCATTGGGCTTTTTTTTTCCTTTTTAAAATGTTTTATTTTATATTTGCATATAGCTGATTGACAATATTGTGATAGTTTCGGGTGAACAGTAAGGCAACTCAGCCATAGTTATATACATACATATATCCATTTACCCTCAAACTGCCCTCCCATCCAGCCTACCACATAACATTGAACAGAGTTCCCTTCATCATACCACAGGATCTTGTTTGTTATCAATTTTAAATATGCTCCTTGGTTTTAAACAACATGTCAACTCTCTGAAAGCTATTGATCATCTCAATTATGGTAATCGAAGAAAAGTGTCCACCATTAAAGTATTTCTAAGCATCCAAGAAGAGATGGAAGTCTATTGGGGAGAGGGTAGAAAATGCCACACTCATGAATTCAGACCTAAGGCTCTGACTATTCCTGCTCAAACTCTGACCTCTACTCCATTTCATTCCAAGGCAGCTGATGAACCAGTAGAATAGTTACAGTATTTTTTCTTTTGTCCTCTTCTCATTTCTCATAAACATGAGTAGCTCCCAAACTCCAGAAATTTGAAAGTCCAAGTTTTATGTTGCTCTCACAGTGTTGCCAATCTCCACATTCCATAAACATTAACTGACCATTCTTGTCATTGTTCATAAATATTTGCATGGGGTCGCAGAGTCGGACACGACTGGAGCGACTTAGCAGCAGCAGCAGCTGCAGAGAATTAGAATTTGAAATCTCCTTGAACTCTTTATGATAAAATGGAGAAAGTGCTTTGGAGATTTGAGGCTGCCACAACCCTGCTGACTATTTCCAAAGCGAGTTATTATGTCAACTGAATTTGGCAAAGAAAATACCAAAGCTTTGTAAAGGGCAAATATTTTAGAATATGTCATCTAATGTCCCAGGAGGTTAATCCTGAATTCTAACACCAAAATCCTATCAGTGACTTGAGATAATACAACTCTGTTGGAAGCCTATTAGTTAGGTCAAAAGTAAATAGAAAGTTAAGAAAAGTTTATTTACATCTTAAAATAAAATCAAAAAGAGAAAAAGTATAAATAAATGATGAGACATTGTTGCTATATATACTGAGGAGGCAAGTAAGAGTCAAGATGAGGATGAGGCAGGTGAGGTATTGTCTCTGGCACAAAATTTATGCCTTAGTAATCAAGATGAATGCTATTTTAATACAATATTTAAAAGTCATAGTGGAAAAGTTATGAACAGGATATCACTTTTTCACAATAAAGACATCAACATTACAGATTTTCCCTTTTGCCTCAGGTTCCATTATGGCCCAAAATGATGCTATTACTAATTCAGACTTTATCTAAATTTAATATTTATTTTATCATGGCTTTTAAATTATTTTTTATTTTTAAAATATTGATTAAACCCAAAAGTATTATTCTTAATAATTCAGACAAAGAAAGACAAATATTGCATCATATCACTTTTATGTGGAATGTAAAAAAGTATTACAAATGAATGTATATGCCAAACAGAGATAGACTCAAGATATAGAATATAAACCAGTGCTCACCAAAGACAAGAGGAAAGAGAAAAGGCACATTAGTGGTATGGGTTAAGAGATACAAACTATTATGTATAAAATAGATATGTAATAAGAATATATTATACAGCACAAGGAATTATAGCCATTGCATTATAATAACTTTTAATGGAGTATAATCTATAAAGGAAATCAACTGAATATTCAATAGAAGGACTGATGGTGAAGTTGGAGCTCCAATAATTTGCCACGTGATACAAAGAACCAATTCATTGGAAAATAACATGATGCTGGGAAAGATTGAAGGCAGGAAGAGAAGGGGGCAACAGAGGAAGAATCAGCTGGATGGCATCACTGACTCAATGGACACGAGTTTGAGCAAACACGAGGAGATAGTGAAGGACAGGGAAGTCTAGTGTGCTGCAGTTCATGGGGTCGTGAAGAGTCAGACACAGCTTAGTGACTGCACAACAAATCTATAAAGACAATGAATCACTATGCTGTATACCTGAAACCAATATAACATTGCAATTGAACTCTTCTTCAATATAAAAAATAGAGAGAGAAGATAAATAATAATATCTAACTATACTTTGCCTAGTGTTTTAGAGAGTTACATCCTTTTCTTCTATGTAACAGGTAGAATGAGGATCTAATCTTTCAGATTCTTTTAAAGGGTAATTGAGCTGGAGCTTGAAATCATCTTTAATTATATGGAGTTTAGCCAAGAGTAGTTTTACCTTCAGTATCTTGCCACTGCTACCAAAGAAACTATATCTTCCATTTTGTCAGAACTGAAATGATTTTGAGCCATAATTCTTATAGTTTTATTGTTCTTATGACAATTCTGTAGGTATCAACATCAAGTACTATGATGATGGCTGAGAATATGCATCAGCCAATGTGAAGTGAAAGTCCCTCAGTCGTGTCTGACTCTATGACCCCACTGACTTTACAGTCCATGGAATTCTCCAAGCCAGAATACTGGATTGGGTAGCCTTTCCCTTCTCAAGGGGATCTTCCCAACCCAGGGATCGAACCCAGATCTCCAGCATTGTAGGCAGATTCTTTACCACTGAGCTATCAGTGAAGCCAGCAGTAAGCACCGATTTTCATTTCTTCCTCCATTTCTCCTTCTCTGAGCAAATTATTGGTATAGGTTTCAGTGATAGTGGGGGAGAAATTCATGAGTGAGCTATCTATTTTCGTGTTTGGAGCTTTCTCAGATGCTAATCTGTCCACAACCCACATGTCATAAAAGGGTCTCCTTATTTTTCCTCTCACCTTTACAAAATATCTCAGTCCATGTCAGGATCACACCACCATATCCCCATATCCATACTAGGTACTTGCCTGCAGTAATGGAGCTACCATAGCTCTCTGCTCTTCTACATAGGCTCTGCCTTTCTCTGGAGCTCAATACAAAGGCGCCTTTGCTTCATCCACTTTCTGATGGCCTCATAGAAAAGTGTAATTATTATTTTCTACTGATTTTTAATATAAAGTTATTTATTTTAATTGAAGGCTAATTACTTTACAATATCGTATTGGTTTTGCCATACATTGACATGAATCCACCACAGGTGTACATGTGTTCCCCATGCTGAACCCCCCTCCCACCCCCTCCTCATACCATCCCTCTGGGTCATCCCAGTGTACCAGCCCCGAGCATCCTGTATCATGCATCGAACCTGGACTGGTAATTTTCTATTTTCTACTTTTCTTATTGTTGATAATATATGAACAACATTCTTCTACAAGCTAGCCAGAACCAGTGGTCTTTATTCTCATGGTTTGCTTTTGAGAATAAAATTATTTTTATGTTTATAACCCTTTCCATTTCTCCCTATTAACTGAAGATTCATTTCAGTTGTCCATACTTTCTTCATCTATTTCACTTTTGTTGTTGTTCAGTCTCCAAGTTGTGTCCAGCTCTGCAACCCCATGGACTGCAGCACACCAGGCCTCTCTTTCATATTCACCTATTAATTTGTGAATTATGTTTAGTGAATTAATTTCTCATTCATATAAATTTCCTTAACAGCTTTTTTACTTTAATTTTAGACATGGATGGTCCTTTATACCATCCTCAGTTAAGGAGAAAACCTCTATAATTATGCAGAAACGAATTCACATATCCACATGGAGTGGGCAGATTTTCATCACTCTTTGCCTTTTGGCCACACATATATTTGTTAACATGCCAAATGTAGCTGTTTTTCTTTTCGATTTTTTTCCATTAATCATAATCAGGAAGCTCTGAAAACAATCAAGTGAAATAATTGCATGACATTTTTTTTTCCATAAGACCAATCATTTTCTTTTCTTATCCTGCTACCAGATTTGGGTGAAGGAGGAAAATATATGTATTTCAAGAATTTCAGGCTTCTTAAATTGTTCAAAATAAGACTGTAACATAACATATGACTTGCGAAGATTCATTGTCTTTACTGGTCTTTGCCCAGAATCTTGATAATGTTGTCCTAAATCATAAAAGAACAATTGCGAATGAATCATTCACCTGCTTAAAATATTAAGATGAATTCTTACTTCAAATAGAATAGAATAAAACTTTTCATTTTGGTGTAAAAAGCATCGTTTATATGACACTATTGCCATAAATAACTTAAGAACTAAATCTCTCACACTTATTCCTTACTCCAACCAGGCCGGTGTTTCCTTTATGTTCCTGAATAACATAGCATGTTTGTTTTCTTGTTATTATAACTTTCCCACACTGACCACAATGGTACTTGGCAATGGGAGGCACTCAATGAAAAGCAATATTTTTTAAACAAGTGAATGATTTTCAGCCAGAATTTCCACTTCAAGACTCCTTATTATAAAGTCCATTCAACAAACCATATGTTGACTCAATATCTTCCTCATGGAAGCTTTTACTTCCTGGTTGCGAAGGGTATAAATCACAGGATTCATCAAAGGAAAGATCACTGTGTGGAAAAAGGAAACCACCTTGTCTGCTGATAAGGCTGTGAAGGGACGAGTGTAGATAAAGATGGCAGGCCCAAACATGAGGAGTATAATAATGACATGAGTGGTGCATGTGGACAGCGCCTTGCTCTTCCCTTCAGAAGCAGACCCACTTACACGGCAGAGGATGACTGCATAGGAGGCCAGAAGGCCCAGAAAGCACAGCAGGGTGAGCAGGCCACTGTTGAAGACCATCAGGAGCTCCACCACAAAGGTGTCCGTGCAGGCCAGCTTGATGACCTGAGGCACATCACAGAAGAAGTTATCCAGTCGGTTTGGACCACAGAAGGGCAAGCGGAGGATGAGGGCCACTTGGACAATGGAATGAACAAAGCCTCCAAGCCACTGAGCCAACAGCAAGGCATAGCAGGCTCTAGGGTTCATGACAGTCGAATAGTGTAAAGGACGACAGATGGCAATGTAGCGGTCAAAGGCCATCACAATTAGGAGCAGCATCTCTCCTCCTCCAAGGAAATGCAAGAAGAAGAGCTGAGTGATGCAGCCTCTATAGGAGATCACCTTCTTGTCAGAGAGGAAGTCCACCAGCATCCTGGGAGCCACAATGAAGGAGTAGGATGCATCCAGGAAGGCCAGGTTGCCCAGGAAGAAGTAGAGGGGGGCCGTGAGGCTGGGGTCTGACCTGATGGTGAGGATGATGAGGAAATTTCCAGGGAGGATGATGATGTAGAAAATTAAAATCAGGACAAAGACCAGGAGCTGAATATTTTGAGACTGGGTCAGACCAGCAAGGATGAATTCAGTTACCACAGTACTGTTCTCTTTCTCCATTGTCTCTGTCTGTAGTACATAATGAAGCAGAGTTTATTGTTATTACAGTTTCTTACATCTAGACTTGGATTGTTCTCTAGGTAAAAATACCTGGCAATTTCACCACGTTCATTATAAACAATATGCCTTAAGTAATTTTTTGGAACGTGTACAAAGAGACACAAAAACCTTGACAAAATGCTAGTGACTTAGTCACTAGGAAAGAAAGACACGAAGAGAGAAGTATGAGTGAAAAAAAAGAGGAATGTAATACAAAGGAAAAAAACAAAAAACAAAACTATATACAGTGCTTTGTTATGGTACATATTTTAAGAAATATTAAAAATACAAGCTTTACATCTCCCAAGAACTGAGTGGAATGACTAATATACAGGTACTACCATCCACAGATGGAATTTTTGAAAATCTTCCTTTAAAATGTCAGCATATGTATGTATAGAAACCCTGCATGTTGCATGCATGCACACACACACACTCAGAGGCAAAGTGAGACTTACACAAAATTGTAATAAAAAAATATTCTGTAGGGCCTCCAATTAGCCTGTCTACTTACTTCTTAACTTGTCTCTACTTCCACAGACAGTTATCTCAGTATTCATTCCATCACCTGTCTATAAAAATACACCCAAGAAACCCGGGAATGTAGGTGAAGAGTTCCCTCTGTTTCCTCTTAGGTTCACTGCATCCCACAAGCTCAGCCAGAGTTGATGTGAGTGATGTGTCATTTCATGACGTGTCAGCGTTTGATGATATCCCTAAGACGTCAGAAGACTTCTGAACGTTTTTATAATTGAGAGTTATAAGCTCTTCCACTCTGCCTATGTCTTGCCATCTCTGCTTTTTCACTCTTTTCCAACAGAAGGATTCCATGCTACCTGACATACTTGATCCATTCTCTTCCCATATCCTGTTCTTACCTATGTATTTTCCAATTCAGAGACTATGTATCAGGTGAACATTTCTCTAAGTAAAATAAAATACATTTCCAAAAAAAATTACAAATTATGACAATCATCAGCATCAAAAATTATATGTTAGACACATTAGTGGGAAACTGTTGTCAGGCTGAGCATGTCCCTGGTGGCTCAGTGGTAAAGAATCTGTCTACCAATGCAGGAGACATGAGTTTGAGCTCTGGCCCAACATGCTGCTGTGCATCTAAGCCCATGTACCGCAACTACTGAGCCTGTGCTCTAGAGCCTAAGTACCACAACTATTGTGCCTACACGCCACAACTACTGAAGCCCAAATACCCTAGAGCCTATACTCCACAACAAGAGAAGTCACCACAGTGAGAAGCCCATGCACCTCGCTCAACTCAAGCAGAGTAGACCCTGCTTGCTGCAGCTAGAGACAAGCCCACATAGCAACGAAGACTTAACACAGCCACAAATAAATAAATGAATAAAATCATTTCAAAAAAAGAGCACAAGAATCTTGAAAAAAAAAAAGTATTTAAAAAAATAAAAAAGGAAGAGTCTGAAAGAGAAATCGAAATTCTCACCACTATATCCCTAATTTTCTTTAGACCTTCAGCTGATTAAGAGATGCATCTGACTCTGGCAGTCATGATACAGTAGAGGAATAGGAAGGCTAGGGAGACAGCCTCCTTCACTCCTTGGGCAGAGACACAAACATCATCAGGCAACGCTGTGCCTGCCTGGAGGGCAAACTGTGGTCAGACCAGCTCCTGGAGCTAGACGTTCCCCATCTCTGAACATTTCTTCATGCTCCCTTTCTCATTTTCTCTCTTTTCTCTTTTATTCATCAAGAAGCCTTTCATTTCCTAATTTATTTTAAGAGCTCATTTGCAGTTTGTTTCTCCCCTGTTAATTTATTGTCTCTCATTTGCTACTAATTTTCTTTCCCTTGTTATTTTGCTTTCTTTAAATCTAACTCTTTATCATTTTCTCTTCTTTCTCCCATTCTTTTATTCAGATCCTTTCACCCTGAAATGTTTTCACTCTCTCCACTTCTCATGTTCATTGTTACTCCATTATATGTCATGCCTATCTTGCTATTTTATTCTAAAGAGCATCACTGTTGTTTCCTTTCAAGCAAGAATGAGCAATGTGTATGCTTTCCATCATCTTCCATTCTAAACATTTGGTCTACAAAAGAATAATTCAGTATGGAGTACTAACCATTTTCCCAGATTGCAGGGAGAAATATCAATAATCTCAGATATGCAGATGACACCACACTTATGGCAGAAAGTGAAGAACTAAAAAGCCTCTTGATGAAAGTGAAAGAAGAGAGTGAAAATATTGGCTTAAAGCTCAACATTCAGAAAACTAAGATCATGGCACCCGGTCCCCTCACTTCATGGGAAAGAGATGGGGAAACAGTGGAAACAGTATCAGACTATTTTGGGGGGCTCCAAAATCACTGCAGATGGTGACTCCAGCCATGAAATTAAAAGACTCTTACTCTTTGAAAGAAAAGTTATGACCAATTTAGACAACATATTAAAAAGCAGAGACATTATTTTGCCAACAAAGGTCTGTCTAGTCAAGGCTATAGTTTTCCAGTAGTCATGTATGGATGTGAGAGTTGGACTATAAAGAAAGCTGAGCACTGAAGAATTGATGCTTTTAAACTGTGGTGTTGAAGAAGACTCTTAAGAGTCCCTTGGACTGCAAGGAGATCCAACCAGTCCATCATAAAGGAAATCAGTCCTGAATATTCATTGGAAGGACTGATGCTGAAGCTGAAACTCCAGTACTTTGACCACCTGATGTGAAGAACTGACTCATTTGAAAAGACCCTGATACTGGGAAAGATTGGAGGCAGGAGGAAAAGGGGCAACAGAGGATGAGAAGGTTGGATGGCATCACGGACTCAATGGACATGAGTTTGAGTAAACTCCAGGAGTTGGTGATGAACAGGGAAGCCTGGAATGCTGCAGTCCATGGGGGTCACAAAGAGTCGGACATGACTGAGTAACTGAACTGAACTAACCATTTCCTCTTGAATGAAGAAATTTCTCTTCAATTTACAAAACCTGAACCACTCATTAGTTACTATCCATTTCCTCATATTTTTTTCTGCATATAAATGAACCTGATAAAATGAGTTGATTATCTTTCTTAAGAAAAATAAATCTCATTACTATCTCTCTAATGAAATGAATATATTTAACAATATTTCCAAAACTTTGAGTACAACATCTGTCATATTAATTGATGCTTGTAAATTATTTAAACATATATTAACAAGTTCACATATTCTGAAAAATGTCACTTAGGTGACATGATCAAATGTTTAATTGATATTTATGCTAATAATGAATATATAAACCATCAAACAAATGAATGCACCTTCAAAAAGGAATTCCCTCATCAATAGAACAGATTGATTATTTAAATTACTTATAAATATCCTTCAAATGGTAACTTTCTAGACAATGTCTTCACTGAATTTGATTTGTTTTTTTTTTGTTTTTTTTTTTTTTAATTTTAAAATCTTTAATTCTTACATGCATTTGAATTTGATTTGGAATCATTTTATCTGATTATGATGACTCAGCTCAGCAATTCACTAACTCCTGACCCTAGACAAGTCACTTAGATTTCAGAAATCTGAATTTTCATTCAAGAAATAGAATAATATGTTTATTTTTTCTGACAAGGGCTATATCAGGATCAAATTGAGCTGATGATGGTAGTAATAGCTCATTTCAGTAAGTTTAAAGAAGAGTAAAAACCTGGAAAATATTTAGACATTAAATAGTACCTCTAATGAATGGACACATTGCCACTAGAGCCTCTGTAAATGTCTTTACAATGAACTCTGGGTGATAGCTGCACAAATCTGGGTGATAAATAGAGATAAGAAACTGTGGAGGCAAAAAAGACTTCTTATAAAATTTCTGTTTTTACAGGAAACTATTCTCTGTTTCACAACTTTCTATCTAACCATCAAAAGCCCTGTTTTGATAAATAGCAGAATCACAAGCAACACAAGAAGCTCTCAAATATGTTGAGTATGGAAAATAAGATCTGGGCTAATGTTCTGCAAAACATAAAATCTGTGAAGCTTTTCTCTGGAAACCTTGGCCTACCCTCTTTGCATCTTCTTCATCTGTACTGTAAAAAGAAAAGAAAATATATCAGTCATTTACATGCTTCTTGGTTTTAAATGAGATGTCAGCTCTGAAAGCTGCTGATCATTTCACATAATTATGGAAATAGAATGAAAGTCTTTGTCCACCATTAAAGTAATTCTAGTTATCAAAAATAAATGGAAATCTATTGAGGAGAGGGCAGAAAATGCCATAGTCATGAATCTAGACCTAAGCCTCTGACTATTCTTGCTCAAACTCTGACCTTTAGTCCATTGCATTCCAAGGCAGCCAATGAACCAGTAGAATAGTTACAGTATTTTTCTATTGTCCTCTCCTTCTTGTTTCTCAAAAATATGAGTAGCTCCCAAACTTCAGAAATCTGAATCTCCAGGTTTTACACAACTCTCATAATGTTGCCTTCCTCCCCATTCCCATAAAACATTAACTGACCATCTTTGTCATTGTTCATACATATTTGTCATCACATAGAGAACATTAGATTTTGAAATCTCCTCTCCTTATGATGCAATGAAGAAAGTGCTTTGGAGATTTGAGGCTGCCACAACCCTGCTGACTATTTCCAAAGGGAGTGATTAGGTTGTCAACTAAATTTGGCAAGGAAAATACGAGAGCTTTGTAAAGGGCAAATATTTTAGAATATGTCATCTACTGCCCTAGGGGGTTAATCCTGAATTCTGACACCAAAATCCTATCAGTGACTGAAATAGTACAACATTGTTTGGAAGTCTACTAGATCAAAAGTAAATAGAAAGTTAAGAAAAGTTTATTTACATCTTATAATAAAATCAAAAAGAGAAAAAAATGTAAATAAATGATGAGAGATTGTTGATATATATACCAAAGAAGCAAGCAGAATCAGGTTGAGGATGAGACATGTGAATTATTGCCTCAGGTGCAAAATTTACCCTGATACCAAAATCCCTAGTAATCAAGGTAAATAGAGTTTTAATGCAATGTTTAAAAGTCAGAGTTAATGTAAAAATTATGAACAAGAATATCAATTTTTCAAAATAAAGACACCAACATTACAAATGTTTCCTTTTATCTCAGTTTCCAATATGGCTCAAAATGGCACTATTACTAACCCAGCATTTATTTAAATTTAGTGTTTATTTTGTTTATCATAGTTTTGTAAAATTAATTTTGTTTTTTTACAATATCAAGTAGACCTAGAGAATATTATGCTTGGTGAAATGTCAGACAAATACTGTATCATATCATTTATATGTAGAATGTTAAATACTAATGAATGTTTATGCTAAACTGAAACAGACTCACAAATATAGAACACAAACTAGTGGTTATCACAGTGACAGGGCAAATTAGGGGTATGGGATTAGAAGATACAAACTCATATGTATCAAATAGATCGGCAACAGGATATATGGTATAGCCCAGGGAATTATAGCTATTATTTTGAAATAACTTTTAATGGTGTGTATCTGAATCAGTATGCTATACACTTGAAACTAATAAAATATTGTCAATCAACCCCACTTCAAAAATTTGATTAGAATATTGTTTATCACTAAATTTTTGTCACTCCCTTAGATTTTGCCCTCCAAGGCATATGCATTACTCATTCCTCTATCTTCACCATCATTCTGGCCCTAACAGCAAATAATGTGGTCAAGTCAGTAATGAGTATGTAAGATTCAGCATGTTGCCGGCTCCTGGTGATGTAGACATAGCAGACAGAATATAAACAATGCTCATTCAGTGCCGGGGTCCAGCCCCGGTGGATCCAGGGAATTCGAAGTGGGGACAGCGTTGGTGAGGAAAGACTTATTTATTGATTAATGTAAGACTAGATTAGGAAGAAATAGTGTAGTAGGAAAATTAAGTGGAGAAAAGAGGCTGAATAACTTGGTTTATGGGGAAAACCAATAGAGTTCCAGACAAGGAAATTGCACCATCTACGTTAGGCCACTGGCGTCCGTTTGAATATCGGAGAGTGCCCCGCTTTGGGCTCTCTCTCTTACAGATCTTAGAAGCCAGGACAAGTAAGTAGTAATGGTGAGCCTCCATGCCCCAGATGGGAATTCAGCCAGAAAAAGAAAAGAATGACATGGGGAAGCCCAGCATCGGTGCAAGACTCCAAAAACTATTTTTCAAAATCAGCTTATATACCCCAAGTTGTACATAATGGAATATGCAGAGTTATGCAGGGGCAGCAGTCCTGACCCTCATTGAGACAAGGTTTCTTTTGCATACCCTCCTGTATACAAAAGGTCTCAGGTGGTTTACATTATCTTCTGGCCAAGAGGCTTGTTAACATTTTTATGGCTCTCTTCCTGGATAATTGTCTATCAACCAGAAAACTCCTTCCCATAGAAGTGTTTTTCTTTACTCTGCATCACCCTCAAAGTACTAAATAAAGTTACATTCCTGTAGAACAAAGATGCAGTGGGTTATAACAAAGAAAGTACTTAACTCAAAGATCTAATGTTGCTAATACCAGGTCTACTACCTGTTTTTCTATATACCAACTATATCTAAAAATAAAAGATATAAAAATTTGGCAGCAAGTATTGGCTCAACAAATGAAACCTTTAATCAGTCCTATTCTAATGATTTTGACTCCTCAGAAGCCCCTACATTCCTAGGATGTTTTAAGCTTCCTGTGCCTCCCGCAGTCAGGAGGCCTCAAACAATCACATGCGCAGCTGTACGAGTCCTGCAGGCAGGCTAAAAAGCCATCAGAGGGGTTTTTACCCCTAAAGTCAGGAATAAGACAAGGGTGCCCACTTTCACCGCTACTATTCAACATAGTTTTGGAAGTTTTGGCTACAGCAATCAGAGCAGAAAAAGAAATAAAAGGAATCCAAATTGGAAAAGAAGAAGTAAAACTTTCACTGTTTGCAGATGACATGATCCTCTACATAGAAAACGCTAAGGACTCCACCAGAAAATTACTAGAGCTAATCAATGAATATAGTAAAGTTGCAGGATATAAAATCAACACACAGAAATCCCTTGCATTCCTATACACTAACAATGAGAAAGTAGGAAAAGAAATTAAGGAAACAATTCCATTCACCATTGCAACGAAAAGAATAAAATACTTAGGAATATATCTACCTAAAGAAACTAAAGACCTATATATAGAAAACCATAAAACACTGATGAAAGAAATCAAAGAGGACACTAATAGATGGAGAAATATACCATGTTCATGGATCAGAAGAATCAATATAGTGAAAATGAGTATACTACCCAAAGCAATTTACAAATTCAATGCAATCCCTATCAAGCTACCAGCCATATTTTTCACAGAACTAGAACAAATAATTTCAAGATTTGTATGGAAATACAAAAAACCTAGAATAGCCAATCTTGAGAAAGAAGAATGGAACTGGAGGAATCAGCTTGCCTGACTTCAGGCTCTACTACAAAGCCACAGTCATCAAGACAGTATGGTACTGGCACAAAGACAGTAATATAGATCAATGGAACAAAACAGAAAGCCCAGAGATAAATCCACACACCTATGGACACCTTATCTTTGACAAAGGAAGCAAGAATATACAATGGAGTAAAGACAATCTCTTTAACAAGTGGTGCTGGGAAAACTGGTCAACCACTTGTAAAAGAATGAAACTAGATCACTTTCTAACACCATACACAAAAATACACTCAAAATGGATTAAAGATCTAAATGTAAGACCAGAAACTATAAAACTCCTAGAGGAGAATATAGGCAAAGCACTCTCTGACATAAATCACAGCAGGATCCTCTATGATCCACATCCCAGAATTCTGGAAATAAAAGCAAAAATAAACAAATGGGATCTAATTAAAATTAAAAGCTTCTGCACAACAAAGGAAACTATAAGTAAGGTGAAAAGACAGCCTTCTGAATGGGAGAAAATAATAGCAAATGAAGCAACTGACAAACAACTAATCTAAAAAATATACAAGCAACTTCTGCAGCTCAACTCCAGAAAAATAAACGACCCAATCAAAAAATGGGCCAAAGAACTAAATAGACATTTCTCCAAAGAAGACATATGGATGGCTAATAAACACATGAAAAGATGCTCAACATCACTCATTATTAGAGAAATGCAAATCAAAACCACAATGAGGTACCACTTCACACCAATCAGAATGTCTGCAATCCAAAAATCTGCAAGCAATAAATGCTGGAGAGGGTGTGGAGAAAGGGAACCCTCCTACACTGTTGGTGGGAATGCAAACTAGTACAGCCACTATGGAGAACAGTGTGGAGATTCCTTAAAAAATTGCAAATAGAACTACCTTATGACCCAGCAATCCCACCGCTGGGCATAAACACCGAGGAAACCAGAATTGAAAGAGACACATGTACCCCAATGTTCATCGCAGCACTGTTTATAATAGCCAGGACATGGAAACAACCTAGATGTCCATCAGCAGATGAATGGGTAAGAAAGCTGTGGTACATATACACAATGGAGTATTACTCAGCTGTTAAAAAGAATACATTTGAGTCAGTTCTGATGAGATGGATGAAACTGGAGCTGATTATGCAGAGTGAAGTAAGCCAGAAAGAAAAACACCAATACAGTATACTAACACATATATATGGAATTTAGAAAGATGGCAATGACGACCCTGTATGCAAGACAGCAAAAAAGACGCAGATGTGTATAACGGACTTTTGGTCTCAGAGGGAGAGGGAGAGGGTGGGATGATTTGGGAGAATGGCATTGTAACATGTATACTATCATGTAAGAATCGAATCGCCAGTCTATGTCCGATGCAGAATACAGCATGCTTGGGGCTGGTGCATGGTGATGACCCAGAGAGATGTTATGGGAGGGAGGTGGGAGGGGGTTCATGTTTGAGAACGCATGTACACCCGTGGTGGATTCATGTCAACGTATGGCAAAACCAATACAGTATTGTAAAGTAAAATAAAATAAAAAATAATAATAATTTAAAAAATCAAAAAAATAAAAAGCCATCAGAGGGGTTTTTGGATTGAAACACCCTTTCAAATGCAGAAGACGAAAGCCTTGAGATGACTTTTTCCAGAGTGTGTCAGGAGAGTTGGGGGGTACATGCTCAGGAAATACCAGGGGGAAAACCTGAGATCTGACTCGACCTTGCACATCAGAGCTCTGCCGCATGACCTTGTCACAGATGGGATTCCTCACTCTGGCTCCCGGCAATTCAGTTCAGTTCAGTCGCTCAGTCGTGTCTGACTCTTTGAGACCCCATGAATCGCAGCAGGCCAGACCTCCCTGTCCATCAACAACTCCCGGAGTTCACTCAGACTCACGTCCATCGAGTTAGTCATGCGATCCAGCCATCTCATCCTGTCATCCTCTTCTCCTCCTGCCCCCAATCCCTCCCAGCATCAGAGTCTTTTCCAATGAGTCAACTCTTCACATGAGGTGTCCAAAGTACTGAAGTTTCAGCTTTAGCATCATTCCTTCCAAAGAAATCCCAGGGCTGATCTCCTTCAGAATGGACTGGTTGGATCTCCTTGCAGTCCAAGGGACTCTCAAGAGTCTTCTCCAACACCACAGTTCAAAAGCATCAATTCCTCGGCACTCAGCTTTCTTCACAGTCCAACTCTCACATCCATACATGACCACTGGAAAAACCATAGCCTTTCCTAGACAGACCTTTGTTTCAAAGCCTAGTACTTCTTAGAAAAAGAACTGTGTGGTGTAAAATGTATCACTTCCTCAAAGGTGAGTGACCTCCTAAATAGGATATGAAAAATGTATCCTGATCTTGGTATTTGTTGTTTACTCACTTTTTCTTTCCTTGGCTGAAACAAGGAATGGAGAGGTATTGGTTTTTTTCATTGACGATTACTGCAATAAAAAATTAATTAAAGTTCAGAGTAATTAAATGCAACTTAATTTAGTCTTTTTATATCTGGTTGTTGTATTCTTTGTTTTGCCTTAAAAGGAAATCTGAGTTTGTGTGTCACTTCAAAACTAAATCACTAAACACACATTTCTGTAAACTAAATAAAATTCATAATCAAATATGTATTTGTTCTAATCTGTTTTCATCTCAAGGACATAGTGTGAGAAATAAAAAAGAGAAGAGAGAAAAAATAAAGAAGTACAAGTTTAGAATGACCAAAACAGAACAAGAAAACAGGGGAAAGAAAGGCTCATGGAGACATAAATGGAAAGACAATTATAAAATTTTTGAAGATCAAGAGACAGAGAGACACTGATCTGTAATACATGTTCCACAAATCCACAAACTACAAAAGGAAACCAGTGATAGAGGCCTGTGTATAGGAAAAAGAAAGAAAAAGAAAATACACAGGGTTAGATATGCACTTAAGTGGAGTTAGAGCCCCACCTTGAAGTAGGTTAGAGTTCTGCCCCAAAAGTCTTTAACTTTGAAAATTGTGATGTTTTTCCATAATTATAAACATAATCTGAGGCTTTCCTCACTTCTTAACCTTCATCCCAATATGTAAGACAAAGTTAATACGAAGATCTAAGCTAGTTCTTAGAGGCTTTTTAAAATGGGATCTTTTTTATTTTTAAAAATACTGATGTTATTTATTTCTATTACTGAGTTTTTTGACACATCCTTGTGCTTCCCTGGTGGATCAGATGGTAAAGCGTCTGCCTGCAATGTGGGAGACCCAGGTTCGATTCCTGGGTCAGGAAGATCCCCTGGAGAAGGAAATGGCAATCCACTCCAGCACTCTTGCCTGGAAAATCCTCTGTCCATGGGGTCGCAAAGAGTCGGACACAACTGAGCAACTTCACTTTCCTTTCACTTAGATTTAGCACTGAACTCAATTAACTTATTGGGTGTCTCCCCTGAGCCTGGCAGTATTGTGTCAACAGTACAGTACAGACAAGACAAAAGTCCTTTCCTTTAGAATTTTACATTCTAATTCAGGGAGACAGACAATAAGCAAACAAGCAGGAAAGAAAACATCAGATAATAATGAGTGTTAGAAAGGAAATATAGCAGAGTGTGAGTTGGAGAGAGCTTGGGAAAGAGATCGGTGTTTTAGAAAGGATGGTCAGAGGGGATCTTTCTGAGGATCTTACTTTTTTTCATTAAAGTAAAATCTGAGTGTCTAAAAGAAGCCATTCCAGTAAGTGGTCATCAAAAAGAAAGATGTGTATATCAAACAATAACATCCACCTCTTTCTGAAAAGGCTAGTAAAATAGTCTTCTCTTTTCCAATTTAAAAGGAAAGGAAGATCTGGTGTGTTGAGAAATAGAAAAGGGGTCAGAGTGCCAAGAGAGTGAAAAAATTTATACAGAGAGAAAATTCCTTCCCATTTTTTATCCCCCAACACAAACTTCACAATAGGAAATAGCTATTACTCTTTGTGCATCTTCCCCAAAGCATTATGTATACAAAAACTAATGTCATTATACAGTCTTTTCTCTCTATTAGTAAAAAAAAGTGATAAATATGCAAAAGTAGGGTTTGTTTAAATAAATTTTAATAGCTGCATACAACTCAATACTTTACAGGCATTTAAAGTATATTATGTATGTATAACATATACATTCATGCATAATATAGGTTCCAGAATATTTTTTAAAAAGTAATTTAAAAAACAACATATATAATATGTCCTTATATTTAGACAAAAAAGTTTAAGTATGTACCAAAAATGTGGAAAAAATACTTTATGTACATTCTCTGACCTTTATTTTTATTGAATATATTGCTGTTGTTCCGTCACTAAGTCATATCTGACCCTGCGACCCCATGGATTGCCGCACACCAGGCCTCCCTGTCCTCCACTATCTCCCACAGTTTTCTCAGATTCATGTCCTTTGAGCTGATGATGCTATCTAACCATCTCATTCTCTGACACCCTCTTTTGCCTTCAATCTTTTCAGCATCAGGGTCTTTTCTAATGAGCTGGCTTTTCTTATCAGGTGTTATATATGTTTCATCAATTCCTTTCTACCACAAAGTCAGTTTTTTAAATTATTATTAACATAATCACATTAAGTAAAACTCTATATTGATTCCTACTTAAAATTTTTCAAGTCAGCTTTATACAATAAGAAATCATAATGCAGGCATTACTCATTCACTTCTTACTAGCCATCATTGAGAATCTATCAGAGCAAGTCATTGTGATGAAACACAAATTTAATAGTACAAACTCTAATTTCAAAGAAGATAGAAAATTTTAAACACAGACGCATATAAAACAATAGTAAAATCTTTGTAAAAGAACTGTGCTTAGAGTATCGTGAGAGCAAAGAGAAGTAAATGCTGGTATGAGCACTGGAAATAAATCAAGAAGCAGGAAGCACTTTGGTTCAGTCTTCACTGAAACGTTCATCAGCAAGAGGTAAAGGAGAACAGTGTGCAAAGTTACTGAAGAATCAAACTCCCCTCCTGTGCTGAAACAGTAAGAGGCAAGATTGGAAAAGTGGCTAATTTCTAACAGATTATATTTGATTCAGTTTACAATTCATTGGAAGAAATTCAGGAGATAATCCATGAGACTGCTGTTTTGCACTACACATAAAGGGTATATCTAACTGATGATAAAATTGACAACTTCTCAGCTATGTTGTGGAGAAGGCAATAGCACCCCGCTCCAGTACTCTTGTCTGGAAAATCCCATGGACGGAGGAGCCTGGTGGGCTGCCGTCCGTGGGGTCGCTAAGAGTCAGGCACGACTGAGCGACTTCACTTTCACTTTTCACTTTCATGCATTGGAGAAGGAAATGGCAACCCATTCCAGTGATCTTCCCTGGAGAATCCCAGGGACGGGGGAGACTTTTGGGCTGCCTTCTATGGGGTTGCACAGAATCAGAAATGACTGAAGCGACTTAGCAGCAGCAGCAGCAATGTTGAGCTATTATTGCTATGTCCTGTAGATATATCATGAGAATTTTTCAGTATTTTTCAAAAGTATACTCTTATGTTTTAAATTCAAAACTTATGATAGATTTAATCTATCATAATCTATCTTAATCTGATAGATTTATTCTGGGACATAAGACAAATTTCAAACTTTTAAAAACTGAGATCATATTAAATAGGTTCTTAGACTACAATGGAATTAAACTAGAAATGTATTAGGCATATTCTCAAAACTTTAGGAAAAAACATACTCTGAATAACCCATGAGTAAGAAAATCAAAGTCAAAATTAGAATATATTATTAATGGAATGCAAATGAGAACACAAAATAAAAAATATGCAATATGGAGATAAAGTAGTGCTGAGAGAGAAATTTGTAGCACCAACTGATTTTATTTAAAGGGTTTATAAGAAAGAATTTAAATCAATAATTTAATTTCCAAATTTAGGAAAAAAAACATGAAATTAAATCCAAAGAAAGAAGAAACTAAATAATATAGGTAAAGGAAGAAATATATAAATTTCTTAATTAGAGAAAAATAAATGAACCCAAAAGCTAGTTCCTCGTAAAAAGTAATAAAATTCATAAAAATTTAGCCACATTTTCAAGGGGAAAAAGAGATTATACAACTTAATAACATCAGGAGTTAAAAAAACAATTATTATGAATATTACAGAAATTAAAAGAATGCTAATGAAACATTCTGAGCAATTTCATGCCAATAAATTTGATAACTTAGCTCGAATGCAGAAAATCTTAAGACCATTAATTACCAAAACTAACTCAAGAAGAAACATAACTTGAATAGCTGTATATTTACTAAAGAAATTTAATTTGTACTTTAAAATCTTCCCACAAAGGAAGCTTCAGACCCAATTGCTCATCTGATGTATCTGCCAAACAGTTATTCAAGAAATAATCAAATAAGAAATAATCAAACTCTCAGAAGATAGATTATTAAAGGAAAAATATCTTTAATATCCCTTGTAATATTTCTGGTGTACATTAAGTTATTAAAAGCATGTGAATATATTTGCACATATTTGTAGAATATGTTTCTCTTCTCAGTCATTTCCAATTCAGATTTATTGCGATCAGAGCATGTTTTCTATATGAAATACAGTGAGACTTTTATCGGTTAGCCTATGATCTATCTTTGAGAATGACTGATGCACTTGAGAAGAACATTTGCTTGTCATTGTTGAGCGCAGTAGTCTATAAAAAGTTAAATTTGTTGATAGCGCTGTTCAAATATCCTGTAAGCCTTAGTCGCTCGTTTGTGTCCAACCCTTTGCAACATCAAAGACTGTAGCCCACCGCCTGGTCTACAGGTCTACATCCTCTGTCCATGAGATTTTCCAGGCAAAAATACTGAAATGAGTTGCCATACCCTCCTCCAGGGGATCTTTCCAACCCAGGGATTAAACTCAGGTCTCCTGCATTGCAGGCAGATTCCTTGCTGTCTGAGCCACCAGGGAAGCCCATCTCTACTGACAGCAGCTCACATATGCTGCAGTTTTTAAAAAAATAATCTCAATATAAGCTGTTGGATCCTCTATTTCTTTATTAATATATGTTTAAACATCTATCAGTTCAGTTCAGTCGCTCAGTCGTGTCCAACTCTTTGCGAACCCATGAATCACAGCACGCCAGGCCTCCCTGTCCATCACCAACTCCTGGAGTTCACTCAGACTCACGTCCATCGAGCCAGTGATGCCATCTAGCCATCTCATCCTCTGTCGTCCCCTTCTACTCATAGCCTAGCGCATACAATGGTCTCCTGCTGCTGCTGCTGCTGTTGCTAAGTTGCTTCAGTCGTGTCCGACTCTGTGTGACCTCTTAGATGGCAGCCCACCAGGCTCCGCCATCACTGGGATTCTCCAGGCAAGAACGCTGGAGTGGGTTTCCATTTCCTTCTCCAATGCATGAAAGTGAAAAGTGAAAGTGAAATCACTCAGTCATGTCTGACTCTTAGCAACCCCATGGGCTGCAGCCTACCAGGCTCCTCCATCCATGGGGTTTTCCAGGCAAGAGTACTGGAGTGGGGTGCCATTGCCTTCTCCATAAAAATTTTTACAAGTACCTAATTTTCCACATTAAACCCCACTATACTGAAAATAACTAGAGTGGTTTATGTAGCCTCCAACAGAATCTACAATACTATTGAGTATCATTATCATAATCAGATTGAAATCAGTTGAAAGCAGATTTTAATATCCAGGGAGGATTTGCAATAGCTCATTAGTAATGATCATGAAGCTCTGAAAAACAATCAAGTGAAATATTTGCATGATATTTTTCCATAAAACCAATTATTTTCCTTTCATATATCTACTAACTTTGAGGGAGGAAGAATATATATGTTTTGAAGAATTTTGAAACTTTTTAAGCGGCTCAGAACAAGTCTGCAGCATAACATTTGGCTTTTAATGATGTTTTGCTGGTTATTGATCTCTGCCTGGAATCCTGATGATATTCCTCTAAATCATAGAAGAAACAATTTCAGATAAGTCAGCTCTCTTGCTTAAAGTACTAAAAATGAATTCTTACTGCAATTAGAATAAAATAAAACTTCTTATCTTAGCCCAAGAGACCTTAGTTATTTGACCCTTACATATAAATTGACACCTAAAATCTCTCACACTTATTCATTATACTGCAACTATTCTGGTGTTTCTTTTATGTTCTTTAAACATACAAAGTGTATTTTCTTGTTATGCATAAATTTCCCCCACTAGTTAAAATAAAGTGAAGTGAAGTCTCTAAGTTGTGTCCGACTCTTTGCGACCCCATGGAGCCTACCAGGCTCTTCCGTCCATGGGATTTTCCAGGCAAGAGTACTGGAGTGGGGTCCTATTTCCTTCTCCAGGGGACCTTCCTGACTCAGGGATCAAACCCAGTTCTCCCACATTGTAGGCAGACGCTTTTACCGTCTGAGCCACCAGGGAAGTCCCAATAGTTATAGTAGTACATGAAAAATGGAAGGCACTCAATGAAAAGCAATATTTGTTAAATGAATGAAAGATTTGCAGCCAGGATTTCCCGTTCATGACTTCATATTATAAAACCTATTCAGAAAAACACATGCCGGCTCAATATCCTCCTCATGGAAGCTTTCACTTCCTGGTTGTGAAGGGTATAAATCACAGGATTCATCAAAGGAAAGATCACTGTGTGGAAAAAGGAAACCACCTTGTCTGCTGATAAGGCTGTGAAGGGACGAGTGTAGATAAAGATGGCAGGCCCAAACATGAGGAGTATAATAATGACATGAGTGGTGCATGTGGACAGCGCCTTGCTCTTCCCTTCAGAAGCAGACCCACTTACACGGCAGAGGATGACTGCATAGGAGGCCAGAAGGCCCAGAAAGCACAGCAGGGTGAGCAGGCCACTGTTGAAGACCATCAGGAGCTCCACCACAAAGGTGTCCGTGCAGGCCAGCTTGATGACCTGAGGCACATCACAGAAGAAGTTGTCCAGTCGGTTTGGACCACAGAAGGGCAAGCGGAGGATGAGGGCCACTTGGATAATGGAATGAACAAAGCCTCCAAGCCACAGAACCAACAGCAAGGCATAGCAGGTTCTAGGGTTCATGACAGTCACATAGTGTAAAGGACGACAGATGGCAATGTAGCGGTCAAAGGCCATCACGACAAGGAGTAATCCCTCCCCTCCTCCAAGGAAGTGCAAGAAGAAGAGCTGAGTGATGCAGCCTCTATAGGAGATCACCTTCTTGTCAGAGAGGAAGTCCACCAGCATCCTGGGAGCCACAATGAAGGAGTAGGATGCATCTAGGAAGGCCAAGTTGCCCAGGAAGAAGTAGAGGGGGGCCGTGAGGCCGGGGTCTGACCTGATGGTGAGGATGATGAGGAAATTTCCAGGGAGGATGATGAGGTAGAAAATTAAAATCAGGACAAAGACCAGGAGCTGAATATTTTGAGACTGGGTCAGACCAAGGAGAATGAATTCTGTCACCACTGTGCTATTTTCTATCTTCATCTCCTGTGCCTGTAGTACATGGGAGAGTAGAGAATTATTTCCAGTTCTTCTCCCACTAAAAACTGTGAATTCTACATCTATGATATTCCATTGCTGCTGCTGCTGCTGCTAAGTCGCTTCAGTCGTGTCCAACTCTGTGTGACCCCATAGACGGCAGCCCACCAGGCTCCGCCGTCGCTGGGATTCTCCAGGCAGGAATGCTGGAGTGGGTTGCCATGCCCTCCTCCAGGGAATCTTCCCTGACCCAGGGATTGAACCCACGTCTCCTGTACTGCAGGTGGATTCTTTACCCATGAGCCACTGGGGAAGCCACTTCCAGCCTTTATTCTTCTAAAAATCATTAAGTGCCAACACCCAAGTCTTGAAGCCACACTGTTCTGCTTCTGTCCTGTGCTCCTGTTAACTGCTCTCTCATGCAGCCCTCTGTCCTGCCCTGCATTTGTTTATGATACACATGAGGCATATGAACTTTTTAAAATTCTTCAAATTTTTATTTGAATGGAGGGGGAGGTGGTAAGATGGAAACTGACAGCAAAAAGGAATGGCAGAGTTTTTTAAGGCAAGAAACATTCCATATCTCGTCTGTAATGGTTACAAGTGTCTTTTTTCCCCAAAAATTTATTGAACTATTTAACTATACAAAAATTAATACATTTACTGTATGTAAATTATACCTTAGGGAATGTTTGCCTAAAAAGTTTTTAAAAACCTGCTTACTTAAAATATTTCCTTTTTCGCTATAGAATATTAACCCATCATCTTGGTCTAAATAAAAAGAATGCTGGTTGTTCTGGAGAAATTGAGATCTGTGGCTTATCTGTACAATTGTCTCTAAATTGGCAGTGTGCTTATCCAGTGTACAGGATGATTTATTGGTGTGAAAATTTGAAGTCCCAATGTAAGCCACCTCAAATGTGCCTCAATGGTATACTGATTATTTTGAATTAAAGTTAGTTAAGAAACGGTCAATGCAAGGGGAGACACTCTGATGCTTTTTTCTGTCTCCCTGAAAGTAAGAAACAAATCTCTTCATGGCACCACCTGCATCTAGGGGTAAAAGGACACCCTTGTCCCTAGAGACAGGGAATTCAAGCGAGAAACTCATATAAACAAATCTTGTTATTTTTTGTGTTTCTACCCCAAACCCCGACTCCACTTAGATTTTTTACTAATTGACCATCTAAAGCCTAAATTTCTTTGTGCTGTTTATTACAAAGTTCCTGTTTTTTCATCTAAAAAGTATTAAAGCACCTACTTTGGCCAGTTGTTTAAATCTCATTTCTATAAGACTTCTATGCTTGTGTTTAAATTGCCTTGTGTAAATTTTATTATTAGTCCAGCCACAAGAACTCAAGATGGGTAGAGCAGAAATTTCCCCATCCTACACAAAAACAATAACAGTAGAATTTCTATGTATATATGATTATATCCCATTCTTTGCAATTCAATTTTTGAAAGTGTCATAATGAAAATGAATATTAAAATGTACAAATAAAATACACATGTTGCTTGTACATGAGGATGAAACATTTTCAGAACTTGAAGACTTGAACTAGATGATAATACTGCACTGTAATATATATTTATTCAAAATTTAAAAATATCTGATTTTGTGGGTATAAACCCAAATAGATTAACTAATAGCAGATGTTTTTGTATATAGCTAAAACCTGGAATTATTAAAGAGGCAGTTCACATCACATAGACACACGGATATGTATACAAATGCACATATGCACACGCACACATGCACAAGCACATGAGTTGTTTCCTAAGCAAAACTGAAGCACAATCATTTATAAATGGCACAATCCAAATTAACTTTTCTGTTCTGTTCTTTCCTTCCTCTCTTTTTTCCTTTCTCCCTTCCTGTTTCCCTCCTTTCCTTCCTTCCTTCCTTCCTTTTTTCCTAGCATTCATTGGCTTAAATATTTATCATTTTTTTTCTGTGTATAATAAAACCTGCTGCTAGAAAAGTAAGTCAGGAATCTCTCTGTCCTTATTCCTAAGTTATGTGCACCTTGCAGTTTATTATACAACTGGTTATTTCATACTATTTCAGATATCAAGACTGTCTTTAGGACAGAAGAGAAAACTTTAAGTATTAAAGCTTAAGGGTTGCAGATTTTTCCACTGTGCTTGGCTTTCTTATCATGCACTTATGTTCTTCTATTGACTCCTTAACAGATCATATTGATTACCATCTAACATCCCTCACTTCTTCTCTAGTAATATGATATATAAATTTAAGACCAAGAAAACTGGTATCTTAATAAAAGTTTTATGTATTCTCAATAAAGTAATTCTAAATATTCAGAGGAACAAGAATTATATCATTAAGAACAGATAAAAGATGTTACCATATTATTGAATTCAGATTTCAAATAATAAAAAAAGTTTGTTTCTGCTATAACAGCTCACCATTGCATTATGAGACAGCAGATGTCCCACCAGAAAAGCTATAAAATGTTTCCATTTATTCCTTCTTCCTGTTCCTTATAATACAAAGATTGACAAATATATCTACCTCTTTAGCAATCCAACATTGCTCTCACACAGCAAGCTCCACCTCTTAACAGAAGGGACAATAACTTTTTATTTCCACCTTTGTTGTTAAATATCTCTTCTCTGAAGACAGACCTCTTAACATTTGAAAACAACAACCAATTTGTGATGCAACAGCGACTGCACTCTGGGAATTCTAAGGCTAACTAAACTGTAGAACTCTTTTATAGGGAATTTTTAGAATGCCAACAAGATTGAAGTATTAGGGTAGAGATATCCTAGGTGTAAATACTCAAATATCAGTTAAAGGAACATGGTCTCTCTATTGGAATCTAAAATTAACATTCCATAAGTGACAAAATGATGGAATAATGAGAATATTTATTAGGTCTGAATGAATAGAAAGTCAAGGGAGGTTTATATTTTATACTGTAATTCAAAAAAGAGAAAACTAGTGTTCAGTTCAGTTCAATTCAGTAGCTCAATCGTGTCCGACTCTCTGCGACCCCATGAATCGCAGCATGCCAGGGCTCCCTGTCCATCACCAACTCCCGGAGTTCACTCAGATTCACGTCCAGAGAGTCAGTGATGCCATCCAGCCATCCCATCCTCTGTCATCCCCTTCTCCTCCTACTCTCAATCCCTCCCAGCATCAGAGTCTTTTCCAACGAGTCAACTCTTCGCATGAGGTGGCCAAAGTACTGGAGTTTCAGCTTCAGCATCATTCCTTCCAAAGAAATCCCAGGGCTGATCTCCTTCAGAGTGGACTGGTTGGGTCTCCTTGCAGTCCAAGGGACTCTCAAGAGTCTTCTCTAACACCACAGTTCAAAAGCATCAATTCTTAATGGCACTGAGCCTTCTTCACAGTCCAACTCTCACATCCATACATGACTACTGGAAAAACCATAGCCTTGACTAGACTGACCTTAGTCGGCAAAGTAATGTCTCTGCTTTTGAATATGCTATCTAGTTTGGTCATAACTTTTCTTCCAAGGAGTAAGCGTCTTTTAATTTCATGGCTGCAATCACCATCTGCAGTGATTTTGGAGCCCCAAAAAATAAAGTCTGACACTGTTTCCACTGTTTCCCATGTATTTCCCATGAAGTGATGGGACTAGATGCCATGATCTTCGTTTTCTGAATGTTGAGCTTTAAGCCAACTGTTTCACTCTCCTCTTTTACTTTCATCAAAAGGCTTTTTAGTTCCTCTTCACTTTCTGCCATAAAGGTGGTGTCATCTGCATATCTGAGGTTATCGATATTTCTCCTGGCAATCTTGATTCCAGCTTGTGTTTCTTCCAGAAAATCCAAGGTATATAAAGAAAGAAAATAATGTGGTCAAGTAGATAGTAACTTTGTTAGATTCAACATAACTTCTTGTGACAAAGGGATAGGCAAGGAGAAAATAAATGATGGTCACAAAGCCTCCTTTAAGTAATCCTTCTAAAGAAAAAGAACTGCATGTTGTAGGACTGATTAAAACCTCAGAGGAGATGTCCTCCATACAGAACCTATTTAGTCTTCATATTTTCTGTTTTTCATTTTAAGTTTTGCTAAAGCAATGATGGGGGTTTCCCAGGTGGCACAATGGTAAAAAATCCCTGCCTATGTAGAAGACACGGGTTAAATTCCTGGGTTGGGAAGATGCCCTGGAGGAGTAAATGGGAACCCATTCCAGTACTCTTGCTTGGAAAACTCCATGGACAGAGGAGCCTGGTGGGATACAGCCCAAGGGACCACACAGTCAGAGATAACTGAGTGACTGAGCATGCACATCAATGATGTAGAGCTATTTATTTTTCAATTTAATATTATTAAGCAGAAGACAACATAATTTAAACTTTAGTAGATTTGATTTTGTTTTAAAGAGACAGATTTTGTATTTAAAAAATTAAAATACTAACCACATATTTTAAACATAAAAACAATGCATAATCAAACATATTTCATTCTAACTTATAATCAGTTCAGAAAAAAAGAGGTGGGAGGAATGACAAATGGGAAAAGTAATAAAGAGATACACAAAGCTGTGAACATAAAAATAAAGAGGAAGCGGAAATTAAGGAATAACTATACATGCAGATGCAGCCATGAAATTAAAAGACGCTTACTCCTTGGAAGGAAAGATGACCAACCTAGATAGCATATTCAAAAGCAGAGACATTACTTTGCCAATAAAGGTCCGTCTAGTCAGGCTATGGTTTTTCCAGTGGTCCTGTATGGATGTGAGAGTTGGACTATAAAGAAAGCTGAGCACCAAAGAATTGATGCGTTTGAACTGTGGTGTTGGAGAAGACTCTTGAGAGTCTCTTGGACTGCAGGGAGATCCAGCCAGTCCATCCTAAAGGAGATCAGTCCTGGGTGTTCATTGGAAGGACTGATGTTGAAGCTGAAACTCCAATACTTTGGCCATCTGATGCAAAGAGCTGATTCATTTGAAAAGATCCTGATGCTGCAAAAGATTGAAGGCAGGAGGAGAAGGGGACTACAGAGGGTGAAATGGTTGGATGGCATCACCAACTTGATGGACATGGGTTTGGGTGGACTCTGGGAGTTGGTGATGGACAGGGAGGCCTGGTGTGCTGCGATTCATGGGGTCGCAAAGAGTCGGACACGACTGAGCGACTGAACTGAACTGAACTGAATACATGAAAAGACTGTATTAGGAAAATAAGAAATTAATATGAAAGGATAGAAAGGCATAAAATGTATATTCTGAAAATCACATATTCAAGTAGACAACAGATAAAAGAAAGTTCTCTTTTCAAAAAAAATTAAAATATGCAGAAAAACACGTGGGAAGAAAAATTTCCATCTTGGGGTACATTACAATCTTTATTGCCACAAAAGACTTTTTTAAATATTATTTTTTCATAACTATAGACATAATCAGGGACCTTGCTTCCTAATGTTTGCCACAATACTTAAAATAAAATTAACTTGATTATCTAACTAGTCCTCATAACAGAGATTTCGTATTATTGTTGGTAAAAAATGATAATTTTAGACAATCTTATGAATTAAAGTCATGAACCATGCTTTATTTTAGTGTTAGATGCAATGCCTCTGCTTTTATGTTATCTAGTTGGTCATAGCAAGATCCAATGGAACATGATCTGCATTGGAAGACTGAGACATGTTAGACATTCTGAGTTGCACATGTGTCAATGCCATCTGCTGTTGGTTGTGTCATTTCTTAGCTCTTCTAAGTGATGCAACATAATTCTTTTATGTTTCATGGCTGCAGTCACCATCTATAGTGATTTTGGAGCCCAAGAAAATAAAGTCTGTCACTGTTTGCACTGTTTCCCCATCTGTTTGCCATGAAGTGATGGGACCAGATGCCATGATCTTTGTTTTTTGAATACTGAGTTTTAAGCCAACTTTTTCACTCTCCTCTTTCACTTTTGTCAAGAGACTCTTTAGTTCCTTTTTGCTTTCTGCCATAAGGGTAGTGTCATCTGTGTATCTGAGGTTATTGATATTTCTCCTGGCAATCTTGATTCCAGCTTGTGCTTCATCCAGCCTGGCATTTCACTTGATGTACTCCACATATAAGTTAAATAAGCAGGGTGACAATATACAGCCTTGACGTACTCCTTTCCCAGTTTGGAACCAGTCTGTTGTTCCATGTCCAGTTCTTATTGCTTCTTGACCTGCTGTATCAGGAGCCAGATCAGGTGGTCTGTTATTCTCATCTCTTTGAGAATTTTCCACAGTTTGTTGTGATCCACACAGTCAAAAGCTTTGGCATAGTCAATAAAGCAGAAGTAGATGTTTTTCTGAAACTCTCTTGCTTTTTCCATGATCCAATGGATGTTGGCAATTTAGTTTCTGGTTCCTCTGCCTTTTCCAAATCCACCTTGAACTGGAAGTTCACGGTTCACATACTGTTGAAGCCTGACTTGAGGAATTTTGAGCATTACTTTGCTGGCGTGTGAGATGAGTACAATTGTGCAACAGTTTGAACATTCTTCACCATTGCCTTTCTTTGGGGTTAGAATGAAAACTGACATTTTCCAGTCCTGTGACCAGTGCTGAGTTTTCCAAATTTGCTGGCATACTAAGTACAGCACTTTCATAGCATCATCTTTTAGGATTTTAAGTAGCTCAACTGGAATTCCATCACCTCCACTAGCTTTGTTCGTAGTGATACTTCCTAAGGACCACTTGACTTTGCATTCCAGGATGTCTGGCTCTAGGTGAGTGATCACACCCTTGTGGTTATCTGGGTAATGAAGATGTGTTTTATATAGTTCTTCTGTTTATTCTTGCCACCTCTTTTTAATATCTTCTGCTTCTGTTTGGTCCATACCACTTCTGTTCTTTATTGTGCCCATCTTTGCATGAAATGTTAATAAATAATACATTCATACATTTTAAATTTAATTATTTAAAAATAATCTGTACAGTGAGGAGATCTCCTTCCCATCTTAATTCTCCTGTGTCCATTTCTCCTCACATCTCACAGCCCATTTTGCATTTTACAAGAGAATGTGCTAAGACATAGACTTTCAATTTCATGTTAGAATGTCATAAAATCATCAAAAAGTTCACAAGAGTATAGCATGAAAATCAAACTTTCAAATGAATGATTTAGTATATTATATTTCTTTAGATATAATGTATAAGCATGAAAATGCAAGGTAAGTGTTGGACTTGAATATTTGTGTCAAATGTTAGCACTCAAGGACTCCAAACAAGATGTAGAATGTTTCCTTCATTCATTCCAGAAAATCTCTTTGTAATCTTTGTCATTCTCTTCTGCAAATACTACCATAGTTAGCAACCACTTTCTAATTTCTAACATCATAGACTAGTTTTGCTTTACCTTAGGTTTTATCAAAATGGAATCACATGACATGTATTCTTTTTTATCTGGCTTCTATCTCAGCATTAAGATTTTAATGTTCATGCATGTTGCATTATCTGTGTGTGTAGAATCCAAAGGTTTTATTACTTTTCTTCATTTATGGTCATTTCCATTAACATTCTAATGTAAATCATTTTGTCCATAAGTTTCCATTTCTCTTGGCTAACCACTTACGAGTAGGATCTCCAGATCCTAAGGTAGATGTAAACTAGCAACATATGAGAGAGTTCAAGTTCCTTCATTAGCTGACCAACGTTTGCTGTAGTGTGTTAATCGTGCCTTTTTTTGTATTTCTGATGCTTGGACACCTTGGGCCCTGCCAACCCCAGAGAGTCTGTGCCTCCCAGAGTTCTCCCATTCCTACAGATAATGAATGACTTACCTGCAAAGCCACCTTTCATATGCAAATCAACCAATTTAGAACCCAGTATTTCAGCTGCTTCCTTTGTCAGGCTCTCACAGTTCTGATCCACTGGGCAACCAAGTCACATATATGAAAGTGTCTGGTGTCTAGGATGTTATATATACATGGGGGTACTACATTTTTGTTGCCTTCTGAGTTTTACTGAGGCAAATTTATGCCTGTTCTGCAGAGTGGTGAGAGTGTGCTCTGTCTGAACACATGGTCACATGCCATTTCCCAGATGACTAATGATGTGCATCTTCCCACGAACATAACGATCATTTGTGTATTTCTTTTCTGAAGTGTCTGTTCCAATCTTTTTGGGGTGAGGGGTTGTGCTTAGTGGCTTGCAGGATCTTAGTGCCCCAACCAAGGATCCAACAGGGGCCCCCTTCAGTAGGAGCCCTAACCCACTGGACTACCAGGGAAATCCCCATTTAAATCTTTTTACTTGTTTTTCATGAGGAAAGTGATTAGGAGTGATTAGGAAATCTCAAATTTCCTTCCCAGTGTATAATTTGCTTATTAATTTCATAATGGTATATTTTGATGAACAGTGATTTTTTATTTCTTAAGGTTTAATTTATCAGTTTTATGATCACAGCTTCTTTTGTGCTATTTAAGAAATCATTGCTTATCCCAAATATGAAAAAAAAAAAACCTCTTCTATGTTTTCTCCTAGGAACTTTATAGTTCTAACTGCTACATTTAGATCTATGATCCAACTCCAAATTAATTTTGTGTGTGCAGTGAGCTTGATGTCCAAGCTCATTGTTTTCCATACATGTATTAAGTTGCTCTAGCGTTATTTGTTTGAAACTTTTCTTTCTTGGTGAATTGTATATGTATCTTTGACAGAAATCGGTTTACAATTTGTGTGAGTCTGCTTCTGCCTACTCTATTTTGGGCCATCAGTCTGTCTTCACATCAATACCATACTCTCTTGGTTTGTATAGCTTTTTAATGAGCCGATCATGCTTATGTAATGAAGCCTCCATAAAAACCCAGAAGGATAGATCTTTGGTCCTTTTTGGAGAATTTCCATATCCCAGAAACAGACTACCTCCACATGCTCCTGTACCAGGCTCCAAGCTCCTTTGTTAAGAACTATACCCCATATATCTCTTCATCTGGTTGTTGATGCATATCCTTTGAAATCCTTTGTAACAAGTTGCTAATGGTGAGTAAATAGGTTTCCCCAAGTTCTGTGAGCTATTCTAACAAATTGAACCTGAGAAAGGGATTGTGGGAAGCTCTGATTTATAGCCAATCAGGCAGAAGCACAGATGACAACCTGGGCTTGTACCTGGCATCTCAAGTGGAGGTTGTTCTGTGGAACTGAGCAGTTGACCTATGGAATCTGATTCTGTTTCCAAGAAGATAGTGTCAGATTTGAGCTGAATTCTTGGACACCCTCCTGCAGTCCAGGAATTGCTTATTAGTGTGCAAAAGCTTCCACACAAATGTGGGGGCAGGGAACCTCACTATGACATCATAGGGAAAGCTTCCCGAAGCAAAGAACAGACGTTAAGTATCATTCCTTTCTATGTGCCTGAGGTGCACTGGATCTGGAGGAGATTACCTCCTCAATAAATAGAATCCAGATAAAGAAACCCTGGGATTATTTTAATCATTTATTTACACACATTCATTCCTGATACTGACAAGAACCTACTTCCCTCAAAATCTAATCATAGTATGTTATCAAAAACATATGACTAAAGCTCAAAGCTCCCAAAGTGCTCTTGCCCTTGGATGAAATGATCCTCTAGTTTTGAAATTTAAAAGTTCATTTAAATTTTAAAAATTGCATAAACACAAACATTACAATCTTTTACATTCTGAAGCATGGTCAGTAATTGGGTTCTGAGTGTTAGGGAATTAATTGATCACTAACAAATAATTCACTAAAGAATTCTCACTAGAGAGTTAAAGAAAATTATGGAAATTATAGGTCTCTTTCATTTATATCTTAAAAAGAAACATAAAATTTGATTTAATAGTAAAGAACATTTAATTATAGTGCTAACAAAAGCAGCACACTACTAATTTAACTTTAACATAAATGGCAGAATAAGCAAATACAGAAGACATAAAGACTGACAAAAGAGGTGATCTTTAAAAAACATCACACAGCTGGTTGTCTATCAATTCCAATCAACCTAGAATCCCTTTCCTCCAAGTCTGTTTTCACCTTGGAGGGTGTAAGGAGACTGACTTTAAAAACTACTAGCTGACTAGCAACTTCTTCGGAGAGAGGAGTCTCACATAGTAATCAAACTACACTCAGCTATGAATTTATAAAATTTATTTCCAACATGTGACAAAATCTTGACTCCTGTCACCAATACTGTTGAGTGGTTACCACCTGGCATGAGTTGAAACGGCTTATATGAATAAACCCTCACTTTCCATTCTGGAAAGAGGAAGAAGATAAAGGAGTAAATAATCTATTTTTCCAGTCCCAGGAAGATGGTTTACCAAACATCATCCCACTGGACTAAGACTGAAACATGATAATAATATTTAATTAGGTCACTTGGAGAAGAAAATGGCAACCCACTCCAGTATTCTTGCTTGGAAAATCCCATGGACAGAAGAGCCTGGTGGGATACAGTCCCTGGGGTCACAAAAGAGCGGGACACGACTTAGCAACTAAATGAAAACATAGTCTCTTGAAACTACTCATATTCATATACTAGCCACTTACTTCTTTGTATTCATGGTGGACACATCTCCCAGATCTTATTAGTTTTATTATTTCTCGACATACATTCTCCTCAGAGCCAAACCCTCTCCAGAAAAGTCTCAATAAACAATTAGTGAAAATGTGTGTTTTATCAGATCATTATATCTTAAATTCTGATAGTGATCCGCCAGAAATTTCAGAGAAAATGTGAGTAAATTTATCTCCATCCTAATTTCTTTATTTTTTTCACCAATTAGAGGGAAAACCTAGTGGGATTTAAGACCTCAGAAAAAAGGAGGTAGCAAAAGCAGCAATACTACTGCAAATACTTCCCTCTTCAGGACAAAAACCCTCAGAAGGACTCTAGAAAATGCCATTAATCTTTCACTTCTCTTTACATAAAATGTATCGGTCGACCAGCTTCCTCATGGCCATTTTTACTTCCTTGTTTCGCAGTGTGTAGATGATGGGATTAAGTAGAGGGAATATCACAGTATGGAACACAGACACCACTTTATCTAGGGAAAAAGAGTCAAATGGGCGAGCATAAATGTAGATGGATGGCCCAAACATTAGTACCACAATAGTGATGTGGGAGTAGCAGGTGGACATGGCCCGACTGGTACTCTCACCTGAACCTGAGTGCTTCTTGAGCATCACCAGGAGGAAGGCATAGGACATGAGAAGAGCAATGAAACACACCACAGAGATCAGACCACTGCTAAAGATCATCACTAACTCCTCGGGGAAGGTGTTGGCACAGGCAATCCGGACAACCTGTGTGATGTCACAGAAGTAACTGTCTAACTCATTAGGCCCACAGAAGGGAAGTCGAACAATGAGAGCTACCTGTATTGTAGAGTGAATGAAGCCCCCCAGCCAGGAGAAAGCCACCAGGATACAGCAGAGACGTCGATTCATGATGGTAGCATAGTGGAGGGGGCGGCAGATGGCAGCGTATCGATCAAAGGCCATCACCGTGAGCAGGAACATCTCTGAGGCCCCAACAAAGTGCAAGAAGAAGAGCTGAGCAATGCACCCACCAAACGAAATGACCTTCCTTTCCACAAAGAAGTCTACAAGCATTTTAGGGGCTGTGATGGAAGAGTACCAAATGTCAAGGAAGGCCAGATTAGCCAACAGAAAATACATGGGTGAAGTCAGATGTGGGTCAAGCCTGATGGTGCAAATAATAAGAATATTTACTGGAATAATGAACAGGTAGAAGGACAGAAATATAACAAATAGTACTAGTTGCACTTCCCGAGCCTGGGATAGGCCAGTGAGAACAAACTCTGTCACCCTGGTGTAATTTGCAGTTTCCATTTCTTCACTTTTTTTCATAATATGGCTATGAAAAATAAAGAAATTGTTATTACTCCAAATAGCATTTAACCTGAGTTACATCAACACTTTAAAAATCATCAAATCTGGTCTGCCATTAAGAGATTGTACTAGCATAAGTTTAGTTGCCTGATTTTATATTGTATAAACCAAGATAAGGAAAGAGTAAGTGATGATCTGAAAATTGGAAACATTGAAGCCATACAAAATATATCATATATCTGACCCCAAAATATCAACTTCTTAGTGGTATTTCTATTTTTTATGAAACTCAGAAATGCACTAATCCTTCCCCTGAACATCTACTATAGTTAGCAATATGTGCAGCTGCTTCCAAGTTTAGCCAAATTTTAGACTGGTAATAAAAGATGCAACCTGTTCTTTGTAGATTTTTGTGGTTGTTGTTGCTGTTAATGATGATATGAAATCTGATCGATTTGGAAACTTGGGCTTGTAGTCTAATATTGGGTGTGCTGATCTGATGCTATTTTAGTTATAAACCATCAAAGAGATGCCAGGGCTTCAAGTTTAGTGAATGGATATTTTTTTCCTTTAACCAAAACTTAGAGAACTTAACCCTTGGTTATATGTAAACAACCACAAAATACAATGCAGGGCCCTATGTGAAAATTTTTATGCGGATTACTCCATTGGCCATGCATTTTATCCCGTTCAGATAGTTAAGAAGAAAATGTAGTAATTAAGAAATGGATATGCTTGCCACCCAAGCTGACCCATTCTGTCATTTCAAGCTGGCAGTGGGAATAAGATTATTGATAAAATTTTTCTTAAGGCCTAATGTTGAACCTGTTTCTACTGCATCTAACAAAACCACCAAATAAAACTAAGACAATAATTTACTTTACCAAATATGCTTCCTCTTTTAAGTAATGTAAAAACTGCCACACCAAAGTAACAATTTCTTGTGAACAACAACCAGTGCTAAAGAGTTGCTTCTGTTCTACTGATGTGCTGTTTTATAGCATTGCCTTTCCTCAGGAAGTACATATATATAAAGGTTAGGGTTCGAGAAAAACAAATAGATACCACAGTGTCTGTGCACTAAAGCTTGTGTATAATATTAACCAAAGAAATTCAGTGTTTCCACCGTGGAACCTACAGCCTCAACTCATGCATAATTTTAACAAATACAGACTTCCAAATGTGTTTTAAAAGCATTTTATTATAATGAAGGGATGGTTCATTACAAGTGAACACCTCTCCCCTCACATTCCCTTAAAAAACAGTGTTTGCAAGGAATTTGACACAAGAGGCAGAAAAACAAAAACACCAAGGGAGGTCAGTGGAATTATTAAGTATTTAGTAAAGGGGAAATATTCTGACATTCATGAATAGCCCAGTATGGATCCTCAGTGAGTTAATTAATCATGTAAAGTAAGATAGGAACATTTAAAATTCCATTTAGAAATATTTTAATTAAAAGATAGATGATGCTGCCAGTTTTCAATCCTCAACTTTCTTAAAAGAATGGTTATTCAGAATGACATATTTCCTAGGATTTTTGAAAGCCACAGTGTTACTGTACTTACTTGGAGAAGGTGCCTGGTAGCCTCTAAAAGCATAAAAAAACAAATAATTGTAAGTCCACAGCATACTATTCATCTATTACTCACTGATAAGTCAGCTCTGAGTTTCCAACAATCAAAAGTGTCTCTATCCAAAGCATCCAGAAACTTATAATTACTTAGTTTACTTGGATATTTTGCTAATATGGTATGCCATTTTCAAACATGTGGAATGATTATTTGCTCTTAATAAAATAACTGCCCTCTTGTTACTAAAAGTAAACGAATATTTCAATGCAGTATATACTATTACAAGACAATAAGTATTTTTAATTTTCAAGGGGACACTGATATAATTCTGATTTTTGTCACACAGGTCACGCTTTCCTCCTCTGTCATACTCTGTACCTATCCCATCAAAAAGAATAGAAAATGCCACTGATCTAGAAAGAATCTGGGTGAATGTGTGTTGATGTACTGGAAAGCCAAACATACTTCTGGTATTATGAAATAGAAAGGATTATTTCACCAGAAAAAAAAAAGTGTTAAAGAGATTTATTTTTGTACCTCAATGTCTGATATATGACATAAAATTAGAAACTAATAATATACACCTCATGAAGATAACTTACCTGACTTATTCCTTGGGGGAAAAAAAATAACAAAGCATTTCATCCTTCCTCCCTCCTTGGTAAATGCCTATCTCCTCCACTACTTACAACCAGCAAGTTACCAAACTCCTTACTCCCCAAGCCAGCACTCAGCCGCTACTCATAAAACACAAACACACATGCAGCAGTCTATCAAGGACGAACCAACATATATGTACCCCACATGAACACGGCCATGGCCTAAATATTATAAATCCCACAACAGTGCTGACCCTGGGCTGTATTTGTGATTTGTGCTGTGTGCTCAGTCCACTGTTTTGTCCAACTCTGTGACGCTATAGACTGTACCCGCCAGGCTCCTCTGTCCACGGGATTCTCCAGGCAAGAATACTGGAGTGGGTTGCCGTGCCCTCCTCCAGGGGATCGTCCCAGCTCAGGGATCGAACCCATGTCTCCTGCGTCTCCTGCATTACAAGTGGATTCTTTACCTCCTGAGCCACCAGGGAAGCCCACATTTGTGATTTAATGTGTATCAAAGCAAAACTTCACACATGACATTGAAAGCTCTGTCTCAAAATGTGTAACTTCTCTGTCATTTCTATAAAGTGCTCACTTGTTTACTCAACAAATATTTAGGGAATATTGACTACTTGTTAACACAGGAGAAGACAACAGTTTACAAAGGAGACTTTCTGCCTCATTGAGCTTCCATTTAAGAAATATATACAGATAATAAATTAGTGAACAAACAATGAGTAAATGAAAGAAATATAAATAAGTAAAAATAAAATAAATATCACTATTGATAAAAGACGTAAATAAAAAGGGAATTGTGGTTAAATAAATGATGGTGGCATGTGGTAATGTGTAGTGGTGGCTTTCTTTAGGAAAGATTCTCTGAATTGGTGGCATTTCAATTAAATATGAAATTCAGGAGAAAAGTATTTTAGGAATAGAGAACAACGTATATAAAGAATGTGGCAAAAAAGAGTTTCTGTGGACTCTAGAAGACCTGTAACTGGTCGAAGTACAAACAGAATAAAGAGACTAGACAAAGACCAAGCATTTGAGTCCTTGTTAAGGAACTGGATTTGAGCAGCTTCCAATATATTTTAGAGTAAAATCTAGAGAATGGCTGATTGCTTTGTGAGTAAATTGAATAGAATTGCATGCAGGAAAAATATTGTGGTTTAATCTTTAAGTTTAATCTTCAACAGGTATTTAGAGAAATGAATTGCCTCTTCAGAAAATATTTAAGATAGGCAGCTGGCAGGATTTAATGTTCAATTGTACGTTATTGCCACACCACCAAAGTCAGCTGGAATGTGAGCACCATAATGACAACCTTTTTTAAAAAATGTATCTTTATATCTTTTATGTCTGAAATGAGATTCATCTAGCACAGTCTAGGTTCTTAATAAAATTTGACTGTCTGCCAAAAATACTTTAGAAGTGTTGTGTCACACTCTAAAAAATCTTGGGATTGTGCCAATAAAATCCAGAACAAGGAATTATGTTTGTGGGGAATTCTTGGAGGGAAATTCTTAGGGTAATCCATGGAGATTGAGTCAGGACATTTCTTTCTAAAGCCACCATTTAAGAGGGGTTAACGATTCCAAGCCAATAAGTTCTTACTCAGAGCAGCTGGTCAAAAGGGTTTTATTTCATTCTACATTCACCCATTTATACATCCTAAGCTTCTGGATGCAAGCCTGCTTGTTTTTTCTTGGGGGGGGGGGGCGGTGCAGGGGAGGAGTTTTTTAAAATATAAAAGTTTGATACATTAAGGTGTCCTAGATTTGATATACATATACACAGTGAAATGATAACTACGGTCAACCTATTGAATCCATAATCACTTCCACATTATTACCATTTTTCCTGTGATGGGAGCACCTGAAATCTATTATGTTAGCAAATTTCCAATATTCCAATATAGCACTATTAACTATAATCATCTTGTGCATTGGATCTCTAGACTTATTTATTCATTCTACATAACTGCAACTTTGTACATTTTGACCAGTATCTATTTCTCCCAACTCCTACCTCTGATAACTACCGTACTATTTTTAAATGGATAAAGTTATGATTTGTGCTTATACATCTATACACACGTTATTCAGTGTCCTACCATTTATTTTGCAGGGATGAAACTGGAGGAGGTTATATTAAAGAACATAAGCCAGGCAAAGACAGAAAAAATATTGCATAATCTTATCTGTAGAATCTTTAAAAAGTCTGCTCCTCCTTTAACAGTATCTTGTGAATTTCCATTCTGTGTTTACTCTGCAGGGATGAAGTATCTGGAGGGTGACTTTGGATACCTAGGGTACAGAGGCCTCTATCAGTGGGTGAACTGTGAACTCTCCTCAAGGGAGCAAATGCTTTGGGAAAAACAATAATCTGTGAAGAATTTCTTTGTTACTAACAATATAATGTTCATTCATGTACCTAGCCAAGCTCTCTATAGCCACAAGGAGAATACTTGTCAATTTAACTAACTCTTTCACATAGATCTTGAAATAGGATTAAATAACTCAAGTTACACTCATACTAGAGGCTTAAAAGAAATTAGCTATCATCTACAACCATTGTCCATTCTCTTTGCTTACTCTGTGAGTAAAGTCACCTATCCTAGCCCGTCTTGATATCACAACTGAAAGCTTTCAGATTGTACTTCAATAGCATTGAGTAGAAGGATTATGCTGTCACTGAGCTCCTGTATTTTTCTTCTGCAGATGAAAATAGCCCATCTTCATGGCTTAGTGGAATGTTCACTTAAAAGGGAAAACTATTCATAAAATTTCTTATGATTAATTGAAAACCATTGAAAAAGGTACTTTATCTCAAACTTGCTGATTAGCAGGTTGTGGAGCAGAGCTTTCACTTTATTGAGCCATCAAGCTAGTTGCATGAAGGTAAGTACTACTAGATATTTAGAAACCCCACCTGAGTAAGATCTATGTTAGAGCACAACATTCAAGGAACGAGGAATCAAGTCATTATTTAAAGGCTCTTTGTCTTTATAAAAGCCACCAAAATCTGTGTGATGTTGGAAAGGTCATCAACCTCCGTTATGTCAGTTTTCCTAACAACATAATGAACAGTAGAATTTTAAGAAATCTTCTAGCTCTATAATCGTAAGATTCTCTGAAAATAAAAGTAGATTGAAAGTAAAGGTCCCAGAAAAGTTAATTAACAACTTTTTGTGGTTGACACTTTGGATAATGCAATCTTTCTGAACATATCCACATATAAAACAAATGAATTAATTTCTCCTATTTCCCAGATATCAAGCTCAACTATCTTCTTCTATAAGATAGTAAAGAGGTCAAAAATTTTCCATATAGATGGGTATGTGGAGACCAAGTTCCTGAGTCTCATAATTAAACCAGTAGCAGAAAATACCAAGATGTACTTATTTCCTATATACTCTGTTGCCCACAGTAAAACTTTAGAGTCAGAGAATGGCTGATCTCAGTATGAGTGTTTTGAGGATTATTTGCTGCTTGAGCATTTCTCGATAATAGATTTACATACAGAGCATCAGTGCTTTGTGACCACTTACTAGCTCCTGGTGATCCTGAATGACTCACTTCACTCTGCCTGAAATGCCCAATGGTGCAATGGAGATAATAATCATATCTTGCT
Organism: Ovis aries; assembly: GCF_016772045.2. Lineage (NCBI taxonomy): Eukaryota > Metazoa > Chordata > Mammalia > Artiodactyla > Bovidae > Ovis > Ovis aries. The sequence goes on along the minus strand of NC_056060.1, from coordinate 25,460,620 downwards.
CATAGGTATTATTATAGATTAATGAGCTAATATATACAAAACTCAGAAAAATGTCAGGCAAATAGCTCACGAATTATTATTCATTATTGCTGTTGCTCTCATTGTTATATTTCCCTAGCAAAATAGCAAGTTCAGTATTATCATCCTAATATTTGATTCCTGAAGTAGTATCCTTAACATCTGTTTATACTTCTCTATTCCCAGCTACCATCCTTGGGCCTGGAAGACTAAGATCAAGTCTAGAAAATAGCTTAGAGAGGACAAGAACATCTGATTTCTAGATGCTACCATCTCCTCAGACTACAGACCCTTGATACATCACTACTACTAAATCTACCAGCTATTCTCAGAAGGCCTTATTCCAAAACACCTGGAAGTTTGCATGAATAATTTCTAACAAGCGCCATAGAAATTTGGGCATCTATAGGAGTACTCTGATGAACAGAGTACTATTATCTATTGCATTGTAATTTTCAACTTGTATTCCGGCCAAAGTAAACAGAAACTCTGATCCTCTTGAGGTCATGAAGCATGTCTCATTATACATCTCTCTAGTGCTTTAGATTACTCCTAGCACACTAAGGTCTTTAGTAAATGTTTATTGAATAAATAAATGAATGATTAAATCAATTTTAAGTAAATACATCAATGACTTATTAAGAAAAATTGTCAAAAATTTCCAAATCTAATTGTTTTATTAACTCATTTGGTGTTTTTTGATTCTGCTTCATGATTCCTGGCTTTGTTTCCTAGAGTCTTCTTTTGAGATTAAGAATCTCAAAAGAATTCATCTCTGAGAATCTTCTCTGAAAGTAAGAATGGTTGATCCTGTAGGTAGGAGGTGACCAAAGTGTCTTCTCAGTGCCCCACTGAGCCTTTAGTTTGGGAGATCAAGCAAAAGACATTGTTTGTCCAAGTCCATGCTTAAGATCTGGTCTATATGACCACCATGTTTTCCCTAAGATATTTCATTACCTGAGGCTTTCTGCTTCTTACCACTGTTCTCTGAATATTTTACTTAATCGTCCCAACCATTATATTCACCCCAGTGTCTCAAAAACATAGTGGTTTATGCAATTATTCCAGCACCATTTTTCTACCTACCAATCAGAGGTGCCAGTCTTGGTGTAGTCAGGAACTACAGACGGGAGAGAAGGTGCCTCTTTCCCCATTCACAACAGAAAGCTTTGTCTTCTGTATTTTGGTGTATGTCAGTTCCTTCCTTGATGTAACAATGAGCTAACTATCACTGCAGGTTGTGACTAAGAAAACTGATTCTCGGGAGGCCAGGGCCAGCCAGCTAGGAATCAAAACCCTGAGGGAATAATTTAAAAGTTGATGTGTATTTCACCCAAAAAGCATGGAAACACAACTTCTGAATTGCCCACACCAAGTAAAATGGCTAAGGATCAGAAGTGGAAAATGTTGTGATGTGTGATATGCTAGAGTATGACATTCATTTCTAATTTTACTATTCTATAGAACTATATCACTTACAGATACTGGATCATTAGGAAAACAGGGACCTGTCCAAACCATTATTAATACTACATAATTTGCTTGAACAGTTTATCCATGTTTGCACTGAGGACCTTAAGTGATAACTCTATAACATTTCTAACTTTATTCAATGTCTTCGATATATGTTTAGTGCTAATCTATTAAACACTACTTGTCAGCCACTGTACTAGGCACCAGGTATACAATGATTAACAAGAGAGAAACTGCCCTCATTTCTCTAAATAAGTTGATTATGAATCCTTAAATACTTGTATCACTCACCCAGAAATGTTCTATGATAAATAACATTAGGTTCTATCTAAATTTTATTCCATCAGCCTGATTGCTATCTCATCTTTCTCAGAATGTTTTCCCAAAATTATCTTCATATTATACTCTCAATAACCATACTTGATGTTTGTGTAGTGAGGATGACAGATTTATGTTTTAATTTTTAAAAAATACATCCTCACTGATCTGGGGATTCTTCCACAAACTGTTGAAGATTTAAATTGGAGATGAAAAGACACAGGGCTTAAAATATAATTTGTTCTGAATGGCCTCAAAGGACAAACAGAACAAACATGTATTTTTAGAGAGGTTAAACACAGAAATTTTCAAACACTTTGTTTTAAATAGTTGAAAAACACTTCACTTTCTTCCAAGTTTTTAGTAATGGTACATGAAGATATGAAATAATAAAAGTGTCAGGTTACCTATAAATTCTGACAAAAACAAAAGATCACAAAAATAGTAGAAAAAAAAATGCTTCTTTCCATCTTTTTTTTTTTTTTTTTCAGAAGGCTTCCTAACTCCACTTCACTGCACAAGTTAATATCTCTTAGAACTTAATTATTCTTATCTGGGAACTAGAGATGCTAAGAACGTATAAAATTGTTATGAAGTAAAATTGAAAAGCCATATGTCACAAGTCCAGCACAGAGTCTGGTGCATATTAGAAGCATAAATTGTAACCATGACAGTGAAAAAAACAAAAGAAATAATGAGAGTGTCAATAAGGCTAACAGATAATGTATTCCAAATTCAAGTGAGAATAAACATTGATTAACAAGAAAACACTGCCAATTGACTGTTAAAAATCTACCTAAATTTTAGCATGTGGCATGCCCTAGGACTGCTTCAAGAAATAGAGACCAGTTGAAGAGTTCATGGCAGTTGTCCTGGACCAGAGAACCTGAGTCATCATCCTCTTTCCCTTCCAAATGTTCTTTGAAGGAAAAACAATCACAGTAATGTAATTCCAGTGACAAATTAGGAAAAGTTAGAGGTAGATCATATCTCGTCTGTACAGGTATGGTGCCACAAACACAAGCTGAGGTAGGAAGGACTGCGACAGGAAGGCAGGCTGGAAGATTCATCTTTCTTGTGTCAGATTTGCTTAGCAATGAGTTCAACAGTTAAGGTAAGAGAAAGACAGATCAATAACAAAGTAGGAGTGTGCAAATTTAAATCATGTCAGTCCCTGGAAACTGGACTAGTTGCTAAAATTTGTTCTTCAGCTATATTTTTGAGAAGATTATAGAGACATCCAAGCAGGATATAGAGTCTAAGTACTTAAGTCTTTGTTTGAGACTGAATTAAAATAAAATAAGTAGTATGAGATTAATAGAAAAGCAATTAGAAACAATGGAAAGGAAAAGTGTGAAAGCTTAAACAAAAGACAATACATGTAGAAAAATGCTCTAAACAATTTTTTATTAAAAAGAAAGCTTTAGGTTTACATCATTATACAAGTAATTTAATGCCCACTTTTACAAATAGTATCTTTTATGTTATTGCTTTGGCTAAATATTCATACAAAGTTTGACTGACAAACATGAGAGTACATATCCATTTTCATTTCTAATTATATTTTCAGATTATAAAATTTGCAATATTTTAGCCAACTTTAGCATGAAAATTAATAAACAAACTGTATGCCCAATTTAAGAAGCACAGAGGACTTATATGACTAAATGACAATTTCTGCTAGAATACATGAATAATTTGAATAAATAGAGATAACATAGTCTTGAATAGACAAAAGTAATACTGAAAAATAATAATTTTTATTAATATATAAACAGTACAAAGCATATTGAACATATTTTGGGGATACTAAAATAATTATTATTTCAAGTCTGAAAAGAAATATACTAAAAAATCAAGATGTTTTGTAATGCCAAAAATAAACTATCATGGGGCATTGTCATCCAAGTAGAAAGAACTATTAAAGGAATAAATACAGTAATCTACCTGAGAAATAATAAAATTCAGTAGTCAGCACAATAGATTTTGGCCTCAAATTAAGTTGGAGATAACAAATAATTTAATAAGTTGTGTTGAAACAACTTGCTGACCACTTTTGAAAAAGTAAAATTAGATTTTATGCCTTATGTGTCCCTGCTCAGTCGCTTTAGTCTTGTCCAACTCTGTGACCCTATGGATTGTAGCCCACCATGTTTCTCTGTCCATGGAATTCTCCAGGCAAAAATAATGGAGTAGGCTGCCATGCCCTCCTCCAGGTAATCTTCCCCACCCAGAGATGGAACCTGAGGCTCCTGCATTGCAGGCAGATTCTTTACTGCTGAGTCACACGGGAAGCCCTTTATACCTTATATCTACATAAATATAAAAAGAGTTATATTTGATTAAGTTAAAGAAGTACTTTAAAACACTAAACAAAAGACAAAGTCAAAATTTTAAAAAATGTGTTGAGAAACTACCAATATTTCAGATAGGCTACTAGTAAAGTAATGCTCAAAATTCTCCAAGCCAGGCTTCAACAATACTTGAACCGTGAACTCCCTGATGTTCAAGCTGGTTTTAGAAAAGGCAGAGGAACCAGAAATCAAATTGACAACATCTGCTGGTTCATGGAAAAATCCAGAGAGTTCCAGAAAAACATATATTTCTGCTTTATTGACTATGCCAAAGCCTTTGACTGTGTGGATCACAATAAACTGTGGAAAATTCTGCGTGTGACTACAAGACCACCTGACCTGCCTCTTGAGAATCTGTATGCAGGTCAGGAAGCAACAGTTAGAACTGGACATGGAACAACAGACTGGTTGCTCATAGGAAAAGACTCTGATGCTGTATATTGTCACCCTGCTTATTTGACTTCTATGCAGAGTAATCATGAAATGCTGGACTGGAAGAAGCCAACTCGATGGACATGAGTTTCAATGAACCTCAAATATGGTGATGACACCACCCTGGCGGCAGAAAGTGAAGGGGTCACAAGATGTCTTGATGAAAGTTAGAGTGAAAAGCTGGCTTAAATCTCAACACTCAGAAAACGAAGATCATGGCATCTGGTCCCATCACTTCATGGCAAATAGATGGAAACAGTAGAAACAGTGTCAGACTTTATTTTGTCAAATCACTGCAGATGGTGACTGCAGTCATGAAATTAAAATTATTCCTTGGAAGGAAAATGACCAACCTAGATATATTCAAAAGCAGAAACATTACTTTGCCAACAAAGGTCCATCTAGTCAAGGCTATGGTTTGTGGTCATGTATGGATGAGTTGGACTGTGAAGAAAGCAGTGCACACGCACCTGCTTTAACTGTGGTGTTGGAGAAGACTCTAATTTTGGACTGAAGGAGATCCAACCAGTCCATTCTGAAGGGAATCAGCCCTCAGTATCTTTGGAAGGAATGATGCTAAATCTGAAACTCTCGTACTTTGGCCACCTCATGCAAAGAGTTGACTCATTGGAAAAGACTCTGATGCTGGGAGGGATTGGGGGCAGGAGGAGAAAGGGATGACAGGGAATGAAATGGCTGGATGGCATCACCAACTCGATGGACATGAGTTTGAGTGAACTCTGGGAGTTGGTGATGGACAGGGAGGCCTGGCGTGCTGCAATTCATGGGGTCACAAGAGTCAGACACGACTGAGCGACTGAAATGAGCTGAACTGAACTGAAAGCTTAAAATAGACATACCATACATACATACACTGAGGTTTAGCTTATGCTCCTTATTTTATTAGGCTTCCCTGGTGGCTCAGCTATAAAAGAATCTGCCCACAAAGTTGGAGATGCAGGAGCCTGAGGGTTCAATTCCTGGGTCAGGAAAATCCCCTGGAGTAGGAAATGGCAACCCACTCCAGTATTCTTGCCTGAAAAATTCCAAGGACAGAGGAGAATGGCCACTTACAGTCTGTGTGGTCACAAAGAGTTGGACACAACTAAGCATGCACACGCACCTGTTTTAATTATTCAAGGACATAAAATCTAATTGGAAGGAAGGTGACAACATACAGCATTACTCTTTTGCTGTCCTGATCACCAAATTCTGATATTTGTGTGTGGAGGAAGTTCACCCCTACACATTCAATACACAGTGCTCTGAAAACCAGCTGAGTGTCCCTACAGTTTAACTCAGTTCAGACACTATTTACCCTGCGAAGGCATATCCCACAGGTTAAGGGTTTTGTCTTAACAAGGCTGATCTTCCCACACACACGCAGCTCAGATGTCAGTTGAGTGTAACCTGTGCTTCTGACCAACCAGCAATAAATTAAAGGTTCCCATGACCCCCTCCCTGGTTTCAATTAATTTGCTGGAGTGACTCACAGTACTCAAAAAAACTGACTTTACTGACACTGGTTTATGGTTTATTACAAAAGTTATAACTTAGGAGCAACCAGATGGAAGAGATACATATGATAGGATAGCGGGGAAAGGGAGCAGAGTTTTCATGCCCTCTACAGAGAGCCCCTCTTCCAGCACCGCTGCATGTTCACCAACCTATAAGCTCTCTGAACCTAATCCTTTTGGGCTTTTATGGAGGCTATATTACATAGTCATGACTTTTTAAATAATTGACCATTGTTGATTGAGTCAGCCTCCAGACCTCTCCCCTATCTGAGGCCAAGGAGCAGGACATTAAAGTTCCAACCCTTTCATCACAAGGTTGGTTCTCCTGGCAATCAGCCCGATCCTGTCAGTGGGTGCTTTCCAAAAGTCAGCTCATTAAATGTTATGTCGTCATATTTCATTAGCATAACAAAAACACTTTTATAACTTTCATTACCAGGAAATTCCAAGGGTTTTAGGAGCTCTGTGTCAGAAGTGAAGACAAAGACCAAATGTATATCTTCCATTATAAACCACAATTTCACAACTAAAAGTGTAATTCCCCTTGACTCCAGAACCCCTAATACTGACAATACAGTGCACCGTTGGTAGTTTCACCTAAGAGCTTAAATACTAAACTCTTAAGTTTTACAAAATAGGGGCCCAGTTTCATTCCTTTGAATGTGGATTATCCAGGTTTTCCCAGCACCATTTACTGAAGACACTATTCTTTTTTCATTGTATTTTCTTGGTACTTTTTCAAAAATCAGTTACTCAGATATACACGAGTTTGTTTCTGGGCTTTCTGTTCTATTCCATTGATCTGCTTCTGTTTTTATATCAATATCATATTGTTTTGATTACCATAGTTTTCTATATAGTTTGCAATCAGGAAGTATAAGGCTGCCAGTTTCTTCTTTCTGGAGATTTTTAAACTATTCACTCTCTCTTATGATTCCAAAAGAATTTTAGACTTGTGTTTTCTATTTCTGTAAAAAAAAAAAAAAAACAATACCACTGGAATTTTGATAGGGATTGTGTTGAATCTGTAGACCACTTTGGGTAATATGGACATCTTAACAATACGTTAAAGACATTTTAGTCTTCTGATCTGTGAATATGGAATTATTTTTCCATTTAATTGTATATTCTTTCATATCTTTCGTGAATGTCATACACTTTGCAGTGTACAGATCTTTCATGGTCAAATCTAATCCTAAATATTGTCAGGAACAGCCCATGGGGTTGCAAAGAGTCAGACATGACTTAGCAACTCAATGACAAATTGTCAGAAAGGGGGATATTTCCCCCTTTACCCTTCTATCTCTCTTAAATTCTTGTGGCTGGACTAATAATAAAATTGACACAAGACACATTAACAAGAAAAAAAGAAACATTTAATTCATGCACATGGAGGTCTCATAGAAATGGGACCTAAAAAAGCGGCCAAGGCCAGCAGCCTTTATATTTTTTGAACAAAGAAACACATTCATGAGGAATTAACAGGACAAAATATATATATATAGGATCTGGGTGTTTAGTTAGTGAAATATCTAAATTTAGTCTGGACTTGGGATAGTCCATTAAAGTAATCAGGTTTGTTTACACAGGTTCTCACCTGGATTCCCCATCTCTGGCAGTAAGGTTGTCCTACCTCCGCATGGGAGGTTTACTGCCTGATTTTGGGAAACAAAGGAGGGTCAGATAAAGGAAGGCTGGTGGGAAGGAAAAACAGCAGGAAAGGAAAAACAGCAGGAAAGAAGGAGGGAGAGAAAGAGGGATAAAGCAGGCAGCTCCTTGGAAGATGGACTTTTTTAAGGAGAAATTATCCAATTCCTCAGAGATACCTTTTTCTTGTAACTCCGTTCTAAACTATTGAATTATATCTGAAGAGTGTTGGATTTGAATTGAAGGGATCTAAAGTACGTAAATGAGGTATGAGCAGAAGTATTTACTCTTACACTCTAGAAATAAGCGAGGATAAGCCCAGCCAGTATGGAAAGGTTTAAGTTTTGCTCACCTAGAAGCGGAAAGATGAAATAGCCTCAAATTATTCCCTTTTAAAAGATATCTATGACATAGTCGAATGTTAGAGACTATTCCTTAAAATTATTAATAAGTTAAGGGCCTTGGAAGGTATCAACTAATTCTGATTTTGTAATTCTAACAAACTATGCCTTCTGCTTTTCGTTCAAGGGGACTTTGCAATTCCACACCCGATTCATGGCATTCTTTACATCCTTATTCCTCAGAGTATAGATGAGTGGATTTAGCATTGGGGTGATGGTAGTATAGAACACAGACACAGCCTTATCCAGTGGGAAAGTGGTGGATGGACGGAGGTAAATGAAGATACAAGGGACAAAGAAGAAAGTTACTACAGTGAAGTGAGATCCACAGGTAGAGAGAGCCTTGCGCCGGCCCTCAGCAGACTGCTTCCGAAGACTAAATAAAATGACTGTGTAGGAGGCCAGAAGAATGAGGAAACACCCCAGGGAGATGAGACCACTATTGGCAATCACCAACATGTTTACTAGGGTTGTGTCAGCACAGGCAAGTTTTAGAACGGGGTGGACATCGCAAAAGTAGTGGTCAATGATCTGAGAGCTGCAGAAGGGTAACTGAAAGGTCAGGAGGGTCTGAACAAAGGAGTGAGCCAGGGCTCCCAGCCAGGACAGTGATGCCAGCACGGTGCAAGCAGTGGTACTCATGATGGTGGTATAACGGAGCGGTTGGCAGATGGCAGCATAACGGTCAAAAGCCATGACAGTCAAAACAAAAATCTCAGCACAGCCAAAAAAGTGGAAGGTAAACATCTGAGTTACACAGCCCCAGTAGGAAATAATCTTTTTCTCAGAAACAAAGTCTGCAATCATCTTGGGTGCTGTCGCTGAGGAATAGGCAATGTCCACAAAGGACAAGTTACTAAGGAAGAAATACATGGGTGTGTGAAGCCGAGGATCAGAAAAAACCATGAGCAAAATGAGCAGGTTTCCCCCCAGGATCACCATGTAGAAGAGGAGGAATAGAGCAAAGAGTATCAGTTGCATTCCAGGATCTTGGGAAAGTCCTAAAAATATAAACTCAGTAACATTGTTGACTACTTCCATGGAGATCCAGGCAGAACTGGTTGAGTGACTGTGGTTCTCTGTAAAAATAAATGTTATAAACCATTGTAAGCAAGTAAAGCCTAACAGGAACAGCCTTCTGAAAACATTTGAAAGTGAAAGAAAGCGAAAAGTGAAGTCGCTCAGTCATGTCTGACTCTTTGTGACCCCATGGACTGTAGCCTACCAGGCTCCTTTGTCCATGGGATTTTCCAGGCAATAGTACTGGAGTGGATTGCCATTTCCTTCTCCAGGGGATATTCCCGACCCAGGGATCGAACCCGGGTCTCCCTCATTGTAGACAGACGCTTTACTGTCTGAGCCACCAAGTGATGATAAATATAGCAGAGGAAAACATTTATATTTCTTGAGTATAGCTCATGGATATTTTTTCATCATTAATTGTCTTACCACATTATTGACTCCCATTTGATTTTCTATTATGCTTAGACCTACAGTTCCTTTATCCCAATTGTTTTCTTTCATAATCATCTTGTCCCTCTCTCAGTCTCTCTCTGATCTCACACTGCTCACCCCGACATCAGAAATTCAGAATACTTAAACACTTGAAGTATTAAATGGATAAATTAATTTTTGAGGCTAAAGATACAAGCAAGGAGTTAGCATTTTAGATTTGATGTCTAAAATTCTTAAATGAACCTTTTACTATGATATATACAGATCAACTTTAAAAGAATAATATTCTATTCAATCAAGTGAGAATGACTCCGTTTCTAGTTTCTAAATTAGGTTGGAAGTTTCAGTGCAATTAAAAATTAAGTTATTTTTAGTGACTGAGAAAAACATATACATTGACTCCCTGGCTCACCAACAACCTATGCTTGTAAATTTACATTAGAAGTGTTTGAGTCCTAATCTTTGATCTGCATAAAGAAGTTCAGCTTCACTTGCCAGTAAGGAATACATCAAACTATACAGAGAAATACTTTGTCCTATGTATTCGATAGAATACAATCCAATCCAAAGTATTTTACAAAGGAAAATTTTACCTATGTGGTGGCTCAGATGGTAAAGAATCCGCCTACAATGCAGGAGACCTGGATTCAATTCCTGGATCAGGAAGAGCCCCTGGAGAAGGGAATGGCTATCCACTCCAGTATTCTTGCTTGGAGAATTCCATAGACAGAAGAGCCTGGTGGGCTACAGTCTATGGGGTGAAAAGAGTCAGGCACGACTGAATGACTAGCATACACATTTTGTGCTAAAGAGTTGAATAATTTTTTAATTACTGAAACTTTTATCATCCTTAATATTTTTGCCTTGAAAAGTCCAAGATAACTCTTTGTCCTCGCAATTATAGTTAAGAATTAGGAATAAAATGTCCCATACAGATAATGGTAGTAACTGTATTTTACATTTGTATAAATTGTTTTACAATTTACATACAGAAGTGCTTAAGGCATACAGAAAAAGTACTGGATGAAATAATCAGAGATGAATTCTTGAAAGAGATGGATCAAGAGACAAAATTTAAAGGTTCTCAGAATTAAAATGGCTTCTTTGAATTATGCAAATGTTTTCTCTGAATCAAACCTCTTTTCTTTGTGGACAGTGAAAAGAGCACTGCCCATAGCTGAGTGATTTAAGTACCCTCACCTACTGTTAACTTTGGGTGAATCTACTTATTTTCTCTGAATATTGGTTTTCTCATCTATAAAAGATGGATGATAAAGTTTTGGCCTCACAAAGCTGTAATAGAAATAAAACAAGATCATCTATATAGCATTTTTGTATGTATGAAATGCTTTATTTTATAATTTGATTCTATGAAGTGAAATCTCTCTAGTAAGTAGATTTGTAATTTGATCTAGTCAGTGATTATATAAAAGCTATATGGACAGCTAAGAGACAATATTAAAATTCATATCTAACTTTATTCCTGAGACAACAAACCATAATGTCTGCTCATTTTCACTGTAGAAATACTATTAGTCATGGTTGCTACGAACTGGTAAGCACTTTTCTATGTGCAGGATTGTATGCTAAACGACTATCTTATGTTACCTCATTCTATCCTCACAACGTGTGTGTGCTCAGTTGTGTCCAAGTGTTTGAATTTATTTTGGATGACTTTGGGGATTACAAATAAAGATTCCCAGGGTAGGAGGACAGCAGGAACAGGAGGTGGTAAAGACCACTTGTTAAAAGAGGGCTGAAACTCAGTTTTCCTAGATTCAAATTCTACCTCTACTACAATTCTTGCTGGCACTATGACTTTAGGAAAGTTACTTAACTCCCTTTGCCTGTTTTTTCAAATGCAAAGGTGGATAAGATTAATATATACCTCATAAGTATTGTGAACATTACATATGTGTTCCATATAAAGCACTTATGTACATGGCATAGTGTTAAGTGAATATATAATTAGCATTACCTAGCATTACCTGTGACTGGAGGAAGGGAAGCCTGTATAGCAGCCAACTTACGACACTAAACTTTTCATCATGTCCATCTCCTAATTCCCATTTATATGCATTTCCAAGCTTGTCAAAACCTTAGAAAATACATCCACTTCTGGCAACAAACCTTTCAAATACATTTTTAGCTAAAATAAGAACAATGTTTTTCCAGTCGTCGTGTATGGACGTGAGACTTGGACTATAAAGAAGGCTGAGTGCTGAAGAAAATAGATGTTTTTGAACTGTGGTGTTGGAGAAGACTCTTGAGAGTGACTTGGACAGCAAGGAGATCAAACTGGTCAATCCTAAAGGAAATCAATCCTGAATATTCATTGGGAGGACTGATGCTGAAGCTGAAACTCTAATACTTTGGCTACCTGATACGAATAGCCAAATCATTAGAAAAGGCCCGATACTGGGAAAGATTGAAGTCAGGAGGAGAAAATGACAGAGAATGAAATGGTTTGATGGCATCATCGACTCAATTGATATGAGTTTGAACAAACTCCGGGAGATGGTGAAGGAGAGGGAAGCCTGGAGTGCTGCAGTCCATGGGGTGGCAAAGAGTGAGACATGACTGCGTACTGAACAACAATAATAAGTAAAAAGAATATGAGAGACCGCTTGACTTGCTTTATTCCACTTCTTTAACCACTGGTGAAACAAATGAAAAGCAGAGAGGAAACTGAATTATTGAGGTTCCACTGTTAGTGGTAAAACTAGGCCTAAACTCCAATTGAATAATAGGATAGACACTTTAAACTGTAATAAACTTCTTCCATAATTAACAGTATTACCAGAACAAAAATTGCAAAGTGGATGAAGAATTTAAGATTTCCCTTTATGAGGGAATATGATTTACATCAATAACATTACCTCTGTCTCTTTCATTGGTTGTTAACCTGGCATTGCAGGTAAAAACTTACTCTGGCTGTCTTCCTGAGTGTGGTCCCACGACATGGATTTGCACAACCTGAGATCTTCTTGGATCAATAAAATTTTCTGAGATAGAAATGCGATGTATATCCAGAAATTTACACTAAACAACTGAGATCTGTATAGTGATGCTTCTCTTATGTATGTGCCACATTTCACAGAAAGGGTTACCCTGCAGCCTAAGATAAAGTCCTGAGTTTGATCGTCTGTTTTTTCTTCTCGCTCTCTTTCTCTTTCTCCCTTTCTTTCTCTATCTTTCGCCCTTCCTTTCTCAAAGATAGAACTTCATGAGTTTAAAACCATGCCATAGCTTCTGATCTTGGTCTGCAAGAACTTCTTTCTATATTCCTGTCTGCCAAAAGAAAGAAACCATCAGCAATATTTATGCCTCATCACAACCCTGAGGGAATTGTGGGGCCAGTGATTGGGTAGCAGCTGGACAGAAAAAGTACAAGTGTAATGACCTCTAAACCTCTCCTTATAAAAGTATATTGAAGGCTACTTGATAAACAACTAGGTAACGAGTACTCAGGCCATTTCCACAGTTTTACATAATTTACTCAAAATCGGGGCAAGAGAAGGGAGAAGGTGATTCTCAGTATCAATGTATTAGACCCTTTCTCAACAATAAATATTTGCTTAGACGACTGAAAGAATATTTTACTTCATTTTAAAATTTGCTGAAGTTCTAGAAGATAAGCAAAATGTTTAATTTAACAGCACTATGAAGACAGTGCTTCAGTCCTATTAGTAAATGAACCAATTTCTTATGGATTTAGGTCAGGGAGGTTTGACTCAAGTTGAGGATTATACCTCTAAATTCGAGTATAAAATTTACTCAGTGCATTACAGTGTGAACTTTCAGGTTGAGGCTAAAGTTCTGTGTGTTTGAATGGTACCACCATATACCATGAAAGATATAATAACCCAAATAAGATGAAAATGCACCTTGGCTAGTGATTTTTCTGAGGCAAAAAGGACTTAATGTTGGTTGCAGCCTAAAAAAAGTGTCTGTTGTTGTTGCTGGCAACAGTTGATTGTTCTGTGATGGGGCAAGAGTATCAATAAAGGGGTATTTAGTTAATGTAGCAGTATTGGTTGATTAGTTGTGACAAATGTACAAGAAGTAATGTAAGACGTTAATAACAGAGGAAATTATGTGAAGTATACAGAAACTGTCTGCACTGACTTTGCAACTATTCTGTAAATTTGAAACTGCTGTGAAATTTTAACAAAATACGTAGATTTTTCAAAGATGGTATAAAAGTCTTGAAAGTACAAAACATTTTTTATATTCCAAATGTGATTATTTTTACCTAATTTTGAGGAAACATATATCACCTAACATGAAATTTCCTATGTCAAAGCTAGTTGCAGTATGAATGAAGGAGTTATCAGGAGCTTTATTGTCATGTGGCAGGGGTCTAGGATTAAAATCTCTAGTTCCTCTTTGTTTCCTCTGATTCTCTAGGATCAAAAAATTGTACAGTCTTCTTTCAGCTTTTATTTCCCATTGAACAGAACAGTTAGCAATAATTTTAACATAATCAGTCAGTATTTAGTAAGTTCTAACCACCTGTAGACACACTTTTTAGAGCTTTACAAGTCTTATTTTTTGTTATTATTTTGTTTCAGTTTCCTGAGACCCTTGTGGGGCAGATACTATTATTTTCCTCATTGAACAAAGAGATATTGAGAGGTTAAGAAACTTGTCCTCTGGTAAGTGGTGGAGCTAGACCATGACAAGAATGTCAAACTCCAGCGTCCACGCTCCTCACATCTCTGCTCTACTCCCCCAGCCATCTGGGCTCACATATTGTTTTCAAATACTATTCACCTCCTCCTGGTGGATAGTGAGAGCCTTTATATATAGATATCTGGGTGACCTGTTGATGCTTGGGGGAAACCCCAAATGGCAAAATGTCCGCCACATTTCCAAGCACATATGTGGTCCACTGGAGAAGGGAATGGCAAACCACTTCAGTATTCTTGCCTTGAGAACCCCATGAACAATATGAAAAGGCAAAATGTTAGGATACCAAAAGAGGAACTCCCCAGGTCAGTAGGTGCCCAACACGCTACTGGAGATCAGTGGAGAAATAACTCCAGAAAGAATGAAGGGATGGAGCCAAAGCAAAAACAATACCCAGAGGTGGATGTGACTGGTGATAGAAGCAAGATCCGATGCTGTAAGAGCAATGTTGCATAGGAACATGGAATGTCATGTCCATGATTCAAGGCAAATTAGAAGTGGTCAAACAAGAGATGGCAAGGGTGAATGTCGACATTCTAGGAATCAGCGAACTAAAATGGACTGGAATGGGTGAATGTAACTCAGATGACCATTATATCTACTACTGTGGCCAGGAATCCCTCAGAAAAAAATGGAGTAGCCATCATCGTCAACAAAAGAGTCTGAAATGCAGTACTTGGACGCAATCTCAAAAACAACAGAATGATCTCTGTTCATCTCCAAGGCAAACCATTCAATATCACAATTATCCAAGTCTATGCCCCAACCAGTAATGCTGGAGAAGCTGAAGTTGAACGGTTCTATGAAGACCTACAAGACCTTTTAGAACTAACACCCAAAAAAGATGTCCTTTTCATTATAGGGGACTGGAATGCAAAAGTAGGAAGTCAAGAAACACCTGGAGTAACAGGCAAATTTGGCCTTGGAATGTGGAATCAAGCAGGGCAAAGACTAATAGAGTTTTGCCAAGAAAATGCACTGGTCATAGCAAACACCCTCTTCCAACAACACAAGAGAAGACTCTAAACATGGACATCACCAGATAGTCAACACCAAAATCAGATTGATTATATTCTTTGCAGCCAAAGATGGAGAAGCTCTATACAGTCAACAAAAACAAGACCAGGAGCTGACTGTGGCTCAGATCATGAACTCCTTATTACCAAATTCAGACTCAAATTGAAGAAAGTAGGGAAAACCACTAGACCATTCAGGTATGACCTAAATCAAACCCCTTATTATTATACAGTGGAAGTGAGAAATAGATTTAAGGGCCTAGATCTGATAGATAGAGTGTCTGATGAACTATGGAATGAGGTTGGTGACATTGTACAGGAGACAGGGATCAAGACCATCCCCATGGAAAAGAAATGCAAAAAAGCAAAAAGGCTGTCTGGGGAGGCCTTACAAATAGCTGTGAAAAGACGAGAGACGAAAAACAAAGGAGAAAAGGAAAGGTATAAGCATCTGAATGCAGAGTTCCAAAGAATAGCAAGAAGCGATAAGAAAGCCTTCTTCAGTGATCAATGCAAAGAAATAGAGGAAAAGAACAGAATGGGAAAGACTAGAGATCTCTTCAAGAAAATTAGAGATACCAAGGGAACATTTCATGCAAAGATGGGCTCGATAAAGGACAGAAATGGTATGGACCTAACAGAAGCAGAAGATATTAAGAAGAGGTGGCAAGAATACATAGAAGAACTGTACAAAAAAGATCTTCACGACCCAGATAATCATGATGATGTGATCACTAATCTAGAGCCAGATATCTTGGAATGTGAAGTCAAGTGGGCCTTGGAAAGCATCACTACGAACAAAGCTAATGGAGGTGATGGAATTCCAGTTGAGCTATTTCAAATCCTGAAAGATGATGCTGTGAAAGTGCTGCACTCAATATGCCAGCAAATTTGGAAAACTCAGCAGTAGCCACAGACTGGAAAAGACCAGTTTTCATTCCAATCCAAAAGAAAGGCAATGCCAAAGAATGCTCAAACTACCACACAATTGCACTCATCTCACATGCTAGTATAGTAATGC
The DNA here is from genome assembly GCF_016772045.2 of Ovis aries. Taxonomy (NCBI): domain Eukaryota; kingdom Metazoa; phylum Chordata; class Mammalia; order Artiodactyla; family Bovidae; genus Ovis; species Ovis aries. The sequence goes on along the minus strand of NC_056060.1, from coordinate 25,444,276 downwards.
TCAAAATTCTCCAAGCCAGACTTCAGCAATACTTGAACTGCGAACTCCCTGATGTTCAAGCTGGTTTTAGAAAAGGCAGAGGAACCAGAGATCAAATTGCCAACATCCGCTGGATCATGGAAAAAGCAAAAGAGTTCCAAAAAAACATCTATTTCTGCTTTATTGACTATGCTGAAGCCTTTGACTGTGTGGATCACAATAAACTGGAAAATTCTGAAAGAGATGGGAATACCAGACCACCTGACCTGCCTCTTGAGAAATCTGTATGCAGGTCAGGAAGCAACAGTTAGAACTGGACATGGAACAATAGACTGGTTCCAAATAGGAAAAGGAGTACATCAAGGCTGTATATTGTCACCCTGCTTATTTAACTTCTAGGCAGAGTACATCATGAGAACGCTGGGCTGGAAGAAACAAAGCTGGAATCAAGATTGCCAGGAGAAATATCAATAACCTTAGATATGCAGATGACACCACCTTTATGGCAGAAAGTGAAGAGGAACTAAAGAGCCTCTTGATGAAAGTGAAAGAGGAGAGTGAAAAAGTTGGCCTAAAGCTCAACATTCAGAAAACGAAGATCATGGCATCTGGTCCCATCACATCATGAGAAATAAATGGGGAAACAGTAGAAACGGTGTCAGACTTTATTTTTTGGAGCTCCAAAATCACTGCAGATGGTGATTGCAGCTATGAAATTAAAAGATGCTTACTCCTTGGAAGAAAAGTTATGACCAACCTAGATAGTATGTTCAAAAGCAGAGACATTACTTTGCCGACTAAGGTCCGTCTAGTCAAGGCTATGGTTTTTCCTGTGGTCATGCATGGATGTGAGAGTTGGACTGTGAAGAAGGCTGAGCGCCGAAGAATTGATGCTTTTGAACTGTGGTGTTGGAGAAGACTTTTGAGGGTCCCTTGGACTGCAAGGAGTTCCAACCAGTCCATTCTGAAGGAGATCAACCCTGGGATTTCTTTGGAAGGAATGATGCTAAAGCTGAAGCTCCAGTAATTTCGACACCTCATGTGAAGAGTTGACTCATTGGAAAAGACTCTGATGCTGAGAGGGATTGGGGGCAGGAGGAGAAGGGGATGACAGAGGATGAGATGGCTGGATGGCATCACGGACTTGATGGACGTGAGTCTGAGTGAACTCCGGGAGATGGTGATGGACAGGGAGGCCTGGCGTGCTGCAATTCATGGGGTCGCAAAGAGTCAGACACGACTGAGCAACTGAAATGAAGCGAACTGAACTGAATAGGCTTTCAGCAAATAGCTGCTCACTCAGTGAATGGATAATAAATTAATAATGAATTCACAAAGGAATAATGAATGAATGAATATAAAAGGATCCAAAAATAGAATTTATTTATTAAAGGAACATCTGCCTGGAAATGTTTTCTCTAAATGAGGAATAAACACTGTGATAGCACGCTGACTTCTTTTCCATAACACTGAACAATTTCTAGGGCTCTAAGAGGGGATAACTTGACCCTAAAAAAGCTTCTATTTCTAAAAATCCCAAATAAGTGACTCTGTAAAATTATATTGAAGATGAGTTGGTAAATAGCTAGTTAAAATCCGAATCATTCCCATATAGTTGTGCACAATTTGCTCAAAGTTGGCACAAGATAAAGGGAAGGAGGGTACTCAGTATTACTATTTTGGACCACTAACCCTACAACAACAAATAAAACCCTGCTCTTCCTGTTATTGGCTTCCTTACTTTGTTCTTGCTATTATTGACTCATTCACAAGGTGTTTAGAGCTAGGCCATAAATGTGCAGTCTTAGCTCCCACATGTTCTGGAAATGTGAAGTCAATAATCCTTCTGTGACTTCATGAATCAGACTTGTCTTTGTCTCCTTTCACTTCTTTCAGTACCCCAAAAGACTCCAAGAGCTTGAAAGAAGGGGCAGACCCACCTCAAATATCTATGGAACTCAAAGCAAGAGTACAAATAGAACCCATGTACCATGTCTAAAAGCTATACTGAGTGAAATAAGACAGAGAAAGACAAATATCATATTATATTGGTTATTTGTGAAATCTAAAACAACAGGTACAAATGAATTTATCTACAAAACAGAAAAAGAGTTACAGAAAATAAATATCATTTCAAGGGAATAAAGGAGGGGATAGACTAGGAGAGCGGAGAAGGCAATGGCAACCCACTCCAGTACTCTTGCCTGGAAAATCCCATGGATGGAGGAGCCTGATGGGCTATAGTCCATGGGGTCGCTGAGGGTCGGACACGACTGAGCGACTTCACTTTCACTTTTCACTTTCATGCATTGGAGAAGGAAATGGCAACCCACTCCAGTGTCCTTGCCTTGAGAATTCCAGGGATGGGGGAGCCTGGTGGGCTGCTGTCTATGGGGTCGCACAGAGTTGGACACAACTGACCTGACTTAGCAGCAGCAGCAGACTGGGAGAGAGGGGAGATTTAATTGAGAGGTTGGGATTGACATAAAACACTACTATATACAAATATATAACTAATAAGGACCTAATGTATAACACAGGGAACTCTACTCTGTAATGACCTATGTGGGAACAGAATCTAAAAGAAGAGAGTGTATATGTATAACTGATTCACTTTGTTGTACAGCAGAAACTAACACAGCACTGTAAATCAAATATAATCCAACAAAAAAAATTTTTTGTAAACCTATGAGTCAAGGTAACAAAATTTAAATGAATTTTAATTTTATCATAGAAAATAATGTTCCCATACTCTTATAACTGACTACTGGAAGGCCAGCTTCAAATTTTAAACCCATCAGACATGGCAGTATAGATATAGCAAGTTTTAGTGCTCAGTTCCCAGCCTGCATTTTCTGTCTCCAAATCCCAGTACAAGAGATCTCTCATGTGTGAGTGTGGATTCTGCTTTAACCACGCACTTCACACTCAGTGCCCTTCAGTCCAAAGCTGCACACAAACACAGTGCTATGATCCAGCCTCAGGGAGGCAACCTGAAGAAGCTCAGGCAAGTCACAGAAGTGTGCTCGGGGCATCTGAATTATGAGCTCTGTGTATGCACGCTTGCTAAGTCACTTCAGTTTTGTCTGACTTTTTGTGACCCTATGTACTATAGCCCATCAGGATCCTCTGTCCATGGGATTCTCCAGGCAAGAATAGTGGAGTGGGTTGATATTTCCTTCTCCAGGGGATTTTCCCGACCCAGGGATCAAACCTGTTATCTTTTATGTCTCCTGCTTTGGGAAGTGGGTTCTTACCGCTAGCGTCACCTGAGAAGCCCTGTGAATTCTGTAGATAATATCAACCATGTACAGTCTGAAAAACAGAAAATTTATAAGGTTATTAATAAAACTTTTTGGTGGTGCTAATGGTAGAAAACCTGTCTGCCAATGCAGGAGACATAAAAGACATGGGTGGGTTCAATCCCTGGGTCAGAAAGATCCCCTGGAAGGGGTCATGGCAACCCACCCCAGGATACTTGCCTGGAGAATCCCATGGACAGTGACTGGTAGGCTACAGTCCATAGGGTCACAAAGAGTTGGACACAATTGAAGTGACTTAGCACTCAGCAGAGAACTGATAATGAAAAAGGCAGTATCTTGCTTTTCTGAATATTATGCTACCAGTTCCAGATATCAACAGGACTTTTAAATGTGGTGGTCAGAACACAGGAAATTACATGTTGGGTCATATATGTGTGAGTATATATATATATATATATATATATACACACACACACATACACAGTACGTAAGATAACAGAAACTTTCTGATTGCCAAATTACCCCCTCTGAGAGCCCTAGGAATTATTCTGTGTTATGGAAAAGAAGTCAGCATGCCATCAGTGTTTACTCCTCATCTAGTAGAAACATTTCCAGAAAGATGTTACTTTAACAAATAAATCCTATTTTTGGATCCTTTTATATTCATTCATTCATTATTCCTTTGTGAATTCATTATTAATTTATTATCCATTCATTCATTGAGCAGCTATTTGCTGAAAGCCTATTATGTGCTTGGAAATGCGGTAGACATTTTGCCACTTGGGAGTTCCCCCAGGCATCAACAGGTCACCCAAATATCTAATTATAAAGGCTCTCACTATCCACTTGGGGAAGGTGAATAGTATTCAAAGACAGTATGTGAGCGCAGATGCCTGGGGAAGTAGAGCAGAGAGGTGAGAAGTGTGGACGTTGGAGTTTGGCATCCTCATCATGGTCCAGCTCCACTATTTACCAGAGGACGAGAGACTTAACCTCTCAATTATCTCTTTGTTTGGACAATAAAATAATAGTATCTTCCGCACAGGGTTCTCAGGAAAGTTAAACAAAATAACACTTGCTACCCTCTAATAAGTGTGATTTCTTAACACCTTCAATTTTCCTGTGACAGAGGGACACTAGAAAAAGGGAATGTTGCAGTCAGCTGATACAATAAGAAAGCCTGGAGCTTTGTGTTCCTGCAATGTTCTTGCAATGTGCCTGGCTGACTCTCAGCACCGCTTAATCCCTCCTGTCAACTCACACACTACTCAGATTGGCAGTTTCCTCATGTTGGCCCTTCTGGATATCTACGGTAGACAACAGTTCTCTGTAGAAATATCATGGAGTGAAAGGGAAAGAGGAGGGCGTAATCTGTACCAGGGAGGCCATGCACCCTCATTCATCCTGTTAAGAAATCACCCAAGTGGTAGCTTTGTTCCTAGTCTTTGAGAATTCCTTCTGTAGCCACACATACATACACACAGACATATACACACACACATACATACACACACACACACACACACACATAAACAGTTTCTTAAGCATAAAGTCACTAACTCCCAGCATAAAACAGAAAATCCACTCTTTATTCCAATGTAAAGAAAACTCTTACATGACTAGGAGTATTGCAAATTATCTAGTAAATCATAGTGTTAGGTAGAATTTCAGACATTTTTTTCCTGAAGTATACTTTTTAACTAAGTAATCAGAAAAGCCTCCCTATAACAATTGATTAGGAAATAAAGAGAACAAATTTTAAAATATTCTTCAAAGTCCATCATTCTACTATTATTTAGTAAATGGAATAAATTCCTTCCATAGGCATAAAAAGTTGCAAAGAGCCTTATGTCATAGGTTTGCTGTAATTGTTTAATCACTGCCATGTCCTACCCTTTGCGACCCTGTAGCCCTCCAGGATCCTCTATCCATGGGATTCCTGAGGCAAGAATATTAGAGTTGTTTGCCATTTCCTTCTTCCGGGGATCTTCCTGACCCAGGGATCGAACACACATCTCCTGCTTGGCAGGCAGATTTTTACCACTGAGTCACCTAGATAATCTTAAATATAAATGTTCTGGTGAATCTTTTTTCAAGTATCTCCTAGGTCTTGAGATCCTATGCATGTATAATTGAAATAAAGCAGTTAGTTCATCTGATTGTATTCATACTCTTCCTGAGGAGAAAAAAATATTAACTTAGCCTTAATTAAAGTTTCTAGCTTTCCTGGTTAATTATACTTTTTCTACATGATCTTGGGCAAGATACTATTTAACAAATTTGAGTTGGTAAAAACAAAGTTGAATAATATTACTTACTTTTCAAAACACTTCTGGGCAGAGCAATAGTTCTTCAAGGGCAGGAACCAGGTAGATGGGTGCTTTAAATCATAGCTCATTTCTTTCTCTTTTTCCTTTAGAGTTCAGAGTTCTTAAACATTGTGAACAATTACAGAACAGTCTTATCAATTCTCTCTCAGCAACTCAGCTGAAAGAAAAACTCTAGGTGAAATGGAATGCCTCTTCTAGAGAATTCTCTACAGCAGAATGCTGAGAGCTTCCCTCCCTCTACCACCCTTAGACTTCCTTTCCTTTACACATAAACTTCATTAAGAGCTATGTTCAATCAAATGAGTTGTTCAACTGCATTTCTAAAAATTGGCGCAAGGCACACTATAGTTCCTGGATTAACACTAATATGCAGGCTAGTTTGTGATGCTTTCAAGATTTGTTGCAGATGAGACAAAAGGGATTCACATTGCCTTGGAAGATTCTCTGATGAGACCTCAGAAGGAACTTCTGGACACCAGGAAATGTTATACCCTAGAGGAGTAGGACACAAAAGGAGCTGTACAATCGTCTTTCATTCGAAAAGAGCTTAAAAAGGAAATGAATAAAGGAAAACAAAAGGCTTATAGGCAAAAGACTAGAAGAGCTGATCTTTCAACGTGTCCCTTTGACCCTAGTACTCAATTCCTATTATCATTTGTGGGCCAGTAAACACTTCTGAGGTCCTTACTTAATATTTGGCACCTGATAAAGTCACCTATGCCTCCCAGCTATAATCAAGAACAATGCATTATAATTTTTATACTGCCTTCTCTTTTATACCAAAGTCACCAAATTTGTTCTCATGCATGTACTCAGGTACTGGATGAGTTAAGAGTGTGTTAAGAAAGAATACATTTTCTAAATCACCTCTTCCTGTTCATTCTTTGACATGGCAGCAGGATGTCACATGTTTTTTTCTCAGCTTCTTCATGGCTGTCTTCATATCAGTGTTTCTGAGAGTATAAATGAGGGGGTTCAACATAGGTGTGATCACTGTGTAGAAGACAGAGAAAACTTTGTCCACAGAGAAGCTGCAGAAAGGTCTCAGGTAGATGAATACACATGGCACAAAGATCAGACTGACCACTGTTAGGTGGGAGGCACAGGTAGAGAGTGCCCTGCTCTGGCCCTGGTGGAGCCGAGTTCTCAGGGTGACCAGGATGACGGCATAAGAGAAGAGCAAGACCAAGAAACAGACCAGAGACAACAGACCACTGTTGGAGACCATCAGCACCTCTACTACATATGTGTCTGTGCAGGCTAGCTTGATGACCTGTGGGACGTCACAGTAGAAGTTGTCCAGTTTATCGGGCCCACAGAAGGGCAGTTGAATGACCAGTATGACCTGTGTGATAGAATGGACAAAACCCCCACACCAACAGGCAAAAACCATCTGAAAGCAGAGCTGGCGGTTCATGACTGTCAGGTAGTGCAAAGGATTACATATGGCAACATACCTATCGTAGGCCATGGCTGTCAGCAGAAACATCTCACTGGCGCCCAGAAAGTGCAGGAAGTAGATCTGGGCCACGCATCCTGAAAAAGAGATGATCTTGTCCTCCTGTAAGAAATCTCCTAACATCTTGGGCACAGTAACACAGCTCAGGCATAGGTCAATGAAGGACAGGTGGCCCAAAAAATAGTACATAGGTGATTGGAGCAGGTGAGTGTCAGCTCGCACTGTTACCACTATCAAGAGGTTTCCCAGGACAATGGCTATGTAAAACAACAGAAATATTAAGAAGAGAAATAGCTGCAGCTCCAAGGATGATGATAGACCCAGAAGAACAAATTCTGTCACCTTAGAATCATTTTCTTTTTTCATCAGGTCGAGAATACCAAGTAACCTAAGAAAGATGAATTAAATTAGAACAAGAGAGATTTAAGCTAGACAAAAGGCCAAAAAAAAAAAAAAAACCAGAGACAACCGAAATAATTGAAGAAATGGGAATTAGGATCCAGATGGGTTATATTAGAATTAGGTAGGCTCAGGACAGTATTGCCATGAATCCAGCTATTGTTGTATTGCCACTAAGTAGTGTCCGACTCTTTTGTGACCCCATGGACTGTAGCCCACCAGCTTCCTCCATCCATGGGATTTCCCAGTTGATGAACCCACTACAGTGGGTTAGCATTTCCTTCTTCAGGGAATCTTCCCACCCGAGGGATTGAACCTACATCTCCTACATTGTCAGATGAATTCTTTACTGTTGAGCTTCCATGGAAGCCCCCATGAATTCAGTGTCTTCTGTTATGTAAATTTGATCCTATCTTATCCAAATCTTGTAGTCACCTCCCAAAATGCTACCATCCCTAGAATTCTCTGATGCTGTGGGAATTTCACTGTTCTGTGAATGCTTCTAAGTGTATAAACCGAGAACAAAACTCAAATGATTTCTTAAATTTAAGACTGATAAATGTCAATATAGAGAAAAAAAGAGTATGAACAACAGGAGGTATAAAAACGATTTCAGAGTCAGAAAGAGGTGTAAGGGAGGAGACTGGAGATCTGAGAAACTTACATCATTGAGTATCAGGAACTATGCAGTTTCAACGGAAGAACGTTTTACCCTGCTCTTCATTCCACCAGCCCCTTCTTCATAGTCTCAGGCTAGGAAAATGAGAAATTCTCAGATGACCATCAAAGTTGCCCTGTCTGTGCCCTAATGCTGTTCTTATGAGTCACGCCCTAATTGAGGGCTGGCTGCAAGGACTGGAGAGATCCCCTCTCCCTAGTGCTTTGTCTGTATCTGAAGCTTTTATGGTCCTTATGCCACCATTCAGCCTAATGAGCCCTGGGATTCCCTGGGCTGCTGTTGTTTGAGTTGTCTGTATGTCAGTTCTTGCTGGAAAGCTGACTTTAGGCTCTGAAAGGTTCTGAACAGTCAAACCTTATTGTACAACACAGCCCTCCCATTTACCTACTTCGTGTTGATTAATTTGACACTACGTGTGTTACTAATTTTTCATATGTCAGTCTGTTATCTGAGCAAAACGATTCTCAATGGTTTCCCAACCATGCTTCCTGGAGTGGGTTAGGCTAAATGATAAATGCCAAGTTACCATAGGAAGCTATACAAGCAGTAACACTTCCTTCAGGGTGTTACAGAGCCTTACCACAACACAAGTCTCTTGATGATACTTCAAGCATCTTCTCTGGTGCCTGTGTATGGATCTTATCCAGAAAACAAAGATGCTATCTTTAGTAAGTGACTGTGATGCTGTCAAAGTAAAATTTTTTATGTTATAAAACATAATTCTGATATGGCTGATTCATGTTGAAGTTTGACAGAAAACAACAAAATTCTGTAAAGCAATTACCCTTTAATAAAAAATAAATTAAAAAAACATAATTCTGAAATAGATGATGAACACATGTCAAAATTGTATTTAATTCTTTAGTGAGGGATGATAGAATGACAAAGCCAATTCAAAAAACAATATAAATAATAAATTTATATAAACACAGTATAAAAAAGAACACTAAAATAAAATTTCTAAGGTATACATAAACCAGTTAATGCCCTAAAGGAAAACACAACCTTAACATTTGGGATTTTTCCCCCACACTAACAAGAAAATTAACACAGTTTAGCAGTTTTCTCTTATATCTATCTATATAATTGTATACATCTGTAATCCCATAAATAGCAAATACTAGGTTAAAATTACATCCTTCTAGAGTTAGATGAGCCTTAAGTAGTCTTGTTAAATACTATTTTAACATGACATTAAAAGGTAACACTTATACTTGGATTTCACCTTAGGATAAGAATAAGAAATAAAGCATACCAACAGGATAATATCAGACCTTTCTCTTTTGCAGAAGGAATTCTCATGGCAGACAGGTTTTTAGCTTTTTTTTCCCTCCCACTGCAAAGTGACAGTTCAAGGGAAAAGATGAGATACACGCAGGTGAGAGTAGGACCCACGCCGAGTTAGATAATCCAGGCATTGTAGAAGTCAATATCGCCCATCCAACTGCATGAGCGTAGCTTCCAGGGTCCCTGAAACAGACATACCGAGTCATTAGAGTCATTGCTCTCCAGAATGCCCAAACTTATAGCTTCTCATCAGCCTCATCTATGGCTTCTTAATAGGACATTCATTATCTTCTTACTCTAGATAAAAATTTCTAAGTCAGTTTTATCCTAAGAATTACTTCCCACTAGCATAGTTGACATTCTACCATTTTTAGGTTTTCAATGAACAGAGATAGAAAATTAACCCAAAATAATATTTACTTAGAAAAACTTATTGCAGTTACTTTGTGGGTTTTTTTATTTTATTTATTTATTTATTTATATTTTTATTTTTACTTTATTTTGCTTTACAATACTGTATTGGTTTTGCCATACATCAACACGAATCCACCACGGGTGTACATGAGTTCCCAAACATGAACCCCTCTCCCACCTCCCACCCCACACCATCCCTCTGGATCATCCCTGTGCACCAGCTACTTAGAACTAAAGTGAATAATTTACTTTCCTTCAAACTTCTAAATCTTTCTGTTTCATCTCAAGTTTTATGTTTTATCACTTTTATTTTATATCCAGCATAAGGAGATCAGTCCTGGGTGTTCACTGGAAGGACTGATGTTGAAGCTAAAACTCCAATACATTGGCCACCTGACGCAAAGAGCTGACTCATTGGAAAAGACCCTGATGCTGGGAAAGATTGAGGGCAGGAAGAGAAGGGGCTGACAGAGGATGAGATGGTTGGATGGCATCACCAACTCAATGGGCATGGGTTTGGGTGGACTCCGGGAGTTGGTGATGGACAGGGAGGCCTGGTATGCTGCGGTTCATGGGGTTGCAAAGAGTTGGACACGACTGAGCAACTGAACTGAACTGAACTAGCCATTTATGTTTTCAAACAAATTACTCTTCTTTGCTCTTAATAAGTAAAAACATATCTATTATTTTACATATACATTTGCATTTCCTTGACACCTATGTATCTGGTAGAGTCTCAACCACCTATATTGCTTACACTTGTCAACAAAACGATACTTGAGGATTTTTGTCGTACACAAACATCTCAGCAGATTAGGAATAAGCACACATTTTATGAATTCCTATAGTCACAAAAATTCCTTTTTGTTTCTTAAAGAGGTGAAAATAAAAATGTGCCTTAACATCGCCTAAGCGTAGCTAAACACCCTATCAAACTGTTATCAAATAGCCATTCTATAATATATAATATATATAAAAATAGAAAAATCAGAACTAAGCATGCTTCTCACTCCAATTCTAGGGAACTGTATGTAGGGAATGTTGCCTTGGTAATAAGTAGATGGGAAGAAAAACAAAAGCCCTTGAGAACCTGGGGTTACAGAGAGGCCCTCATGAATGTAGCAGCCTTAGTTTACATATCAGGAATCTCAGACTTTGCTTTCACTTAGGGATATCTTTAACAAATAGTGTCCTCTGGTGCCTGACAGCCACAAACCCTGGGTGAGGAAGGGATTTTCCTCCTGGGTCTCACAGAATCCACACAAAAGTCTTTCTCATAGACAAAGAGCAGACAAAGCCAAAGACAACTGAAATACTTCAAAAAAAATTTCTTTTAGTTGTAATACTATTGTACTGCCACAGTAATGCAACAAATGACCACCAACTCAGTGGCTTAAACAAAAAATTTATTATCTTTACAATTCTATAGGTCAGAAGTCTACAAAGTCTTGCTATGCTAAATATTAGTGTTGGCAGGGCTGTAGTCCTTTCTGGAGGCTTTGGCAAGAATCTTCAAAGCCTGCAACATTAAATCAAGCCTTGTCTCACACCTACCATCTTTCTGGTTCCTGAAACCAGGAAAGGTTCAATGCTCTTAAGGACACAAGGATACACCTTGAATGGGGCCACCTAGAAACTGAAAGTTTTCCCAGCTGAAACCCTTATCTCAGTACATCAAAGTCCATTTCACCAGGTGAACTAGGAGATTCACAGGCTTGGAATATGTTAGTTTGAGGATTAGGCCTCTGAGATTTTTGGTGATGTTATTTTTCTTACCACAATATACAATATAACAAACTGTCACAAATTAGAGCCAACAAAAAGTTCAGACACAAGAGACAGACACCCAGACTTCAGACACTGGGCTTATCACACATGGTTTATAAAAGAACTCTCAGATACAGATTGTTTAAAAATTATGTCTAAAGAAGTAAAACACAAAGTCTGGATATTTATTAGAGTTAGGAAGGGTGCACCTCACATGTTTCTCCAACTGCTTTTATTTAACGTGTCTGTTTAACACCGATCCTCCATGGATGTTGTTCCTGCTGATGCAGTTCTGATAAGGCAGTTTCCCTCCCAGAATATTCAAGATATAATTCCACATCCGGATTTCACTGTAGATATTGAGCAATCAACTTTCTGCATAAGTCCTACTTCTGGAGATGTAATCAATCAATTTTTTTCTCTTGTTCCTTTTCAAGTAATATATTTGTCTTTAGTTTTCTGTTGCTTACATATAACTCATATAAGTATGAATCTATTCTTATTTATACTGTTTGTAATGTGTTGGGCTTGCTCTTTGAGACTGTAGATTTTTGTGCTTGACCAAATCTATAAAAATTTTCAAACATTTTGTCTTTAAATATTTACTTCTGTCTGCTTCTTTCATCTTTTTCAGTTGTCAAACTAATATTGGACTTCCACTTTAACTTCTCTTTCATTTTTCTCTTTATCTATTCAGAATGCATTACTTATTCTTCTGATACAGTCTCGAGTTAATATATTTTTTATCTGCTCTCTGATCTACTGTTAAACTAGTCCATTAAATTTCTTTTTTTTTAATTTCTGGATGGTCATTAACTTTTCTCCAAAGAATATTTCTACATCCAATTAATCAACATGTTGACACGTCTACCTGAAGGTAGTGGGTAAAGATGTTAAATGACAAAGAAGTTTAAATCAATTGCCAGGGCGGTCCTAAGATGGCAGAGGAATAGGACGGGAAGCCCACTTTCTCCCTCACAAATTCCTCAAAAGAACATTTCAACACTGAGCAAACTCCATAAAACAACTTCTGTAGGCTGGCAGAGGACATCAGGCAACCAGAAAAGCAGACCATTGTCTTCAAAAACAGGTAGGAAAAAATACAAAAGACAAAAAAGGAAACAAAGGAGGTGGGGAGGGAGCTCCGTCCCGGGAAGGGAATTTTAAGAAGAGAGGTTTCCAAACACCAGGAAATACTCTCCCTGCGGAGTCTGCGGCGAGCCTTGGAAACACAAAGGGCAACATAACAAGAAGGGGAAAATAAATAAATAATTAAAACCAAGAGATTACAAGCCCAACAGTAACTCCCCCAGCGGAAAAGCAGCACAGACGCCTGCATCCACCACTGGGAAGTGGGGGCAGGGCAGGGACATGCGGGAGGCGCGGGCTGCAGTGCTTTGTAAGAATCAGGCAAGAACGCCCCACGCGCAACCAGAACGATCTAACTTGGGCTAGCAAACCAGACTGTGGGATAGCTACCACGCGAAAAGCTCGAACATAAGACACCACCAGGACCGAGCACAGAACAAAGGATGGAACGGAAAAAGCTGGGGACAGGCAGCCAGAGCCGTAAGGGCTGGAAAGGGGCAATTGCAGACCCGGAGAGATTTCACTTACCAAACTGCAAGCAGGCTTCTTTGCTAAGACTTCTGGGGGTACTGGACAGTCACTATCTGCCTCACAAGGGGCGCCAGCGGTCCACCCAGAAAACTGAGCAGCAGTGGCAGAAAAGGTGACAAGTCAAAGCGATCGCGCTCGCCAAACTCCTGAGCTACTCAGACCCGGGAACGGCACAAAACGCAGTCCCAACCGAATCTGTGCCTCTGAGGGCTACCTGAGCGCCAAACCTGAGTGGCTTAGACAGGGGAAGTGCACGCAGCCTAGAGCTGGCCTCAGACAGTTCCCAGCTGAGCATCATAGAGCCGAAGTGGTTTGTACGCCACGAGAAGGGACAGGTCAAGCGGGGCTGAGACACTGTGTGCACGCGACAGTGCTATTTGTTTGCAGCATCCCCCCTCCCCAGAGCGCGACTGAACTAGTGAGCCTAAAAAACCAGCAAACAGAAGAAGTTAAACAGAGGGAACCACCTTCAAAGTGATCCCACACGGCCCACAACATCAGAGAAGGGCCAGGTATATTTTTACTATTTTTAAAATCATTCCTTTTTTTTTTCTTTTTTTTTCTAACTTTTTTTTAATAGTTAAGTCTTCTATTTCTCCTCTAATTTTTATTTCTATAACCTATTATTACTATTCAAAAAAAAAAGACTCTTTTTTTTTTTTCTAAGGCAAACACCATATATAGTCTTTGGGTGGTTATTGGTGTTTTGTTTTGTTTTGTTTTGTTTTAATAATAATTCTTGTAGCTTTTTTTTCTTTCTTTTTTTTTCTTTTTTCCTTTTTCCTTCTGCTTCTTTTCTTTAATATTGTACTTTTGAAAATCCAACCTCTACTCTAGATTTTTAATCTTTGCTCTTTGGGTTTTGTTGTCAATTTTGTACATTTAAAAACCCAAACTTCACTACCCAAGTTTACCTGAGAGCGAGATTACTGGCTTGATCACTCCCTCCTCCTTTGGACTCTCCTTTTTCTCCACCAGGTGGCCTCTGTCTCTTTTCTCCCCCATCTCTTCTCTATCCAACTCTGTGAATCTCTGTGTGTTCCAGATGGTGGAGAACACCTAAGGAACTGGTTACTGGCAGGATTTGTCTCTCTCCTTCTCATTCCTCTCTGTTATCCTCCTGGCCACCTCTGTCTACTTCCTCCCTCTCCTCTTCCCTGTATAACTCCATAAATACCTCTGAGCAGTCCAGACTATGGAATGCACATAAGGAAGTGACTACTGGCTAGCTTGCTCTCTCCTCTTTTGATCTCACCGCATCTCATTCCAGTCACCTCTAACTACCCCCTCCCTCTTCTCTTCTCCTTGTAACTCAGTGAACCTCTCTGAGTGTCCCTCAATGTGGAGAAACTTTTCATCTTTAACCTAGATGTTTTATCATCAGTGCTGTATAGATGGAGAAGTCTAGAGGCTACTGTAAAAATAAAACTGAAAACCAGAAGCAGGAGGCTTAAGTCCAAAGCCTGAAAACATCAGAGAATTCCTGAATTCAGGGAACATTAAGCAATAGGAGCTCATCAAATGCCTCCATACCTACACCAAAACCAAGCTCCACCCAAGGACCAACAAGTTCCAGAACAAGACATACCACACAAATTCTCCAGCAACACAGGAACACACCCCTGAGCTTCAATATACAGGCAGCTCAAAGTTACTCCAAAACCTTTGACATCTCATAACCCATTTCTGGTCACTCCACTGCACTCCAGAGAGAAGAAACCCAGCTCCACCCACCAGAACTCCAACACAAGCCTCCCTAACCAGGAAACCTAGACAAGCCACTGATACAACCCCACCCACAGTGAGGAAGCTCCATAATAAAAGGAACTCCACAAATTACCAGATTACAGAAAGGCCACCCCAAACGCAGCAATATAACCAAGATGAAGAGACAGAGGAATACTCAGAAGGTAAAGGAACAGGAGAAATGCCAACCAAACCAAACAAGAGGAAGAGATAGAGAATCTACCTGATAAAAAATTCCAAATAATGATAGTGAAAATGATCCAAAATCTTGAAATCAAAATGGAATCACAGATAAATAGCCTGGAGACAAGGATTGAGAAGATGCAAGAAAGGCTTAACAAAGACCTAGAAGAAATAAAAAAGAGTCAATATATAATGAATAATGCAATGAATGAGATCAGAAAGACTCTGGAGGCAACAAATGGTAGAATAACGGAGGCAGAAGATAGGATTAGTGAAATAGAAGATAGAATGGTAGAAATAAATGAATCAGAGAGGGAAAAAGAAAAACGAATTAAAAGAAATGAGGACAATCTCAGAGACCTCCAGGACATATGAAATGCTCCAACATTCGAATTATAGAAGTCCCAGAAGAAGAAGACAGAAAGAAAGACCATGAGAAAATATTTGAGGAGATAATAGTTGAAAACTTCCCTAAAATGGGGAAGGAAATGATCACCCAAGTCCAGGAAACCCTGAGAGTTCCGAACAGGATAAACCCAAGACGAAACACCCCAAGACACATATTAATCAAATTAACAAAGATCAAACACAAAGAACAAATATTAAAAACAGCAAGGGAAAAACAACAAATAACACACAAGGGGTTTCCCATAAGGATAACTGCAGATCTTTCAATAGAAACTCTTCAGGCCAGGAGGGAATGGCAAGACATACTTAAAGTGATGAAAGAAAATAACCTACAGCCCAGATTACTGTAACCAGCAAGGATCTCATTCAAATATGAAGGAGAAATCAAAAGCTTTGCAGATAAGCAAAAGCTGAGAGAATTCAGCACCACCAAACCAGCTCTCCAACAAATGCTAAAGGATATTCCCTAGACAGGAAACACAAAAAGGGTGTATAAACCTGAACCCAAAACAATAAAGTAAATGGCAATGGGATCATACTTATCAATAATTACCTTAAACGTAAATGGGTTGAATGCCCCAACCAAAAGACAAAGACTGGCTGAATGGATACAAAAACAAGATCCCTATATATGCTGCCTACATGAGACCCACCACAAAACAAGGGACACATACAGACTGAAAGTGAAGGGCTGGAAAAAGATATACCACGCAAATAGAGACCAAAAGAAAGCAGGAGTAGCAATACTCATATCCGATAAAATAGACTTTAAAACAAAGGCTGTGAAAAGAGACAAAGAAGGCCACTACATAATGATCAAAGGATCAACCCAAGAAGAAGATATAATAATTATAAATATATATGCACCCAACATAGGAGCACCACAATATGTAAGACAAATGCTAACAAGTATGAAAGGGAAAATTAACAATAACACAATAATAGTGGGAGACTTCAATACCCCACTCACACCTATGGAAAGATCAACTAAACAGAAATTAACAAAGAAACACAAACTTTAAATGATACAATAGACCAGTTAGACCTAATTGATATCTATAGGACATTTCACCCCAAAACAATGAATTTCATCTTTTTCTCAAGTGCTCACGGAACCTTCTCCAGGATAGATCACATCCTGGGCCATAAATCTAACCTTGATAAATTCAAAAAATATTGAAATCATTCCAAGCATCTTTTCTGACCATAATGCATTAAGATTAGATCTCAATTATAGGACAAAAAGTATTAAAAATTCCAACATATGGAGGCTGAACAACACGCTTCTGAATAACCAACAAATCACTGATGAAATCAAAAAAGAAATCAAAATATGCATAGAAACTAATGAAAATGAAAACACAACAACCTAAAACCTCTGGGATACTATAAAAGCAGTGCTAAGGGGAAAGTTCATAGCAATACAGGCATACCTCAAGAAACAAAAAAAAAAAGTCAAATAAATAACCTAACTCTATACCTAAAGCAACTAGAAAAGGAAGAAATGGAGAACCCCAGAGTTAGTAGAAGGAAAGAAATCTTAAAAATTAGGGCAGAAATAAATGCAAAAGAAACAAAAGAGACCATAGCAAAAATCAATAAAACCAAAAGCTGGTTCTTTGAAAGGATAAATAAAATTGACAAATCATTAGACAGAAACAACCCATCATCAAGAAACAAAGGGAGAAAAATCAAATCAATAAAATTAGAAATGAAAATGGAGAGATCACAACAGACAACACAGAAATACAAAGGATCATAAGAGACTACTATCAGCAATTATATGCCAATAAAATGGACAACTTGGGAGAAATGGACAAATTCTTAGAAAAGTACAACCTTCCAAAACTGAACGAGGAAGAAATAGAAAATCTTAACAGACCCATCACAAGCACGGAAATTGAAACTGTAATCAGAAATCATCCAGCAAACAAAAGCTCAGGTCCAGACGGCTTCACAGCTGAATTCTACCAAAAATTTAGAGAAGAGCTACCACCTATCCTACTCAAACTCTTCCAGAAAATTGCAGAGGAAAGTCAATTTCCAAACTCATGCTATGAGGCCACCATCACCCTAATACCAAAACGTGACAAAGATGCCACAAAAAAAGAAAACTATAGGCCAATATCACTGATGAACATAGATGCAAAAATCCTCAACAAAATTCTACCTATCAGAATCCAACAACACATTAAAAGGATCATACACCATGATCAAGTGAGCTTTATCCCAGGGATGCAAGGATTCTTCAATATCTGCAAATCAATCAATATAATTCACCACATTAATAAACTGAAAAATAAAAGCCATATGATTATGTCAATAGATGCAGAGAAAGCCTTTGACAAAATTCAACATTCATTTATGATAAAAACTCTCCAGAAAGCAGGAATAGAAGGAACATACCTCAACATAATAAAAGCTATATATGACAAACCCACAGCAAACATTTTCCTCAATGGTGAAAAATTGAAAGCATTTTCCCTAAAGTCAGGAACAAGACAAGGGTGGCACTTTCACTGCTACTATTCAACATAGTTCTGGAAGTTTTGGCCACAGCAATCAGAGCAGAAAAGAAATAAAAAGAATCCAAATTGGAAAAGAAAATGTAAAACTCTCATTGTTTGCAGATGACATGATCCTCTACACAGAAAACCCTAAAGATTCCACCAGAAAATTACTAGAGCTAATCAATGAATATAGTAAAGTTGCAGGATATAAAATCAACACACAGAAATCCCTTGCATTCCTATACACTAATAATGAGAAAATAGAAAAAGAAATTAAGGAAACAATTCCATTCACCATTGCAAAGAAAAGAATAAAATACTTAGGAATATATCTACCTAAAAAAACTAAAGACCTATATATAGAAAACTATAAAACACTGATGAAAGAAATCAAAGAGGACACTAATAGATGGAGAAATATACCTTGTTCATGGATCGGAAGAATCAATATAGTGAAAATGAGTATACTACCCAAAGCAATCTACAGATTCAATGCAATCCCTATCAAGCTACCAGTGGTGTTTTTCACAGAGCTAGAACAAAGAATTTCACAATTTGTATGGAAATACAAAAAACCTCGAATAGCCAAAGCAATCTTGAGAAAGAAGAATGAAACTGGAGGAATCAACCTGCCTGACTTCAGGCTCTACTACAAAGCCACAGTCATCAAGACAGTATGATACTGGCACAAAGACAGAAATATAGATCAATGGAACAAAATAGAAAGCCCAGAGATAAATCCACACACCTATGGACACCTTATCTTCGACAAAGGAGGCAAGAATATGCAATGGATTACAGATAATCTCTTTAATAAGTGGCCATTGAAAACTGATCAACCACTTGTAAAAGAATGAAACTAGATCACTTTCTAACACCATACACAAAAATAATCTCAAAATGGATTAAAGATCTCAATGTAAGACCAGAAACTATAAAACTTCTAGAGGAAAACAGGCAAAACACTCTCCAACATAAATCACAGCAGGATCCCCTATGACCCACCCCCCAGAATACTGGAAATAAAAGCAAAAGTAAACAAATGGGATCTAATTAAAATTAAAAGCTTCTGCACAACAAAGGAAACTTTAAGCAAGGTGAAAAGACAGCCTTCAGAATGGGACAAAATAATAGCAACTGACAAACAACTAATCTCAAAAATATACAAGCAACTTATGCAGCTCAATTCCAGAAAAATAAACGACCCAATCAAAAAATGGGCCAAAGAACTAAATAGACATTTCTCCAAAGAAGACATATGGATGGCTAATAAACACAGGAAAAGATGTTCAACATCACTCATTATTAGAGAAATGCAAATCAAAACCACAATGAGGTACCACTTCACACCAGTCAGAATGGCTGCGATCCAAAAATCTGCAAGCAATAAATGCTGGAGAGGGTGTGGAGAAAAGGGAACCCTCCTACACTGTTGGTGGGAATGCAAACTAGTACAGCCACTTTGGAGAACAGTGTGGAGATTCCTTTAAAAATTGCAAATAGAACTACCTTATGACCCAGCAATCCCACTTCTGGGCATACACACCGAGGAAACCAGAATTGAAAGAGACACATGTACCCCAATGTTCATCGCAGCACTGTTTATAATAGCCAGGACATGGAAACAACCTAGGTGTCCATCAGCAGATGAATGGATAAGAAAGCTGTGGTACATGTACACAATGGAGTATTAGTCAACCATTAAAAAGCATACATTTGAATCAGTTCTAATGAGGTGGATGAAACTGGAGCTGATTATACAGAGTGAAGTAAGCCAGAAAGAAAAACACCAATACAGTATACTAACACATATATATGGAATTTAGAAAGATGGTAATGATAGCCCTGTATGCGAGACAGCAAAAGAGACACAGATGTTTAGAACAGACTTTTGGACTCTGGGGGAGAGGGAGAGGGTGGGATGATTTGGGAGAATGGCATTGAAGCCTGTATACTATCATGTAAGAAACGAATTGCCAGTCTATGTTCGATACAGGATATAGGATGCTTGGAGCTGGTGCACGGGTATGATCCAGAGAGATGATATGGGGTGGGAGGTTGGAAGGAGGTTCAGGATTGTGAACTCATGTACACCTGTGGTGGATTCACGTCAATGTATGGCAAAACCAATACAGTATTGTAAAGCAAAATAAAGTAAAAATAAAAATTAAAAAAATAAAATAAAGAGACAGAGAAAAATGAGAATGAATAGTCCATGAACAGATATTCAATTAATGTAATTCAAAACTCAGAGTGCTTTAATGATATGTATACCACAGTAGCTATTTCTGCTCTATGTGGCAAAATATATACGGAGAGAGAAAGTACCACCATGAGGTACTTTCCCATCATGTGATAAATTTCAACTGAGGACTGAAGCCTGTGTCCTCAACTTAGGATAAATTTTCAATTAAAAAAAAATAATGTTAGTTTATAGTCTGAATCTCATTTATGCAAACCAGTTTCATTTAAAATGTTGTTCAAGGTGACTGTGCATGAAGCTTACTCCTCTTAAGCAAGAAATTCTTGCCTATAAAGAAGTGAAGTGATCTGAAATTCACTCAGTCATGTCCAACTCTTTGAGACCCTATAGACTATAGCCCACCAGGTTCCTCTGTCCAGCGGATTTTCCAGGCAAGAATACTGGAGGGAATGTCATTTCCTTCTCCAGGAGATCTTCCCAATACAGGAATCAAACCCAGGTCTCCCGCATTGCAGGCAGATTCTTCACCATTTGAGTCACCAGAGAACGTCTTTGCAGGTCCTCTGCCTACAAAGAGGATCAAGTTAAAAATGAAGAGTACATTGGAGAATTGTACAAACACTGAGAGAAATTAACAATGAAAATTGTGGAATGTTTTTACAGAGATCTTAAAAATAAGAGGGTACATGAACTTCATAATTGGCTTTGCTATAAGCAATCACTGATAAATATTATATTCTTTATCTCTTTTCCAACACTTCCAATAGTACATAAACAGAAACCCCATCTAAAACTGTGCATGTGTTATTATTAAAGCTTACATAATACACAAACTCTTGCTTTATGGCTATATATTCTCACAACATTTTCTTCTATTTACACAGAGAATGATCTGTACAATTGTTTAAACGTGTATGTGTCCTTATGTAGGTTTGGCTCAGGTGGACATTTCTGAACCACAAAACTAACACAATATTGTAAACCAACTATACTCAAATTAAAATTAATTCTAAAAATAATAGAAATGTTTTAAAGGAATGAATAAGGAAACTATTGATTGAAAGATGTGTCAGACATAGGAACCAGTGACAAAATGTGAACTTTATTTGGCTCCTACTTCAAGCAAACTGAAGAATTCCTTTCCTTCCAGTGGTTAGGACTCCATGCTTTCACTGCCAAGGGCCTGGGTTCAATCCTTGCTTGGGGAACTAAGATTCCACAAGCTGAGTGGGCATGCCTGAAAAGCAAGCAAACAAACAAATAAATTGTAAGACAAGACAAAACAAGTCTGACATAAAGCAATTGGAAATTTTAACTCTTTATAAAATTAAGGAATTATTAATTTTTGGATTATATAGAGATATTTTGATTATAGCTTTTAAAATTTTCCAGGGTTACATGCTGAAATATTTTGTAATGAAATCTTACATTTGGTATCTGCTTTGAAATAATATGAGAGGTATGGAAGTAGGTGGAGTTACAGCAAGTTTGTCTATGAATAATTCTTAGAGCTATGTGATAAATGTGTAGGGATTCACTATACTCTTCTGTTTGCTTTTGTATATCCTCCATAATCGAAAGTAAAAAGAAAATTATTCTTATTAAACTTTGCTTCCCATTCTCTGAGGGGAAAAAAAAAAAAAGCCCCTCTGAATGGCAAGGAGTATCTACCTTGGTTTCTGTATTGCTGAGGACACAGACAAAGGAAGACATTAAATAAACCATGACAGGCATGATGATCATGAAGATGAGGCCATAATAAGCCTCCGCACTCCAAGTTCCTTGTTTCCTCCCAGTGTCACACTGGGTCAAAGAATGCTAAAAATCTTTAAGTAATCTAAAATCATGCTGCTTGCTGAATTAATATAAAGCAGTTCAGAAATATCTTAATGAGAAAACTTCTGTCGAGTCATTTGAAAGATAATAATGTCTCCCTATTGCAGTTTTAGGAGAAAAAAATGAAAAACCCAGAAGGAAACAATCACTCTGACCCTGTGAGAGAATTCATTCTCCTTGGATTCCCTTGTACCTGGGAGGCTCAGATCTTCCTCTTCTCACTCTTCTCTGTGATCTATGTGTTGACACTAACTGGAAATTTGTGCATTATCTGTGCAGTGTGGTGGGACCACCATCTCCACAGCCCCATGTACATCCTGCTGGCCAATTTTTCCTTCCTGGAGATGTGGTATGTCACTTCTACTGTCCCCAGTATGCTAGCCAACTTTCTCTCTGAGACCAAGACCATCTCCTTCTCTGGCTGCTTCCTCCAGTTCTACTTCTTCTTCTCCATGGGCACCACTGAGACCTTCTTCTTGTCTGCCATGGCCTTTGACAGGTACCTTGCCATCTGCAGGCCCCTTCACTACCCCACTGTCATCACAGTGCAACGCTGCATCAGAATGGGAGCCTGCTGCTGGGTGTGTGGCTTTTTATACTTCCTCTTGCCTATTCACCTAATCTCTCAGCTCCCATTTCATTGTCTCAATAAGACTGATCATTTCCTATGTGACCCAGGACCCCTTATAAAGCTGTCCTGTGTGCCAGCCCCTGCCACTGAAATCATTTGTGCCACTTCTAACTCAGGCATAATTTTCCCTACCTTACTCTTCATTACCAGCTCCTACACCCTGGTTATCAGAGCTGTGTTTAGGGTACCTTCAGCAGAAGGCTGACATAAGGCTTTCTCTACATGTGGATCCCATCTGGCTGTGGTGTCCCTGTTTTATAGCTCCATCATGATTGTATATGTGAGCCCAACAGCAGGCAATTCAGCAGAGATTCAAAAATATGTGACTTTGTCCTATATGGTGTTAACTCCATTATTCAATCCTTGGATCTATAGTCTCTGAAATAAGGAGATGAAGGAGGCACTGAAAAGATTATTTAAGATGGTGAGATTTAGTCAAAAGCATAAAAGAAATCTCTGAAGAACTGTGTTCATAGCTGAAATAATGTATGGGAAATAAATAATTAAAAGATTGGTATTCAATAGTACTAATTAAATTAGGAAAATGTATTTTGGAGGAGGAGGAACATACTCAAGTGTAATTAGATGGTCATTAAATTAACTGTATCCATTTTTATTGTTAGAGAAAATTTGATATTAATAGTAAAACTTTTCAAATTCAAATAAAAATAATCAAAAGCCAGATGATCAGTCATCTTGCTGGCATTCAGATTGAAACTAGGTAATAGTTGCTGCCAGTATCACATACATACATAAGGGTACATGTGATATGTTCAACATTTTAAATTTATTACTAGTATTTCTCTAGTGACTCAAAAGTTTTGTATTCTAAACTTATAAAACAACATTTAAATTTTACTATCTCAATATTCAGTTCAACTCAGTTCAGTCGCTCAGTCGTGTCTGACTCTTTGCAACCCTATGAATCGCAGCACGCCAGGCCTCCCTGTCCATCACAAACTCCCAGAGTTCACTCAGACTCACGGCCATTGAGTCAGTGATGCCATCCAGCCATCTCATCCTCTGTCGTCCCCTTCTCCTCCTGCCCCCAATCCCTCCTAGCATCAGAGTCTTTTCCAATGAGTCAACTCTTCGCATGAGGTGGCCAAAGTACTGGAGTTTCAGCTTTAGCATCATTCCTTCCAAAGAAATCCCAGGGCTGATCTCCTTCAGAATGGACTGGTTGGATCTCCTTGCAGTCCAAGGGACTCTCAAGAGTCTTCTCCAACACCACAGTTCAAAAGCATCAATTCTTCAACGTTCAGCCTTCTTCACAGTTCAACTCTCACATCCATACACGACCACAGGAAAAACCATAGCCTTGACTAGACGGACCTTAGTCGGCAAAGTAACATCTCTGCTTTTGAATATGCTTTGTAGGTTGGTCATAACTTTTCTTCCAAGGAGTAAGCGTCTTTTAATTTCATGGCTGAAATCAAATTCTGCAGTGATTTTGGAGCCCGTTTCCAATGAAGTGATGGGACAGGATGCCATAATCTTCGTTTTCTGAATGTTGAGCTTTAGGCCAACTTTTTCACTCTCCACTTTCACTTTCATCAAGAGGCTTTTTAGTTCCTCCTCACTTTCTGCCTTAAGGGTGGTGTCATCTGTATATCTGAGGTTATTGATATTTCTCCTGGAAATCTTGATTCCAGCTTGTGTTTCTTCTAGTCCAGCGTTTCTCATGATGTACAGTGCATAGAAGTTAAATAAGCAGGGTGACTATATACAGCCTTGACGTACCCCTTTTCCTATTTGGAACCAGTCTATTGTTCCATGTCCAGTTCTAACTGTTGCTTCCTGACCTGCATACAGATTTCTCAAGAGGCAGGTCAGGTGGTCTGGTGTTCCCATCTCTTTCAGACTTTTCCACAGTTTATTGTGATCCACACGGTCAAAGGCTTTGGCATAGTCAATAAAGCAGAAAGAAATGTTTTTCTGGAACTCTCTTGCTTTTTTCATGATCCACCAGATGTTGGCAATTTGATCTCTGGTTCCTCTACCTTTTCTAAAACCGCTTGAACATCAGGAAGTTCACGGTTCACGTATTGCTGAGGCCTGGCTTGGAGGAGAAGGAAATGGCAAACCACTTCAGTATTCTTGCCTTGAGAACCCCATGAACAGTATGAAAAGGCAAAATGATAGGATACTGGAAGAGGAACTCCCCAGGTCAGTAGGTGCCCAATATGCTACTGGAGATCAGTGGAGAAATAACTCCAGAAAGAATGAAGGGATGGAGCCAAAGCAAAAACAATACCCAGCTGTGGTTGTGACTGGTGATAGAAGCAAGGTCCAGTACTATAAAGAGCAATATTGCATAGGAACCTGGAATGTCAGGTCCATGAATCAAGGCAAATTGGAAGTGGTCAAACAAGTGATGGCAAGAGTGAACGTCGACATTCTAGGAATCAGCAAACTAAAATGGACTGGAATGGGTGAATTTAACTCAAACAACCATTATATCTACTATTGTGGGCAGGAATCCCTCAGAAGAAATGGAGTAGCCATCATGGTCAACAAAAGAGTCCGAAATGCAGTACTTGGATGCAATCTCAAAAACAACAGAATGATTTCTGTTCATCTCCAAGGAAAACCATTCAATATCACAATTATCCAAGTCTATGCCCCAACCAGTAATGCTGGAGAAGCTGAAGTTGAATGGTTTCATGAAGACCTACAAGACCTTTTAGAACTAACACCCAAAAAGATGTCCTTTTCATTATAGGGGACTGGAATGCAAAAGTAGGAAGTCAAGAAACACCTGGAGTAACAGGCAAATTTGGCCTTGGAATATGGAATGAAGCAGGGCAAAGACTAATAGAGTTTTGCCAAGAAAATGTACTGGTCATAGCAAACACCCTCTTCCAACAACACAAGAGAAGGCTCTACACATGGATATCACCAGATGGTCAACACCAAAATCAGACTGATTATATTCTTTGCAGCCAAAGATGGAGAAGCTCTATACAGTCAACAAAAACAAGACCAGGAGCAGACTGTGGCTCAGAACATGAACTCCTTATTACCAAATTCAGACTCAAATTGAAGAAAGTAGGGAAAACCCTTTAGACCATTCAGGTATGACCTAAATCAAATCCCTTATGATTATACAGTGGAAGTGAGAAATAGATTCAAGGGCCTAGATCTGATAGATAGAGTGCCTGATGAACTATGGAATGAGGTTCGTGACATTGTACAGGAGACAGGGATCAAGACCATCTCCATGGAAAAGAAATGCAAAAAAGCAAAATGGCTGTCTGGGGAGGCCTTACAAATACCTGTGAAAAGAAGAGAGGTGAAAAACAAAGGAGAAAAGGAAAGATATAAGCATCTGAATGCAGAGTTCCAAAGAATAGCAAGAAGAGATAAGAAAGACTTCTTCAGCGATCAATGCAAGAAATAGAGGAAAAGAACAGAATGGAAAAGACTAGAGATCTCTTCAAGAAAATTAGAGATACCAAGGGAACATTTCATGCAAAGATGGGCTCGATAAAGGACAGAAATGGTATGGACCTAACAGAAGCAGAAGATATTAAGAAGAGGTGGCAAAAATACACGGAAGAACTGTACAAAAAAGATCTTCACGACCCAGATAATCATGATGGTGTGATCAATAATCTAGAGCCAGACATCCTGAAATGTGAAGTCAAGTGGGCCTTGGAAAGCATCACTATGAATAAAGCTAGTGGAGGTGATGGAATTCCAGTGAGCTGTTTCAAATCCTGAAAGATGATGCTGTGAAAGTGCTGCACTCAATATGCCAGCAAGTTTGGAAAACTCAGCAGTGGCCACAGGACTGGAAAAGGTCAGTTTTCATTCCAATCCCAAAGAAAGGCAATGCTAAAGAATGCTCAAACTACTGCACAATTGTACTCATCTCAATATTAAAAATATAGCAAAATACATTCACCTTCTTATGAAAAATTGATTATTCATAATTTTATTTCTTTACACTTTCTCATCAAAATTTTGTTAAAATAATTTTACTCTTCAGATCCAGGTCGTATTAATACTTTTTTCCACTGTATATTTACTTTTAATAACTATTTTTGGAAAGAGCTCTCTTAAAAAAAAAAAAGCCAAGCCTTTTCTTTCTTTTTTTTTTTTTTTTTCGCTTTATTTTACTTTACAATACTGTATTGGTTTTGCCATACATCAACGTGAATCCACCACGGGTGTACCTGAGTTCCCAATCCTGAAACCCCCTCCCACCTCCCTTCCCATACCATCTCTCTGGGTCATCCCAGTGCACCAGCCCCAAGCATCCTGTATCCTGCATCAAACCTAGACTGGTGATTCATTTCTTACATGATATTAAACATGTTTCAATGCCATTCTCCCAATCATCCCACCCTCTTCCTCTCCCACAGAGTCCCAAAATCTGTTCTATATATCTGTGTCTCTTTTGCTGTCTCACATTTGTGTCTTCTGTAGGTTAAGGTTAGAAGATAATTACTAGTGACTCAGGTGTATTTCAAATTACAAAATTGTTAGATTTGCCTCTTCCAACTATCTCAAGAACACTAGTACCTCATGCTCTCAACCAGAACTTTCATCATACCATAAAGAGAACCTGGACCCGTTAACTGCTGCTGCTGTTGCTGCTAAGTCGCTTCAGTCGTGTCCGACTCTGTACGACCCCATAGACAGCATCCCACCAGGCTCCCCCATCCCTGGGATTCTCCAGGCAAGAACACTGGAGTGGGTTGCCATTTCCTTCTCCAATGCATGAGAGTGAAAAGTGAAAGTGAAGTCGCTCAGTCGTGCTCGACTCTTAGTGACCCCATGGACTGCAGCCTACCAGGCTCCTCCATCCATGGGATTTTCCAGGCAAGAGTACTGGAGTGGGGTGCCATTGCCTTCTCCGGGACCCGTTAACTATCACTCCCTAATTTCCCCTCTCTCCAGTCCCTGGAAACAATTAATCTACTTTATGTTTCTATGGATTTTCCTATTCTGGAAATTTCGTATAAATGGAATCATACAATATGTGACCTTTTGTGACTAGTTTCTTTCACTTAACATAATGTTTACAAGGTTCATTTATGTTGTAGCATGTGTTCAGTTTAGTTCAGTTCAGTTCATTCGCTCAGTCATGTCGACTCTGCGACCCCATGGACGGCAGCACACAAGGCCTCCTGTCCATCACCAACTTCCGGAGCTTGCTCAAACTCATGTTCATTGAGTCGGTAATGCCATTCAACTGTCTCATACTCCCTTGTCCCCTTCTCCTCCAGCCTTCAAACTAACATCACGGTCTTTTCAAATGAGGCAGTTCTTCGAATCAGATGGCCAAAGGATTGGAGTTTCAGTTTCAGCATCAGTCCTTCCAATGAATATTCAAGACTGATTTCCTTTAGGATGGACTGATTGGATCTCCTTGCAGTCCAAGGGACTCTCAAGAGTCTTCTCCAACACCACAGTTCAAAAGCATCAATTCTTAAGTGCTCAGCTTTCTTTATAGCCCAACTCTCACATCCATACTTGACTACTGGAAAAGTAGTTTATTACTTTTTGTGGTTGAATAAAATTCTACAGTATGGATACACCATATTTTGTTTATCTAGTTAACTGTTGATGACATTTGCTTGCATTATTGGTCTATATTAGTTATACATAGACAAATTTATTTTGTGAATACGTATTTTCACTTTTGGGGGGTATATCCTTGGGAGAGGAATTGCTGGGTCACATGTTATTTCTATGGGCTTCCCAGGCGGTGTTAGTGGTAAAGAACCCACCTGATAATGCAGCAGACTTGAGAGATGTGAGTTCCATCCCTGGGTCAGGAAGATCCCTGGAGGAGGGCATGGCAACCCACTCCAGTGTTCTTGCCCAAAGAAGTCCATAGACAGAGGAGCCTAGTGGGCTACAGTCCATAGAGTCTCAGAGAGCTGGACACAACTGAAGTGACTTAGCCCAGTACAGCACATAATCTTGATATTACTGAATAGACTACCTCATATCACATATTTTCAAGAGGAATCCATTTGATTATGTCCCTGAATCTATCATTTCTTGATCTAATTTTTAAAAATAAATTATTGACATAATTTATAATTAAATGGGACTTCACAAAGATATTTAAAACATTGATTTAGGATAGGGAAAAAAGAATGATAAATAAATTGCTGATACAAGGAAACAATAGAATAGGCAAATTGCAGAAAATGGGGTAAGTGGAAAAATGTAATTAATGAAATTACTATAATGATTGTAGTAAATAATACATAATAATAAAGTTCTTTTCTTTAAATACATTATAAAGAAAGCAAGTGCATAGGAAAAGGCTTACTATGTCTAAACTATTGGTATTGTCAAAACTTTTGTTCACAATCTTTTCTTTGTTTCTGTTTCTATAGGTTGAACAATTTCCATATTATCAAATATCACTGTATGAACATCATTTTAGTCAATTGTCTTAACTGGCCATTTTTTCCACATTATTATACTTACAGACTTTTTTAATGTGAAATATATTTGTTGGTCCAGTTAAAATGTCATAATAGGGGAAATTTTGATGGTGGCCAAACTGCAGCAAATAATGTGCTTATAAATGTATGAGAGGGAGGAATTAAAGCAACTGGTGTGTTATCCATTCACTCCCTTCACCATGAGGAAATTCTTGAGTAAAGGAAAGACAGGAGAACCACACTAAATTCCTTATCAAGTAGACTCCAAGTAAATCAACTAAAGGGTTTTCCAAGAAAAAAAAAAAAACAGACTTTAATCTCTTAAATTCCCTTATCAAAATGTTACTGATAAAGGATCACCTACTGTAATATGAATCCAATATCCATCTAGAGGCATGACTCTCTAGTAAATATTATGTAAGTTATACAGCTCTTAGGAATGTAAAAAGGAAATTTTCCAAGTGGCCTGGACTCATCAGATTACATTTTAGTGAATAAATAATGCCACCTTGCTTATTTAACTTATATGCAGAGTGTGAACTAAGTCATTCAGTCATGTCCAACTCTTTGCAAGTCTATGTTCTGTAGACCACCAGTTTCCTCTGTCCATGAGATTTCCCAGGCAGGAATATTGGAGTGGGTTGCCATTTCCTTCTCCAGGGGATCATCAGAGTATATCATGGTAAGTGCCAGCCTGGGTGAATCACAAGCTGGACTCAAGATTGCCAGGAAAAATATCAACAACCTCAAATATGCAGATGATACCAGTCTAATGGCAGGGAGTCTAGAGGAACTAAAAGGCTCTTCATGAGAGTGAAAGAGGAGAGTGAAAAAGCTGGCTTGAAACTCAACATTCAAAACCTCAGATCATGGCATCCAGTCCCATCAGTTCAGTTCAGTCACTCAGTCATGTCCGACTCTGTGTGACCCCATGAATTGCAGCACGCCAGGCCTCCCTGTTCATCACCATCTCCCGGAGTTCACTCAGACTCACATCCATCGAGTCAGTGATGCCATCCAGCCATCTCATCCTCTGTCATCCCCTTCTCCCCCTGCCCCCAATCCCTCCCAGCATCAGAGTCTTTTCCAATGAGTCAACTCTTCGCATGAGGTGGCCAAAGTACTGGAGTGTCAGCTTTAGCATCATTCCTTCCAAAGAAATCCCAGGGCTGATCTCCTTCAGAATGGACTGGTTGGATCTCCTTGCAGTCCAAGGGACTCTCAAGAGTCTTCTCCAACACCACAGTTCAAAAGCATCAATTCTTCGGCGCTCAGCCTTCTTCACATTTCAACTCTCACATCCATACATGACCACTGGAAAAACCATAGCCTTGACTAGACGGACCTTAGTCGGCAAAGTAATGTCTCTGCTTTTGAATATGCTGTCTAGGTTGGTCATAACTTTTCTTCCAAGGAGTAAGAATCTTTTAATTTCATGGCTGCAGTCACTATCTGCAGTGATCCATTCCCATCACTTCATAGCAAATAGGAGGGGAAATGTGGAAGCAGTGATAGATTTTATTTTCTTGGGCTCCAAAATCACTGCAGACAGTGACTGCAGCCATCAAATTAAAAGACACTTGCTCCTTGGAAGGAGAGCTATCACAAAACTAGACAGCATATTAAAAAGCAGAGACATCATTTTGCCAACAAAGGTCGATATAGTCAAAGCTATATTTTTTCCAGTAGTCATGTATGGATGTGAGAGTTGGACCATAAAGGAGGCTGAGCACCAAATAATTGATGCTTTTGAATTGTGGTGCTGGAGAAAATTCTCAAGAGTGTCTTGGACATCAGGGAGATCAATCTAGTCAATCCTAAAGGAAATCAACCCTGAATATTCCTTGGAAGGACTGATGCTAAAGCTGAAGTTCCATACTTTGAACACCTGGTGCAAAGAGCCAACTTACTAGAAAAGACCCTGATGCAGGAGAAAGATTAGAGGTAAAAGGAAAGGAGGGCAGCAGAAGATGAGATGGTTGGATGGTATCACCAACTCAACGGACATGAATGTGAGCAAATTCTGGGAGATAGTAGAGGGCAGGAGACATGCTACAGTCCATGGGGTCACCAAGAGTCAGATAGGACTTAACAACTGAACAATGACAAATAAATATTATTGTGAAATGGACAATCTTATCTGCTAGTGAAACTGTACCCAGTTCCGTAGGAACACAAAAGACCAGGTTTACTAGTCTATCTATATGTGGAATCTGAACAAAACAAAAAGCACAAAATTCATAGAAAAGGGGATCAGACTTATGGTTGCCATAAATAGAGTGTTAGCAGGAGGGGGATTTGGAGGTAGGTGGTCAAAAAATACAAAGTTCCAGTTAAAGATAAATAAGTACTTGAGTGAGCTTCTTGATGAGGGTGAAAGAGGAGAGTGAAAAAGTTGGCTTAAAACTCAGCATTCAGTAAATGAAGATTATGGCATCTGGTTCCATCACCTCATGGCAAAATAGATGGAGAAACAATGGAAACAGTGACAGACTTTATTTTCTTGGGCTCCAAAATCACTGCAGATGGTGACTGTAGCCATGAAAGCAAAAGATGCTTGCTCCTTGGAAGAAAAGCTATGACAAACCAAGACAGCACATTAAAAAACAGGGACATTACTTTGCCAACAAAATTCCGTCTAGTCAAAATGTGGTTTTTCCAGTAGTCATGTTTGGATGTGAGAGTTGGACCATAAAGAAAGCTGAGCATCAAAGAATTGATGTTTTTGAACTGTGTTGTTGGAGAAGACTCTTGAGAGTCCTTTGGACTGCAAGGAGATCAAACCAGTCAATGCTAAAGGAAATCAGTCCTGAATACTCATTGGAAGGACTGATGCTGAAGCTGAAACTGCAATCCTTTGGCCACGTAATTCGAAGAACTGACTCATTAGAAAAGACCCTGATGCTGGGAAAGATTGGAAACAATGACAGACTATTTTCTTGGGCTTTAAAATCACTGCAGATAGTGACTGCAGCCATGAAATTAAAAGACACTTGCTTCTTGGAAGAAAAACTATGATAAATGTAGACAGAGTGTTAAAAAAAAAACAGAGACGCTGATTTGCCAAAAAAGGTCTGGATAGTCAAAGCTATCTTTTTTCCAGTAGTCACGTATGTGTGTGAGAGCTGGATCAAAAAGAAGGCTGAGCACCGAAGAATTGATGCTTTTGAATTGTAGTGTTGGAGAAAACTCTTGAGAGTCCCTTGGATTGCGAGGAGATCAAACCAGTCAATCCTAAAGGAAGTCAACCCTGAATATTCCTTGGAAGGACTGATATTGAAGCTTAAGCTCCAATACTTTGACCACCTGATGCAAAGAGCCAATTCATTGGAAAAGACTCTGATACTAGGAAAGGCAGAAGGCAGGAGGAGAATGGGACGACAGGATGAGATGGTTGGATAGCATCACTGACTCCATGGACATGAGTTTCAGCAAGCTCCAGGAGTTGGTGATGCACAGGGAAGCCTTGCATGCTGCAGTCCATGGAGTCACAAAGAAGTGGACATGACTGAGTGACTGAACAACAACAAGTACTAGGAATGTAATGTAAAACATGATGACTATAGTAAACAATAGAAAGAAAAAGAAAGTGAAGTCACTCAGTTGTGTCTGACTGTGATCCCATGGACTGCAGCCTACCAGGTTCCTCAGTCCATGGGATTTTCCAGGCAAGAATACTAGAGTGGGTTGCCATTACAATGGTTGTATAATATATAGGAAAATTATTGAAAGAGTAAATCCTAAGTGTTCTCATCACAAGGAGAGATTTTCTTCCTTTTCTTTTGATTGCATATATTTTGATTCATCTGATATGATGAACGCTAATTAAACTTATCGTGATACTCATTTCATTGCGTATGTAAATCAAACCATCATGCTGTACAACCCAAACTTCTGCAGTGATATATGTCAATTATTTCTCAATAAAACCAGAAAAATATATTAATGGATTGAGGGTACTCCAACCAGACAGAAAGGTACACTACAAGTGGGTTAAAGGACCCAGAAAAATTAGGAAATTTTTCCGAGGCTAGGATATCAAGACTAGCCTTGAAAGCAGCTTAGACCTGCCCATTGCTCTGATTTACTGGTTCATTTGTTAAAAGTATCCTCAATTGGAAGAAAAGTGAAGGCGATGAGAAATTGACTTTATACTGGGTAAGGTTAGAATGAGGTCCACAAGCCAGGTCACAAACTTACAAATGTCCTTGCAATTGGCTACAGGTTTCCATGTTTTCACATTACAACCTGCTTCTCCTTGTCCCTGCATATTAAAACATTGGCAAACAATGGGAAAGAGGCTTGGTGGAGAAAAAGGAAAATATATATATATTAACAAGCTATCTAGAAAACTATAAAACTTTACTGAGAAATTCAAGACATAAATTTAATAGAGAGATATGCCAAGATCATAGATTGTAAAAGTAATTATTATATAATTGACAATAAATCTACCCATTCAAAGCAATCCCGATCAAAATTCCAGTGATAATTTTTGTGCAAATTGAAAAGTGGATCACAAATTTATGTGGAAATGTATTAACCCAAGACTGAAAAAAAAAAAAAAGTTGAAAGAGAAATAAATTGAGAAGACTTACTTTACCAGATATCAAGACTAATTAAATAATTATGATAATTAGAGAATGTGGAACTGGTCAATAGGTACAAAAAACAGAGAATCCATAAAGCAATCTATGCATATACTAACACTTAAAATAACAAAAATATGTACACTATGAAAACAGTGTTTAAATATTAATGCTATTGTGCTTTTGAACTGTAGTGTTGGAGAAGACTCTTGAGAGTCCCTTCGACTGCAAGGAGATCCAACCAGTCCATTCTGAAGGAGAGCAACCCTGGGATTTCTTTTGGAGGGAATGATGCTAAAGCTGAAACTCCAGTACTTTGGCCACCTCATGCGAAGAGTTGACTCATTGGAAAAGACTCTGATGCTGGGAGTGATTGGGGACAGGAGAAGGGGATGACAGAGGATGAGATGGCTGGATGGCATCACCGACTTGATGGACTGAGTCTGAGTGAACTCTGGGAGATGGTGATGGACAGGGAGGCCTGGCGTGCTGCGATTCATGGGGTCGCAAAGAGTCAGACATGACTGAGCGACTGAACTGAACTGAACTGAACTGAGTGCTATTGTAAACTCTGTGTTAATCCTAAAGTTCCTATGGAGAAGATGATAAAAATAAGACTACATACAGGGATAAGACTACATACATAACAGGGATGGACTTAAAGGGGTTTTTTTGTTTGTTTGTTTTTCTACCAAAATGAAAAAATCTAGGTCAAATGGATTTTCATGTTGAACAATGAAATTTGAGTTCTATTTCTTACAGAGAAGTTAAGCTCAAGATGATTGTAGATCTTAAATGTGAAAGTTAAGATAGAAAAGCTTCTAAAAAATAAAGTAGAATGTTTTCATAACTTTGAAATAAGCAAAAAAAAATTAACTCTAAAAAATTAGACACATTAAAATTTTTAATTCTGTTCAGTGAGAAACTGAGACTGGAAAAATAAGTCACATAGCTAAGAGAAAATACTAGGAATGCATATAACTCATAAAATGTGTTTTTTAAATCTTTAAAGTGATAAATTCCAAGTAGAAAATGGGCAAACCTCTTAAAAAGTCATTTCACTTTCTTTGCAGTAACTAGTTTTCTATTGTAGTGTATAGTGTCATTTAATAAGCGAACAATCTTGGAAATCAAATTAATCTTTGAATCCTTAAGTGAAGAAAAATAAAACTGTGTTATCTTGAGGACCTTTAACTCATGTTTCTGAGTCTAATTTTCTTACTTGCAATTTGGAACTAATTAACACATTTAAAATAATACATACAATGGCATAGAATAGGCATTCAAGGATGATAAGTATGCTATTTTTATTCTGCCTTTTGTATTTTGGTTCCATATTAAGAAAAATAAAAACTGCATATGTGTCATATTTTTATTTTCGGGCTTACATTGTTGATTCTTACAACTGAATTTCAACTCACTTAATTTATAGTTCTTCAAGAAAGAGGGTAAATTTTGTTCATAATTTGAAATTTTTAGGAATTTATTTTTAAGGACTGAAGACTGTATTAAATATACCATGATCCATAAATGTTATGGGTATTTGAATGGAAAAATTGGCCTATATATTTACATTAAAATATATTTGTTAAATACTGATTATATATTAACTAATGCCCTAAATTTCCAGTATTAACCAGGTAAGGCATAGCCCCTGCCCTTAAGGAGCTTACAATTGAGGAGTTTTACACAAATGGTTAATAATAATTTAAAGCATAAATATTAGTCCTTGAGACTAAGATAGCCCAAAAAATCATTAGGCTTTACATTTTTTTTTCACTTTTAATGGAAGCCAAATACAGAATAACCTCCAGTTATTCTAACCTCCACTTTTATTTCTTATGTATTGTACCACTGTTATTTCATTCTCTTTCTGTTCTGTCCCATATAGCTTTTCTTTAGTATTTGGGTCAAGTGAAGTGAAGTGAAGTGAGTTGAACTCACTCAGTCATGTCCGACTCTTTGAGACCCCATGGACTGTAGCCCACCAGGCTCTTCCATCCATGGGATTCTCCAGGCTAGAATACTGGAGTGGGTTGCCATTTCCTTCTCCAGGGGAACGTCCCAACCCAGGGATCGAACCCAGGTCTCCCACATTGC
The DNA here is from genome assembly GCF_016772045.2 of Ovis aries. NCBI lineage: Eukaryota > Metazoa > Chordata > Mammalia > Artiodactyla > Bovidae > Ovis > Ovis aries. Next base: position 25,408,460 of record NC_056060.1, on the reverse strand, counting down.
AGGCAGACGTTTTACCCTCTGAGCCACCAGGGAAGCCAGTTAAATAATAATTTAGTTGCCTCTTGACAAGAAGTTAAGTGAAATGCTTGAGGGAAAGAGTGAATATTACAAAAACATTTTCCAAATGGAGTTAGGAGAAAATTCAAGAGAAGTTTATTCAGATGCTATCTATCATGATGGGGGTATGATTTGGCTGAATGAATTTAAGCTTCTTATTTAAAGAGTTAAACTTTAAATGAGAGTCTCATTTAAAGAGTTAAAGCTTAGTTAAAGGCATAGGAAGACTGATTAGATAATCCCCTCACAAAGAAGGATTATTAGTGTTTGAATTTTAGATAAATATTTCATGGTGTTCTACCAGTTGACTAATAAGTTGTTGAAATTCCATAAATTATATTAACCCTATTTCTGGACTTGGAGACAGACATTACATGTATATGTAAATTGAATGCGTAGAATTTTCAACCTCTTTTATAAGGTCTGTATAACCAGGGTCCAGCCCTGGTTGGATCCAGGGTATCCTCAGGGGGATGGCATCAATGACCTAGACAAATAATTTATTTAGAGATATAGAAAGAGATAAAGAAGAAATATAGCAGTTATGAAAATATAGGAGAGAAAGAGGCTTATATTCCTTGGTTTACACAGAAAATCAATAAAGTCTCGAGACAAGTGACTTGCACGGTTTACGTAGGCCGTAGGCACCCTCCCAGTCTCCCAAGGGAGTGAAGACGCAGGGCGCCTTCCCGTTCAGGTCTTAGAAGCCCAGGCAAATAAGTAAACATGGTGGACCTCTGTGCTCCAGATGGGAATTAGCTTGAAAAGGAGAGTAAGAAAGAAAAGATGACACGGGGAAACCAGGCTTTGGTGGAACCGGTCTTGGTCCTGGTCCATCTCTTTATTTTTCAGGGAAGCTTTTATACTTTAAGTTGTACATAGAGATAAATGTAAGAAGCAGAGTCATGCAGGGTCAGCTGCTCTCACCCTTATCTAAAGACAGAGTGTTCTTTGCATATCTTTGTTCTTACAAGGGTCTTATGTTTGTTTACAATATCTTCTGGTCTGGAGACTGATTAACATTTTATGGCCCCATCTTTCTTTCTATTGATAAAGGTTAGTCAATCAGAAAACTTGTTTTCCCGTAAGATCTACTTAGTCTTAAGATAGTGATAAAGTTACATTCTTACATAACAAGGATACAACGGTTTATAACAAAGAAAGAGGAGTACAGTGATTTATAACAAAGAGAAAATTCATTAACTCGAAAGTCTAGTATTGCTAACATCAAAACTACTATATTTCTTTTTCTACATTTCAATTACATTGATTAACATACTCCCAGGTGCCTGAGGATGTGGAGGCCTGGCGGCAATCATTAACTCAGCAATGAAACCCTTCACCAACATGATTTTATCTTTAGAAAAGCCCTATACTAACTAAGACTTTCAAAATAGTCCAAACTCTCTGTGCCATTTATGGGTGAGAGGTTGTAAACAATCATGTGCGTAGTAGCAGGAGTGTGGTTAATCCTGTCACACAAGCTAGTCTGCCAGAAGAGAGGTTTGACCTGAGACACTCCTTTTACATGCAGGAGACTATTAACTGGAGCTCTAAGTTAATTTTCCAAAGAAAGGTGGTCGGGGATAGCTCCTGTTAATGTCAGAAGAGTGTAGTATAACAGACAGATTTTTGTTTCGGGGGTAGATGCTCGAGCAGATCTAGGGGACCTCTTGAGTCTTGATCCGTCTCGCCTGCATGACCTTGTCATGGGTGGGGTCGGGGAGTCCCTCAAGTCCTGACCCGCCTTTACCCATCAGGGCTCTTCCTCATGACCTTTGCCATGGGTGGCAAAGGTCTCCTGTGCTGGCTCCCAGCATTGTATGTTATCAATTTGAAGTGCTTCCAGTGAGATTTTAGGCATTAGTATTCCTCTTGGAATGTAGGTAGTAGCTTCTGAATCTCTTCAGAGCATTTTTTATCTCTTTATTTCTCAGGGTATAAATGGCTGGATTTAGAAGAGGTGTAATAACAGAGTAAAACACAGCAAGAAATTTGTCCACCCAGGTGATGCTGAGTGGCCACACATAGATGAAGATGCAGGGCCCAAAGAAGAGCACCACCACTGTGATGTGGGCAGTGCAGGTAGAGAGTGCCCTAGATGTACCAGCTTTAGAGCTTTGGCGAACAGTAAGAAGAATATATGTGTAGGATATCAGCAGCAGAACAAAGCAGGTCATGGCCAGAACCCCACTGTCAGCATTCATTAATATTCCCAAGTTATAAGAGTCTATGCAGGCAAGCTTGATTACCAGTGGTATATCACAGAAAAAGCTGTCAATTTCCCTGGGGCCACAGAAAGGCAATTGCACAATCACAGCCATTTGACTCATGGCATGCACAAAGCCAATGGTCCAGGAAGTTACCACAAGCCCAATGCACTTTTGCAGGTTCATTATGGTTGAATAGTGGAGTGGCTTGCAGATGGCCACATAGCGGTCATAGGCCATTACCACCAATAGCACCATCTCACCCCCTCCAACAAAATGCACAAAGGGGATCTGGCACATGCAGCCTCCAAAGGAAATAGTCTTGTTCTCTCTGACAAAGTCTGTAATCATCTTAGGAGTAGTTACTGAAGAAAGCCACATATCAACAAAAGACAGGTTGGCCAACAAAAAGTACATGGGGGAATGCAGATGGGGGTCAGTGATGATTAGGATCATGATGACAATATTTCCAGATACAATGATCAAATATAGCATAAAAAATATCAGTAAGAGTAAGACTTCCTTATTCCATGACTGACAAAGTCCCAGAAGCATGAATTCTGATACTACAGACAGATTTCTTTTATTCATTTTACTCAGTATGTCTTCTAAAATAACCTAGAGAGAAAGATAGCTTGTCAATTAGTAGGATGGGAAACGCTACTTATTTTATAGACTTTGGTTAAAATTTATTTCACTAAAATTTAAATTTCATTGAAATTCAGCATCTACATCTGAAAGTGAAAAGCATAATTGGGAAGATAAATTTTGGTAAAATACTCAGGGTAGTGTGCCCAAAAACAGAAGTAAAATGCTTAAAACTGGCTTTCCAAGATCAGATTCTTAAGAATGATTGAGAGGGTTCTTTCACAGTAAAGAAGTGAGAAAGGTGGACAGCAATATGAAAGGCTGAGAAAAGATTATTGGGCCACCTATAATCTAACTTCAATCTGCTTCTCCAGTGAAAAGAATCTGGATGCGTGAACAACTGTTATAAGTTAATAACTAAAATTTAAGTAGTCTACCTAGGAAGATGATGGTGAACAGATACTGAAATCCAGAACAAATGACATGGCACAAAATTACAGTTTCTCTGTGTTAAGCATGATGATTTCTTCAAGCCTCAGTTGAACTTAAAAATATACTAAACTAAGTGTTTAGCTTATTACTCTAAAATATGGGTTTCCCAGGTGGCTCAGTAAAGAATCTAGCTGCAATTCAGGAGACTCAGGTTCCATCCTTGAGTCTGGATGATCCTCTGGAGGAGGGAATGGAAACCCACTCCAGCATTCTTGCCTGGAGAATTCCATGGACAGAGAAGCCTAGCAGATTGTAGTCCATGAGTTGCACAGAGTGAAATGTGCCTGAACAACTAACACTTCTACTTCACTTTTCAAGTATATGTTGGAACAAGCTTTAGGAGAGAAGCTGTACAGAAGGCCATATAAAAAATACCATGGCATGATAATTCAAATGCAAAATAAACACAAAATTTACCATTACTTAGGATCACAATTAAATGCAATTCATTTAGTAAACTGAATCTATTAGGAAAAAATGTCAGGGGAGTGTTATGTGAGAAAGGGATAGACAAAGTTTCCACTCTAGTGGAAACCCAGACTCACGTTCTGATTTAATGACCTCTGCAGAGGTTTTTATAACTCAAGTTTATCAATAGAAAATATTTACCTACAACTATGGTTCCAAATAGGAAAATGAGTATGTCAAGGCTGTATATTGTCACCCTGCTTATTTAACTTCTATGCAGAGTACATCACGAGAAACGCTGGGCTGGAAGAAACACAAGCTGGAATCAAGATTGCTGGGAGAAATATCAATAACCTCAGATATACAGATGACACCACCCTTATGGCAGAAAGTGAAGAGGAACTAAAGAGCCCCTTGATGAAAGTGAAAGAGGAGAGTGAAAAAGTTGGCTTAAAGCTCAACACTCAGAAAACAAAGATCATGGCATTCGATCCCATCACTTCATGGGAAATAGATGGGGAAACAGTGGAAACAGTGTCAGACTTTATTTATGGGCTCCAAAATCACTGCAGATGGTGACTGCAGCCATGAAATTAAAAGACGCTTACTCCTTGGAAGAAAAGTTATGAGCAACCTAGATAGCATATTCAAAAGCAGAGACATTGCTTTGCTGACTAAGGTCCATCTAGTCAAGGCTATGGTTTTTCCTGTGGTCATGTATGGATGTGAGAGTTGGACTGTGAAGAAGGCTGAGCGCTGAAGAATTGATGCTTTTGAACTGTGGTGTTGGAGAAGACTCTTGAGAGTCCCTTGGACTGCAAGGAGATGCAACCAGTCCATTCAGAAGGAGATCAGCCCTGGGATTTCTTTGGAAGGAATGATGCTAAAGCTGAAACTCCAGTCCTTTGGCCACCTCATGTGAAGGGTTGACTCATTGGAAAAGACTCTGATGCTGGGAGGGATTGGGGGCAGGAGGAGAAGGGGATGACAGAGTATGAGATGGGTGGATGGCATCACGGACTCAATGGACGTGAGTCTGAGTGAACTCCAGGAGTTGGTGATGGACAGGGAGGCCTGGCGTGCTGCAATTCATGGGGTAGCAAAGAGTCGGACATGACTGAGCGACTGAACTGAACTGAACTGATGCCAATGGATTCTTTGAAATATTGCCATAAAAATTTTAAATGTATCTTTTCTAAAGTGAAAATAAGCTATAGACATGTATGAGCAAAGTACGTCTTTGTTAGTACTGACTGATGTGAAGTTAAAACTTTATAGAGATCACCTCTAAATGAAATAATGATATTGCTTATATTCATCCTGAAATAAATTGGGAACTCCTCTCAAGCTTGACCTTATTTTACTTTTAGGCTGTTGCATCTCCTTTTCTTAATTTTATTTTTTTATCGACATATAGTTGATTTACAACATTGTTTTAGTTTTAGGTGTACAGCCAAAGGATTCAGTTATACACACACATGCACATACACACACACACACACATATTTTTCAGATTCTTTCCCTTATAGGTAATTACAAATATTGAGTATAGTTCCCTGTGCTATACAGTAGGTCTTTATTAGCTATCTATTTATATATAATAGTGCATGTATATTGATCCCAAACTTGTAATTTATCCCATCCCACCACTTTCCCCCTTTATAACCATAAATTTGTTTTCTATGTCTGTGGGTCTATTTCTGTTTTGTATATAAGTTCATTTGTACATATGTTGCATCTTCTTTTATCCTTTGAAATCTCAAGGGTGGTACCAAGGAGAGCAGATGAGCAAAAATGAAAACTATTACCTCATCATGAGCAGTAGTTTTCCCTTCCCTTACACTGAGAACTAAGAAGCATAGATAAAGGATGGAAAGAATTTCTTAAAGGAATTAGGTAAGTCACATATTTGCTGTGAGAATGGGAACATGTGACAATAGTTTCACAACTAACAAATAAACATAACCTCCATAATATTTATTTAATTTCTAAGAGAAAAATATTCTGATTATATATACAAAGGCCTTAGTTAGTTCAGCCGCTCAGTCGTGTCCTACTCCTCGCAATCCAATGAACCACAGCACTCCAGGCCTCCTGTCCATCAACAACTCCGGAGTTCACCCAAACCCATGTCCATCAAGTCAGTGATGCCATCCAACCATCTCATCCTCTGTCGTCCCCTTCTCCTCCTGCTCTCAATCTTTCCTAGCATCAGGGTCTTTTCCAGTGAGTCAGCTGTTCCCTTCAGGTGGCCAAAGTATTGTAGTTTCAGCTTCAAAATCAGTCCTTCAAATGGACACCCAGGACTGATCTCCTTTAGGAAGGACTGGTTGGATCTCCTTGCAGTCCAAGGGACTCTCAAGAGTCTTCTCCAACACCACAGTTCAAAAGCATCAGTTCTTTGGTGCTCAGCTTTCTTTATAGTCCAACTGTCACATCCATACATGACCACTAGAAAAACCATAGCCTTGACTAGATGGACCTTTGTTGAGAAAGTAATGTCTCTGCTTTTTAATATGCTGTCTAGGTTGGTTGTAACTTTCCTTCCAAGCAGTAAGCATCTTTTAATTTCATGGCTGCAATCACCATCTGCAGTGATTTTGGAGCCCAGAAAAATAAAGTCAGCCACTGTTCCACTGTTTCCCCATCTATTTGCCATGAAGTGATGGGACTGGATGCCATGATCCACCATAACTTAGGGTGGATTTTCACAAAAAGGAAGTAGTGAAATTGAAAGGTTTGAATTTTTCAGTTGGGATTAGTGAAATTGAAAAATTAGAAAAAGGAGATAAAGTGAGTTACTCTTTTTGAGTATTAAAAAAATATATTTCAACATATTTTTCATCCTAATCTGGATGCTATGTCCTTCCATTAATTTTTTCATGATAGTAATCCTAAAGCTGTTAGATTCTCAACACTTATTATATTACAAAGAGAAACCTGGACTCAGAGGATTTAATAGATTGCCTGATATAAACACTGGTTGAAGTACACAGGGAGATACTCCAAGTTCCTTCTTTTACTTAAAATTGCCTTCCTTTTTTCTCAAGTTACAAATTTTAATCCTGTTAATTCCATAACAAATGAGTTTTACATCACTTCTCACTGGATGCATAACTTTTTTCACTTCTATCTCTATGCTAAAATTTGTCTTAGTATGCAATACTCTCTCTGATATAAAACACTTATTTTCTTAAATGGTAAGAGCCATTTAGCCAGAATAGCTGGAAGTTGTTCAAAATCAAGTAGCTGTCAAAGCCATGTGACCTCCCAAAGAAGACTTGAGAGCATCGCTGAGAAACAGCATCGTGATGATATGTACATTTGTTAAAGAAACCACAGAAATTCCAGTAGGAATAGAATATAAGGAGAAAACCCATGAATGATCTCTTTAAAGTTCAGAAGTTAAATGAGCCATACTCAGGTCCAAGCATAACAGGCATGTGTGAGACAGAAACAGATATACTTTTAAAATTCTTTTAAAGAAGAGAGTCCCAGACAATATGAGATAACTTACCATACACAATTTTCTCTAAGACCAGATTATTTTTACTCTTCTCTTCTGTTATATGCTTGAGATAATCTCCATTGTTGGGTAGAGACAGTATCTATGCAAGAACTTTCCCTCAGCCTGACTCATATTTACCACTGGAAGGAATCCCTTGAGTGAAATTCTCCTATTCTCTGTTTTGGACAGAACAAGATTCATGAAAATAATTTGCACTGGACATCTCTTGGGAACTTCTTTGTTAAGAGCAATAAAATTTGCATATTCTGAGACTCAAAACAGGGAGACAAGAAAATCCACATATAAAGCAGCTAAGCATTAACCATAAGTGAAGTTTTAGATTATTTTTCATTTAACATATAAGTACTAGGCAGATGTCTTCTGTGATCTTAGTCTCTAACTAAATCTAAATCATCAGATACAGTTAAGGTTTTATTAATAGTTCCAGTTCCAAGAGAAATCATATCTTGACCACTATGATATATGACCACCAACAGAAAACCTTGATATGGATGGCATGCTCTAATGCATGCCTAATGTTTCTAAATAGACAGGTAATGTTGGTCACCTGACTAATTTGTTTCAACATTATCTATGATTACTTCAGGTCCTGATAGTTATGCACTGGAAGTCAAATTATTAAAATATCTTCAAAAGAACACAGATATTAGCATAAAATACATTTAATTTGATCTTTAAGGTCTTTTAAATAATTTTATTGTGGTATAATTAATATATAACAAACAGCACATACTTAAAGTGTGCAATTTGATAAAATTTGACATATGTGTTCAACAATGAACATCATCAAAATCAAGATAGTGAACATATCCATCAGCCTTTATGTTCCTTGTTAACCCTTCTTTAATAGAAAAGATACATGCATCCTGATGTTCATTGCACAATTATTTCAGTAGGCAAGATACAGAAATAATTTAAGTATACATCAATATATGAATGGATAAAGAAGATGTAACATAGATATAAATATGTACACAATGCCATTTGCAACAACATGGATGAACTGAAATGTATTATATGTAATAAAATAAGTCATACAGAGAAAGGCAAATAGTGTGTGTTATCACTTATATGTGCTCTCAAGCTGTTTCTTCAATGAGCTTCCAAAGAAGTCTCTCGTAATGAGTTGTAACCTACTTACATCTCTCTTTCCCTCTGAATTTCTTTCCCATCTGTGAATATAATGTAATATTGTCAGGCACCTTGGTGTTGTCTTTTTTACTTTGGTGCACCAGGTGTTGATTTTACTAAGAATTGTGGTTGTTGCTTAGTCACCAAGTCGTGTCCTACTGTAGCCTGCCAAGCTCCTCTGTCTATGAGATTTCCCAGACAACAATGCTGGAGTGGGTTTCCTTCTCCAAGGGATCTTCCTGACCCAGGGATCAAATCCATATCACCTGCATTGGCAGGTGGATTCTTTACTACTGAGCCACCAGGGAAGCCAATACAAATAAGAAAACTCAGATAACAAAAAATAAGAATTCCATATATTCAACAAATATTTAATGTGGATAAATAAATGCAATGTATTTATATCATCTTGATTTAGTTCAAACTTGAATAATATCTCTTGTCTACAATCTTAAAATCTGGGAGGGGAGAAAAGATATGTATACAAACAAGTAAACATAAAGCAGCTTATGAAAAGTGTAAAAAGAAAGATACACAAATGGTGAAATAAAAATTCAGAGGTGGAAAAGGTGCTTCCATTAGGGGAATAAGGAGAATTGTTATGCGAAAATGTCATTTGAACTAGACCCTGAATGATAAATGGGGTTTTGCAAGTACTGCTGTTTAGTCGCTCAGTCGTATGCAACTCTTTGTGATCCCATGCCAGGCTTCCTTGTCCTTCACCATCTCCTGAAGTTTGCTCAAATTCATATCCATTGAATCAGTGATGCCATCCAACCATCTTGTCCTCTGTTGTCCACTCCTCCTGCCCTCAATCTTTCCCAGCCAGCATCAGGGTCATTTCTAATGAGTTGATTCTTCACATCAGGTGGCCACAGTATTGGAGTTTCAGCTTCAACATCAGTCCTTCTAATAAATATTCTGGATTGATTTCCTTTAGGATGGACTGGTTTGATCTCTTTGCAGTCCAAGGGACTCTCAAGAGTCTTCTCCAACACCACAGTTCAAAAGCATCAATCTGCAGGTATAGAGGGAGGTAATGAGAATTCCATATAGAGAAAGTGGCCACAAAGAATCAAATATGAAAAACTGAAAGCTACTCAGAGAATGAAATGCTGTCCAAAATTATTCTGAAAGAAAGAGTAGGAAAAGGTAAGAAAGAAAGTCATTTGAAGTCTATTTGTGGAGAACACGGAAATTTTTGAATAAGGAAACCACTGGTGGATTTTAAGCAGGCAAATGATAAAATCAAGATTGCTTTAGGGGTTTCTTAGTGTCACCAAGAGGTAATAATGTCGAAGTAATATTTTTCTCTTTAGTCTTTCAGTGTAAAGAGTTTGCTTTTATATGTTAATTGGGAAGTCACACATTCCTCTGAAATATTTTAGTCAATAAGCTTAAATATTGATACTTCTCGCTCTTTTCTCTAAAATCTAAAGACTTCTACCATACTGCCCTTCTAAACGATACTTCCAAATTCTCCACATTTTTATCATCAATGTCCTACAGTTTCTATATCTCAGCATTTGCCTCACTGGGGTCTCTGAACATCCCCTCTCTATTCTCCAAAATATGCACAATGATATTTGAAATATTCCTATCAGAACTTTGGCTGACATAGTGTGTCTTTTTTGCTCCACAAACTGTGTTTTCTGGAAACTTTTGGAATCTATATTTCAGGTGGGCAAGTTATTTGTAAATAATGGGTCCTCAGAGAAGTTGCTACTTCTCTTTACTGATCCCTCAGAGAATGTGCATTAATTTAACTTTATAAAGAACCTTTGGCTTGGAAGATAACTTCTCTAAAGCTACAGAGGCCACGTCTCAGGAGAACCTGTGATAAAGAAAGTGAAATCTTAATTTTGTGAAGCAATAAACTCTTTATCCGGCTAGAGACAGAAGGTATGATTTATTAAACAGGTCTTAGAGATCTGGTCAACATTAAAACCACAGGTCTTTCGATTTTGAGCATAGCAGAGAGTCTTGACACGATTAAGCCAACTCCCTTTTGTCCCCATCTCCTTATATTGATTTCCTAATGCTCTTGATTTGAAGTGATTTTAAAAGGATTTAGATTACTAAAAGATGCACACATTTCTACCAGATCATTAGGAAAGACTTCTCAGAACACTGGTGTGGACAATAAGTGGGAGAAAATTACTTTTGAAAATTTTGTGTTTGTGCTGAAAATATAAGCCTTCATAACTTTTAGGACTCACATGCCTGCATATTGCCACACACAAAAAAAAATTTTTTCAAGAAACTCAGATATCTGGCATCCTTTCTATGAGAATATAGAGTAAAAAGAAATCTGTTTATGACAAAAGAAAGCATTTGCCTTCTCTTGAACTAGCTTATAAATAAAATCAATCCCAAAAACTTGTGAAAAAAAAAAACTACAAAATATAGTCCCATACCTAGCTTCTTTTTTCTACAAAATTTTCAGTAAAAGACTAAGTGCAAACTGAAAGCCACTGATTTCTAGAGAATCACTGTAACATTACAAAAGCCAATGTTGGTGAGTAACATTATGCTCTTATATATTTATGTTGCAGAAAAGCAGAGGTATTGCCCTTAAAATAGTTACTGCCAACTTACTGTAAAATATATCCATTTATTTTTCACATTTTAATTATATGATAAGGAATATATTCGACTGAGATGTAAATTGTAAAATCTCTGCTGAGTATTTCACCATAAGTTAGGTTTAGTAAAAAAAAAAAAAAAACTAGTACATTTATGGTAACTTTGTGTTACATGCTATACAGAAACTGTCATAGATCATCTCTGTCCCCAAAATAAGAAGCTTACAAAATATGTTTAAAGTTCTCTAGCTCTTTCAAAGTAATGGAGAGATTCAGAAGGAGGCAAAAGTTTGTTTCTGTGCCACCAGTTACCTACTATGCCCAGAACTCAGAGTATAGAGCCAAGAACAAGCAAACTATATTCTTTCCTAACTGATGAATTTTGGAAAAATATCTTCTCCTCATTCTCAAACAAAAACACATTTGAAATGAATTCTAAATGATAAATACATGTCTTTTGAACTTGCAGGTTACTGACCCAATGAACATCTCTAAGCCAGATTCCAGCTTTGCTTTCGTAAGAGAATTTATACTCCTAGGTTTTTCTTATGAGTGGAAGATTCAGAGCCTCCTCTTCTCACTCTGCCTTACAATATATGCTCTGACCATAACAGGGAATGGGGCCATTATTTGTGCTTTATGGTGTGACCAGCGACTCCACATCCCCATGTACATATTCCTGGGGAATTTCTCCTTTCTAGAGATCTGGTATGTCTCTTCTACAGTCCCCAAGATGTTGGTCAACTTCCTCTCAGATAAAAAGACCATCTCCTTTGTTGGATGTTTCCTACAGTTTTATTTCTTTTTTTCCTTGGGAACGACTGAATGCTTGCATTTGACCGTTATGGCCTTTGATCGGTACCTTGCTATCTGCCGTCCTTTGCACTACCCTAATATCATGACTGGACATCTCTGTACCAAACTGGTCCTTATCTGCTGGGTCTGTGGATTTCTGTGGTTCCTGATCCCCATTGTTCTCATTTCTCGGATGCCCTTCTGTGGACCAAATATCATTGACCATGTTGTGTGTGACCCAGGGCCACTGTCTCTGCCCCCCAAACCGAATTGCTTTGCTACAGTCTAAGCTCAATAGTTATCTTTGGTAACTTCCTCTTTATCCTCGGGTCCTACACTCTAGTGCTAACAGCTGTGTTGCATATGCCTTCAGCTACTGGGAGACAGAAAGCCTTCTCCACCTGTGGGTCTCATCTGGCTGTGGTATCCCTGTTCTATGGCTCTCTCATGGTCATGTATGTGAGCCCAGGGCTCAGACATTCTGCTGGGATGCAGAAAGTTGCAACTTTGTTCTATGCTATGGTGACCCCACTCTTCAATCCCTTTATCTATAGCTTCCGGAATAAGGAGATAAAAGCAGCCTTGAGGAAACTTCTTGGGAGTTTCAACGTAATGTAAGACATACCAGATGATCCATCCATTGTCAGGTCAGTATAGTCTAACATAAAACAATCAGAATTATATTGCTATCTAAGCTTCAAATATGGGTCTAGTGATATTAACTTATATCAGCTTGTGAAATAAAACATTTATGATGCTACTTATAATCATAAAATGCTGAGATTTTATAGATGAATGGTAGTGTTGGGTTCCTCCTTGGCATTTAGCCTGTATGATAAATAAGAAATGTACACCACACTTAGGTGTTTTTTGAATAGTTAATATGACTCACATGTGGTCAAAATTCCTATCTTCTATTTGATAATTTAGGTTAATAATTCTGGGACCTATAAAATTGTAATTATGTCATCTTGCTTATTTAGTTGGCTAGAAGAGTCGGACACGACTGAGTGACAGAACTGAAGTGAACTGAGTTGTAAAGTAAAAAAAGAATCATTAATATACTATTTTCCAATTGTAGTTCTTATCATATTTGACTTTATTATCTTTGTGACGTGATCATTCTTAGTAAATAAACCCTTAAAAGCAATTATCCAAAATTTCTGTAGAGAACGTACAGTCACCTATATATGCTACTTTGTCTAAACTAGATAACCAACAAGGACCCGCTGTATAACACTGGAACTCTGCTCAATGTTATGGGCAGCCTGAATGGGAGGGGCGTTTAGGGGAGAATGGATACATGTATACATATGGCTGTGTCCTTTCTCTGTCCACCTAAAACTATCACAACATTGTTAATCAGCTATGTGTGTACATGTGCTAAGTCACTTCAGTCGTGTCAGACTCTGCAACCTTATGGACTGTAGCCCATCAGATTCCTCTGTTCTTGGGATTCTCCAGGCAAGAATACTGGAGTGGGTTGCCAATGCCCTCCTCTAGCGGTTCTTCCCAAGCCAGGGACTAAACTCACATCTCTTGCATTGGCAGATGGTTTCCTTACCACTAGCAATATACACCAGTACAAATTTTAAAAAGAAAAAATTTCATTCTGTTAAACAGTAATGGTCAATGCTAGCCTAATGACATCCAGACATAGGTTGTTTCCTTTACATATTATCCCTTTATGAAGCCTTAAAGGGCAGGTTCTAATGCCTACATAGCAGCATCAATCAAAGTATTCAGAAATGCAGTATTCTGAATACTAATATTTTCATCAAAGTGTCACCAAAACTTTGATTGTTCCTGTAATGGGGTTTTAGGTAACAGAACATCTCCGCCTAGAAACTGGACAGAGAAATGGTTTTGGGAATACGCTACTTAAGATCAAATAAATGAGGGACAGTTCAAGGTTATCTGTTAGTAAAACAGTGTTAAATAACATTGAGGGACAATTTTAAAGAAAAGCATCCAAAATTCAATCCCTGCAATAAAGTTATTTTCATTTGTATATATGCTTCATTTAATATAATGTCAAATTTGTTCCATATTATGACAAGTCTTTATAATTATTTTTAGAAACTATATTAATCCATTCAAATATGTGTCATGGATTGTAAGTTTTTACGTAATGAAGTGACTGTTCTCCAGAAGGAAAACTCCCCTGTAGCTGACTTGTGAAGGATATAAAGGAATTTTCAGGATGCAGATTAAGAGAAAAATATATGTTACCACTAAATAATAATGACTGCTTACAGAATTAGTACTCAGGGAATCAGACTCCTGTTCCATCTACTACCAATCCTTTTTTTGAATATTATTTTCATTATTTTATTGTAAAAAATAGTACTTTAATAAAACCTTTATAAACATTTGCCATGGAGATACATTGCAAACCTAATTTAGGAGCCATTCAGTCAGTCAGTTCAGTCGCTCAGTCATGTCCGACACTTTGCGACCCCATGAATCCCAGCACGCCAGGCCTCCCTGTCCATCATCAACTCCCGGAGTTCACTCAGACTCACGTCCATTGAGTCAGTGATGCCATCCAGCCATCTCATCCTCTGTTGTCCCCTGCTCCTCCTGCCCCCAATCCCTCCCAGCATCAAAGTCATTTCCAATGAGTCAACTCTTCGCATGAGGTGGCCAAAGTACTGGAGTTTCAGCTTTAGCATCATTCCTTCCAAAGAAATCCCAGGGCTGATCTCCTTCTGAATGGACTGGTTGGATCTCCTTGCAGTCCAAGGGACTCTCAAGAGTCTTCTCCAACACCACAGTTCAAAACGCATCAATTCTTCAGTGCTCAGCCTTCTTCACAGTCCAGCTCTCACATCCATACATGACCACAGGAAAAACCATAGCCTTGACTAGACTGACCTTAGTCGGCAAAGTAATGTCTCTGCTTTTGAATATGCTATCTAGGTTGGTCATAACTTTTCTTCCAAGGAGTAAGCGTCTTTTAATTTCATGGCTGCAGTCACCATCTGCAGTGATTCTGGAGCCCAGAAAAATAAAGTCTGACACTGTTTCCACTGTTTCCCCATCTATTTCCCATGAAGTGATGGGACTGGATGCCATGATCTTCGCTTTCTGAATGTTGAGCTTTAAGCCAACTTTTTCACTCTCCACTTTCACTTTCATCAAGAGGCTTTTTAGTTCCTCTGCCATAAGGGTGGTGTCATCTGCATATCTGAGGTGATTGATATTTCTCCTGGCAATCTTGATTCCAGCTTGTGTTTCTTCCAGTCCAGTGTTTCTCATGATGTACTCTGCATAGAAGTTAAATAAGCAGGGTGACAATATACAGCCTTGACGTACTCCTTTTCCTATTTGGAAGCAGTCTGTTGTTCCATGTCCAGTTCTAACTGTTGCTTCCTGACCTGCATACAGATTTCTCAAGAGGCAGGTTATGTGGTCTGATATTCCCATCTCTTTCAGAATTTTCCACAGTTTATTGTGATCCACACACTCAAAGGCTTTGGCATAGTTAATAAAGCAGAAGTAGATGTTTTTCTGGAACTCTTTTGCTTTTTCCATGATCCAGCGGATGTTGGCAATTTGATTTCTGGTTCCTCTGCATTTTCTAAAACCAGCTTGAACATCAGGAAGTTTAGGAGTCATTACTTAACCTCAAAAAAACTGTCCTAGAAAATCCAGAATGTAAGAATATTTTGTTTATGTAACAATTTTCCCTGTTTTATTCTTGGGAAAGAGATGATTACTCAGCTCAAACCATAGGAATGCATTTGTGAGTTTGAAGCAGACATTCCAGGTAAGAAAATTATTTGTTTTTGATGTAAGGAGTGCTCAAGCTCCTAAATCATTCTTACTTATCACAACTCTGCCATATAATCTCTTGCTTCTCTAGTCCATTGAGACACTTTCTAACTCTATGCATTTTTCCAGGCTACATGACTTTTAAATTTCCTGAAACCAAGTAAGAAATGGGCTCAAGAAGAAGTAATGAGGCAGAAAATATTTCCACCCTGCCCTGTTTAATATGTTAACCAAGTTAACATATTAAAATCATATTAATAAGTTAATATGTTTCTGAAGCCACTGGTTTCCAATGACCTCTTCTTATAACCCCAAACATAATGAAAGTATTCTCATTAGCTCAATTTTATAGATTAAAAAGTAAAAAAGAAAGGTCAAATAATTTGCAAAAGCTTGCAGTCACTGTGTCAAAGTGTTTTGTAAATGTTAAAGAGCTTTACTAATGGAAGAGGTTCATAAAATTAAGTGACGGCAAGGAAATCAAACCAGTCAATCCTAAAGGAAATCAATCCTGAATATTCATTGGAAACACTGATGCTGAAGCTGAAACTCCAATACTTTGACCACCTGATGCAGAGAGCCAACTCACTGGAGAAGACAGTGATGCTGGGAAAGATTGAGGGCAGGAGGAGAAGGGGACAACAAAGGATGAGATGGTTGGATGGCTTCACGTCACTGACTCAATGGACATGAGTTTGAGCAAACCCCAGGAAATAGTGAAGGACAGTGAAGCCTGGCATGCTGCAGTCCATGGGGTCACAAAAAGCTGGACACTACAGTGACTGAGCAACAAAGTGACATCAATTCTACAATATTATGTATAATATGCTATTTTTGATTGGCTTCATTTATTCATTAATATATGTAAAGAACTGAAGATTGTGCCTGACATAAAACAAGTGGCTCAAAATGTTAATTATTATTATCTTCAAAATAGTCAACAACAAGCCCTGTAGTGGTGAATTTGCACATGTAAAACTTGTTAAACTCATAAATTCACTTTCTTTTTTCTTGTAATATTATTTTCCCACATCCTACATGCCCTTATTTTTCCTGGAATCTGGAACATCAATAGAGTATGATTTTATAAATAAATTTAATTTTGCAAAAGAGTTAGCAGCATTGAGGGAGATTCAGTGTTTAGTCAGCTTAACAAGGGTTTAAAGGCAGCTAATAAATATGATGACTCGAATTAAAGGTAAAAAAAAATACTGATTTTTTCTTTTTATTTCCCCTGAGGAAACAACTAACCATCACAATTATTTTTAAACATCACCTTTCTGTGTTCTTTTGAAAGCTTAAGTATTAAAAACAGACAAACAAAAAGAACACTATCTTCTTACTGTTATTCCTAGTGCTCTCTCTCCCTCCATCTCTCTCTCTCTTTCTCTCTGTCTTTGGGATATTTTGGCCTTGAAAAAAATGTCATATACAAATTATAATGTTATACTGTGCAAGGGTTGTAAAGCAGTAACAAGCTCATGAATGTATGTGGAAAAAATAAACTTTTGTTTCCCTGACCCTCAACAAACAAAATCACCTCATATAGTACTTGAAAAAAATATGGATTATTGATACAAGTGGTAAAAGAAATATTTCAAGATATCCATATTCAAATTTATGAAATTGTTACTCCAAAAACAGGAAAAAAATATCTGAAAAGAATTTCAGTCAAGTCAAGCATGATATGAATCAAGGGAAACTTCTCTTTGGGACACTAAGTTACCAAAACCCAACCTTGGCTCTGAGTTCATGACTTCCTCACAGAAGTATCTCAATAGCCCATATACTCTGGATAAGGAGATAATACCATTCAGGCAGAAATCTATCATTCTATTTCTTCTTCCTTCCTCCTCTACACTCCCAATCTATAGCTTGAAGGTCAAGTTCTCTCCAGAAAAATCATGGGCCCATCTTTAATCTTCCTAATACAAAGGGACTTAATATTAAGACTAGTAGAAGGACTAAGTGGAAAGAGATAGAAATGGTGAAGATAGTGGATTGTACTTACGATAAGGAAGAACATAAACTCTCCTGGAAAACAGAGAAGCATCTCATTATTTCAGACATCAGGAGGTATGACACAAAAATAGTGAGAACTGAAACCCCCAAACCATATTGGAAAAGAGAAATCATGAAATAGAAAAAGGTATTAAGAGGGAAAAGAGAAAGAAAACCTTGTAAGTTGGAGAAGTTAAGAGGTTAACAAAGCACTGTATTCTTTGCCCTGACACTTCCCACCTTCAGTTGAAAACAGTGTCACACTTATGGATGAGAGGAAGGAAAGATCACAGAGGAAATGAAGATGAGAAAGAGGGACTTCCCTGGTGGTCCAGCAGTTAAGAATCTACCTTCCAAGGCAGGGGATGCAGGTTCGATCCCTGGTCAGGGAACCAAGATCCCATATGCCACGGGGCAACTAAGCTCATGCTCTGCAACTACTGAGTCAGCATGCCCTAGAGCCTGGGTGCCACAACAAGAGAGAAACCCACACACTACAGCTGGCGCATGCACCATAACAAAGATTCAAAGAGGCCCCCCAAAATAGAAAAGAAGATGAGAAAAAATCCTTCCTGAGAAATGTCAACTCTGTCTCCACTGATCTTCATTTCCTCTGTTCAAAGGTAAAAAATTGCTCCAGTGCCAGGTAAGCTTTCTGGACAGTGTGGAAGAGTAAGTAGTGAAAACAAACAAGGATGACAGCAAAAACGGAGAATCTCTCCTATGTAGAGATCCTGGACTTCTCCAGGGGAGCCAGAAGCCTCAAGTTAGGCAGGGGCTGGGCAGAGCTTAAGAGGAACATTTGGGTTAAAACTAGCAACGTTTAACTGGCCAAATGAGGAACCATCATTTGTGGATAATCTAAGTGATGCCAACAAAGCTAATTTTCTAAGGACAAAGGACATTCCACCGCCCAGAACTCTTCTTGTATTCCAAGGTCACTGTGTGATCCTAGTCTAAGATCTATCCCAGGCTCTGAAATCTCCTAGGTACTAGAAAAGAGAGGGAAGTCCAAGAAAAAAAGGGCATGCAACTTGACATATAGAGGACTATGGGAGCGAGCTCAAGAAACAGTCTTTCTAAAATGCAAGGAATAGCCATGGAGACAGAAGTATTCAGCATGAAGTATGTTGAGTGACACATGAGGCTGGTGGTTTTGCAAGGTCAAGTTACCTGGACGAATATCCCCAGGCCCTTCTCCTCATGCCTCCTCTGAATTTTTCATTGAAGTCTGAGATACATACAACTGTGCTGTTCGAGGAAAGGTAGTTTAGTGCTTCCAGAGTCAGCCTTTTTGTGATCACCCAGGCATGTTGTCTTCATGGGCAAGGAGGAAGGGAAGGAGGAAAAGTCTCTTTCAATACCAAATCCTCCTTTGCCCAAAGTCATGAGTTACTGAAAAAGCTAAATCCCTCTCAGGAGGGTGTCTTCACTGTGGTAACTGACATCTGGACTCTCAGGCACCAGTCTGGTCACCTGTCTATCTTTCTTGGAGTGGGATGAACGGCATGAGATTACCACTTATTTCTACTGCTTCCAGCTTTGTATATTTGGCCTTGGGAGGAACCAAATTCAAATTGTAAAGGACAGGGATTTCCTGAACTATTGCTCCCTGAAACACCTCAGCCTTCATGCCAATGGCTTGCAGTCACTTCCTTCCAGGCTCCTGAGTGACCTGCTCCAGCTTCAGAGGCTTACTCTGTCAAAGAATAAACTGGGCCCAGAAGGCTCCCAGTGGGCCAGTTCAGCTCCGCCTGAGGGTGCTAGATCTGTCCCATAACAAGCCCTGGGGTCCTCTCCTTTCTCCCTCAACTCCAGGAGCTCTGACTGAGTGGTAACAATAATTCCACCTTACCCAACAAGAACCTGGAGGGACTGAGGTGGCTGAAAAGACCCTAAACCTAAGGTGGAACTAAAATGAGGTACTGAAGCCAGGCTGACTCTCCTCCCTTTCTGCCCTCACCTCACTGAACCTCCTAAGTAGATCTTAGGCAGCTCTAGGGTCCCCAGAAGCTAAGCCATCTGCAGCTGGGTTCTCCTGAGATGTTGGAGACCTATTCTCCCTGGCATAGTAGCACTGTTCAGCTTGGAATCTGGACAGAAGTTTGCAGTGAGTTTATAGAGACCCCTTCCTGTTCTTGGAGAATCTCACGTTGCAACCTTCACATATGTTGCTGCATCCAGATGACACCATCCACCCTGTGTCACCTCACTTTGACAGGCTGCCTGCCCTCCATCTTCTCTAGCCATTAATCTAGAGATTCCTCCCATAGCTTCCGCTCCTGGAGAGCTTGCACTTCTGGTCTGATCGTGAGGGTACAGAAGTTCTATGTCTATTTGTGATGCCCAGGCCACAAGTATTGGAGCTGGGGGACCTGGATGTGCTATGCACCAAGTTCAGTGAAGCTGGAGATGCTACTGGAGGAGCTGCCTCTAAAGTTACAGATGCTGGCACTGAGAAACTTGAACCTCAGGAACACTCCTTCCTCGCGCTTCAGAGGCTTGGGCCTCTTTTAGAGGCTGCTGCTTACTCTAATCTACTGCCTTCCAGTGATCTCTAACATACAACCACTTGGCCTCCTACCAAGTCAAAAATCTTAAAAATATGCAAATATAGGATCAAGTCCCTATAAAATTTCTTAAAGAAAGAAAAATTTAAAAGATTACCAAAAAATTGCATAATGTTATGTGTTCCCAAAGAGGAAGATAGTTTAAGTACATTGATTAAAATGGAATATCATGCACTCATTAAAAATCATGCTTGAAGGATATGTACTTTTATGGGGAAAGACTTGCAACATAATATTAACATATATGCACTGCTGCTGCTGCTGCTGCTGCCAAGTCGCTTCAGTCGTGTCTGACTCTGTGCGACCCCATAGACGGCAGCCCACCAGGCTCCCCCTTCCCTGGGATTCTCCAGGCAAGAACACTGGAGTGGGTTGCCATTTCCTTCTCCAATGCATCAAAGTGAAAAGTGAAAGGGAAGTCGCTCAGTCATGTCTGACTCTTAGCGACCCCATGGACTGTAGCCCACCAGGCTCCTCCATCCATGGAATTTTCCAGGCAAGAGTACTGGAGTGGGGTGCCATTGCCTACTCTATACAAAATAGATAATTGATAAAGATCTACTATATAGCACAGGGGGGCTTCTCCGATGGTTCAGCAGTAAAGAATCTACCTGAAATTCAGGAAACACAGGAGATTCGGGTTTGATCCCTGGATCAGGAGGATCCCCTGGAGGAGAGCATGGCAACCCATTCCAGTATCCTTGCCTGGAAAATCACATGGACAAAGGAGCCTGGTGGGTTACAGTCCACAGGGCCTCAGAATTGGACACGACTGAAACAGCTGAGCACAGCACAGCATATAGCACAGGGAACTCTACTCAGTATTCTGCATTAACCTACATAAGAAAAGAATCTAAACAATAGTGGATATATGTGTATATATAACTGATTCATGTTGCTGTACACCTGAAACCAACATTCTGCTCTAATTTAAAAATGTTCAAAAAATTTACTAATTGCATGTACTATAATCCAATTTTGAAAAATTTGCATATGTACCTAACATAGGAAATATGTAGAAGAGAGAAGATTGGACTTCCCGGATGGCTCAGTTGGTAAAGAATCCCCCTGCAATGCAGGAGACCCAGGTTCAATCCCTGAGTCGGAAAGATCACCTGGAGAAGGAAATAGCAACTCACTCCAGTATTCTTGCCTGGAAAATCCCATGGACAGAGGAACCTGCTGGGCTACAATCCATGGGGTCACAAGAGTCAGACACGATTTAGTGATTAAATCACCACCAGAAGAGAGAAGATTAGAAATGTAAATTATAAATGGCCCCAGAAATGGAATTGTGGATAATTTAAACTTATATATTTCTGTTTTATTCATTTTTTTCTTAAAATAAGCATGCATTACTTCCTAATAATAAAAATAAAATAAAATATCTTTCAAAAGTGAAACCAATTAATACAGACTAAATTAAGTAGTCTCTACTTTATGGAGACACAATGGGAGCTTTAGAGAAAGCATGAATGCTGAAATCTGGGTAAATGGAGGAAACGGAGTGCAAAGCCGTCACAAACCACTGATTTCAAAGACCATTCATCATATAAAGGAGCCAAAAATGGCTTCCACATACTGGCCTATAGGTTATTTACTTCTTCACAGCAAACTGTAGTTTACTAGCTCAGACTCACACAGGACAAAATTGTTACTCATTCGGCAGTTTCATTCGTGGTCCAGATGTGCAGGTTTTTAGCCATTTAGAGCCTGCCTACTTTGCACATTCCAGAAAACTGTGCCCAGCACCTGCTGGCCATAGGTAAATGTTCAAAATGACTGCCTTTCAGAAATCCTTGGCACAGAGTCCTCACCCTCACCAGGCTGACATCACTTAGACAAGTAAGCCTTCTCTCTATTCTCCCTCTTCCTCCTAGGAGTTCCTTAGCTCACCTTCCCTTCTTAGTGGCCCCCAAGTCCATAAGCCTCCGGAAGGTCTCCTGCTCTGAGGGATTTCCTACAAGCTGATCTGTAAAAGCAGTGTCACCAGACAAAATTATGTGTACTACTGCCACTTTGAGGCCATATCTTTTTCCTTGTCCAGCCCTAAAGTCCCTTGAGCACTCTACACCCACCTTGCAGAACTATCTTTGGCCAAACCAAGGAGCCACTCAATTTTAGGCTCAAAGAATGAAAGAGTTCCACACACATTTTTTCAGTGTGTGTGAAAAATTGACGTTGTAAAAAAATGCCAATTTCTTCAGTTAATAGGATTAGACAATTTGTAGTCCCAGTATATAATTCTGGGACTTTGCTGGCCAAGCTGCAGTCCAGAATTCCCTTTTTGCCCCCGTTGTCTCCTGTCAACTAATGACCATTAGAATATACCATTCCTTTTTATCAATGTTAATGTGAAAAGCTCAAGTTCTCA
Source organism: Ovis aries (assembly GCF_016772045.2). Classification (NCBI taxonomy): domain Eukaryota; kingdom Metazoa; phylum Chordata; class Mammalia; order Artiodactyla; family Bovidae; genus Ovis; species Ovis aries. The sequence goes on along the minus strand of NC_056060.1, from coordinate 25,385,943 downwards.
TTAAACTTAATATTTCACATTATTCCTTTTTTCTTTTTTTCATACATCTTAAATGCATACAACCAAATTTCAGTAGTAAGAGAAATTTGCATCTGATGTTTAAACCTGCTCTACCACTTTCTCAGCCTTTATCTGGTGAAATCCGTGATAGAAAGTAGTCTTCTGAAACAGCTTATTCATCACTGTCTAGGAATCCTTTTCAAAGTTATTCTCCACATTTAATTACAATGTGCCTCCCTATGTGCTGTGCTTAGTTGCTCAGTCATGTCCAACTCTTTCTGACCCCATGGACTGTAGCCCACCAGGCTCCTCTGTCCGTGGGATTCTCCAGGCAAGAATACCAGAGTGGTTTGCCATGCCCTCCTCCAGGGGATCTTCCCAACCCAGGGATCTAACCCAGATCTTCAGCATTGCAGGCGGATTCTTTACCAGCTGAGCCACCAGGGAAACCTAAGAATCCTGGAGTGGTAGCCTATCCCTTCTCCAGGGGATCTTTCCAACCCAGGAAGCAAACCAGGGTCTCCTGCATTGCAGGCGGATTCTTTACTAGCTGGGCTACCAGGAAAGCCTGTATCTCCCTACAACTTCTATTAAAAACAATTATTTTAAATTCTGTATTGGGATTAAGTGAGACAAATGCAATTGCTCTGTTAAACAATCATCTTTCCTTTCTTCTGAAGTTCTTTTGTTCTTTTTACTTCAATTTAAAAGTCTAATTCCTTCCAGTTACTTCTTTCAGATACTTGTGAGCCCCTTTCCAAATTCATTGATCTTTGCCCATGTTCTTAAACTGTGAAATCCAGGACTTATGAAGTGTTCTATCTCTGATATCTTAAGATAGAATCAAACAGGATTAGATCTTTACCTTCATTTAAATATCTAGTCATATTAGTAATTATAGTAATCATAATGTTGATTTATTTTTAATTTATATTTGTATTAGTTTTTAAAGACTGAGGGCTAGAAATAGCTATAACATGGACTGCAGCTTTAAAAGGCCTTTGCTAATCATAGTTCTTTTGAAGTATTTTTGAAAGTCATACATCCTTAATATTTATTTAATTGATTGTGTAGTAGTGAAAACTGGATGAATATAAAGAGATTAACAAACTGAAAAATCTTTCTTGACTTTTTTTGCTTTCCTTACTTTCTGTCAAAAGCTGTGGACTTTTATCCAAAGTGATCCTGCCCTGGGACTTCCCCAGTGGTCCAGTGGTTGAGACTTTGCCTTCCAATGCAGGGGTTGTGGGCTCAATCCCTGATCTGGGAGCTAAGATCCCACATTCCTTGCAGCCAAAAAATATTAACAACAACAAAAAAAAAACACCAGAAGCAATATTGTAACAAATTCAATTAGACTTTAGAAATGGTCCACACCAAAAAAAATCTTTAAAGTCAGAATGATCCTGCCCATCTGCCAACCTCTTTTTCTGTTCCCTGATGCCATGTGTTCTTTTGACCAAGCACTTCCTTTTGAAATTTCAATATTTTCATTTTTATATGCTATTTAATCTCAGAGAGGAAAGTTGTTTAGATCACATCCAAACTTGAAGACATTCTTTAACTCTAATAATCTTGCAAATAATTTGTCACATTTTTCTTTACCAAAAAAAAAATTGTGAAACACCAGTTGCCTCCCTCTGTCATCATGCACTTATTCATTTGGACAGTTCATACACTGGTTTTCACTGGTGCTATTCTGACTCTGAAGTCTCAAAAGTTAGTTATAACCTCTTACTTGATTAACACAGAGATATTTTCCAGTTCTTCTCCAAGTTTATATTACTTGTATTTTGCATTTCATATCACTTTACATTATTAATTCTTTTTTCCTTCTTGAAAACCTCTTTTCTATCGACTTATATGGCTAGGAAAATAAAATGTGTAAGAAAATAAATTAGTGACTTTGCACATTTGTATCACAGTTGTCGTGACACACTCCCAAGTTCCCTAGTTCATTTGAATTTCATCATTCAAAGAACAGTTGTAAAGTCAGTGTTTGCTAAGAAGGAAAAGATTTTTATAAATTATTTTGCCATAATTTCAGACATTGGAGTTTTTACTTTGATTTAAATGTTTAGCTTTCTCTGGCTGAAGTGAGATTCAAAGGACAAATTCACAAAACAAGCGGAGCTATAGTTTATAATCGAGAACGAATGGAACAGTTGTCACAGATCCAAAAATCTCAACATTACCATAGTATATGTGGGGTTAGTACATACGCAGAATTGTGGAAAGAAAGGAACAAATAGATAAAGGCTTTGAAGTTTGTTTTTTTTTTTAATTCTTTGCAACAACTAACCTGTCTGCATATCTTTTGGCTTCATAGGAGTCTTTGTTCTTACTTTTTTTTTTTCCCTAAACCCAGTATCATCTCTAACATGGAAAAACAAAGCTGCATTACTATAAATATGCATACAGATGTCTCTGGTTATATTTAATATTCTCATCCAAGGCATAAGGCCAAATTATTTTTCACCTTAGACCCAGGCTTCATCATCCTTCCCTTTTCCTCGAGAGGTTGGACCAATTTAGACCTCACTTGAAATACTTCCTGAGGTCTGGCCAAAACTTTCTCATTATTATCCCCAGATGAGGCCACAGGGAGAAGTTCAGTAATCCAGGATGGTCAGAGACAGTCGTGGCATATTATTAAAAACTGTGTGGGGAACAGGAGCTCTTAACAGCTCATGGTTAAGAGCTGACTACATAGAGTGCCCTGGACCACCTTCCCTCCAAGATGCGCTGCCCGGAACAGATCAGCCATAACTCAGAATGTGTTTTTTAACATACTCTCCTTTAGAAGCAGGAATGGAATTGGTTCTTCCCAAACCAGAAAAGACCGCAGTGTCCTTTACAGCTGCATATAACCGCCTCTTCAAGTTGCTTAAGCAATATGGTCATTGTATGGGCTTCAGGTAAGTGCTATGTTTGATGATATTACCTTCCAATACTCACCCCCTTTTAGAAGCCATCAGATACTCGGATGCCAGCCCCACTGTTTGGCTCTGCTGCACATTTTCTTCTGCTGAAATGAGAGAACAAGGAGACTGAGGCTGACTGCATATTCCAGGAGAGAGAAACCTGAATTTGAACTCTGCTCTCTGCCAGATTCTGTAATTCTCACACAAGATCTTCAGGTAATATACAGCTCAAATTTCTTTGTAATGCCCTTTTCACTTTCCTCTAACCCCATGTTGTAGTTTCTCCATATAAAAAGGTAAATTAGAATAGCTTCCTCATAATGGAAACTGGTTAAATTCTCAATTATATAACATTGCTTCTGGTATTAGAACTGGTCTGACTAAATGTTAGATTTTGTGTGTTTCATTTATAAAATATAGGTTAACATATTTAAACAAAATAATATTTTTCATATGAATATGTTTTCTATATCACAATACCACATGGGCCAAGAATAAACTGTGGATGACAACTTTATTTTATATCTTACTACATATTCAAGTCAGATATACCAGATTTCCTTCTGAATATGATACAGAAGGAAAATCAGGGAGTAAGAGCATTTTTCTATTAAAGTAACTTGAACAGCCACATTTTCTTTAGGCTGCTCTTTTGATTTTAGGCAGGAGAAATCAAAAACACTTACCTATTTAAAAATAAGAGAAAAGAATTATAAAAATATTCATTTAAAATATGGACAATCAGATACAGAAACAGATTGAGAGAATAGATAAAACTGTGTATGCGCACACACACACACACACACACACACACACACACACACACGCACACACCCTTGGAGCATGATTTTCACTTAGCAACGAGAAGAAAGCACAGAGCACAAAGCAGAGTGGATGAAAGGAACATAGAGACAGTGTGATTCACAGAGAGAAGTGGCTTCGATAGGACTGTCTTGAGTGGGCTCCTCTCATGGATCTCCTGTTTGTGAAGACTGAGGATGTTTCCCCATACAAAAGGTGTTGCCTTGCTTTTGTGTTTTTAGCAAACTGGAGAAACCAGTCTCTGCATTTTTTTAAACGTTTTTCCCTGTCTAAAGGAATGGTTTTCCTCTTTGGTTACTATTAGGGCAAGGCACTGATTGAGATGACAAATATTTAATGAGCATCCCTAATATGCCTTGCCCGGTGGGCTATAGTCCATGGGGTTACAAACAGTCGGACACGACTGAGAGACTAAACAACAAAAAGTATGTCTTGAACACTATCTTAGATTCTGGGAATACATCAGTGAGCAAAACGATATCCTCTTATATTCAAGCAATTGAGATAGAAAATACATGCTAAGTATACAATACAATGCCAGGTAGTGATATGTGCTTTGTAGAAAACCAAAGCAGAATTGGGAAACAGAATAGTAAAGATGGGCTAAATCAAGGAAGGTTTTCCAGGTGGTAAAGAATCTGCCAAGGCAGGAGACGCAAGAGACACAGTTTGATCCTGGTGTCAGGAATATCCCCTGAAGTAGGACATGGCAACCCACTCCAGTATTCTTGCCTGGAAAATCCCGCAGACCGAGGAGCCTGGTGAGCTACAGTCCTTGAGGTCACAAAGAGTCAGATGCGATCAAGCCTTCACACGTATAAGTTTAAGAACGGCCTCTCTGAGTCTCTGATTTTTCCAGATACCTGGACAAAGGAACAAATTAAAGCATATGAATACTGCAAAGAGGAATAAAGGACATTCCAGACCTTGATAGTGGCTACACTTGGCATGGGCAAGTATCTGTGTGTCTGGAGTGGGGTCAGTAGAGGGAAAGGTGCTAGGAAATGAGGGCTTGGAGTTAGGTCTCGGCCTTACAGACTGTGGGAAGAGCTTTAGACTCTCTTGTAAGTATATTTGAAAGATTGAGAGCAAGTAGTTGACATGATCAGATTTTTTTTTCAACTATATTTTGAACAAGAAGCCTAGAGCATTTGTTGATGGTTTGGATGTGGAGTATTAAGAAGGGTGGTAAGGATGTGGCCAAAGTTTGTGACCTGAGCAACTGAGTAAATGGAGGTGCTGCTGGGTGATATGCTGGCAAAGAAGTAAGGATCAACCAGTTTGTGGTGAGAAAAATCAAGAGTTTTGTCATGGGCCTCTTGTTTCAGTTACCTTCAATAGCAAATGGAGATGTTGAGTAAGAAACTGGGTAGATAAATCCAGGTTGCAGAAGAGACTTCACAGTTAGATAGAGAAAATGTGGCTTCATTTTACATGAGTAGTTTTTATGTCAAAGGGCTAGCTGTCACATCACTTACTGAGAAAGCATAATTAGAAAAGGAAAAATATCAAGGACTAGGTCCTAAAACAACGTTTATAGGTCAAGGCAACCAGAAGGAACTCTAACACAGAAGTCGCGAATAAAAGAGAGAATAATGAGAATAGTCCACGAACAGATCTCCAATTAATGTAATTCAAAATTCAAAAGTGCTTTAATGACATATACCACTGTAGTTATTTCTGTTTTATGTGGCAAAGTATGTATTGAGAGTACCATCATAAGGTACTTTCCCAGCATATGATAAATTTCAACTGGGCACTGAAGCTTGTGTCCTCTACTTAAGGTAAATTTCAGGTAAAAGAGAATTATATTAGTTTGCAGTGTGACTCTCCTTCGTGCATACCAATTTCATTCTTAAATGCCTATTCTAGCTGAAAATATACAAAGCTTACTCTTCTTCTGCAAGCTTCTTTATTACAAAGAGGACCAAGTTAAAAGAAAAGAGTGTTTTGAGAATTGTGCATATGTCACTAAACCCTGAGAGAAATTAACAATGCAAATTGCGGAATTTTTTTCATGGAGAGTTTTAAAAATAAGAGAGAATGCAAATACCACAACTGGGCTTGCTATAAGCAATCATTGATAAAACATCATCTTCCTTACTTCTGTATCCAAAATTTCTGATAGTACAGAAACCCCATCTAAAATGATACACATATTATTATTAAATTTACAGTAATAAACTCTTAATTTACAATCATGAATTCTTGCAATGTTTTCTTCCATTTACACACATCATGAACTATTATTATTGTTACTTAAAACTTCATGTTTGTGCGTGCTAAGACTTCAGTCACATCAGACTCTTTGTGACCTTATGGACTGTAACCCAACAGGCTCCTCTGTCCACGGGAATTCTCCAGGCAAGAATACTGGAGTGGGTTGCCATGCCCTCTTCCAGGGGATCTTCCTGACATCTTACATCTCCTCCATTGGCAGCCAGGTTCTTCACCACTAGAACCACCTGGCTCAATGGACATGAGTTTGAGCAAACACAGAGATAGTGAAGGACAGGGAAGCCTGGTGTGCTGCGGTTCATGGGGTCTCAAAGAGTTGTACATGACTTACCGACTGAGTAACAATGAAAACTTCATGTGTCCTTATATAGGTTTGGCCCAGATGGTTGTTTCTGAACCAGGTTGAAAGCCTCTGAATGGCAAGGACAATCTATTTTGGTTTATGTAGTGCTGAGGACATTACACAGAGGCAGGTGTTCAGTGGACCATGATGGGCATGGTGATCATGAAGATAAAGCTATAATAAGCAAACGACCTCCAAATTCCCTGTTTCTTCCCAGTATCACACTGGGGCAAAGAATGCTAGAAATCTTTAAGCAATCTAAAATTATGCTGCTTATTGAATTGTAAAGAAGTTCAGAGAACATCTTAATGAGAAAATTTCTGTAAAATCATTTGTAACATGGTAACATCTTGTTGTTGCAGTTTTCTGGAGAAGAAAGAAAAAATGAAAAACCCAGAAGGAAATAATCACTCTGACCCTGTGAATGAATTCATTCTCCTTGGATTCCCTTGTACCTGGGAGGCTCAGATCTTCCTATTCTCATTCTTCTCTGTGATCTATGCATTGACACTAATTGGAAATTTGTGCATTATCTGTGCAGTGTGGTGGGACCACCATCTCCACACCCCCATGTACATCCTGCTGGCCAATTTTTCCTTCCTGGAGATGTGGTATGTCACTTCTACTGTCCCCAGTATGCTAGCCAACTTTCTCTCTGAGACCAAGACCATCTCCTTCTCTGGCTGCTTTCTGCAGTTTTACTTCTTCTTCTCCATGGGCACCACTGAGACCTTCATCTTGTCTGCCATGGCCTTTGACAGGTACCTTGCCATCTGCAGGCCCCTTCACTACCCCACTGTCATGACAGTTCAACGCTGCATCAGAATGGGAGCCTGCTGCTGGGTGTGTGGCTTTTCCTGTTTTCTCCTCCCAGTTTATCTCATCTCCCAGCTTCCTTTTTGTGGCCCCAATACTATTGATCACTTCCTATGTGACCCAGGACCCCTTATGAAGTTGTCTTGCGTGCCAGCTCCTGCCACTGAGATTATCTGTGCCACCTTTAATTCAGCCCTAATTTTTTCCACTTTCCTGTTCATTACCAGCTCCTACACCCTGGTGATCAGAGCTGTGCTTAGGGTCCCCTCAGCAGAAGGCCGGCATAAGGCTTTCTCTACATGTGGTTCCCATCTGGCTGTGGTGTCTCTGTTCTATGGCTCCATCATGGTGATGTATGTGAGCCCAACGGCAGGCAATCCAGCAGGAATTCAGAAAATTGTGACCTTATTTTATTCTGTGATGACACCACTTTTCAATCCCTTGATCTACAGCCTCCGGAATAAGGAAATGAAGGAGGCCCTGAGAAAACTATTTAGGAGCGTGATATTTGGTCAAAGAAAGCCTCTCAAGAACTAGAATCTATATATATGTAGGACATATAGGAATATAAAAATTTCAGACATTAATGGTTTTAATAAATTTGAGGGAAAAGTGTTTCCTATATTCCCTAAAATATTTTAGGTTGCATTTCAATGAAGCAAATAACAAATAAGATGGCACCAGAATTTACATAAATCATTTGTTCTAGGCTTTATTGTATTAGTGTTCCTGTGCATACTGTATGGAAACTGGAAAATGCCAGACATTCTCTTATATTTTTCCAGGGAAAAAACACATATAACCCAGAATTCAACTGTTCAGTTTCTGGGTTTCTAAGTCAAATTCTCAGTTTGCAAATTTAAGCAACAGTTGGAACCAGGCATGCAACAACAGATTGGTTCCAAATTGGAAAAGGAGTATATCAAGGCGGATATTGTCACCCTGTTTATTAAACTTTTATGCAGAGTACATCATGCAAAATGCCATGCTCGATGAATCACAAGCCAAAATCAAGATTACCAGGAGAAATAACAATAACCTCAGATATACAGATGACACCACCCTTAAGCAGAAAGCGAAGAGGAACTAAACAGCCTCTTGATGAAAGTGAAAGAGGAGAGTAAAAAAGCTGGCTTAAAACTCAGCTTTCAAAAAACTAAGATCATGGCACCCAGTCCTATCACTTCATGGCAAATAGATGGGGAGACAATGGAAACAGTGACAGACTCTATTTTCTTGGGCTCCAAAATCACTGTAGACGGTGACTGCAACCAGGAAATCAAAAGATGCTAGCTCCTTGGAAGAAAAGCTATGACAAACCTAGACAGCACATTAAAAAGCAGGGACATTACTTTGCCAACAAAGTTCCATCTAGTCAAAGCTATGGTTTTTCCAGTAGTCATATATGGATGTGAGTGTTGGACCATAAAGAAAGCTGAGGACCAAAGAACTGATGGTTTTGAACTGTGGTGTTGGAGAAGAACTGTCCTTGGACTGCAAGGAGATCCAACCAGTCGATCTTAAAGGAAATCAGTCCTGAATATTCATTGGAAGGACTGACGCTGAAGCTAAAACTCCAATATTTTGGCCACCTGATGTGAAGAACTGACTCATTAGAAAAGACCCTGATGCTGGGAAAGATTGAAGGCAGGAGGAGAAGGGGACAGCAGAGGATGGGATAATTGGATGGCATTACCAACTCAATAGACATGAGTTTGAGTAAGCTCCGGGAGTTGGTGATGAACAGGGAAGCCTAGCATGCTGCAGTCCATGGGGTTGCCAAGAGTTAGACATGACTGAGTGACTGAACTGAACTGAACCCAGATGTCAACTGCTCAGTTTCTAGCTTTTGCAAATTTAAGTAGATTTGTCTCTGACCCCTAACTGTATAGTGATTAGATATCTAGAGTCCCCTCACTATTTCCCTACACACACACCATACCACCACTGTCTCCCTACACACACACCATACAACCACTATCTCCCTATACATGTGCCATATAACCGCTATTTTCCTAGATTCACACTACACAAGATGTTCATGTGTGTTTCTCTCCTCTCACTCCTAGTCTGCCTGCTATCTTGTTTTGATCACATCAATCTGAGTGTGAGACTCATCCCCAGCAACATTTTATCCGAAATCAAACTGATTCCAGCTTTTTTGGGGTTAATATACCTGACTACAGGATGGAGTTAGGAAGTAAGAGGAAGGATCTTTGTGCTGAACACACAGTCAAGTTCTCATATTATACCTGGTGCTATCTCTATCTCTTCCTTCCTCACCCTCTCCCCATCACCCACCAGAGTGACCAGAACGTCTTTCCCTTTCATATTCAGAATAATTTCGTCTATATATAGTACTCTGGCCTGGAAAATCCCATGGACGGAGGAGCCTGTTAGGCTGCAGTCCATGGGGTCGATAAGGGCTGGATATTGACTGAGCGACTTCACTTTCACTTTTCACTTTCATGCATTGGAGAAGGAAATGGCAACCCACTCTGGTGTGTTCTTGCCTGGAGAATCCCGGGGACGGGGGAGCCTGGTGGGCTGCCATCTATGGGGTCGCACAGAGTCAGACACTACTGAAGCGACTTAGCAGCAGCAGCAGGCTCTTTGGAGTTTGAGCTTCTTTGCCAGATAAGTTTGTCAAAAAACTTCTTCTTAGAAAGTCAGTTTTTGAACACCATCTGGTGAAAATAGTTTTCTCCAACTCCTTAGTTTTGGGATTGTTTTAAAATCATATAACTTGATATATTACATCTTTATTTTAGTACCACCTGGGAGCACTCAATACAAAAGAATTAATGTACTTAAACAGAATACAAGCAAGACCCGGAAACAAGATTCCCTAGGAAAAATTAATAAGGCCACAATAATTCATATTTTAAGTACTTTAAGATTTTTTAAAGTGCTTTTCCCCCTGTGTATATGAGAATGAAGATTAATCATGCAGCAAGGACAGTGTGTGAAAGTCTGAGGACAGAAATAAGATAGTTTAGCCAATGTCTGAAATGAGGTACATTACTCTGCAGTTAATTTTCAAAGTGGCCTGGAATCATTGTATTGCATCTTAGCAAATAAATTTCATTCTGAGTGACACAATCTTATCTACTAATGAAATTATAGCCAGTTCCATAGAAGCACAAAAAGACCAGATTTACTAATATATCTTCATTTTAGCTATGCAAGGGAGGTAAAATCAGGATCTAAGTGAGGTGATAGTATGATTTAATTTAAAGTTTGGGTGCAGGGCCTCAGGTTAGTCTCTGAAGCCCTTTGCATAAATTATAAAATCACAAAGCAGCAGCCCCTTAGCTACAAGTCTTGACCAGAGGCGGTTTTATGCACCCCTTCCTCAGGGGGGACTCCCATGAGCATCAGGGTGCACACTTCTACTCCCTGGGCACAGGCTGAGTGACAGCCCCCACTCCCTCTCTTGGACAGGCTCCCTTATGTCAGGAACAACCAACAGAGCCTTACAATACCCCTTGGTAGTGGAGGGAAGAAGTAAGCCACATGGAGCCTTCCCCACCTTCTCTCATTTAAAGTACTAGAAAAAGGGAAGGCAAGCATTTAACCCTTCAATTCTTCCAAAAGAAAGAGGGAGAAGATAAGGATTAAAACATAACCCATCATGATCATCAATTAGCTCTTGAATTAAAACTCAGAAATTTACTCTCATCCCAAAACTTATTTTTCTGCCCATTTTTCTTTATCACACACTAGCAGATATTAGATGTGAATTTTCATAAAAATAATTTCAAAAATGATTAAAATCAGAAAAGAAACTTTTAAATGGTGGCCTCCTGCAAAGTAAATATAGAATAGATAATAATCAGGAGGAAAATAGAATAAAAGTAAATGTCATTCATAATATCAACAAAAATGCAGTACAACTCTAAATAAATACATCAAAAATCAGTAAAGTGTATACAAAGAAAACTGCAAATACTTCACCATAAACAGGGAAAAAAAATGAATAGGTAGAGATATCTACCATTTTTCTGGATGTAACAAGTAAATGTTGTAAATCTGTTGTTTCATTCCAAATAATTTTATTAGTTTAATGAAAATAAAATCATGATAACATCAAAATCATACATATCCAAATGTTTAGTAACTGGAAAAAAAGTGAATTATAACACAGTTAAATTATAGGATATCATTTAGATATGTTAACAATATAATGATAAATCTAAACTTTTATTCCAAAATAGAGTGGACATACATAATTGTTTCCAAACATATTTCATAATTAAGAAATTAAATGAAGGAATTTTATAGAAAATTTTATAGCTGCCATCTTTTAACAAAATTATAGATTTTGTTCTGCTTCCTGAAGTGTTTTACAAATTTATTATTATAAATTTGCTGTTAATTTTTCTTACCAAAGTCTTTTTAAAGTTAATACAAAAATCTCAACTTGACAATGTTAAAAAAGGCTTATTCTTTATGTCTAAATTGACAACATCCATTGGATCATAGAAAAAGCAAGAGAATTCCAGAACAATGTCTACTTCTGTTTCATTGACTACTCAAAAGCCTTTGACTGTATGGATCACAGCAAACTATGGAAAATTCTTCAAGAGACAGGAATACCAGACCACCTTACCTGCCTCCTGAGAAACCTGTATGCAGGTCAAGAAGAAACAGTTAGAACCGAACATGGAACAAAGGACTGATTCAAAATTGGGAAAGGAGTATGTCAAGGCTGTATATTGTCACCCTACTTATTTAATTCACATGCAGGGGGCAGGAGGAGAAGGGGACGACAGAGGATGAGATGGCTGGATGGCATCACTGACTCAATGGACGTGAGTCTGAGTGAACTCTGGGAGTTGGTCATGAACAGCGAGGCCTGGCATACTGCGATTCATGGGGTCGCAAAGAGTTGGACATGACTGAGCGACTGAACTGAACTGAGAGTACATCATAAAAAATACTGGGCTGGATGAAGCATAAGTTGAAATCAAGATTGCCTGAAGAAATATCAATAACCTCAGATATGCAGATGACACCACTTTTCTGGCAGAAAGCAAAGAGGAACTAAAGAGCCTCTTGATGAAAGTGAAAAAGGAGAGTGAAAAAGGCTGGTTTGAAACTCAACATTCAAAAAACTAAGATCATGGCATTCAGTCCCATCACGTCATGGCAAATAGATAGGGAAACAATGGAAACAGTGACAGACTTTATTTTCTTGGGCTCCAAAATCACTGCAGAAGGTAACTGTAGCCATGAAATCAAAAGACGCTTGCTCCTTGGAAGAAAAGCTATGACAAACATAAAAAGCATAGACGTTACTTTGCCAACAAAGGCCTGTCTAGTCAAAGCTACGGTTTTTCCAGCAGTCATGTATGGATGTGAGAGTTGGACTATAAAGAAAGCTGAGTGCAGAAGAATTGATGCTTTTGAACTGTGGTGTTGGAGAAGATTATTGAGTCTCTTGGACTGCAAGGAGATCAAACCAGTCCATTCTAAAGGAAATCAGTCCTGAATATTCATTGGAAGGATTGATGTTGAAGCTGAATCTCCAGTACTTTGGCCACCTGGTGTGAAGAGTCAACTCATTGGAACAGATCCTGATTCTGGGAAAGATTGAAGGCAGGAGGAGAAGGGACAACAGAGGGTGAGATGGTTGGATGGCATCACTGACTCAGGGGGTATGAGTTTAAGCAAGCTCCGGGAGTTTGTGATGAACAGGAAAGTCTGGCATTCTGCAGTCTAAGAGGTCACAAACAGTCAGGCATGACTGAGAGACTGAACTGAACTGAATTCTTCCCTCAGAATGAAATGGGGGAAATATTGCTTCTGGAACTGAAGCTGAGCCAACAAACTAGGACTTTGATCCAGAATTTATACATTGCTGGCTGAAGCAGCCACTGATAAACCTTTTGCAGCAAAATCTGGAAAGAATTTTAATAATAGACTCTATCTCCAAAACTAAAACTGGTTCAAAACAAGTGTACTAAATGCATACCTGATACTTCAAGAACAAAATAAAACCTATGTAAAACACACAAATACACAACTTGTTATGTCTTGTATTTCCTATAATTGTTCTTAGAAAGTTTACCTGCTACTTAGAGCTCTTTGACACAATTGCTGCATTGTAGTCTTGGGGACGTCATCAGTGTCCCCTTAATAGCATCAGTGTTATAGACTAATCACGTAAGTACCCCAACTATGACCAAAATTTCCTCTTCTTGGTTTTGTGCTCTTTCCTCAAACCAGTTCTCTCTTCTGTCATCTACATTTTCTCTTCTGTATCTCAGTTCCTCAAGCTTTTTCATACCAAGTCATCCCTGGAGAATATCTGAAACTGTCAATAAATTACATATGCACCAATAAATAAATTAAGACCATTATAGTATGTATGCATGCATGCTAAGTGGCTTCAGTCGTGTCCGACTCTTTTTGACCCTATGGACTATAGCCTGCCAAATTCCCCTGTCCATGGGGATTCTCCAGGCCGGAATACTGGAGTGGACTGTCATGTCCTCCTCCAGGGGACCTTCCCCACCAAGGGATCAAACACAAATCTCCTATGTCTCCTGCTTTGGCAGTCAGGTTCTTTACCACTAGCATCACTTGGGAAGTTCCTAGTATGTATACGTGATAGAATATTTTACCAGTATTCAGTTCAGTTCAGTCGCTCAGCTTTATATTTTCATATTAGACTATTTTTCTTAGTTTTATTTTCTAAATTAGTCACATAATTTTCTGACATAGTGTAAATGTCTAGTAACAAGTCAAAGAGCAAATACCTATGGTGGTATGAAACGTAAAATGATTAAAATTTTTATGTGTGAAAGGTGTCAATGATATTATTTCTGGGATGAGAGTGCCACTAGAAGGGGTATTTTCAGAGAGATTTAGTCCCGTGAGTCCTAGGCTTTTGAAACTGTCTTCCTAAGACAATTTTCTCAGAGTTGTATCAGCCCTATGTATGGGGAAGTGGCACGATTTGTGTATTTCAACAAGGTTAGCTTCCTTAATAGTCGTGTCTAGCTTTTCCCATATTCTTCCAGGCCTCTCTGTTTATATCCAGGAATTTTTCCTAATTTTCCTCTTGAATTTCAAGCCATACAACAATGTGCCTGAGATTGTCTTTAACAGATTCAACACAAATAAATGATATTATTGATTCTGAAACTACTAACAATAGTTTATAAGATTAATGTGAGTTAATAATTATAAATTGTTTAGAACAACATTTCATTTGGCTTTAAAGAAAAAGGAGAAAAAAGTGTTAAGAATCATAAGTGATTTATAAAGAAAAAATATAGAAAATATCAACAGAATTGACGAACTTAATGCTGACATTGGAATAAACATTTCCTAATTCATTCAAAAGGCTATTCATATCCAAATACCAAAGCCAGTAAAAGATATGACAAGATAAGAAAACTACAGACCAATATCCTCATGAATATAGACACAAAATTCTCAACAAATACTAGAAAACTGAATTCAGTAGCATATTAAAAGGCTTATACAGATGACTAAGCAGAATTTATCCCATGAATGCAAGGAGAGTTCAACTTATGAAAATTAATTAATATATTACATTAGTAGATGTAAGATCTACCTGCTTAGCAACTTTCAAGTATGTAATATAGTTTAACTATAGCCACCATGCTGTTCACTTGAATTTATTCATGTTATAGCTGGAAGTTTGCACCCTTTGACCAAACTCCCATTTCCTTCATCCCCCAGAGTTCCCAGCAATCACCATTCTCTTGCTTTGGCCAAGAAGTTCATCGAATTTTTCCATAACACCTTACAGAAAAACCTGAAAAAAATTTTTGGCCAATCCAATACTTCTATGAGTTTGAGTTGTCAACTCTTTTTACTCTAAAACAATGCAGCTTAAATATCTCTAACAAGCTATGCGAGAACAGATATTTGATGGACAAGAAGAATGGTTTCTTCTTCTTCAAAGTTGGTATCAAGAACCCAGTGATAAAGCTTCCTATTGTAGCTATTATGACAATTCCAATTATTACTTAATTGTTCCCCAGGAACCTTCAACTATACATGGATACTAAAGAATAAAAATAAATAAATAAAATTGATTTCCACATCTTCACTATTCTTTGGAGAATACTAGGACTTGGTGTTTTCAAAATTATCTCCTCTTTTAAACAAATCTAATAGATCATTAAGAGAGAAAACCCCAAATCCCCAAAGATTATGATGCAAGGAAGTATGCATATATATATTTCCTTTATCCATGCTTTCATCTTAACCACAAACATGTGCCTTGAAACTCAAGAAAAAATATTTTATATAGGGTTCACCCTTTGCAACCCTTAAAAGATTACAAACTGGATCATCCAGTTTCTTGGAACTCCCTCACATACCTTTTGCTCCATGGAGTAATATTTAATCTTCCATCCCTGAAACTCTTCTCAGCATTCAGCCAAGCAGCAAGTGGAAACCATATCATGTGAGCCACATGTGTTCTATTGTTTGCAAAAATAATTTAATAGGAAGTGTTTTCTTCTTTGAGAAAACTAAATATTTCATTAGGACAAAACGCTAATCCTCTCCCCCCCCAAAAAAAACCTAAATAATATATGTTCCTTCTTGTTTCCTTAAATCCTAGAAGCTTAAGGTCTAAGTCTCACATCTTTCTCTCTCTAAAGGGTGAATAAGAGATATACGCAAAGAAGCTTAAGATTTCAAATGAAGATGCAGTTGTTGTTGTTCATATTAACTCATAAACTGCTGGAGAAGAATTTATTTAGATGATTTCTGTTGCTTGGTAGTAGAGGAAATATGGCAAATATTTCATCTCAGAGATACATTCTTTTCCAAGCTCATATATTGTTTTTCACTTCCATTAGATTAATGAGCCCTGGTTTAACATGGATTAATTCTTTTTGAAGTAACAAGTTTTCACATGTATGAGTTTTTGTTGTACATACAAGATTTATTCTAAATCTGTCACTGGACAATTACTATCCTCAGGAAATATTCCAAAACAAAAGGGTAAGTATCAGTAATGATTTAAAATTAATCCTTTGTCAATGACTTTTCCGTATGTAAAATAAATTAATAGAGGTGGCTGATACTAAGATCCTGAGTAAAAAGGTTGCAGAAATTTCTAAAAGATAGAGAGATAATCCATTCAAATACATACATATCTTTCAAACAAGTTATTAGAAGATGTGTTTCCTAAAAGCCTTGTGTAAATAGTGAGTTCTTTCTTTAAAAGTATTAACAGACTATTTTAGATAGTACCATCACATACTTAGCTGGCTTAATTTACCACACCCATATTTATACAATCCAAAGGGCAATGAGGATCTATAAATAGTCCTTCCAATTTAGGTGCCATCTCAATCATCACATAAGAATCAGTCATCTATGTGGTCTGACTTAAGAATCCAGATATTACCTTTCTACACAGAAATATATCAAGGACATCCCTGACTCCGTCTTGAACTCCCACCTTGAAAAAGATTCCTTGATTTATTAAATATTTTTTGTAAAATGCAAAAATATTTCCAATAGTAGGAAACACATCAAAATTTTGCAAAAAATATATTAAAAGTTTATGGTAATCTCTTGATTATAAGCTCCATGAGCTTAAGATCTGTCATGCCCACAGCTGTTGTTTCTCCAGCACTTAACAGCCTACCTGACACAATGAACATGTTAATAGATATTTTTGTGGCTGAGTAATATTCTATTACAATGGAATATTACTGATACAATAATATATGTGGTATGTATATATATACACACATACATATGTGTGTATGCTACATCTTCTTTATCCATTCATTTGTTGATGAACACTTGACTTGCTTCCATGTCTGCCATTTACAACAATGTGAATGGACCTAGAGAACATTCTGCTTAGAGAAATCAGTCAGAGAAATACAAACAGTATGTGATATCATTTATATATATAGTATCTAAGTTGACCATGGGTACCAAACACAGACACATTAGAAAAACTTCATATGCACAGAAATGTAGTATCATTAGTATAGGTAAACAGATGAAAGAACACACTAACATAGGTAATCCATCAGAATTACATACATTCTTAGTATCTAGTTGAGCTTTCTTAGAAAAGTAAAAATTGTTCTCCATTTCATGTTTTCCCTCTTCTCTTATTGTGAATTTTTAGAGTAATATATGCTCAGTGCTGAGCCATGAAAGCCACAGTTCTTTTGCTAAAAATTTGTTTACAATTTTATGAAATGAAAGGTAAAGAATTTGTTTTTTGTTTTTTTCAGGAAGAATCAGCGCACTCCATTAGAGCACAAACCACTGTCATCCCATGTCTTCCAGATTAATGAATATGTCCAGCAGGGAAGCCACCCACTCTGTTACCCACTTTATCCTCCTGGGCTTTTCCTCAAGCCCAGAAATGCAGCTCCTCTACTTCGGGCTCTTCTCAGCAGCCTATATCCTGACCCTGATGGCGAACACAGCCATTGTCTGTGCTGTGCGGTGGGATCAGCGCCTTCACACCCCCATGTACATCTTCTTGGGGAATTTCTCTTTCCTGGAAATATGTTATGTCACCACAACCGTCCCTAATATGTTGGCCAACTTCCTGTCCTCAAGCAAGTCCATCTCCTTCGTGAGTTGTTTTGCACAGTTCTATTTCTTCTTCTCTTTCGGGTGTGATGAGGGCTTCTACCTTTGCATCATGGCCTTTGACAGGTATCTTGCCATCTGCCGTCCTCTGCATTACCCATGCATCATGACTAAAGAGCTCTACACTGGCCTCATCATCTTTGGGTGGTCCGGTGGGTTCATTCTCTTCGTAACCCCAGTTGTTCTCATTTCACGGTTGCCCTTTTGCAGCCCAAATATCATTGACCACTTTATATGTGATCCTGTCCCATTGATGATGCTGTCTTGTTCTGAAGACAACACCACACAACTCATTTACTCTATTTTTAATGTTATTTTCATGATCGGTACGTTTCTTTTCATCCTTTGCTCCTATGTGCTGGTGATTCTGGCTGTGTTCAGGATGCCCTCAGCAGCAAGCAAACGCAAGGCATTCTCTACTTGTGCATCTCATCTAGCTGTGGTAATTCTGTTTTTTGGCTCTGTTATGGTGATGTATATTAGTCCTGGATCAGGACACCCAGTGAAAATGCAAAAATTCATTACCTTATTTTATTCTGTGATAACACCTTTATGCAATCCTCTAATATATAGCCTCAGGAACAAGAAGATGAAGGCTGCCCTAATGAAAGTCTTGGGACTGGACAACATGTTAATACAATACAAATGAGAGCTAAATTTTATCTCTCAAATGCAACTCACCTAAATAAGTCATGTGTAAAATAGATGGCTAGTGAGAACCCACTGTATAGTGTGGGAAGCTCAGCTCAGTGTTCTGTGTTGGTCTAGATGGGAAGGATGGGGGGTGAGGTGGGAGAGAGGGCCAAGAGGGAGGGCATATATGTATATATGTGGCTGATTCACTTCATTACACAGCAGAAACTAATACAACATTGTAAGCAACTGTACTCCAATTAAGAAATAAAAACAAACAGTAAGCCCCATAAAATGACAAGTGATATATTTGTCTCCAAATTCATTGTTTTATTAAGAAGCTACTGTAATGAGGGCCAATTATCACCTTACTACCACTCACCACAAAATGCAGTAGTCTTATTTAAGAAAAAAATATGTTTTTAACAAGTGAATTCAACTTTGAAGCTGTGTGCTCACTCAGTTCGGTCCAACTCTTTGTGACTTAATAAACTGTAGCCCACCAGCCTCCTCTGTTCATGGAATTTTTCAGGCAAGAATATTACAGTGGGTTGTCACTTCCTCCTGACCCAGGGATCGAACCCATGTCTCTGGTGTCTCCTGCATTTGGCAGGTGGATTCTTTACTACTCCACCAGCTGGGAACCCCCAAAGTTACCACCAACTAAGTGTAATTTGTTATATCTAAACCTATCAGTCCCTCTATACATAACTTGGTTTCTAGAAAGAAGATAGAAGTCGACTCTGCATTACTATGTTGCAGCAACTAATAATACACATGTAATAGAGATCATAGATTGACTAGGGGATTAGTCCTGCAAGCCAGTGATTTTCCACTGAGATATATTGACTGATAGAAAAGATCTGAGTTCGAAGGAGTTCACCTTGCCAGAGTGTAGCATTTGTCTTCACTTCAAAGAAACAGATAAATAACTTTAGTTAGACGTTAGTGATTTTTGATGCAATGTTAAATGAGATTATTTTCTTAATTTCTCTTTCAGATACTTCACAATTAGTATAGAGAAATGCCACAGATTTCTGTATATTGATCTTTTATCCCGTGACTTACTGAATCCCTTTGTTAGTTCTAACAGTTTTTTGGTGAAGTCTTTAGGGTTGTTTTCTTATAGCATCATGTCATCTGCAAATAGCGACAGTTTCCTTCTTTCTTTCTGATTTGGGTGACTATTTTTTTCCTTGCTCAGTCACTCTGGCTAGGATTTCCTGTGCTATATTGAATTAGTGATGAGAGTAGGTATCCTTGTTTTATTTCTCATCAGAGAGGAAAATCTTTCAGCTTTTCACTGTTGAGTATGATGTTAGCTGTGGGTTTGGCATATATGGGTTATTATGTTGAAGTATGCTTCCCAGGGACAGCAGAGCCCGGTAGGCTGCCGTCTATGGGGTCACACAGAGTCAAACATGACTGACGCGACTTAGCAGCAGCAGCAACAGCAGCATGCTTCCTCTATACCACTTGGTTGAGAATTTTTTACCATAAATGGATATTGAATTCTGTCAAATGTTTTTAATGAGCCTGTTGAGACTATCAACAGATGAATGGAAAAAGAAGATATGTTATATATATATACAATGGAATTTACTCAGCCATAAAAAAAGAATGAAATTCTGTCATTTACAGAAAAATGGATGGACCAAAAGAATATCATGCTTAATGAAATAAGTTAGAGAGAAACAAATTCTATATGACATCAATTATAGGTGAAACTGAAAAATAACATAAATGTATATAGCAAAACAGAAACAGATTCACAGATTCAGTGGTTAACAAACAATGAGGAAAGGGAATGGGGAAGGTCAGGCTTGGGATATGGGATTAAGAGATACAAACTAGTATGTATAAAATAGATAGGCAACAAGGATATATCGTGTAGATAGCACAGGGAAGTATAGCCATTAGCTGGTAATAACTTTTAATACAGTACAATCTGTAAAAATCATACCACTGTTAACACATGAAACTAATATGATATTATAAATTAAATTGATCAGTTTTATTTATAATATTAATATTTTTGAATCATAGTGATTCAATAAACTGAATCACTAGGCTAACACATGAAACTAATATTAAAAACCAATTATGCTTTAATTTAAAAAGTAAAAATTGTATAAAAAGAGATGCTCCAAATGGTATGTCATCAGGGAACTGCAAATTAAAAGAACTATGAGATACCACTACACACCTATTAGAATGTCCAAAATTTGGAACATTGACAACACCAAATGCTGACAAGAATGTGGAACGACAAGAATGTGGAACAACAAGAACTCTAATTCATTGCGATTTTGAATGAAACATGGTCCAGCCACTTTAGAAAGAATTGGCAGCTTGTTACAAAACTAAACACACTCTTACCATACAACCCAGCAAGTGTGCTCCTCAGTAATTACACAAAAGAGCTGAAACTTATGCGCACAAAAACCTGCACACAGATGTTTTTAGCATTATTATTCAAAATTGACAAAGCTTGAAAGCAACCAAAATGTCCTTGAAATCACAAAATAAACCATGATATATCCAGATAATGGAATATTTTATGGCATTAAAAAGAAATGAGCCATCAAGCCATGAAAAGATAGGAAGGAAAGTTAAATGTGTATTACTAAATGAAATAAGCCAAACTGAAAAGTCTACAATGTATACAGTAAAACAGCAGTGGTTGCCAGGAGCTTGGGGGTAGGGAGTGGGGATGGTAGTTGAAGGGATGAGTTTGTGGAACACAGAGGGCATTTTGACCAGTGAAAATAGTACAATACCATAATGATGGGTATATGTCATTGTGTGTGCATGCTAAGTGGCTTCAGTCATGTCCAATTGTGTGTAACCCTATGGACTATAGCCCTCCAGGCTCCTCTGTCCACTGGAATTCTCCAGGCAAGAATACTGGAGTGGGTTGCCATGCCCTCCTCCAGGGGATCTTCCCAACCTAGAGATGGAACCCACGTCAAGTCTCCTGCATTGGCAGGTGGGTTATTTACCTCTAGCACCACCTGGAAAGCCTATATATGGCATTGTACATATCTAAACAGATAGAAGTACAACACCAAGAAAGAGCCCTCGATAACTATGGACTTTGGGTAGTTACATGTTAATGTGGGTTCATCAGTTGTAACAAATGTACCATTCTAGCGGGAAAAGTTGATAATATAGAAATCTGTACACATGTGGAAGCAGGAGCTATATGGGAAATCTCTGTATATCATGTTAATTTTAACCTAAAACTGCTCTTAAAAAAATAAGTCTTAAAAAAGAAAAAAAAAAAAAAGATGTCTGCCTTCATTCACTAAGCCTGAGCAATTACCTCAATCAAAATTTTGTGTGTCCAACTTATTCTGACTTAGGGATTCATCACTCCAATGTAAGAAAAGCTAAAATACAAAGAGTTACCTCAAAGGTAGGTACAATTGATACTCTGAAAAGGAAGGTACACACACACATTTGTTACAATGTATTTGGAGGGATCAGGGAAGGATAATAGCAGAGTGGTAAAACCAAATCTAATTTCAAAAGATGATAAATTATTGCTATAAGACCAGTTACTAAATGACACAGGATATGTGGTGAGTGTCTTCTCTCCCTCCTTCTAGATTACAGAAGGGAACATAAAAGATTTCAGAACTACATACATTACCCCAGAAAAGACAGGGTGAAAGGGGAGGCTCCAAGGGTCTTGACCAGTACCGCTTAAAGAGACCTGACCCATAATCAAGCCTGTGATGCTTCCAAACCTATTCTTACCTAAACAGAGTATCTGGGAAAGTTGGCTTCACTTCAGGTGTACCATTTCATTCTAATTGTTTTTAGGTCCTAGTTTCTACACAGCAGCCACATTTAGAAACCAAGTCAGGATCTAATTTTCTTCAGGAGTTCTTAGTTATTATAATTAATGGCTCCTGAGTCCTGAAAGAATGTTCAAGGAGGGTTTTTTGCTTATTTTTGTTTTGTTTTGCCATTGCACTAAAATAATTTGTCTTACTTGGAAATGGATGAGCTCAGAATTATTCTGGTACACTAAGTTTACATGGTTATAGTACTCTCAGAGTTTTACTGTCTGGGGCCAGATACCTATAAAATTAAGCATAATAGAAGACAATGAGCTCACCAGAGACATCACAGAGCCTCGTTCCATGCCAGCAGTTTTTAGAAGTTAACACAGAGAAGGGTAGAAGTGAAAGGAAAGAGAAAAATGCAAGAACACTTGAAGAATAATAGAAAAACATCGTTTCTAACCTTGGAGTTGAGAAATGTGTTGAAACTTCTGAGGAAAACAAAAACTTTCTCAGAAAGGCTGACTTTCCCACGACTTGGAGAGAAGTGTGCGCGTGTGTGTGTGTGTGTGCGCGTGTGCGCACTAATGTGTTACTCACTCCGTCGTGTCCAACTCTTTGCAACCCCACGGACTGTAGCCCGCCTAGCTCCTTGAGTGTCTATGGGATTCTCCAGGCAAGAATACTGGAGTGGATTGCCATTTCCTTCACCAGAGGTTCTTCCCAACCCAGGTATTAAACCCTGGTTTCCTGCATTGCAGACAGATTCTTTACCATTTGAGCTACAGGGAAGTCCTGGAGAGATATGGCTTCATGGAAGAACAGATTCTGAGCAACAGGTCATTTTAGACTAAAAGAAAAAGAATCTCGGACTGAGTTAGAAATATACAAGCTATTGTAATACCAAGACATTCATATTAAAGAAGCTAGATAGCCATTAAAATGGCAAAATTAACAGATGTTTAATGTAAACAGATTGTTGAGTAGGACATGAAAAGGTTTTGAAATGCAGGATGAAATCCCAGATACTCCAGGGGTACTCCAAAGTATAACTTTGGAATGTTCTTGAGTTAGCACTGAATGGAGAGTAGAACTGATGGGTGGGTGGTAGAAAGAAACAAGTTACTCGAGGTGAAACTAATCTGGATAATATTTGCTCTAAATATCTCCCAGCATGAGTTTGAGAGGTATGGGCAGAGCAAGCATGCACTTAAAAGCCTATGGCTTCAGTTGGTTTGGATGAGAAATGATGAGGCTTATCCTGCCACCTTGTGGCTCTGGGCCAATGTGCAGACAGCTTGGAGAAGAGAGGCCAGTGCTGAAGGGATTAGAGTGTCTAAGGGAAGAAGTAAGCTCAGAACACATCCTCCTCTCTCCTCCCTATAGAAATCACTTTGGCCAAGACTGTACATCAGTGTCAGATGACAACATAATTACTGCATTAGCTAAAAATTAATCAGTTTGAAATTCTGCTCTTGAGTGGATTTTTGCCCCTAGGACTATGGTCTGATCAGGGTGGCTGGCTAGACTGTGAGATCCTTGAGGGCAAAGATTAATTAATCTTGTCCCTCTGGAGCTAACATTAAGTGTTTCTTTATTAAATCAAGCTGTTGATCAAGTATAGTGCTTTAGGTGACATTATTTTAAAAATCAGCTAAGAAAAACAAACAAACAAAACGATGTTATAATGTTGACCAGAGCAAAGAGGGAAAATATTACAGTTAAACATCAGCTAGAAGCCATACTCAGATTAGGTGTAATTTTCACTAGGGCTATCCTAATCTCTTGAAAGATAAAACACCTAGCTGAATTATGGCAAAATCTATTCTCTTCACGTCTGTAAGTTTCTGTTTTATCACTTGAAAAGAATAATGTCTTCCTCACATTTTGCATGTAAAATCTGCTGGCACAGTGCCTGGCCTGGGATAGACTTGTGAGGAGGGCCTAAGAACTTGAAGGTTATGTTAAACTCCAGGTGATTCTTATACACATTGAAGTGTGAAGGCTATGGACCATTCCAGTGAGCATCAATTCTTCTGCTGAATGACCCATAGATGGAAGAGGAGATGAAATTTTAATACCTCAGTACTGGGAGAGAAAAGTGGACCAGCAGTTTACTCCTAGTGGGTGATTAGGAAGGTATTTGAGATTTATTAAGGTGAATTTTAGCTGTCACTTGAAGAAGCACATATGAGGCAAGGGGCACTTCAGGAGCCTTGAAGCAACTGGTGACATCCAATATTGAGCTGCTTTTCAAATCCAGAACCTGCCTGAAGATGTCAGTTCAGTCCACTTCAGTCACTCAGTCATGTCCAACTCTTTTCAATCCCATGGAGTGCAGCATGCCAGGCCTTCCTGTCCATCACCAACTCCTGGAGTTTACTCAAACTCATACCCATTGAGTCGGAGATGCCATCCAACCATCTCATCCTGTCATCCCCTTCTCCTGCCTTCAATTTTTCCTATCATCAGGGTCTCTTCAAATGAGTCAGCTCTAAGCATCAGATTGCCAAAGGATTGGAGTTTCAGCTTCAGCATCAGTCCTTTCAACAAATATTCAGGACTGATTTCCTTAAGGATGGACTGGTTGAATCTCCTTGCAGTCCAAGGGACTCTCAAGAGTCTTCTCCAACACCACAGTTCAAAAGCATCAGTTCTTCAGTGCTCAGCTTTATAGTCCAACTCTCACATCCATACGTGACTACTGGAAAAACCATAGCTTTGACTAGACAGACCCTTGTGGCAAAGTAACTGCATTTTTATATGCTATCAAGGTTGGTCATAGCTTTTCTTCCAAGGAGCAAGTGTCTTTTAATTTCATGGCTGCAATCACCATCTGCAGTGATTTTGGAGCCCCCAAAAATAGTGTGCCACTGTTTCCACTGTTTCCCCATCTATTTGCCATGAAGTGATGGGACCAGATGCCACGATCTTAGTTTTCTGCATGTTGAGTTTTAAGCCAACTTTTTCACTCTCCTCTTTCAATTTAATCAAGAGACTCTTTAGTTCTTCTTTGCTTTCTGCCATAAGGGTGGTGTCATCTGTATCTCTGAGGTTATTGATATTTCTCCCGGCAATCTTGATTCCAGCTTGTTCTTCCCCCAGCCCAGCATTTCTCATGATGTACTCTGCATATGAGTTAAATAAGTGGGGTGACAATATACAGCCTTGACATACTCCTTTCCTCATTTGGAACCAATCTGTTGTTCCATGTCCAGTTCTAACTGTTGCTTCCTGACCTGCATGCAGATTTCTCAAGAAGCAGGTCAGGTGGCCTGCTATTCCCATCTCTTTCATAATTTTCCACAGTTTATTGTGATCCACACAGTCGAAGGCTTTGGCATAGTCAATAAAGCAGAAATAGATGTTTTTCAGGAACTTTCTTGCTTGTTCCATGATCCAGTGGATGTTGGCAATTCGATTTCTGGTTCCTCTGCCTTTTCTAAAATCAGCCTGAACATATGGAAGTTCTCAGTTCACGTATTGCTGAAGCTTGGATTGGAGAATTTTGAGCATTACTTTACTAGCGTGTGAGATGAATGCAATTGTGCAGTAGTTTGAGTATTCTTTGGCATTGCCTTTCTTTGGGATTGGAATGAGAACTGACCTTTCCCAGTCCTGTGGCCACTGCTGAGTTTTCCAAATTTGCTGGCATATTGAGTGTAGCACTTTCACAGCATCATCTTTCAGGATTTGAAACAGCTCCACTGGAATGCCATTATCTCCACTAGCTTTGTTCATAGTGATGCTTCCTAAACCCCTCTTGACTTCACATTCCAGGATGTCTGGCTCTAGGTGAGTGATCACACCATCGTGATATTCTGGGTCATGAAGATATTTTTTGTACAGTTCTGTGTATTCTTGCCACTTCTTCTTGATATCCTCTGCTTCTGTTAGGTCCATACCATTTCTGTCCTTTATTGAGCCCATCTTGGCATGAAATGTTCCCTTGGTATCTCTAATTTTCTTGAAGAGATCTCTAGTCTTTCCCATTCTGTTTTCCTCTATTTCTTTGCATTGATCACTGAGGAGGGCTTTCTTATCTTTCCTTGGTATTCTTTGGAACTCTGCATTCAGATGCTTATATCTTTCCTTTTCTCCTTTGCTTTTTGCTTCTCTTCTTTTCACAGCTATTTGTAAGGCCTCCCCAGACAGCCATTTTTGCTTTTTTTGCATTTCTTTTCCATGGGGATGGTCTTGATCCCTGTCTCCTGTACAATGTCAAGAGCTTCAGTCTATAGTCTATCAGGCACTCTATCTATCAGATCTAGGCCCTTAAATCTATTTCTCACTTCCACTGTATAATCATAAGGGATTTAATTTAGGTCATACCTGGATGGTCTAGTGGTTTTCCGTACTTTCTTTAATTTAAGTCTGAATTTGGCAATAAGGAGTTCATGGTCTGAGTGACAGTCAGCTCCTGGTCTTGTTTTTGCTGACTGTATAGAACTTCTCAATCTTTGGCTGCAAAGAATATAATCAGTCTGATTTCAGTATTGACCATCTGGTGATGGCCATGTGTAGAGTCAGGAGATGCCAGGTGAGCAGCAAACTAGAAAGGCCATTACTAGGCGACAGTCTCACCAAGGGATTCAGGAAGGCCTTTTCAGCTTTGAGCTCAACACAGAAAGTAAAACACATTTGGAGATTGAATGATGTACTGTGATTGTCCCTGCTCCTCCTGAGAGGCGACCTCCAGGGACAATATTGGGCCAGAAAACAATACAGAATAAAAGGAAGGGAGAGTTTCTGGACTCAACTCCGTTTTTTAAATTGTATTTATTTATTTAGTTTGGCTGTGCTGGGTCTTCACCGCTGTATGGACTTTTCTCTAGTTGCCGCCAGCAGGGGCTACTCTCTAGTGCGGGCTTCTCATTGTAGTGGCCTCTCTTGTTGTGGCTCCCAGCTTCGAGAGCACAGGCTGACAGATGTGGCACATGGACTCAGTTGCTCCAAAACATGTGAGATCTTCCTGAATCAGGGAGCAAACCCATGTCACTGGTAGGTGGATTCTTTACCACTGAGCCACCAGGGAAACCCTCTATTCCATTTTCGTATAACAGCTAAAGAGGACCTTCTGTAAAGACCAACCTGTATCAATGCTGTACCAGGAATCCAAAATCTGGATATCTAAGACTATTTAGAAAGTTTATGTGAGAGCCCTTTGACTATCCTGATTCACTGTTCACTTTGTTGTAAATGTTGCTAACAAGAGACCATGAATGCTATTATTTTAATCTATTAACATTTTTAATTAAAAATAATTTTGTTGTTTATTCACTTTTAATCCCATTATAAATGTGAGTTTCTTTTTTAATTAATTTTTATTGGAGTATAGTTGATATACAATATTGTATTAGTTTTTGCTGCACAGTGAAGTGGATCTGTGATACATATACATATATCCACTTATAGAAAAAGAAGTATAAACAATAACATGACATTCTTTTACAAATCCACATACAGTTTGCTTGGGCCTCCAAGACAATATTGGAAATATTTGCTTGAAAGTCTTGCCAGAGTCATTTTAACTCCTCTTTGTTTCTTATTATTTTTCAGATAACATGACAAACTTGAGTTTGGACTGAATCAGAGAATAAATTAGCAACTGAACAACAACAACAACAACAAATTAAGATTTTAAATTCCCTAAAGAGGAAAACTGAAATGGTATTACCAGGTGAAATGCACAACAAGGCAAAAACAGAATGACTTCAGTATTGAGGGCATGAGGAGAAGGGGACAACAGAGGATGAGATAGTTGGAGGGCATCATCAGCTCAATGAATATGAGTTGGAGCAAATTCCGGGAGATACTGAAGGACAGGAAAGCCTGACATGATACAGTCCGTGGTCGCAAGCAAACAACTGAGTGACTAAACAACAAAAACCTCAATAAAATAAACTTAAAACAAGTGAGCAAACTGGTTTTCAAAGAAAAAGGAGTCTGTTCTTTAATAGGATTTGAAGGAAAGATAATATCCTCAGACGTGGGATCAGGTTTCATTCCATAGGAAGGAGGCTGGATGCCAGAAATTGAAGATTTTCAATTTCATCCAAGTCCACTCAGGGGTCCCTACTACAAGTTTCAGTATCCCAGTCTGTTTTGGTTATTGTTGTTGTTCAGTCACTAACTCATGTCTGACTCTTTGTGACCCCATCAGCTCAGTTCAATTCAGTCACTCAGTCACGTCCAACTCTTTTGTGACCCCAGGGACTGCAGGATGCCAGGCTTCCCTGCCCATCACCAACTCCTGGAGTTCAAACAAACTGACGTCCATCGAGTCTGTGATGCCATCCAGCCATCTCATTCTCTGTCATCCGCTTCTCTTCCTGCCCCCAATCCCTCCCAGCATCAGAGTCTTTTCCAATGAGTCAACTCTTCCCATAAGGTGGCCAAAGTACTGGAGTTTCAGCTTCAGCATCATTCCTTCCAAAGAAATCCCAGGGCTGATCTCCTTCAGAATGGAAAGGTTGGATCTCCTTGCAGTCGAAGGGACTCTCAAGAGTCTTCTCCAACACCACACTTCAAAAGCATCAATGCTTCAGCGCTCAGCCTTCTTCACAGTCCAACTCTCACATCCATACATGACCACAGGAAAAACCATAGCCTTGACTAGACAGACCTTAGTCAGCAAAGTAATGTCTCTGCTTTTGAATATGCTATCTAGGTTGGTCATAACTTTTCTTCCAAGGAGTAAGCGTCTTTTAATTTCATGGCTGCTGTCACCATCTGCAGTGATTTTGGAGCCCAAAAAAATAAAGTCTGACACTGTTTCCACTGTTTCCCCATCTATTTCCCATGAAGTGATGGGACCAGATGCCATGATCTTCGTTTTCTGAATGTTGAACTTTAAGCCAACTTTTTCACTCTCCTCTTTTACTTTCATTAAGAGGATTTTGAGTTCCTCCTCACTTTCTGCCATAAGAGTGGTGTCATCTGCATAGCTGAAGCTATTGATATTTCTCCCAGCAATCTTTTTTTTTTTTTAATTTAGGGAATATTTTCAGCATTTCTTTTTTTTTGTTTTTTAATTTCTTTTTCTTTTAATTTTTATTTTTACTTTATTTTACTTTACAATACTGTATTGGTTTTGCCATGCATTGACATGAATCCACCACGGGTGTACATGCAATCCCAAACATGAACCTCCCTCCCACCTCCCTCCCCACAACATCCCTCTGGGTCATCCCCTTGCACCAGCCCCAAGCATGCTGTATCCTGCATAGAACATAGACTGGTGATTTGATTCTTACATAATAGTATACGTTTCAATGCCATTCTCCCAAACCATCCCACCCTCTCCCTCTCCCTTTGAGTCCAAAAGTCCGTTCTACATATCTGTGTCTTTTTTCCTGTCTTGCATACAGGGTCATCATTGCCATCTTTCTAAATTCCATATATATGTGTTAGTATACTGTATTGGTGTTTTTCTTTCTGGCTTACTTCACTCTGTATAATCGGCTCCAGTTTCATCCATCTCATCAGAACTGATTCCAATGTATTCTTTTTAATGGCTGAGTAATACTCCATTGTGTATATGTACCACAGCTTTCTTATCCATTCATCTGCTGATGGACATCTAGGTTGTTTCCATGTCCTGGCTATTATAAACAGTGCTGCGATGAACTTTGGGGTACATGTGTCTCTTTCAATTCTGGTTTCCTCGGTGTGTATGCCCAGTAGTTGGATTGCTGGATCATAAGGCAGTTCTATTTGCAATTTTTTAAGGAATCTACACACTGTTCTCCATAGTGGCTGTACTAGTTTGCATTCCCACCAACAGTGTAGGAGGGTTCCCTTTTCTCCACACCCTCTCCAGCATTTATTGCTTGCAGATTTTTGGATCGCAGACATTCTGACTGGTGTCAAGTGGTACCTCATTGTGGTTTTGATTTGCATTTCTCTAATAATGAGTGATGCTGAGCATCTTTTCATGTGTTTGTTAGCCATCCATATGTCTTCTTTGGAGAAATGTCTAATTAGTTCTTTGGCCCATGTTTTGATTGGGTCGTTTATTTTTCTGGAATTGAGTTGCATAAGTTGCTTGTATATTTTTGAGATTAGTTGTTTGTCAGTTGCTTCATTTGCTATTATTTTCTCCCATTCAGAAGGCTGTCTTTTCACCTTGCTTATATTTTCTTTTGATGTGCAGAAGCTTTTAATTTTAATTAGATCCCATTTGTTTATTTTTGCTTTTATTTCCAGAATTCTGGGAGGTGGATCATAGAGGATCCTGCTGTGATTTATGTCAGAGAGTGTTTTGCCTATGTTCTCCTCTAGGAGTTTTATAGTTTCTGGTCTTACATTTAGATCTTTAATCCATTTTGAGTGTATTTTTGTGTGCAGTGTTAGAAAGTGATCTAGTTTCATTCTTTTACAAGTGGTTGACCAGTTTTCCCAGCACCACTTGTTAAGAGATTGTCTTTACTCCACTGTATATTCTTGCCTCCTTTGTCAAAGATAAGGTGTCCATATGTGTGTGGATTTATCTCTGGGCTTTCTATTTTGTTCCATTGATCTATATTTCTGTCTTTGTGCCAGTACCATACTGTCTTGATGACTGTGGCTTTGTAGTAGAGCCTGAAGTCAGGCAAGTTGATTCCTCCAGTTCCATTCTTCTTTCTCAAGATTGCTTTGGCTAGTCGAGGTTTTTTGTATTTCCATACAAATCTTGAAAGTATTTGTTCTAGTTCTGTGAAAAATACCACTGGTAGCTTGACAGGGATTGCATTGAATTTGTAAATTGCTTTGGGTAGTATACTCATTTTCACTATATTGATTCTTCCAATCCATGAACATGGTATATTTCTCCATCTATTAGTGTCCTCTTTGATTTCTTTCATCAGTGTTTTATAGTTTTCTATATATAGGTCTTTAGTTTCTTTAGGTAGATATATTCCTAAGTATTTTATTCTTTTCGTTGCAATGGTGAATGGAATTGTTTCCTTAATGTCTTTTCCTACTTTCTCATTATTAGTGTATAAGAATGCAAGGGATTTTTGTGTGTTGATTTTATATCCTGAAACTTTACTATATTCATTGATTAGCTCTAGTAATTTTCTGATGGAGTCTTTAGGGTTTTCCATGTAGAGGATCATGTCATCTGCAAACAGTGAAAGTTTTACTTCTTCTTTTCCAATTTGGATTCCTTTTATTTCTTTTTCTGCTCTGATTGCTGTGGCCAAAACTTCCAGAACTATGTTGAATAGTAGCAGTGAAAGTGGGCACCCTTGTCTTGTTCCTGACTTTAGGGAAAATGCTTTCAATTTTTCACCATTGAGGATAATGTTTGCTGTGGGTTTGTCATATATAGCTTTTATTATGTTGAGGTATGTTCCTTCTATTCCTGCTTTCTAGAGAGTTTTTATCATAAATGGATGTTGAATTTTGTTAAAGTCCTTCTCTGCATCTATTGAGATAATCATACGGCTTTTATTTTTCAATTTATTAATGTGGTGAATTACATTGATTGATTTGCAGATATTGAAGAATCCTTGCATTCCTGGGATAAAGCTCACTTGGTCATGGTGTATGTTCTTTTTAATGTGTTGTTGGATTCTGATAGGTAGAATTTTGTTAAGGATTTTTGCATCTATGTTCATCAGTGATATTGGCCTGTAGTTTTCTTTTTTTGTGGCATCTTTGTCAGGTTTTGGTATTAGGGTGATGGTGGCCTCATAGAATGAGTTTGGAAGTTTACCTTCCTCTGCAATTTTCTGGAAGAGTTTGAGTAGGATAGGTGTTAGCTCTTCTCGAAATTTTTGGTAGAATTCAGCTGTGAAGCCGTCTGGACCTGGGCTTTTGTTTGCTGGAAGATTTCTGATTACAGCTTCAATTTCCATGCTTGTGATTCTCCCAGCAATCTTGATTCCAGCTTGTGTTTCTTCCAGTCCTGCGTTTCTCATGATGTACTCTGCATAGAAGTTAAATAAGCAGGGTGACAATATACAGCCTTGACGTACTACTTTTCCTATTTGAAACCAGTCTGTTGTTCCATGTCCAGTTCTAACTATTGCTTCCTGGCCTGCATACAGATTTCTCAAGAGGCAGGTCAGGTGGTCTGTATTCCCATCTCTTTCAGAATTTTCCACAGTTTATTGTGATCTACACAGTCAAAGGCTTTGGCATAGTCAATAAAGCAGAAATAGATGTTTTTCTTGTACTCTCTTGCTTTTTCCATGATCCGGTGGATGTTGGCAATTTGATCTCTGGTTCCTCTGCCTTTTCTAAAACCAGCTTGAACATCAGGGAGTTCACGGTTCACGTATTGCTGAAGCCTGGCTTGGAGAATTTTGAGCATTACTTTACTAGTGTGTGAGATGAGTGCAATTGTGTGGTAGTTTGAGCATTATTTGGCATTGCCTTTCTTTGGGATTGGAATGAAAACTGACATTTTCCAGTCCTGTGCCCACTGATGAGTTTTCCAAAATTGCTGGCATATCAAGTGCAGCACTTTCACAGCATCATCTTTCAGGATTTGAAAGAGCTCAACTGGAATTCCATCACCTCCACTAGCTTTGTTCATAGTGATGCTTTCTAAGGCCCACTTTACTTCACATTCCACGATGTCTGGCTCTAGATGAGTGATTACACCACAGTGATTATCTTGGTTGTGAAGATCTTTTTGTACAGTTCTTCTATGTATTCCTGCCACCTCTTCTTAAATCTTCTTCTGTTAGGTCCATACCATTTCTATCCTTTATTGAGCCCATCTTTGCATGATATGTTCCCTTGGTGTCTCTAATTTTCTTGAAGAGATCTCTAGTCTTTCCCATTCTGTTCTTTCCCTCTCTTTCTTGGCATTGATTGCTGAAGAAGGCTTTCTTATCTCTTCTTGTTATTCTCTGGAACTCTGCATTCAGATGCTTATATCTTTCCTTTTCTCCTTTGCTCTTCGCCTCTCTTCTTTTCAAAGCTATTTGTAAGACCTCCCCAGACAGCCATTTTTCTCTTTTTTTCATTTCGTTTCTATGGTGATGGTCTTGATCCCTGTCTCCTGTACAATGTCATGAACCTCATTCCATAGTTCATCAGGCTCTCTATCTATCAGATCTAGGCCCTTAAATCTATTTTTCACTTCCACTGTATAATCATAAGGGATTTGATTTAGGTCATACCTGAATGATCTAGCAGTTTTCCCTACTTTCTTCAAGTCTGAATTTGGTAATAAGGAGTTCATGATCTGAGCCACAGTCAGCTCCCAGTCTTGTTTTTGCTGACTGTATAGAGCTTCTCCATCTTTGACTGCAAAGAATATAATCAATCTGATTTTGATGTTGACCATCTGATGACGTTCATGTGTAGAGTCTTCTCTTGTGTTGTTGGAAGAGGGTGTTCGCTATGACCAGTGCATTTTCTTGGCAAAACTCTTTTAGTCTTTGCCCTGCTTCATTCTGCATTACAAGGCCAAATTTGCCTGTTACTCCAGGTGTTTCTTGGCTTCCTACTTTTGCATTCCAGTCCCCTATAATGAAAAGGACATCTTTTTTGTATGTTAGTTCTAAAAGGTCTTGTAGGTCTTCATAGAACCGTTCAACTTCAGTTTCTTCAGAATTACTGGTTGGG
Source organism: Ovis aries (assembly GCF_016772045.2). NCBI lineage: Eukaryota > Metazoa > Chordata > Mammalia > Artiodactyla > Bovidae > Ovis > Ovis aries. Next base: position 25,352,188 of record NC_056060.1, on the reverse strand, counting down.
GCATAGACTGGATTACTGTGATATTGAATGGTTTGCCTTGGAAACGAACAGAGATCATTCTGTCATTTTTGAGACTGCATCCATGTACTGCATTTCAGACTGTTTTGTTGACCATGATGGCTACTCCATTTCTCCTGAGGGATTCCTGCCTGCAGTAGTAGATATAATGGTCATCTGAGTTAAATTCACCCATTCCAGTCCATCTTAGTTCACTGATTCCTAGAATGTCGACATTCACTCTTGCCATCTCTTGTTTGACCACTTCCAATTTGCCTTGATTCATGGACCTGACATTCCAAGTTCCTATGCAATATTGCTCTTTACAGCATCAGACTTTGCTTCTATCATCAGTCACATCCACAACTGGGTATTATTTTTGCTTTGGCTCCATCCCTTCATTATTTCTGGAGTTATTTCTCCACTGATCTTCAGTAACATATTGGGCACCTACTGACCTGGGGAGTTCCTCTTTCAGTATCCTATCATTTTGCATTTTCATACTGTTCATGGGGTTCTCAAGGCAAGAATACTGAAGTGGTTTGCCATTCCCTTCCCCAGTGGACCACATTCTGTCCGTGGTAGTGGAATGCAAACTGGTACAGCCACTATGGAAAACAGTGTGGAGGTTCCTCAAAAAATTAAAAATACAGCTATCATATGATCCAGCAGCCCCACTTCTGTGTATATATTCAAAGAAAATGAAATCATTATCTCCAAGAGATATCTGCACCTCAATGTTCATTGCAGCAATTTTGACAATAGCCAAGAATGGAAACAATCTAATTGTCCATCTACAGAGGAACAGATAAAAAGAATATGATATATATATATATGGTAGAATATCATTCAGCACTGAGAAAGAAAGAAGTCTAGCCATTTTTAACACAGATGGACCTTGAGGATATTGTGCTTAGTGAAATGAGTCAGAGAAAGACAAATACTGCATTATATCACATCTATGTAAAATCTTAAAAAGTTGAACTCAGGAATCTAATGTACATCATAGTGATTATTGTCAACAATTCTGCATTATATACTTAAATTTGCTAACAAAGATCTTCAATGTTGTGGCCACCAAAGAGAAACAGTAATTATGTGAGTGGATGGAGGTGTTAGCTAATATTATGGAGGTAATCATTTTGCAATATATCAGTTCAGTTCAGTTCAGTCATGACTCTTTGTGACCCCATGAGTTGCAGCATGCCAGACCTCCCTGTCCATTGCCAGCTCCCAGAATTTACCCAGACTCATGTGCATCGAGTTGGTGATGCCATCCAGCCATCTCATCCTCTTTCGTCCCCTTCTCCTCCTGCCCCCAATCCCTCCAACATCAAGGTCTTTTCCAATGAGTCAAATCTTCACATGAGATGGCCAAAGTATTGGAGTTTCAGCCTCAGCATCAGTCCTTCCAATGAACACTCAGGACTGGTCTCCTTTAGGATGGACTGGTTGGATCTCCTTGCAGTCCAAGGGACTTTCAAGAGTCTTCTCCAGCACCGCAGTTCAAAAGCATCAATTCTTCGGCGCTCAGCTTTCTTCACAGTCCAACTCTCACATCCATACATGACCACTGGAAAAACCATAGCCTTGACTATATAAGTGTATCAAATCAATACATTGTATAATAAAAAGCAGAGACATTGCTTTGCCAACAAAAGTTCATCTAGTCAAGGATTAGCAGCATACCAGTCTTAGCCCTGAAAATGCAGCTTTCCAATGACTATCATAAAATAACAGCTGAAATGTCTCTAAACAAAAAATTTGAGAATATTAGCGAGGAACATTTATTTTTTTCTTTCTTCAAAATAGAAACAGAGTCACACAGTACATCTTTTTACTGTAACTATTACAATGAATGTTACTATTATTTAATTATTCCCCAGGAAACTTTTGCAAAACTTGATTAGTGGAAGCTCAAGAGAAGATAATAACTTACTCTGCAAGTGCGCTATTCCTCAAGGAATAGCAGGGCTTGGGGTTTCATTGTAAATAAAGACAATTCAAAACTCATCTCATCTGCTGAACAAATACTTTCAAAATATCGGGGCATGGCTCCCAAATCTCAAAAGGCCATGATGCATGGAAATGAATATAAACACCTTCATCTGGGCATTCATCTTGACTATGAATATGACCCTTGAAGCTGGGGAGAAAAAACTCTTAAAATTCACTCTTTCTCATGGCAGGTTACAAACTGGATCCGCCATCTCATCAGAAGTCCCTCACATGCTATGGGAATATTTTATTTCCCCTCTCTGACTTTTCTTCTTGGCACACATCCAAGGAGTGAGTTAAATTTTTTCATGCCCTATTTCAAATGCTGAGATTTTTGCATACGTGGATTTACTGACAAGTGTTTTCTTCTTGTTCTAATATTGTAAATATATATTACAAAAAAATTCAGACAGAGAATTTTTAAATATTAATTTTCTCTTATTTTCCTGAGCTTTAGGAAATATACATAATTTTCTGATTCCTTTAAAATACTGGTGGGTATTGTTTACAAAGAGACCTGGTGATTTTATTTTTTAAATGTATAATGGTAAATTACTGGAAGTGGATTTATTACCAATATTATAATGAATTTTGTTTTTTGTTCAGTAGAAATAATATGACAAATCTCTGATTCCACTCTGACATCACAGCTCTCCAACCCACATATTGCTCTCAGGCTCACTAATTTCATGTGTCTTACTTAAGTGATCAAACACCATTCAGCATCTGTATGTTTCCTGTTTCTTGTATTTGTAGGATATTCTTTGGATTGTGACTTTATACAATTAGTATTCCCAAGAAAATCTGTAACAGGAGACCCAAGCAGGGTGAGTATTGATTTGACTTGCCATTGTTAGAGTGCCATTGTTGATTGCATTGCATGCTCCGCCACTCAGTCATCTCTGACTCTTTACAATAGACTGTAGCCTGCCAGGCTCCTCTGTCCACAGGATTTTCCAGGCAAGAATAATAGAGTGGGTTGCCATTTCCTCCTGCTAGAGATCTTCTCAACCCAGAGATTGAACACACATCTCCTGTCTCCTGCATTGCAGGCAGATTCCTTACTGCTGAGCCATCAGGGAAGTCCTTGTCAGTAAAAACGAGCAATTTCAATATAATCAGACAGTGTTTCAAGGTATCACAACACCCACTGCAATATAAAAGACAAAAATTAAGTGAGTTTTAAAAATTCAGTCAAATGAGTTATGAAGCTACCACTAAGACATGTGTTTTAGCTGGGCTTTTTCTTCAATAAAAGCAGCAGAATAATTTGTGGATATCTAAGGTTAATTTTGAAGTTTATTCATATGAATTGCCTCTTAATGTTATGCTTTCTCTTTGTTTCTGCATATTTTGTATTCACTGTATGTGCTTAAGTACAATTTATATGTTCTTAAGTGAAAGACACTCTCATTTATAGTGACTAGCCAAGATTCACTAGCTCCATAGCTTCAGTTTCTAGACAAGATGACATTTATTCTTTCTCAGCTACTGTACAAAAGCTTCAGTTGAGAAAAATGATATAATTATTCATGACGAAAATCTTAAATAATCTTCTTTTGCAAAATCTTGCTTCACAATTGCAATAGATCAAAGGAGACTGTCTTTGAGGACAAAATAAACACACACACACACACACAGAAGCACCTGTGTACCACCTGATATAATGTGATTGCTATGAGAAGCAAATAGGTTGAACTAACAGCTTGCATTCAGACTTGATAAAATCTATATATCCCCATGAGCAATGAAAATACATAAATAACAGTCCTTTCACTTTAGGTGCCAAATGTGATAGCCAAGAGTAGGCTTCTAAGAAAGCAAGACATAAAGCTTTGATTCAATAACTGCAAACTAGGGGAAGAGGGGAGCAAAAATGATTAAGCAAGATATTCCATGTCAAGATTGTCTCGATAGAAGATGCCTAGAATGAGTATAAAAATGTTTCAGAGGTTATGCGTAAAAAAGAGAAAAAGAGACCAAACATAGAAAGCAGCTATGAAAATAATGGAAATGCCATGCACACAAATCAAAATCTTTTCTCTACGTCACAACTTTTTTGCAGCAAAATGGGCCAAGTCTAGTCACATTCAACAGGGCAGTCACTCCAAGTAGTTGCTCTCCTTAAGGTCCGTTGCCCCAAGTGGCATATCTAGTTCTCATGTTCATGAGATGATATCAAAATTTTCAAGCTGAGATATTTAGGTGCCAAAGGTTAGGGCTCTTCTCGTGCTGTGGAACTGAATCCAACAGGCTGGACAGAGAAAAAACATTCTTGTACGCCAAACGTGTTTAGTACAGTCACATAATATACCACCTGTGCTGGTACCAGAGAAGCCCTTTTCATCATTACTTAGCAATGTCTTGCTGCTGCTGCTAAGTCGTTTCAGTTGTGTCCGACTCTGTGAGACCCCACAGACAGCAGCCCACCAGGCTCCCCCGTCCCTGGGATTCTCCAGGCAAGAATGCTGGAGTGGGTTGCCATTTCCTTCTCCAGTGCATGAAAGTGAAAAGTGAAAGTAAAGTTGCTCAGTCATGTCTGACTCTTAGCGACCCCATGGACTGCAGCCTACCAGGCTCCTGTGTCCATGGTATTTTCCAGGCAAGAGTACTGGAGTGGAGTGCCATTGCCTTCTCTGAACAATGTTTTAAACAAGCACAAAAAGAAATATTCCCTGTATCCTTTCTTTGTTATCTCAGTGAGACAGAGCCTTTTGAAATTTCATTTGCTATTATCAATATCACTAATTACAAAAAACTAATTTTACATAATACTTTAGAAATTCCACATATGCTGATTTGTATGTACTATTCTTTTTTATGGTAAATAGATGAGAAAACACACATAGAAGGTTGTGACTCAGAATTACACACTTTACACTTACGTGTTATCCAGGATCCCAATCTAGTTTAATGTTTATGCCAAACCATGTTCTTATTTATATTATTATTTGCATCTTATCAAAATGAAGGTCTTCCCTGGTGGCTCAGCAGTAAAGAATCCACCTACCAATGCAGGAAGAATCCCTGGAGAAGGAAATGACAATCCATTCCGGTATTCTTGCATGGGAAATTCCATGGACAGAGGAGCCTGGCGGGCTATAGCGCATGAGGTCACCAAAGAGTCAGACATGACTACCTGACTAAACAATAACATCAAAATGAAATCATACTCTTAGGCAATAGGTTATGATGATCACAGTTTGGGTGCTTTAAAACAAAACTCATTGTTTATTACTTAATCTCCTCAAAATGGTAATGAAATTAGGATTTTTCAGGAAGAATCAATATACTCTGTTAAAGTTCAGTAACTTCTGTCATCCCATGTCTTCCAGATTAATGAATATGTCCAGCAGGGAAACCACCCACTCTGTTACCCACTTTATCCTCCTGGGCTTTTCCTCAAGCCCAGAAATGCAGCTCCTCTACTTCGGGCTCTTCTCAGCAGCCTATATCCTGACCCTGATGGCGAACACAGCCATTGTCTGTGCTGTGCGGTGGGATCAGCGCCTTCACACCCCCATGTACATCTTCTTGGGGAATTTCTCTTTCCTGGAAATATGTTATGTCACCACAACCGTCCCTAATATGTTGGCCAACTTCCTGTCCTCAAGCAAGTCCATCTCCTTCGTGAGTTGTTTTGCACAGTTCTATTTCTTCTTCTCTTTCGGGTGTGATGAGGGCTTCTACCTTTGCATCATGGCCTTTGACAGGTATCTTGCCATCTGCCGTCCTCTGCATTACCCATGCATCATGACTAAAGAGCTCTACACTGGCCTCGTCATCTTTGGGTGGTCCTGTGGGTTCATTCTCTTCCTAACCCCTGTTGTTCTCATTTCACAGTTGCCCTTTTGCAACCCAAATGTCATTGACCATTTTATGTGTGATCCTGTCCCATTGATGATGCTGTCCTGTTCTGAAGACACCACCACACAACTCATTTACTCTGCTTTCAATGCTGTTTTCATGACTGGCACCTTTCTCTTCATCCTTTGCTCCTATGCGCTGGTGATTCTGGCTGTGTTAAGGATGCCCTCAGCAGCCAGCAAACGCAAGGCTTTCTCTACTTGTGCTTCTCATCTGGCTGTGGTAATTCTGTTTTTTGGTTCTGTTATGGTGATGTATGTTAGTCCTGGATCAGGACACCCAGTGAAAGTGCAAAAAATTGTGACCTTATTTTATTCTGTAATAACACCCCTCTGCAATCCTCTAATTTATAGCCTCAGGAACAATGAGATGAAGGCTGCTCTAAAGAAAGTCTTTTGGGCTGAAATATCTGTTCTTAAAACATAAATCAGAAGTCATAGTGAACTAAGTTGCAACACAAGCTATCTGAATAAGACACAAACAAGATGGTTTTCTAGAAAATTTAATAATTTTGGTTAAGGAACTGTTACAATAAAGCCTACTATTATGATAAAAGTAACCCACTACATGAGGATTAGTCTTTTTTAAGAAATAAAATTGTCTCAAGAAAATTGATCTTTTCATTATAACCACGCTTTTAAAAGGAAGTATAAATCTGCTTTGTATTTCAGAATTGAAACAGTATATAAGGATTCAACAGGATTCATAAACTTGTTTTGATATTTACACTGCAAAATATTCTCCACTGGTAGTGACTGAGTAAAAGGAAGGATTACTGTATGAAATAAGTACAGCCTTATAGGTGTGATATTTTCACTCTGCTCCAAAGAATAATTCATGTTTCTACTCTAAGGATCATAAAGAAACAAATAGCCTTAGATGGATATTAAATAGTAAGTCAGAAAGTACTCAAAATAAGGATTAGGAATTTAGTGGCTAGTGTTTATTCAAATAGTGTTAAGATATATGCTAAATGTAAGGGCATTAGTCAGGACTTAACTCCCTATGCTGCAAATCCAGTGTCAATTGATAGGTTGTAGGGCCATATTTCATTTCAATATTTTTGCCATTTGACATATTTAAGTATTATCCAAAATGTGTCTAAAGATCTTCTATTTAAAATATATAATTACAATATATAATAAAATATGTACTTACAAATGTTTGTTTGATTATGCATTTTATTTTCAACCTTAGTACATATTATTTAAAGATGATTCTAAGAATATAACAGAGAAATAAAGTGTAATTTAAGGGAGCCACACTTATAGCCTTCAGAAAATCATCTGTTCCACAAAGTGACGTACAACTGAAATTGGACTTCCTTTAAGAAAGAACCAAGAATTTGAAGTTGTCTGGACATGGAGGGACAGAATTTCTGGGGGTTCAATAACAAGTTTCTCTGTCCTATTTCACAAAATGGACTGAATGGGTGAACAATTGCCTGGACAAATTATCTACCTAAGCAAAAACGCTTAATTAAGAACATTATCTAAAATAAAGATGCTGTTTCCCCGATTATTTTAACCATTATTTCCTTCTGAGTGCTTATGGTTTGTTCATTCTACAGTCATCCAACTTTCTTAGAGCAGATAGGGAAAAGAGATTAAAATGTGTAGTGAATAAAATGTACTGTTGTTTCTAAAGATGTGTGGTTTCTGCATTTGTAACCGATTTTGGGATAATAATTAACTAGGCTTTTTGCATCTCACACGTTGCATATCAGAAACACTTAGCTTGTAATTCAGGCTGCTGATACTTAAAATGGAATTAATTAATTTATTAATTAAAATGAAATGAAATTCAACTTTTTTAGTAACTTTTGCTTAATTCAGGACTTTATAAATTAAGGATATAGTGAAATCTAAACTTCAAATTTGTCTAATTTATTTTAGGAGATTATTTACAAGGATACAAGCAAAGTCTATCCTACTCAATAAATAATTTCTTGTTTTACCACTTCCCTCAAATACTTCCCTCAATCTCACCATCAAAAAGTGACATTCTTTCCAAACCGTAAAATAAATTCTTATCTCCTCTCATACAGAGGTCAGCCTTGCAGCCTACTACCTTTATTTCAAATACATGTACTACTCTTTCTAAGAATTTATCAGTTGCTAATCACTGAGCTAAACTACTTCTATAAACTAAATCCAAATTTACCAACATGCTTTTCTAGGAATAATCCATGTGAAGTTAATAGGAAAGGAGGAAAAATATCTGCTGAATTTTTTTAAGTGCCATATTTAAATAAAGCAAGTAAAGGGTTACACCAAATTAAGCAAATTCATGAAGTCTTCAAAACATTATAAGTATTATGAATCTCTAAAATACATGTACTGAAATGGAGCTTTATCCAATTTTGACAGGATAACTTTATTTTCTCCCAAATCACCTTATGGAACTGTTTCACACTGAATATTTTGAGAACAGTCACTTAATTTAGTATATATAATATACATTTATTTTATACATATAACAACCTTCTGGAGCAAGTTATCAGTATGATGTTAAAAAATTAGAAAATTAACAGTTTTAGTGAGGTTCAGGAATTTCCCCAATATCACACAACTAAATGGTAATGGACCCAGACATTTATTGTAGCAGATGCTTTTGGTGAGCTTCTTTTTCAGCTGCAGTGGTACTGAATAGTTCTACATGAATTTTAACTCATACTAACAGTGTCCCACTTGAAAACCACCACATATCTTTCAAATTTCTGCCTCAGCATTTCTCAAAAGTCATTAGAATCAGCCACTTGGTGGCAAGTTGATTACAGTAGTAACCCCTTCCTTTACGGAGAAGGGGTTTATCCTTCTGAAATTTATCCTTTCTGAAATTGCCACAAGTTCTGGAGACTGGTTGTGTTTCCCTTTTGATAATTGCACACATTTTCTGTTCACAAAACAGACATCTTTCAATTCTACATCATAGATGTTATAAATACGTAATCTCAAGGTGTGACTATGTTCCTAAGCATAAAACCAAAGTATAAACCATTAAAAGAAAGAGCATGTGACTACATAAAAAAATAGCTTTGGTTTAAAAAATTACTATGCACATGTATTGAATAGGTAAATTTCAAAAATAGCAAAGATATTTATAAGTTGCAAGAAATTATTTTAAATCAAGAAAAATGAACACATGATTAGAAAAATGTCATATACAAAAAGGAAAACAAGGCAAAATGACCAAAAGTGTTTTTTAAACTCAACCTAATTACTAATTAAATAAATATACATTCGAATAATAACACATTACTGCCAGAGTCCAGCTCCAGCAACCAGGGAATCAGACTGAAGAGATGGGCGGTGTCAGCGAGTTACAATGCAGCATCTTATTTAGTTTTCTTGGAGTGCATGTTTATTTCAAGCTTTAGATTCTCTTTTATACTTTTACAAAAGCATTAGGTCAGAGGTTTGACATTTTCAATTTCCCCTCACCCAGATTTATTGCCTCCATGCATCATTGTTGTCCTTCAAGCAGAGTTTCTGCTTCAGCGGTTCTCTCAGAATTGTGTTTACTTTAACTCGTGATTACATTGTAACTCGTGCTTATATCTAGGCTGCATACCAGAAACCTCAGTTTATTTCTTATCTTTCTAAATCCTGTTTGTCCCTAGTATCCTGAGCTCACTATCTCTTAAAAAGGCTTCTAGTTATTAATATCTCTAAAACTCCTAATCTCTATAAGCTATAGTAAAATATGCTAACATTACAACATTCCTTAAATCTTTAGCATCTAACTATTTTTAATTATTCCTAAGCCCTAAATTCAGCAAACTCTTTTGCAATAAACATTTCCCTCACAAATAAATTTTAGATAATCCTTCCCATGGCCTCAAGCTGTGGCCTACGTGCTTATCCTGGAACACTCTCTTGTTAAGATCCTTGAACATATCATTTATGAAACAAATCTCCAGTCCAGGTCTGATGCATGATACTGGATGCTTGGGGCTGGTGCCCTGAGACGACCCAGAGGGATGGTATGGGGAGGGAGGAGGGAGGGGGTTGAGGATGGGGAACATGTGTATACCTGTGGTGGATTCATGTTGATGTATGGCAAAACCAATACAATATTGTAAAGTAATTAACCTCCAATTAAAATAAATAAATTTATATTTTAAAAAGATCCTTGAACAAACAAATGTCAATGATTAACTTTATGAATTATTCTCTGAGCACAACTGCAGAAGGCTTTGTGCCTTCTCATGCTCCTCTCAAGAAAGATAAGCACCTTAATATTCTTTTCAGTCAACTCACCCGAGGAAAGGAAAAAACAAGTCAGAACCCCAAGGTCTAACTCCTTCATCCCAGGTCCGTGCCTGCAGGACAAAGAGAGGGAGTTGGGGCCATGCCTCCATTTTGTCAGTAATGCCTAACGCGGCTCCCGAAACATTACTTTAAAATATTCATAATGGTAATTTTTAGACAGAATTATAATAAGATGTATGTGTGTGTGTGTGTTTCAAATGTGAAGAAAATGAGCATTCTCACTATCTGCTGGTTAGACTGTAAGTTAGGACAACACTTTTAGAAAGCAATCTGGCAATATGGCAAATAAAAGCCTTAAAATTATATATATTTTTTCATCAGCTAATCCACTTATACTAATTCACTGTAAGAGAACATCATCACAGAACAGTTTGTAATAGAAAAAAGTTGCAAAGCAATCTAAATGTCCAACAGGAGAGAACTACTTATATTACACTGTAACCATAAAATGATTATGTTCCTAGTAGTGATTAAATCAATCAGCATTTGGGGAGAAAACAAGAGGAGAAAAAAATATATCACCAAACAGTGCTCTAAAGACAGTGTGAGTGTGTGTGGAGCAGTGGAGGGAGTGAGGAAAGTTATGGGTGTAACAGGCATTTTTCACGTAATCGGGGTCTCACTGAGCCACTGCCAGGTGCCTGCTTCCAAGCCTATTAAAATTCTATTTCTGCCCAACTTCTTCGAGTCAGGGATGCCACCTCTTGTCTGAGATTAACAGTCATATCAAAGTTGCATGGGAGACTCTCAAAAGGCCAGAAAAGTCTCAGAATTAAATTAGTTAAATTTGCTTTCATTTGAAAATTCATTATTCAATGTACAGGGCATGTTTGGTGAGAACAAAAGAAGCAGAATGGTGAAATTAAGCACTACCTATATCATCCCCAACAGTTTGGATATCATCAATCTAAAGTCAAGTATAAAGTGATAAGTATTTGGCCACTTCTTTCTTCTGCCCAAATTCACAAGGAACACAGCAACACTAAGAGTCTTTATGTCTGGCCTGGGGAAGGCTGTTCAAAGAGAGGGACCTGGCATCCTGGGCCATATTGCCCAAAACTGAACCTGGTTCAACATAGCCCTTGGGGCTTAGCTGCCATACATTCCACAATATCCTGCCTAGAACAAAGAGTGCCTGGGAAGGTCCAATTTGCTGGGATACACCACTTCCTGCCAATGACTTTCAAGTCCAGTGCTGATTTTTTCCCAGATTTTGAATCCAGAAACTTAATCAGCACTTCATTTTCCTTGGGTTTCCTATCTTAAGCAACGATTTTCAGGCCCAAAGTACAATTTCTCTTCAGCAGTAAAATGTCCTGTTTGACTAAAGTTTAGAATGTCCTGGATTATCCAAACTGGACACAGTTCTCATATCCCTAGAGCTTCACTGTATAAGCTCCACTACCCATGGACAGATCAAGAGGAACAAAAGTGGCAGTGAACTCACTGTCAACATCACAGAGCCTTGGTTGCCATGGCACCAATTCTAGGAAGAAAACACAGAGAAAGCAAGTTGTAGAATGAAAAGAAAAGAGAGAACATGTAGTAATCATGAAGAGTGACAGAAAATATATGGTCAAACTTATATTTGAAAGATTTATCTGAAACTGAAACATCTAGAAAAATTCAATTTTTTTCAGGATGGCTTTCTTTCTTGGGGCAATTGACATATCCAAGAGGACTGGTTTCTGAGGTATTTCTGAAGTTAAAAAGAGAAAGAACTCATTTGGAAGGTTACATGCTAATGAAATAGTAAAAATAAACATTATCAATAACAAAATATTTTAAAAGGTTAGACTGTCATCATCAAAGCAACAAAGAATGAAAAGTTTTTATAAACAAGTCATTGAGGGAGATTAAAGATGAGTCTGCAAACACAATGTGAAAGTATCAGTAGGTCTATGACTTGCAGATACATCACTGGTGCTTCCAAAATGGAAAATTAGAGTAACCTTAAGTTATTACTAGAAGAAGCAACAGGAAGCAGGGCTACAGTAAAAGGACCTGGTTACTGTTAACTCAGAATTATTTTTCCCCCAGGTTGCATTCTGCTGGAACTAATGAACATGGAACAGAGTGAGTGGGCTGCTTCAAATATTGCTGCCTTTGTCAGCTTCCAATATTGCTGCCTTTGTCAGCTTGGATTAGAGACTTTCTGGTTGGTTTTGGACACCTGGTGTCTCTGTGCTAAAATAACTAAAGCTTGGAGAAGAAAGATAGAGTCTAGCACAAGGAACAGAGTCTAACAGAAGTAACATCTGAATCTGGTCTGACTCCTACCTTGCTAGGAGGCATTGTGTGCTCATATTATGTTGTGTTCAACTCTTTGAGACCCTTTGGATTATAACCTGCTAGGCTCCTCTGTCCATGGGAGTTTTCAGGCAGGAATAGTATTACCAAGAATTCAAATGCACCTCATTGTCAAGACTACTCTATGTCTACTTACACAGCAAAGAATAAACAAGAATTAAAGTTGTGCCCTTGAATGGGATCTTTGCTGGAACTTTTGCCAAAGTAGCTCATTACCTTGAAAGCTGCTTACAGGCAATAACTATTTTAAACAAATCTTTGTTCACAATAGCAATCATTTTTCAGAGAAATTTGTTGTATCAAGATAAAATAAGATGTTAAGCCATAAACCAGATTCTGAACAACTTTCTCAAATATAGTGGTTGAAGTAAAACTATTTAAGGAAGACAAGAAGCCAAAATAACCAGATTAATAGAATTTTCCCAGAGGGATAGAAAGGCATAACAATGACCAGGAAAGAATAACAGGTAGAAGCCATGGGCAGATTAGATATAATTTTTCACTCTAGGCACCCTATTTGTAGAAAAAGATAAACCAAATTGAGTTAGAGCCAAATATAAACTCTTACCCTCTGTGGGCTTCTGTTCAATCATTTTAAAAGGATGAAGCAGTATTTAAGAGTTTAATGAGCATTACAGGCTCATTGGTAAAGAATCTGCCTGTAATACAGGAGATCCAGGTTCAATTCCTGGGTCAGGAAGATACCCCGGAGGAGGAAATGACAATCCACTCCAGTATTCTTGACTGGGGAATTCCATGGATAGAGGAACCCGGTCAGATACAGTCCATGGGGTCACAAAGTGTCGGATATGACTTATCAACTGAGCATGCACGCATATATATTAGGTAATGCATATGAAATCTCCTGACATAGTAATCAGCAAATAGCAAGTACTGAACACTATCACCTAAACATAATACAAAACCAGATAGAGTGTTTATATCCATTGAGACAGGAGAAGGTAATTTGAAAACCTAAGAAGACATAAAATCCTTGAGGTTGAGGGTATGATAGAAGGCTCTGAATGTTAAGTGAGACCCTAGGTTTTCTTATACTCATGAGGATTGAAAGTTACTGGACAGTTCCAGTGTGAATCAGTCCCTGCCACCGGGAGTCTACTTAGGGAATACAGACCAACTTTTTTTTTTTTTTAATAGAAAAGTACTTTATTTTAGTAGTCTTAAAGATTACACTTCTATGTATCAGCAGCAATTCAAATTGTAATCTTTTATTTTTTTTTCTGGAATTGTATCTTGATTATTGTTTTTCTTTTAATTTTTTTTTTTAAATTTTAAAATCTTTAATTCTTACATGCATTCCCAAACATGAAATTCTTACATGATAGTATACATGTTAGAATGCCATTCTCCCCAAAGTCCGTTATACACATCTGTGTCTTTTTCCTGTCTTGCATACAGGGTCGTCATTGCCATCTTCCTAAATTCCATATATATGTGTTAGTATACTGTATTGGTGTTTTTCTTTCTGGCTTACTTCACTCTGTATAATTGGCTCCAGTTTCATCCATCTCATCAGAACTTTTAACACTGCTGTACAGACTGATAAAGATAGGCAGGGAGGTCACTTTTAGTGGGTCATGGGGAAGATACTTGGGCTTTCTCAGGGGCTCAGCGGTAAAGAATCTGCCTACCAATGCAGGAGATGCCAGACATAGGTTCAACCTGGGTCGGAAAGATCCCCTGAAGGAGGATATAGCAACCCACTCCAGTATTCTTGCTGGGAAAATCCCATGGACAGAGGAGACTGGTGGGCTATAGTACACAGGGTCACAAAGAGTCAGATACAACTGAGCATGCTCCCACAAGAAGATACTCAGGATTTGGGAATTTGTTAAAGTGAACTTTCAATGTCATTTGAAGAAACACATATGCTAACAGGGAAGCTCTAGGAGCCTTAAAGCAACTGGTGATATCCAACATGGAGCTGGTTTTAAATCCAGAGCCTGTCTGTGGGTGTCAGCAAACTAGAGGGGCCATTACTAGGTGACAGTCTCACCGATGGATTCAGGAAGGCCTTTTCAGCTTTGAGCTCAACACTGAAAGTAAAACACACTTGGGGATTGAATGCTGCACTCTGATTGTCCCTGCTGCTCCTGAGGGATAGCCTCTAGGGACAGAATGTGGCCAGAAAGGTATACATATTAAAACCCAGAGTTTCTTGGCATTTTATTCTTTTTTTTTTTTTTTTTTTTTTGCAGCTAAAGAGAATCCTTTGTGAGGCTCAAAGTGTGGCAGAGTGTCACCAGGACCCCCAAATTCTTCATCTAGGATCTTTAAGAGGGCACAAGTGGTAGCCCCTTGACTGCCAGCTGCAATGTCCACTGTGTGTATTATTGCTACAGAAGGAGGGCTGTGAATGTTCCTTTGGATTTTTATTTATAAATATATTTCATATTATAAACAAGGTAATAGATCAAATAATATATAATTTTTTACAAAATCTTCATTCTTCCTGGTAGAATCACATCTATCCAGCATACAATTGTTCAAAAATCCCATCAGGAAATTTTAAGCTGACACTTCTCTGCTTTGCATTATTTTTCAGATAAAGAAATGATAGAAGCTAATGAGCTTCATATCACCTCAAAGGAGATAAAACTTTTGTAAGTAATCTATATTTATTTTCATTAAGTGTAATTAAGATTGACGAATTCTTGTATTTGCAGTGAAAGGAAAAATCAGCATGTAGTCTCAGGTAGAATCCACAGTGACCCAAGGCAAGGAGAGAAGGGCCCTGGGTGAATTGAACTTAGAAGAGTGAGACAGGAACAGAGGAGTTTTTTATTAGGAAAGGAAAGAAGACATTCATGAGACTACCAAGTTGTATTACAGATAAAAATTTGAAAGAAAATCTGTTGTTTCTTTCTCTTTTTCTTTGATGACATTTTCCTTTTTCTTATTTCGAATTCTGATTTAATGTCTGCTCATTCAAGAGCCACTGTTAAAACATCAAAGACTTCTCACATACTCTTATTCTTACCTTAATTTTGAGGTGAGATACACTGATTCTGACCACGAGTGAAGGGGGAGTTCCCATTCAAATATAACACCCCTGCCATGCACCTTCCTTCCACTATTTTTCTTTATCAAGTTTCTTTGCCCTGTTTACACAGAATCTTACCCGCCATAGTCAGTTCAACTGTATTTACCCATCATAGCCAGTTCAACTGTATAAGTAAAATTATGGTCACAATAAAAAGTGTGATGGCTGTTACTATGCATACTTTAACTAAATATCAAATATTAAAAATTTAGGTTGTCTAGTTCTGATTTGAAGCATCATATCATCCCTTCCAATCACTGAATTTCCAGTCAAAGTCTTCTCCCAGCCCATCACCTGGGATGTATTCTTCATAGTTCATCTCAACTCACCCATCTGAATGAACACAAAACTCTTTTTATACTTGATCTCCCTTTGGTATTTGATGGAAGCTGCTAGTTTGGAAGATACCTGCCTCATCATCTTAGCAATGTACCTGATGTATACTATAGAGAGAGACTGTGAGAAATATGTGAATAATCTTTTCCTATAGTATGTAGCCTCAGTCACTAACACAGCTTTACTGAGGCTAGTCCTCCACATGCACAAGTGGAAATTTGATATAGGCAAGTGGCAGAAGAACAAATTGAATACAATACGTAAGGAAACACAGCTAATATATACATAGCTGACATCTGTGTAGGGAAAAAAGTTGGATTTTAGAATCAACATGCTCAGAATGACAATAAAATTCTATGCTACATTGAAGGTGTTTTTTCTTAAGGCTCTAGAACTGGAAAGGAGACAGAGTAGAATTTACTGAGATAATGTTAATGATGGTCACAATAAATGCTTCATACATCACAGCCCCTCACTACCTTAGAAGTCAAATTTTAAAAATATGTTCAGAAATTGGTTCAAGTCAGAGAGCTTGCCTGATACCTCAGTTGGTGAAGAATCCGCCTGCAATGCAGGAGACCCCAGTTCGATTTCATTTCGGGTTGGGAAGATCCGCTGGGGAAGGGATAGGCTACCTACTCCAGTATTGTTGGACTTCCCTTGTGGCTCAGCTAGTAAAGAATCCGTCTGTAATGCCAGAAACTCGGGTTTGATCTCTGGGTTGGGAAGATCCCCTGGAGAAGGGAAAGGCTACCCATTACAGTATTCTGGCCTGGAGAATTCCATGGATGTATAGTCCATGGGGTCGCAAAGAGTTGGACATGACTGAGTGATTTTCACTTTCATAAAAAGTGCCAAAAATTAGGACATAGGACAAGTAGAAGTTAAATAGCAGCTTAAGAAACTAATAGATACTGTCTAAAATGGAATTTGTGGCAATGTCTTCATCATCCTGCTTCAGTTAACAGCCATCCAGGACAGATATCTTGAAAAAATGTTAACTGACAACATAGTAAGGTACTCTTTTTGTACTGACCTAATTCAACTTCATAGTAATTTATTATTTTTTTACAACATGACAGGCTTTAATATTTCTTCATTCATCTTTTACCTCTTATTCATATAAAATTATTCTCTTTGTCTTGTTGAAGACAAGCCTTGAATTCTGCTTTTCTGCTATGAATATTGCCAGGCCATTTTTTTTAATTGAAGTAAAATTGACTTGCAATATTATATTAGTTTTAGGCATACAGGATCATGATTCAATAATTTTATACACTACAAAATGATCACCACAATAAGTCTAGTCACCATCTGTTACCATAATAATTTGAATTTTGATTTTTCTTAGAATTTTCCAAAATTCTAAATAAAATTTTCTTTGCAACAAGGAGAAAAGAAATTAGATGTATGTATGAGGGTGTATCTTATGAAACTTTACATCAAGGAAGAATTAAGGTAAATGCAAACATAGGAAACAATCTTGACTCTGTTACATGATGTCAGTGAAATTTATACTCTGAAAAAAATGGAGACTGTTACAGGAGGTGCTGTGAGAGCATATAGTAACATATTGGCTCAGGTTCTCAAAACTCTGCTCTCATTGCACTAAGCTAGATCATTGGGAAATGAGTTAAATTCAGAACCATATGGAGCCCTTTCACAAAAGTGCATTAAAGGAGTAAATAGAAGTCAGAAGATTTAAAAAAAATGACCTTTCAAGAGAAAGACATGGCTAATATAATGATCATTCCCTTCATAGATCAGAAGAATGCACATCTCAGAAGCCAGTAATACCTCTGGGTCTGTGAGTGAGTTCATTCTCCTGGGCTTCCCCTGCCGCAGGGAGATCCAGATCCTCCTCTGTGTCATGTTCTCCCTCGTCTACCTGCTGACCCTCCTTGGGAACGCAGCCATCATCTGTGCCGTGTGGTCAAGCCGGAAGCTCCATACACCCATGTACGTCCTCCTGGCCAACTTCTCCTTCCTGGAGATGTGCTACGTCAGTTCCGATGTGCCCAAAATGTTGGCCGACATCATCTCCCAGACCAAGAGCATCTCCTACGCTGGCTGCCTGCTCCAGTTCTACTTCTTCTTCTCCATGTGTGCGGCTGAGGGCTACTTTCTATCTGCGATGTCCTTTGATCGGTTCCTTGCCATCTGTCGACCTCTGCATTACCCCACCATCATGACTTATCAACTCTGCGCCCGATTAGTGGTTTTCTGCTGGGCAGGTGGCTTTTTATCAATACTGATGCCTGCAGTTCTTATGTCTCGGGTGCCTTTCTGTGGCCCTAATGTCATTGACCATTTTTTCTGTGACCTGGGACCATTGCTGGCACTGTCCTGTGCCCCTGTGCCCAAAACTACTCTAACGTGTGCCACTGTAAGCTCGCTTATCATTTTCATCACCTTCCTCTACATTCTTGGGTCCTATACCTTAGTTTTGCGAGCTGTACTTCGGGTCCCAGCTGGCTCAGGCAGGAACAAAGCTTTTTCTACCTGTGCCTCCCATTTCTTGGTGGTTTCCTTGTTCTATGGCTCAGTGATGGTGATGTATGTGAGTCCAGGCTCCAGGAGCCATCCTGGGACACAGAAATTTGTGACCCTGTTTTACTGCATGGCAACCCCATTCTTTAATCCTCTGATCTACAGCCTCCGGAACAAAGATATGAAAGATGCATTGAAGAAAGTCCTCTGTGCATCAGAAATTTCTAAAAATGCAGAGAAATGATATACAATTTTACATCATTATTCTCTCAAGAATTCAGAATTTCTCTCAAAAAAAAACTGTTTTCTGGGCATGTCTGAGTATCTGACTTCTTAATCTCATAAAAGTATGATTCATTACACACACCAAAAAACTCTCATCCTATCTCAAAAGAAAATACCCACAGTTCCAAAGATCTATTGCAGCAAAATTTCATAGTTTTTATTCACCAGTGTATTAATACAATTTTTATGTTTTAAAGATTTTTTTGTAGTCCTAAAACTAATGTAATCAAGTTGGTATATACAAAACTAAGGCTCATGTTTCCAACTTGCATCTTGGCTTTTATCCTAATACTGTTTTACGCACTTTAAATTTATCAACTATTTTTTCCCAATTATAAGTTTGTCTATAATGAGAAATATCACCAACTTACTATGCTCATGAAAAAAGCCAGTTGCTTAATTTATAAGATCAAGGACTCAATATCTGTCACTGAAACAGTAGTGTTTTTCACTTGTGTTTTCTTTAATACCGAGCACTGATGAGCTATACACAGTATGTAGCAAATTAAAATAGGAATTTATATGGTTTCTTCTTAAGGAAAATTCTTGGTCCAACTTTGAAGAGAGTACAAAGACAAGCACACATTCACATGTGCCAAATCATTAAGTATTCCCTACTCAAAACTGCGTTTCTGCACCTTCCAAGCTTCAAGTAGAGGAACATTTACTGTTAGCAGAAAACAAGCATGAGAAACCAGAAAACAGACTCTGCCAATTAAATCAAGGCAGTCAGCACTTAACATAAATTTTTTGGCTTGACCTGATCATCTGCCTGTACTCTGAAATGTTCATATTTTATTTTTTAATTAAAACATTTATTGAGGCAGCATTGGTTTATAACATTATGCAAGTTTCATGTGTTCAACAATATGTATCATATTTTAAACTGTAGTGCAAAATTTATTTTTTCTGGAGGAGGGGTTGCTTTGTAAATTTTCTCCTATATAGTGAAGAAAAAGTTTATGATTTGACTGACAATGTGCAATCCAAACCAGACCTCAATTCATGTTTTCTGTTTTTATGTAGAAAACAGGGTTCTTACTTGCACACAACAAGTAAAGAAGGCTTTAAAGCCCTCTTTCAAGTTAGTCTGACTTTGGGGAATATTTCCTGTAGTAAAATATGCCAAGTAGTGAGGCTGCTGAATCACTGTAAAATCAGAGAATTCCAGGCAACCAACCAATCCAGAAGGGTTAGTTTCTTCTTGCTCTGTGCAGATTACTGAGACTGCACCTTCCTACAGCAAATCTACTATGATATAATTATAGCAGGTTTCTTATTTGCATACAACAGAAGCTGACTTTGGCTGATTAAGCATGACAATGGGGAAGATGTATTGACGGGATATCAGGAATGTCACAGAATCAGTGAAAGTGAAAGAATCAGAGTTGAAGCTCAGAATCAAAGATCAATGTGCAAACCACCCTGTGGAACTGGTCTGAGGGAAAATCGCTATCACTACAGCCATGCCTACTGCCATGAGCCACCGGATGTCACAGTGCTGCCTATACTGAGTATGCCTCAGATGGTAAAGAATCCTGCAGTTAGTGCACTAAGATCCTGCCAATTCTGCACCAGGGATTTGTCTTTCCTGCAATAAGTGTGCTAACTGCTTCAGTGCTACTTTTTCCCCAATATTTCAACATTGCTATCCCCTACCATCCCATTTCTCCTTCCTGGGTCACTATCCTGACTCAAAGCCTGGGGTGGTTGTACCTGCTTGGTGGAACCAAGAGTACATCTCTCTACTATAGCTGCAACAGAGGCTGGGAGAGTTAATACCTATAAATAAAAACTCCAGTTATACAAAGATACAAAGAGCTCCAAGTCTCTACTGAGATACTAGGCAACAAAAACAAAAGAAAAATACCAACTATAACAACACATTCATTTCGACTCCCCTATGATATGCCTGGGTTATGTCCCCTTTAGAAGTTCCATAGGGTAGGATTTAGCTAAATAATCCACCTATGTAACAGCAGGGAAGTCGCAGCAGGATGAGTAAGTGGAAATAAACTTCCCTGTGGGTAGTTGAGGGCTTGTCTATCTCACAATGAGTGCTGTTAGAACTTAATATGAAGTTTATAAGTTATTACTACACTCTGGAGTTCTGAGAGACAGTTCAACTAAAGGGAACCAAATTGTCCATCATCTGAGAAAATCTCTATTAAGTGCAGTGAGATTTAAGGCTGCCCACAAGCTTTGCTTAGAACTGGCAAGGAATGGATAAAGATTCTTCATTTACTCTTTCACTTTGAGTCAAAAAGTTTTAGCCTGAAGGTTAATGAGCCACAATTAACTAAATAGTTAAGATCTTCTCTTACATCTAGGTTTTCATGGTGTCTGAAAAAGATATTCATATATGAAATTAAATATCTTTGGTTTTGCCCTAAGTGTTAGATACATAGAATTTTCAATAACAAGAGGAGAGTGAAAAAGTTGGCTTAAAGCTCAACATTCAGAAAACGAAGATCATGGCATCTGGTCCCATCCCTTCATGGGAAATAGATGGGGAAACAGTGGAAACAGTGTCAGACTCTATTTTGGAGGGCTCCAGAATCATTGCAGATGGTGACTGCAGCCATGAAATTAAAAGACGCTTACTCCTTGGAAGAAAAGTTATGACCAACCTAGATAGTATATTGAAAAGCAGAGACATTACTTTGCCAACTAAGGTCCGTCTAGTCAAGGCTATGGTTTTTCCTGTGGTCATGTATGGATGTGAGAGTTGGACTGTGAAGAAGGCTGAGCGCCAAAGAATTGATGCGTTTGGACTGTGGTGTTGGAGAAGACTCTTGAGAGTCCCTTCGACTGCAAGGAGATCCAACCTGTCCATTCTGAAGGAGAGCAACCCTGGGATTTCTTTGGAAGGAATGATGCTAAAGCTGAAGCTCCAGTACTTTGGCCACTTCATGCGAAGAGTTGACTCATTGGAAAAGACTCTGATGCTGGGAGGGATTGGGGGCAGAAGGAGAAGGGGACGACCAAGGATGAGATGGCTGGATGGCATCACTGACTCGATGGACATGAGTCTGAGCGAACTCCGGGAGTTGATGATGGACAGGGAGGCCTGGTGTGCTGCAATTCATGGGGTTGCAAAGAGTCGGACATGACTGAGCAACTGAACTGAACTGAACTGAACTGAGGGCTTATTTAGCTACATTGGAATGAATTATATTCCATTTTCTCTATATTTTAAAAAAATTATGCAAATGATATACTTTATAGTTAACAATTTTCATCATAAAAAACAAAACTGAACAAAATAATGAAAATCCTCATAGTTCCACACCTCTACACACCTACTTCTCTCCACAGGAATGTGTTCAGTTTGGTGGGTATACATCCAGATTTTTTCTGTGCATTTACATATAAAATATAGGTTTTGAATGACTATATAAATTGGAATATGCATTGGAAGGACTGATGCTGAAGCTGAAACTCCAATACTTTGGCCACCTGATGGGAAGAGCCAACTCATTGGGAAAGTCCCTGATGCTGGGAAAGATTGAAGGCAGGAAAGAGGGTGACAGAAGATGAGATGGTTGGATGGCATCACTGACTCAATGGACATGACTCCGAGCAAGCTCTGGGAGTTGGTGATGGACAGGGAAGCCTGGCATGCTGCAGTCTATGGGGTTGCAAAGAGTCGGACATGACTGAGAGGCTGAACAGCAAGAACAATAAATTAGATTATACCTAAGTATTGCTCTACAAATGACTGACTCTCTGATCACTTCCAATTTTCACCTAAAAAGCAATGTCTAAGAGAGGACTTTCATCCAGCTCTTGCAGAGTCTTCTGTCAGTTTGGAACAAATTAGGGCAATGAAGCTGAAGATACAGTTCTTCAGGAAAGACTTTCCTCAAGGAGATGGTACATGGATGTGTGAGAGAACTACTTCTGAAATACAGTGTACTCAGTGGGATTTTTTGCCACCAAAATCAGGATTTAAAATAGGAAAACCAGTGAAACAAGAGAATAATGATTCTTTCTAAGCAAAGAAACTGTATTCTGAAAAATGACAATTCACTTACTTGTTTAACCTCAACAACTGTTTGAACTCCTTAATTAGACCTCAGATTTCTCTATGTATACCTACACTTTCCAGTGCAACAGCAATGACCCACATGTGGCTACTGACCACTTGAAATGTGACTAATCCTAATGAAGAATGTAATAATTGTAAAATCACACACCAGTTTTGAAAACTTGGTATAATAAAAGAATGTAAATATTTCATTAATAATGTTTAAGTTGATTATAAATTTAAATGATACTCTTTGGGATAAATTGAGTTAAAATATATTATCAAAATTAATTTCACCTATTTCTTTCAATCTTTCTTTATGCAGCTATTAGAATATTAAAAACTACATATGTGCTGTTTGTGGTTCACATTGTATCTCAGAACCGGTTTAGACAGATCTCAAAGAATCTAATAGCTCAAAATGCCATTCATATGTTGATACTTCTTAGGTTTTTACCTCCACTTGCAACCTCAACTTATACTTATGGACTTGCATATAAAATTGTCTACTTATAAATCTCCACTTGGATATTATTCATCTATTTTTAAGTGTATATTTCTATATTTTATTTCAGTGAAACTACTTTAGTCATTGTCTTGACATAGTAAGAGAAATTCTGGCTAATGTATGTAATTCTTATATAGGTTAGTCTTATTCTGTCATGACACAATAAAGCAGATTCCTCTGGTGTATATATAAATACATACATAAATCTTTACATTTTAATTTCAGGTTTTCCCATGGAAGCAATCACCTTCACTGAAAATTTGGATGCTGCTAATTAAATCTAACTTTTGTGTGTGTGCCGTGCTCAGTCACTTCAGTCGTGTCCGAGTCTTTATGCCCCCATGGACTGTAACCTGCCAGGCTTCTCTGTACATGGGCTTTTCTCAGCATGAATACTGAAGTTGGTTGTCATGTTCTACTGCAGGGAATCTTCCCAACTCAAGGACTGAACCCTTGTTTTTTTGTGTCTTCTACTTTGCAGGCAGTTTCTTTATTGCTGAGCCAGAAGAAAAGCCCAACTTCTGTGTACAAGAACAATATAAATATGAGACATATAACGTAAAAATCATGAGCAAGATTTCTACTTATTAAATAGGGCAGTGGACAGAAATTGTTAGCTCTTTTTTTGAGATAAGTTGTCAAGCTTGTCAATTCTACCTTCTTCTTAATACCAGCAAAGATTATTTATGTTTCAAGGATATATTTTTCTGCATTCTCAAAGTACTGCACTCACTCATCCTCTCCCAAGGTGATGTTTCTACTCTTATATGTATTTGCGAGAAAATCAGGAAGGAGCAAGAATATCAGGAACCCCAACAGATACGAAAACCTGAGAATGCTCAATTTCCTTGCATAAAATGGCATGGTATTTGCATGTAACCTAAGCACATCCTGTATACTTTAACCCATCTCTAGGTTACCTGTAATACCTCATACAATGTAAATGTTATGTAAGTAGTTATAAATACAATGTATATGTTATGAAAAGAGTTGCTCGTATACAACAAATTCAAGTTTTTCTTTTTGGAAATTTCTGGCTTTTTTTTTTTTTTTTTTCAGTATTTTTGATCCCCAGAGCTCCTTGAATCCACAGATCTAGAAACTACAAATACAGAGGGCTGACTGTATTTATATACTCCTAGGGTTACGATGGTTAAATTAGAGATGCCTTTTGAAAAACAACACTCACAGAAAACTAGAACTAGATTACTTGTTGATTGTTAAGATTTTTTTCAGAACTTTCTCACCAGAAACGAAAAACATTTATATTTTATATTAAAATCTCTTTAATAATCAGTATATTTAAGTCATATGTTATATTCTACTAGTCTACACTCACTCTTGGTAAATACCACACTATTTCATTTTGTGAGATCCAAGAGGAAGGGAATATATGTACACATACAGCCGATGCACTTCCCTATACAGCAGAAACTCACACAACATTGTAACAAAATTATACTTCAATTTCAAAAAAGTAAATGTCAAGACTTTAAGTTCAAGCTATAGCTCAGTGGAGCCACTGATAAATCAGTATGACTAGAGCTAATTTAAAAGATTAAAATGTTAGGATTAGACATCTAAATTTGAAATGAATCTTCATGCAAAAATATCCAGCAGAAGTTTTCTGATGTTTGACTAAGTTTAAACAAAAATAACTTTATTTGTTATTCCATAACAAAATTTTAGCATAACGTTTCCTCATGAAGTGCAATATTGTAAATTAAGTTCCTATTTTAGGAAACAAGAAATTAGAAGAGTAGAAATTACCTCTGAGGGACTCAGAGAATTTTATAGAGAACTACATGAAAATAAGTGCACCATGAACACAGAAATATAGATCAGTGGAACAAAATAGAAAGCCCAGAGATAAATCCATGCACTTATGGACACCTTATCTTTGACAAAGGAGGCAAAAATATACAATGGAGAAAAGACAATCTCTTTAACAAGTGGTGCTGGGAAAACTGGTCAGCCACTTGTAAAAGAATGAAACTAGAATACTTTCTAATGCCATACACAAAAATAAACTCAAAATGGATTAAAGTTCCAAATGTAAGACCAGAAACTATAAAATTCCTAGAGGAAAACATAGACAAAACACTCTCTGATGTAAATCATAGCAGGATCCTCTATGACCCACCTCCCACAGTAATGGAAATAAAAGCAAACAGAAACAAACGGGACCTAATTAAACTTAAAAGCTTCTGCACAACAAAGGAAACTATAAGCAAAGTGAAAAGACAGCCTTCAGAATGGGGAGAAAATAATAGCAAACGAAGCAACTGACAAAGAATTAATCTCAAAAGTATACAAGCAACTCCTACAGCTCAATTCCAGAAAAATAAGTGACCCAATCAAAAAAAAAGGGCCAAAGACCTAAACAGATATATCTCCAAAGAAGACATACAGATGTCTAACAAACACATGAAAAGATGCTCAACATCACTCATTATCAGAGAAATGCAAATCAAAACCACAATGAGGTACCATTACACGCCTGTCAGAATGGCTGCTATTGAAAAGTCTACAAGAAATAAGTGCTGGAGAGGGTGTGGAGAAAAGGGAACCCTCTTACACTGTTGGTGGGAATGCAGACAGGTACAGCCACTGTGGAGAACAGTGTGGAGATTCCTTAAAAAACTGAAAATAGAACTGCCATATGACCCAACAATCCCACTGCTAGGCATATGCACCAAGGAAACCAGAATTGAAAGAGACACATGTACCCCAATGTTCATCACAACACTGTTTACAATAGCTAGGACATGGAAGCAACCTAGATGTCCATCAGCAGATGAAGGGATAAGAAAGCTGTGGTACACATACATAATGGAATATTCAGTTCAGTTCAGTTCATTTGCTCAGTAGTGTCCGACTGTTTGCGACCCCATGAATCGCAGCACACCAGGCCTCCCTATGCATCACCATCTTCCGGAGTTCACTCAAACTCACGTCCATCGAGTCAGTGGTGCCATCCAGCCATCTCATTCTCTGCCGTCCCCTTTTCGTCCTGCCCCCAATCCCTCTCAGCATCAGAGTCTTTTCCAATGAGTCAACATTTCGCATGAGGTGGCCAAAGTACTGGAGTTTCAGCTTTAGCATCATTCCTTCCAAAGAAATCCCAGGGCTGATCTCCTTCAGAATGGACTGGTTGGATCTCCTTGCAGTCCAAGGGACTCTCAAGAGTCTTCTCCAACACCACAGTTCAAAAGCATCAATTCTTTAGTGCTCAGCTTTCTTCACAGTCCAACTCTCACATCCATACATGACCACTGGAAAAACCATAGCTTGACTAGATGGACATTTATTGGCAAAGTAATGTCTCTGCTTTTGAATATGCTGTCTAGGTTGGTCATAACTTTCCTTCCAAAGAGTAAGCGTCTTTTAATTTCATGGTTGCAATCACCATCTGCAGTGATTTTGGAGCCCCCCCAAATGAAGTCTGACACTGTTTCCACTGTTTCCCATCTATTTCCCATGAAGTGATGGGACAAGATGCCATGGTCTTTGTTTTCTGAATGTTGAACTTTAAGCCAACTTTTTCACTCTCCTCTTTCACTTTCATCAGGAGGCTTTTTAGTTCTTCTTCACTTTCTGCCATAAGGGTGGTGTCATTTGCATATCTGAGGTTATTGATATTTCTTCAGGCAATCTTGATTCCAGCTTGTGCTTATTCCAGCCCAGCATTTCTCGTATAAGTTAAATAAGCAGAGTGGCAATATACAGCCTTGACGTACTCCTTTTCCTATTTGGAAGCAGTCTGTTGTTCCATGTCCAGTTCTAACTGTTGCTTCCTGGCCTGCATATAGGTTTCTCAAGAAGCGGGTCAGGTGGTCTGGTATTCCCATCTCTTTCAGAATTTTCCACAGTTTATTGTGATCCACACAGTTTTGGCATAGTCAGTAAAGCAGAATTAGATGTTTTTCTGGAACTCTCTTGCTTTTTTGATGATCCAGAGGATGTTGGCAATTTGATCTCTGGTTCCTCTGCCTTTTCTAAAACCACCTTGAACATCTGGAAGTTCACGGTTCACGTATTGCTGAAGCCTGACTTGGAGGATTTTGAGCATTACTTTACCAGCGTGTGAGGTGAGTGCAATTGTACGGTAGTTTGAGAATTCTTTGGCATTGCCTTTCTTTGGGATTGGAATGAAAACTGACCTTTTCCAGTCCCGTGGCCACTGCTGAGTTTTCCAAATTTGCTGGCATATTGAGTGTAGCACTTTTACAGCATCATCTTTCAAGATTTGAAAGAGCTCAACTGGAATAGCCTGACTTCACATTCCAGGATGTCTGGCTCTAGGTGAATAATCCCACCATCGTAATTATCTGGGTAGTGAAGATCTTTTTTGTACAGTTCTTCCGTGTATTTTTGCCACCTCTTCTTAATATCTTCTGCTTCTGTTAGGTCCATACCATTTCTGTCCTTTATCGAGCCCATCTTTGCATGAAATGTTCCCTTGGTATCTCTAATTTTCTTGAAGATATCTCTAGTCTTTCCCATTCTGTTCTTTTCCTCTTTTTCTTTGCATTGATCACTGAGGAGGGCTTTCTTATCTCTCCTTGCTATTCTTTGGAACTCTGCATTCAGATGCTTATATCTTTCCTTTTCTCCTTTGCTTTTCACTTTTCTTTTCACAGCTATTTGTAAGGCCTCCTCAGACAGCCATTTTGCTTTTTTGCATTTCTTTTCTATGGGGATGGTCTTGATCCCTGTCTCCTGTACAGTGTCACGAACCTCAGTCCATAGTTCATCAGGCACTCTATCTATCAGATCTAGGCCCTTAAATCTATTTTTCACTTCCACTGTATAATCATAAGGGATTTGATTTAGGTCATACCTGAATGGTCAAGTGGTTTTCCCTACTTTCTTCAATTTAAGTCTGAATTTGGCAATAAGGAGTTCATGGTCTGAGCGACAGTCAGCTCCCAGTCTTGTTTTTGCTGACTGTATAGAGCTTCTCCATCTTTGGCTGCCAAGAATATAATCAATCTGATTTCAGTGTTGACCATCTGGTGATGTCCATGTGTAGAGTCTTCTTTTGTGTTGTTGGAAGAGGGTTTTGCTATGATCAGTGCGTTCTCTTGGCAAAACTCTATTAGCCTTTGCCCTGCTTGATTCTGCATTCCAAGGCCAAATTTGCCTGTTACTCCAGGTGTTTCTTGACTTCCTACTTTTGCATTCCAGTCCCCTATAATGGAAAGGACATCTTTTTTGGATGTTAGTTCTAAAAGGTCTTGTAGGTCTTCATAAAACTGTTCAACTTCAGCTTCTTCAGCATTACTGGTTGGGGCATAGACTTGGATTACTGTGATATTGAATGGTTTGCCTTGGAAACGAACAGAGATCATTCTGTAGTTTTTGAGATTGCATTTTAGATTCTTTTGTTGACTATGATGGATACTCCATTTCTTCTAAGGGATTCCTGCCCACAGTAGCAGATATAATGGTCATCTGAGTTAAATTCACCCATTCCAGTCATTTTAGTTCGCTGATTCCTAGAATGCCAACTTTCACTCTTGCCATCTCCTGTGTGATCACTTCCAATTTGCCTTGATTCATGGACCTAACATTCCAGGTTCCTATGTAATATTGCTCTTTACAGCATGGGACCTTGCTTCTATCACCAGTCACATCTGCAGCTAGGTATTGTTTTTGCTTTGGCTCCATCCCTTCATTCTTTCTGGAGTTATTTCTCCATTGATCTCCAGTAGCATTTGGGCACCTACCAACCTGGGGAGTTCCCCTATCAGTATCCTATCATTTTGCCTTTTCATACTGTTCATGGGGTTCTCAAGGCAAGAATACTGAAGTGGTTTGCCATTCCTTTCTCCAGTGGACCACATTCTGTCAGACCTTTCCACCATGCCTGCCTGTCTTGGGTGGCCCCACAGGGTATGGCTTAGTTTCACTGAGTTAGACAAGGCTGTGGTCCTAGTGTGATTAGACTGACTAGTTTTCTGTGATTATGGTTTCAGTGTGTCTGCCCTCTGATGCCCTCTTGCAACACCTACCGTCTTACTTGGGTTTCTCTTACCTTGAACATGGGGTATCTCTTCACAGCTACTCCAGCAAAGTGCAGCCATTGGTCCTTATCTTGGACAAAGGGTATCTCTTCACCCCCGCCCCTCCTGACCTTGAACGTGGAGTAACTCCTCTCGGCTCTACTGCGCCCACGCAGCCACTGCTCCTTGGACGTGGGGTTGCTCCTCCTGGCGGCTGCCCCTGGCCTTGGGCATGGGGTAGCTCACTCAACTATAAAAAGAATGCATTTGATTCAGTTCTAATGAGGTGGATGAAACTGGAGCCTATTATACAGAGTGAAGTAAATCAGGAAGAAAAACACCAATACAGTATATTAATGCATATATATGGAATTTAGAAAGATGGTAACAATAACCCCGTATGAGAGACAGCAAAAGACACACTGATGTAAAGAACAGACTTTTAGACTGTGTGGGAGAAGGCAAGGGTGGGATGATTTGGGAGAATAGCATTGAAACATGTATATTATCAAATGTGAAATAGATCGCCAGTCCAGGTTCAATGCATGAGACAGGGTGCTCGGGGCTGTTGCACTGGGATGACCCTGAGGGATGGGATGGGGAAGGAGGTGGGAGGGGGGTTCAGGATGGGGAACACATGTACACCCATGGCTGATTCTTATGAATGTATGGCAAAAACCACCACAATATTGTAAAGTAATTAAACTATAATTAAAATAAATTTTTAAAAAAGAAAATAAGTGTACCTTTGGGCTGGATTGTAGTGATCCCACAAAGTCTACAACTCTTTGGCTTACACCGAATATGAACTAATCTTCATGTATCTGCATATAGAAGATGAGGACCTGCCTCCTAAAGTGATAGTATTGGCAAAATGTGGAGAGTCAATCAAGACAATATAATCTTACTGAGAACCCTTGTTGGTGCCCAAAACAATACTTAGCATAATGGGATACACAAAAGAAATTCTGCTAAATTTTCTCTGATATTGGGATTTTGTTTAAAAGTCTGGTAATCTGGTTATCTGAAGGATTACTGGCTAAATATTCATATGATTGCAATACATTAGCATTTGCTATGCTCTAAAAAAAAGAACTGGCTTTGATGAAGGCAGAATTTGAGGATGTTGAGATAAGTCAGCAAAATGTAATGCATACCAAAAGAGAAATATGTGAAAATCTTATTAAATCATTCAAAACAACTATATCTAAGGTACAAACATATCTAGTCTGTGAATAATAACTTCCTAAGAGTTAAATCATGGGTCTAATGGACTTTTCAAAGTCATCTTCCCAATATATGAAAATAAAATGAAAGAAAAAAACATAATCTCATTCATCTCATGATCTTGCATCCTCCTAAACATGAATTATGCATTATGTTAAATTCGACTTTTGGAGCCTTTAAGGATTTCCTTCAGTAGAACACTCAAAAAAAATTTTAGTGCTTCTTCTATATCTTTGTTCTGGAAGTTGTAGATCAGGAGATTAAAGAAAGGGGTTGCCAAAGCATAGAACAAATTTCTGTATCCCTGGATATTCACCAGAACCTGGGCTACCATACATCACCATGACTGAGCCACGGAAGAGGGATACCACAGCAAGGTTGGAGGCACAAGTAGAGAAAGCCTTCTGCCTTCCTGAGCCTGAGGACATCCGTAGCACCACATTGAGGACACAAAAGTAAGTGCCAAGAATGTACAATAAGGTGAGGAAGATGATTAGAGAGCTCATGATACCACAAATCAGCCTAATTCCAGATACTGGAGCACAGGACAGTGCCAGCAAATGTGCCAGATCACAGAGAAAATGGTCAACAGTGTTTGGACCACAGAAGGGCACTTCAGATATTAGAATCAAAGGGGTCAATAGCCAGAGAAAGCCACCTGCCCAGCAGAAGACCACTAACACACACAGGCGACGGGTCATAATGATAGGATAATGCAAAGGTCTACAAATGGCAAGAAATAAAAAAATAAACAAATGGCAAGAAATCGATCAAAAGACATCACTGACAGAAATAAAGACTCAGCCACACACATGAAGAAGAAGAAGTAGAACTGGAGCAGGCAGCCAGCGTAGGAGATGCTCGTGGTCTGGGAGATGAGGTTGGCCAACATTTTGGGCACATTGGAACTGAAGTAGCACATCTCCAGGAAGGAGAAGTTGGCCAGGAGGATGTACATGGGTGTATAGAGCTTCCAGCTTGACCACACAGCACAGATGATGGCTGCTTTCCCCATGAGGATCAGGAAATAGATGATGGAGAAGAGCACAAAGAGGAGGAACTGGATGTCTCTCAGGCAGGGGAAGGCCAGAACGAACTCACTCACAGACCCAGAGGTATTAGTCTCTAAGGTCCTCATTCGTCTGAACTGTGGAAGTAACAGAGACAATGAGAAACACAGAAATATCTATATTTTTCCAATTCCTGATGAAGAGATATGTTTCTTTTCCATAATCTGGGGTTTTTGTATTTCTGTCTTCCCTCTGGAAAAGTGAGTTTTTCTTTCCTCTTTTTCTCCTTTTGTTCTTGTTTATTTAATAAACTTTTATTTTGCACATACTATTGCCAGGCACTGTTCTAGGAGGTAGGGAAAGACAATGAACAAAAGAGCAGAGTCCCTGCTCTTTGGGTTATGTCAAACATCTTTTGCTCAAAACGACTTCAAATAACACATTAAGGGCTTTAGAATTTCTATATAGAGGGAGTTTGAATCTGATTAGAAGAGATCTAAGGGAATTTCCAGGTGGCTCAATGGGTAAAGAATCCTCCTGCCAACGCAGAAGACACAGGAGATGCACATTCAATCTCTGGGTCGGGAAGATCCCCTGCAGGAGGACACAGCAACCTATTCCAGTATTCCTGTCTGAAAAATCCTGTGGTCAGAGGAGCCTGGCAGGCTATAGTCCATGAGGTCACAAAGTCACAAATGACTGGGCATGCATGCAGTACAACAGCAAGGGAAATTACCTTGGAACCTCATTCGCACAGCAAGGAAACTGTTTTGGCTTAGATTGCGTGTTTATCTGTGGTAATTTCATGGGGAGCTAATATGGAATATGGACTGGATGTTAGCAGCCCTCCACCTATGTTGTAGTGCTGCCACCGACGCAGTTAACAGTGTGATGTGACATAAGAAAGTTTTTGTTGTCATGTTGAAGAGGAAAAGTTAAAATTTTACATAACCTCCTGTTCCTTCTGCCTCTGTAACTGAGCTTGCTCCTTGAAAAGTCTGGATCACATAGGTCTCAGAAAGTGGAGACTCACAATACTAGGAACTGGAGCTTATCTCACTCACCCTTGTGCTGCTATTTGCAATTGTCCAGCCCCCACAAACCCACAAACCCAATTAATCACGTCTGGCCATGTATAAAAGTTCTGTAACCCCTTTGTCTGGGGCTTAGAGCTTAGAGTGTTAACTTTTCTGGGCCCACCAGCATAATAAACTTGAGTTCTCCAACTCTCCGAGTGTGGTGCTTGGTTTCTTGAGTACTGGTTTCTGCATAATTTCTGGAAGCCTCAGCAAGATTCCTACCACAACAGCCCCTTGAGCCACAGGACTAGTGGTTTGGCCAGGCTGGAGCAAAGGAACCCTGAGACGAACGAGGAGACATGCAACCTAACAGTATTCCAGGTTCTCTTTCAGACAGTGTTCCGACTCTCCAGATGGCCACACCCTGACTGGACTCATTGGAGGGACGGACCAACTCACCAGGAACGGCCACAGGATCAGGTAAGGCCTCAGGGCCAGTCCCCAGTCAGGTCCTACCCCAACCAGTAAAAGAGGAGACTGATCACCTCCTTGGGGCTCCCAAGAAGGGAGTATCAGATAGGGAGAACTGGGGACTCTGGAGAAGGGAGGCATTGTGACATAATCTCCTTGGAGCTCCCAGGAAGAGAGAAACAGTTAAGGAAACCTGAGGACTCAGGAGAAGGGAGGCACTGTGATAACCTCTGAATGATTGTGAGTGCGTGATTGCTCATTGAACACAGTGAGAGAAATTTTTCTTTATGGAAACTGCAAAACCAATTCTTTTTGCATATGCAATTAAAAACGACTAGTTTGTTAAAAGCCTGCCTAGGAAAAAGCTTGAAGTTAACACTTTCCATGTCCTTGAAATAAATAGCCAACTTTGCTTGAGACCTCAGCCTTGAGCAAATTAGAACTTCAAACAAAGAAAAAAAAAAAAAAAGGAGGGGTCAAAAAGATATTTTAATCTCAAACAGAAAACTATAAGATCTCTGTCTGTCTGTCTGAATTTATGTATATCTCAGTGTATTTTTTTCTGATAGTATTGTTGAAGTTGTAAATGAGTTCTAATTTAATTGGCCTAAAGAAAAGTAAGCGCTTACAAATCAAGCAATTCTAAATACAAGAAAAATTAATCTAAATAAATTTCAGATTCATGTGAACTGGGAAATATTCAATATTAAATATCTAGTATTAATGTTTGTTTGCTAATATAATAAGGAAAGTAGGGTATATGTTTTTAATAAAGAAGGTATAAAAAATAAAATTATTATTTGTAAAAGGAAGAGAAAGCATGTTTGACTTAACAGGTGGCTGTTATAGAAAGTGATTAAAACGTTTGTGGAAAGTGGACCCTGAAAAAAAGTTTTGTGTATGGTTAGGACTGAAACCTATATGCAGGTCAGGAAACAACAGTTAGAACTGGGCATGGAACAACAGACTGGTTCCAAATAGGAAAAGGAGTACATCTATTAATCTTTGGGCCATATATCTTTAAATTTCTTGTTAAGTTTGTTTCTCCAAGTAGTGGTTCAACAAAAATATCCCCTGGCCAACATCCAGACAATGCTAGAACAAGCTTCCTTATCAGTCTGTGGACTCTCATCTCCCTCCATAAATGCACACCAAGGTCCTCAGGCTATTCTCCTTTTGAGATCTTACATGGGAGACCGCCCCCCAGTGATAAAAAGCTCAAGTGAGACCACCAGCAACTA
This sequence comes from Ovis aries, assembly GCF_016772045.2. NCBI lineage: Eukaryota > Metazoa > Chordata > Mammalia > Artiodactyla > Bovidae > Ovis > Ovis aries. Next base: position 25,318,053 of record NC_056060.1, on the reverse strand, counting down.
GCTGAACTGAGATGTCTTGACACCTCCAGGCCCTGGAAAAGTCTTCTGCCATATCACCCGAGAAACCTTAGAAATGACACCCATTCCTTTGGTAATTGGGTTCATCCTATCAGCCAGGAGATGAGGTATGAGTTAAAGATTCAGTTCAGTGCAGTCGCTCAGTCGTGTCCGACTCTCTGTGACCCCATGAATAGCAGCACACCAGGCCTCCCTGTCCATCACCAATTCCTGGAGTTCACTCAAACTCACGTCTGTTGAGTCAGTGATTGCTGTCGGCCCCTTCTCTTCCTGCCCCAATCCCTCCCAGCATCAGAGTCTTTTCCAATGAGTCAACTCTTCGCATGAGGTGGCCAAAGTACTGGAGTTTCAGCTTTAGCATCATTCCTTCCAAAGAAATCCAAGAGCTGATCTCCTTCAGAATGGACTGGCTGGATCTCCTTGCAGTCCAAGGGACTCTCAAGAGTCTTCTCCAATACCACCGTTCAAAAGCATCAATTCTTCGGCGCTCAGCTCTCTTCACAGTCCAGCTCTCACATCCATACATGACCACTGGAAAAACCATAGCCTTGACTAAATGGACGTTTGTTGGAAAAGTAATGTCTCTGCTTTTGAATATGCTATTCTAGGTTGGTCATAACTTTTCTTCCAAGGAGTAAGCGTCTTTTAATTTCACGGCTGCAGGAAAAAAATAAAATTCAGCCAGTTTGGACAGGCCCTCACATGGTCGTCCTGGCAACCCCTACTGCTGTTAAAGTTATAGGTGTCATCCCTTGGACCCGCCACACCAGAATCAAGAAGAAGCTACTTCCTGGGATGAAGACACCTGGAAAGCAGTTCAGGACCCCAAAAACCTCCTCAAGGTCTGGTTCCAAAGACAACGGCCCTCACCCATAAAGGACACTGAGCCCTGCTCTGGTCACTCTGGAAGCTGATGAGTCAATTCAAGGCAGAAGCTAGAGGATTCTTCAGCCTTGCTCCAGCCACACTCCAGCAGCTGGCCGGTCAACGCATGGAAGAAGCTTGAGGATCCAGCTATCAAAATATCAATGGATTTTCATTGTCAACCCTAACCTCTATCCCTAATTGGTATTATTGCTCTGTTCTTCATTACAGGACCAACTAGACTCTCTGGCTGAGGTGGTTTTACAGAATAGGAGAGGGCTAGACCTACAGACAGTTGAAAAGGGAGGACTCTTCCTCTTTTTGAATGAAGAATGCTCCTTTTATGTAAACCAATCAGAAATAGTCAGGGACATGGCCTAACAGCTAAGGGAACAAATCATAAAGAGGAGAGAGAAACTAGCTAATTCCTGGGGTAATTAATTGGAACAATATCTGGAGCTGGGCATCGTGGCTTCTCACTTTAACAGGTCCTCTCTTCATACTGTTTGTGGTGCTCTTGTTTGGCCTTGTAATCTCGATGCTATTACCCAGTTCATAACCTCTTGAATTGAATCCATAAAGTTACAAATGGTAATAGCTCAATATAGCCCCCTAAACAATGGGGAGCTCTGAATGTCCTACCAAAACATGAGATGATGCTTCCTTCAGTGAGTGATAGAAGCATCAAGAGAGGGGAAAGAAGAAGAATAGTTAAAATTTTATATGACTTCCTGCTTCTTCTGCCTCTGTAACTCAGCTTGCCCCTTGCAAAGTCTGGATCACTTCTATCTCAGAAAGTCGGGACTCACAATACTAGAAACTGGAGCTTATCTCACTCACCCTTGTCCTGTTCTTTGCAATCACCCAGCCCCCAAAAGCCTGCAAATCAACTTAATCAGGCCTGCCCGTGTATAAAAATTCTGTAATCCCTTTGCGGCTCAGAGCCTGGAGTGTTAACTCCTCTGGGCCCACCGGCATAATAAACATGAGTTCTCCAACTCTCTGAGTGTGGCGCTTGGTTTCTCAAGTACTGGTTTCTGCATCATGTGAGACATAATGCTTATATTCAATTGGGAAAAAAAAAAAAAAAAAGGAAAGGCTTTTGAGAGGGTGATGGACCTTGGCAAAACACACATTTCCAAGAGCAATGATGGAGGCAGAATATCAATAGCATATAATATGAAAAGATTTGAATACAAGAAATATGTTTACAGAACAATACAAAAGAGTGGAAGTTAGAATATCTGTAAAGGTATAGTCATATTAGGTACAAAGATAGGGCCTCATAGCAGAGGACTCACTGCCAGTCTGATTCGTTCAGGCTTAATTTGCTAGTCAGTGGAAATCTGGAGCTGGTCTAGTAGAACAGTAAAATGATCAAGAGTTTATGGAAGCTGCATTTGCAAGACAATTCACCAGACAATTATAGGCTGATGAAGTTAACAAGAAATTATTAGAAAGCTGTTTTGATAACCCAAGGAGAAAGTGTGAAGAACCTGACCTTGGGTAATAAATGTGCAAAAAGATACCAGGGTTTGTTTCAAGAGATGGGCAGTGGTAGAAACCTAATCTCCTGGTCTTTAAAATAAGCAGAGGTAATTAAATATTGCTCAAGGAGCGCAGGAGGAAGACAGAAAAGAGAGAACTTACTTTTCATTTTCCACAGTAATATTCTTTAGCTGTTTTCCAATTGTCCTGTCACCTGGGATGCCTCAGAGCAAACACCATTCTCAGCACAATAGATACATTCTAAGTGCTGCACTCAATATGCCAGCAAATTTGGAAAACTCAACAGTGGCCACAGGACTGGAAAAGGTCAGTTTTCATTCCAATTCCAAAGAAAGGCAATGCCAAAGAATGCTCAAACTACCGCACAATTGCATTCATCTCAAATGCTAGTAAAGTAATGCTCAAAGTTCTCCAAACCAGGCTTCAGCAATACATGAATCATGAACTTCCAGATGTTCAAGATAGTTTTGCAAAAGGCAAAGGAACCAGAGATCAAATTGCCAGCATCCACTGGATCATGGAAAAAGCAAGAGAGTTCCAGAAAAACATCTATTTCTGCTTTATTGACTATGCCAAAGCCTTTGACTGTGTGGATCACAAGAAACTGGAAAATTCTGAAAGAGATGGGAATACAGACCACCTGACCTGCCTCTTGAGAAACCTATATGCAGGTCAGGAAACAACAGTTAGAACTGGACATAGAACAACAGACTTGTTCCAAATAGGAAAAGGAGTACATCAATGCTGTATATTGTCACCCTGCTTATTTAACTTATATGCAGAGTACATCATGAGAAACACTGGGCTGGAAGAAACACAAGCTGGAATCAAGATTGCCGGGAGAAATATCAATAACCTCAGATATGCAGACGACACCACCCTTATGGCAGAAGGTGAAAAGAAACTAAAAAGCCTCTTGATGAAAGTGAAAGAGGAGAGTGAAAAAGTTGGCTTAAAGCTCAACATTCAGAAAATGAAGATCATGGCATCTGGTCCTATCACTTCATGGGAAATAGATGGGGAAACAGTGGAAACAGTGTCAGACCTTATTTTGGGGGGCTCCAAAATCACTGCAGATGGTGATTGCAGCCATGAAATTAAAAGACGCTTACTCCTTAGAAGGAAAGTTATGAGCAACCTAGATAGCATATTGAAAAGCAGAGACATTACTTTGCCAACAAAGGTCCATCTAGTCAAGGCTATGGTTTTCCAGTAGTCATGTATGGATGTGAGAGTTGGACTGTGAAGAAAGCTGAATGCCAAAGAATTGATGCTTTTGAACTGTGGTGTTGGAGAAGACTCTTGAGAGTCCCTTGGACTGCAAGGAGATCCAACCAGTCCATCCTAAAGGAGATCAATCCTGGGTGTTCTTGAAGGAATGATGCTAAAGCTGAAACTCCAGTACTTTGGCCACCTCATGCGAAGAGTTGACTCATTGGAAAAGACTCTGATGCTGGGAGGGATTAGGGGCAGGAGGAGAAGGGGGCGACAGAGGATGAGATGGCTGGATGGCATCACAGACCTGATGGATGTGAGTTTGAGTGAACTCCAGGAATTGGTGATGGACAGGGAGGCCTGGCGTGCTGCATTTCATGGGGTCTCAAAAAGTCGGACATGACTGAGTGACTGAACTGTACTGAACTGAAGGGCCTTTCCATTCCCATAGATCAACATACTGAATAGTCACTCCTGTTTTGCCTTTGGGTATGTCTCAGAAGGCTTCCCTGGTGGCTCAGACTGTAAAGGATCCTACTTGATTCCCCAGTCCCATTTTCTTTTGACTCTTTTGAATCTGCATATTTCATTAAATAAATTAGCTTCTACTTAGAAAGTTTTCTTCCCTCACAAGCCACACAAAATGGGTGTTGATTTGCTATGTTGTCATCTGTATGAAAAGGAACAGAAAACAAGAGACTCATCTAAATTATTGCCCAAGTCGTCAAGAAAAAAGTTTCCATTTTCCTGTCTGCTAAAAATACAGTTATTTTGAAGACAACTTGTAAAAAAATAAAATGACATCTTGACAAAAATTTTCTTTTGTTAATTCCATGTCTATTAAGATTTTTGTATTAGGAACAGTATTTGTAAATGAAAGCAATCGTGAAAATTTATGCTCCTTTTTCATAATAATATATAAAATGAAATGGACATCAAGACATGGGAAATAAGTGGCTGTTCCATATGCCCATATACATTTATCCTAATGCTTCCCAGGAGTCTAAGGTGTCAACTCCTTTGTAAAACACCTTTAGGTACCTTTCTTCACAAAGATTCCTTTCAGGTTTTACTCAGGGAATAGAATATACCACAAATCTCTCCATTTCTCATTATTTATTCCTTCCAGACTCTGAAGCCTGTCTCTGGAGATCTCAACCCCAGGAGCAATGGAAGCAATTAATATGCATCATATAGACTCAAAGATGTTTTATCTTCAGTGATGATCAGATTGGAGATAAAAACCACATGCGTGTGCACACACTTATATATAGACTCACATGCAAACACGCATACATGCAAACATATACACCCAAATATTCTAGGCTCGCACATTATTGCTCCCTCAAGAGTTGTGTCTCCTAACTTTGTAAATTACTTCTTAGCTAACAAAGATTTTGACATGATATGTACCATTACCTTCAAGCTTTGTTAGATCTAGAATTTCCCATTCCTGTGGTCCAAATGCAATTTAAAGATCTCATCCACTGAATCCAAAATGAGCCTGTTAGGTAGTTGAAATTGGAAAAAGGAGTCCAGAAGGGCGGTGGCTAAAAGAGAAAGAAGGGAAAGGCCCCCCAAACAAAGGAAGGTCCAAGGACCGGAGTGAGGACCTCAGGTAAAACAAACAGCACTCCTGGCTAGCTCAATTTACATAGGGCAGGCCAAGGGAGAGGAGAAAAACATACAAAAAGAGGAGCCAAAGGACTGGGGGTCTCTCTCTCTTCTCTTTGTGTCTTTTGGGTCAGCATACCCTTACGCCTCAAGGATGCATTTTCCTTTATTTTCTAAATAAAACTGAGCTGTAACACTGATCTGTCCAAGAGCTATGACACGGTCTGTCCGAGGGCTGTAATGCTGGTCCGTCGCTTCAAATTTTTGTTGCAATGAGACAGAACTGAGGAAATTACTCACGCACACACACACAAGCCTATTCCACAGAGCTGTCTCTATTCCTTACAAAACTCCTCATTGCCACATATAGATCAAACGAGATAGGTATTGGTCAACCAAAAAGTTAAGACATTAATTGTATTACTGCAACAAATCCATTTCCTCTTCTTCAACTTAAGTTTTTTTCTAAGCCTTCCTTGCAGCCTAGGTGTGCTCATATGACTGAGTTCTACTTGTTGTGATGTATTTAAAGCTGATGTACAATACTTCAGGCCTTACCCATACACAGTCCTTGATGCTCTCTGATGTGACTGAGCATGTTGACCCAAGAAGCTGGGTTCTGAAGATGACAAAGCCCAAGTTGGAAAAACCTAAGTTCCAGATCATCACATGAAGAACAATCTCCTGTGGAGCAGGAATACCTGTTTGGGATTTAAATGAGTAGTAAGTAAACATCTTTCAAGTGACCCACTAGAAAAGAACTTTGTTTGGAGAACAAAAATGTGACTAAGTCAAATATTTATATTTTGATAAATATATAAATATATAAAGAAAACAATCCATGGTTGACTATGTGAAATGAAAATATCTCCTGCCATGTTAATAAACAAGAAATGTCACAGCCATCGGCAATTCTGGCCTCAAAATGTGAATCAGTTCAGTTCAGTTGCTCAGTCGTGTCTGACTCTTTTTGTGACTCCATGGACTGCAGCATGCCAGGCCTCTCTGTGAATAAGGGCTCCCAAAACTGTAATCCAGCAAATGCTGCCAGCCTTACAATGATTACTGAGGTGGGGGTAGGGAGGCTAGGGGGCAGGGGAACTGCAAGAAGCAAGATGAATGAGGAAGCAAGATTGGCCCCTGAGATGCATGTGAAAGGAATGAATTCAGTGAGCCTGGATGTTTGCATCTTCCCACACATAGAATGCTTTCAAACTGCCTGCTCCCTTTGTTCCCCTCCTGCCTGTCTCCTGAGCTCTGAGTCCTAAACATTCCCATCAAATAAAATAACTCTCTACTTTCAGGTTGTGGCTATATTTTTTAAGTCGACAACTGTATCATAATTTATATATGTACAGAATAATTCCATTCAACTTTCTAATTTAAAATAACAGGGAGAAATTAAGAAAACTGTATATGAAGGATAAATCCTGAAAAACAAAAATTTTGAGTCATAGAGTGAATATATTTTAAATTTTGGTCACATTTCCCTCCAAAAAGTTCCAGAACTTTCTTCATTAACGTTACCTTTCCCTCTGTTCTTAGCACCAAAGCTGTGTACTGTGCTGCTAGCCTAGTTCTTCAAGCCAGACTTTATACATAAGTGTGGCAACACTATTTCATGCCTCCAGTGTGATTATATATGTCAGCGTCAACTGAGAGAACATGAACATATCCTTAAGTCTATCTTTTCATCCAAGGTGACCCAATGGCTACCTTTCAAACATTCTAGATCCTCAAGAACACAGAGCTAGTGAGCCCACCAAATAAAGACCTGGGGAACTGTATTAACTATTCACAAGCCATTATAGAACCAAGGCAGTTCTCATGCTATTTCAATGTGTACACATGAGGGATATATGGTCCTTCAGAACTCACTGAATCTGTTACTAACTTGACTCTGTAACACTCTGAGGCATCAGCAGTTTTTTTTAAGGGAAATTGTGAAATTCTCAAAAGATTGAGATAATGAAATTAATTTGAATTCATCTTCTCTTTAAAGTTAATCTGATAGCTTACGACATACTTGGTAAGAGAAGGAGCTGTATTATGGCATTAAACAGAATACCTAAATTTAAAATGAAAATTCTAAAATGAAAATCTTGTCATTTCTTCTTTGCTTTCCATCCCTATATATTTCCTTCCCACCTATGGGATCAACTTCAACATCTTTAGCATATCTAAGTTCCTGCATGTTTAAGTTCATTTCCTTTCAGGAGCCCCACACTCACTGTGCATTCAGTCATATATTAGGAATGTTCTGTATGCTCCTTTTACTGTTTGCAACATCACCAACCACCATCATTCCCTCACTTATACCTAGAAAACTTCCAACTTGTCACCCAAAACTCAGCTGAAATATCAGCTTCTCTGAGAACACTTCTCTGGCACTTCCCACCTACACCCCCAAACCTGTACTCTTAGTCCAACACTGCTCTGTGCTCTGGCAACTTATGGATTCCTCTCTCTCGGTAATTTTTTTTTTTTTTTTTGAATTGTTGACACATCTGTGGTCCCATAAATCAAGAGTTTCTCCAGAACAAGGATTCTATCATAATCACCTATGCATCATCAATGTCAAATGTACTACTTAGAACACAATTAAAAGTTTAAGAAGCCCTTGCAGGCCTTGTAGTTCTTTGTATAAAAAGGCATATCCTCTGGTCTATACACCACCATCAGCAAGACTTAAGAGGGGGCTGCAAACTCTGTCATCTCCTAATAAGTTTCCCTCTTCTTCCTCTCTACCAACCCCTTTCTACAACCATCACTGTGGGAAACATCAATACAATCCCACTGTGCTATTTTTCTCAAAGTGGCCCTGACCTGACTTCACTGGTAGCCCTTCTTGTCTCTTTTGCCACTTCAAGGTTTTTATCCCTCTCTCTTCTCTAAAAGCTATGTTTTGAATTTCAGCCTCCCTTCAGAGGAAGAGGACAAACAGGAAGACAGAGTAAATAAAACACAATAAGTCATGTATCTAAAGGTACTTATGAAAACTCCTAATTTCCTAATTTTAATTTACCACACTTCCACCCACTCTCATTACAAAAGGAGGACACAGGAAGCCAAGAGCTACACTGTCTAATATGGTAACCACTAGCTACATGTGGCTACTGAGCACCTGAAATGTGAATCCAAGCTGAAACATGCTGTTAATGTATGTAAAATTCACCCCAGTTTGCAGGAGGAAAAAAATGAATGCAAGATTTCTGGTTAATAATTTTATATTGACTACATGTTGAAATGATGTTTTAGGCTAACAGATTATTAAAATTCAATTTACTATTTCTTTTTAATGCAGTAACTAGAAAAATGTACCCTATACATGTTGCTTGTATGTGTGGCCCACCTCTTTCTATTGGACAGCTCTGCTTTAGCCTTATATGTCCTGAGGATAGAAACAGAGGCGGTGCTCTCTTTCTACTTACACATCAAAACTGTGGCTAACAGTGGAGGAGGCTGGATCCAGTTGGCTCAGGTAGGAAGTATTTCTGAGATTCAGCACAGGCTCCACCTGGTATACCTGAAGAATGGGTAACACTGGGCAGCCTCAGAGAAAATTCCTTCAGGTGTCAAGAGTTTGCACATCTCAGGTGAACTTGACCTTACATATCTATCTCAGATCCAAAATTACTCCTTTCTTTAAAGTTATTCCTGGTCAGATAGTGCATTTTCTAACAATTATGTGCACAAAGGGTGAAAGAAATTCCTGAGGTAGAAATCTACATTTGGAAGAAGGGGAGAGACTTCCTTGCTCTGTCCTCCAAGGTGCCCTTTTGTCATCAAACAGCAAAACAAAAGGGCACCTTGGAGGACAAAACACAGTTGGAGTTGGGGAGTGGAGAAGCAGTCATGATTTCAAGGGAAATATCCTACCCTTCAGGCTTCCCAAGTGGAACTAGTGGTAAAGAACCCTGTTGCCAGTGCAGGAGACATAAAAGAAATGGGTTCAATCCCTGGATCAGGAAGATCCCGTGGAGGAGGGCGTGGTAACCCACTCCAGCATTCTTGCGTGGAGAATCCCATGGACAGAGGAGCCTGGTGGACATGACTGAAGGGATGCACGCATGCATCCTACCCTTCGTAGCTTTTACTACTGAGAAAAAGTTGTAACAGCAACATCATGGATGAAAATAAAATGCACACGCAGACAAGGTCACAGCTGCAGAGACTGCCCAAAAAAGTGTACAGTAGAAATGTGAAACAATAACAATAAAATACAGAAAAATTGACACTGGTAGTATGCCTTGCATTTTTAAGTTATTTTTAACTATGTAAGATACACATAATGTGACATTACAATTAATTTTTTAAGTCTACAGTTCTGTGGCATTAAATACGTTCACATTGTTGAGCAACAATTACCACCATTCAATCTATAACTTTTTTTCTTCCAAAACTGAAACTCTATATTCATTAAACAATAATTCCCCATTTCCCTACCCAGAGCTGGTGGTGACCACTATTCTACTTTCTGTCTCTATCAATTTGACTACTCCAAGAAACTTATATAAATGGAATCACACAATATTTATCATTTTGTGGCTGGTCCATCCATGTTTCAGCATGTTGCAGAATTTCCACTCTTTATTAGGTTGAATAAATGTCACACTGTATGTATATCACATTTTTTTTCATTCATTTATCCATTTGAGTTGCTTTCATCTTTTGATCATACTTTGGTATGATCAAACACTTTACAAATATTTTTAAATGATCTCTCATTTGGTACATATGGGCTCTTAGTCGCTTCAGTCATGTTCAATACTGTGCAACTCTATTGACTGTAGCCTGCTAGGCTCCTCTCTCCATGGGATTCTCCAGCAAGTATACTGTAGTGAGTTGCCATTTCCTTATCTAGGGGATGATCCCAACCCAGGGATTGAACCTTTGTCTCTTACATATCCTACATTGGCAGGCAGGTTCTTTACCACTAGTGCCACCTGGGTAGCCATTCATCCACATAAACCCCCCCCCAAAAATATTCTTTTAAAAATTTGGAGTGACAGTTTCTTGCTGAGGCAGAACCAGAAGACAGTCTTCATCAATTTTGTCCAACAGATAATTATTATGATTTTCATAAGACAAGGAAATGTAGGCGAGTATAGCCAAAACATTCTCCTCTTGATTTGCACTTATGCAGACCTCTTTTGAAGTTCAAAACTTGTTTTAAATAGGCATTTTTTCTTTATATAAAATAAGAGAATTGTAATTTAAAAGATAAGAACCATAAAATTCATAGAAGAAAACACAGGCAGAACACTCTTATCACGAATCATAGAAGCATCTTTTTGGGATCTGTAACTTACGGCAAAGGAAACAAAAGCAAAAATAAATAAATAGGACCTAATTAAACATAAAACGTGTATAGCAAAGGAAACCATTGACAAAAGATAAACACAACCTACTGAATGGGAGAAAATATTTGCAAATGATATGACCAACAAAGCAATCAAAATCCAAAATATATAAACAGCTCATACAACTCAATCTCAAAAAACATCAACCTGATTAAAAATGGACAGAAGACCTGAATAGATGTTTTTCCAAGATGACGTACAAGTGGCCAACAGGCAGATAAAAAGATACTCAACACTACTAATCGTCAGAGAAGGGCAAATCAAAAACAAAATGAGACATCTTTTCACACCTAACAACGTGGCCATCATCAAAAAGTCTAGAAACATCAAATGTTGGTGAACACATAGACAAAAAGAACCTTTGTGTGCTGTTGGTGGGAATGTAAATTGGTGCAACCACTTTGGAAAACACTTTGGACTAAAAGTAGAACTACCATATCATCCAGAAATTCCATTCCTTGGTATTTATTTGATGAAAAAGAAAATGCTAATTAGAAAAGACATACGCAACCCAATGCTCATAGCAGCATTTTTTCAATAGCCAAGATGTGGAAGCAACCTTAGTGTCTATCAACAGATGAATGGATAAAGAAGAAGATGAGTATTCTATGTACACATATACATAAAATGTGTGCCTGCTGAGTGTTCAGTCAAGCATGTCTGACTCTATGCAACCCTATGGACTGTAGCCCACCAAGCTCCTCTGTCCATAGGATTCTCCAGTCAAAAATATTGGAGTGGGTTGCCATTTCCTCCTCCAGGGGATTATCCTGACCCAGGTACTCAGCCTGCATCTCCTATGTCTCCTGCATTGCCAGGAAGATCCTTCAGTACTGAGCCACCTGGGATTCCCTAATATTACTCAACCATAAAAAATAATGAAACCCTGCCATTTGCTACAACATGGATGGACTGGAGGGTATTACACTCAGTATAATAAGTCAGACAGAGAGACAAATACTGTATGTTATCACCTATATGTGGAATCTAAAAACAAGCAAATGAATATAACAAAACAGAAACAGACTCACAGATACAGAGAACAAACTAGTGGCTACCAGTAGAGAGAAGGAAGGGGAGACAGACACAAAAGGAGATTAAGAGATACCAACTATTATGTATTAAATAAATAAGCTACAAAGACATATTACACAACACAGGGAACTATAGCCATTATTTTATAACAACTTTAAATTGAGCATTATCTAGAAAAATATTGAATTACTATTTTGTATAGCTAAAACAAGTATAAAACTGTATATGAATCATACTTTAATAATAAAAATAATTTTTTAAGTTTGGGAAAAAAGAAACTCCTGAAATTCATACTTGGCAACAATAAGTAATGATAAATTTTGGTACAGTTTTTACTGATAATATATTACCAACATTATGATGGAGATATGATTTAACTTGGTCATCTCCAGTTAAAATTAGGAAAACATAAATATCAATTTAAATAACTAGTCACTCAATCAGTAAATAATAGAGAAGACTTTGAATTTTAAGAAATTCTCCTCTAGAAATATCTATTTTAGATCTAGTAACATTTATTACTTTTAAGTATAATTTTCCTTGACTCTTTACTACAGTCCTCAAAAGGAACTTTAGCTCACCAAAGTGTCTCCCATTCAGGAGTTACTTCTAAAATTTACACATAATTTTCTTCAGAGCAACCTTCATCTCCTTATTCCTGAGGCTGTAGATCAGAGGATTTAAAAGTGGAGTTGCAATTGAGTACAACATGGTCAAGAACTTCTGCAGCCCAGGCTGACTGGCCACCCCTGGGCTTACATACATCACTGTGACTGAGCCGTAAAATAGGAACACAACTATCAGGTGGGAGGTACATGTGGAGAAGGCTTTTCTCCTACTTGAACCTTTGGGAACCTGAACCACAGCTCGAAGTACCAGAGTGTAGGACACAAGAATGTAGAACAAAGTGATGAATGTTATCACAGCACTGAAAGTGCTACAAGTCAGAGCTGTCTTGGGGACAGGGACACATGATATGGCCAGCATTGCCCCAAGATCACAGAGGTAGTGATCAATGACATTTGAGCCACAGAATGGAACTTGGGAGATGAGAGCAGCAGGTGTGACTAACCATAAGAATCCACCCACCCAGGAAGCAGACACAAGGGTTCCACAGACTTTCCTGGTCATTATGGTTGGGTAGTGCAATGGACGGCAGATGGCAACATATCTGTCAAATGCCATGAGGGCCAGGAAGAAGAGTTCTGTGGCACAAAGAGAGAGGAAGATGTAGAACTGTAGGATACAGCCATGAAAGGAGATGGTCTTGGTCTCGGATAGGAAGTTGAACAGCATGCTGGGCACATTGGAATTGATGTAGCAGATCTCCAGGAATGAGAAGTTGGCCAATAAAATATACATGGGAGTGTGGAGTTGCTGGTCCCACCACACAGCACAGATAATAGCACTGTTGCCCAACAAGGTCAAGATGTAGATGATGGAGAATAAAACAAAAAGGAGAATCTCTATTTCTTGGCTACACAGGAAACCCAGCAGGATGAATTCATGAAAGGGAGCAGTGATACTCTTGTTGTGCAAAACATACATTTTCTTCTAACTTATAATGTGCACAGACATAATCAGAAGTGCATATTAAGAGTCTATTTTATTCCGTTTTTCTTGCCTCAATTTCTCATTGGAAGTAAGTGGCATTATAAGTAGAGAATAAACTGGAATATCAGTATTTAGTCAATATGAAGAATTTTTCTCAAAATAGCATTGACATAAGACAGAATAACATCATTGATAATATTATTTTAAATATTACTTCACTTTAAGTAGTTCTTCTAGAATATTTTCTTCCAATTTTAGTCTGTAAGAAAAATAGAGATAGAAATGAATCATTAAACACCTTAACTAGCCACCTTTGTTTAAATCAAGTAGCGCTAATAAGCTTCAGAAATGTAGTCACACCATTAAGCTGGACTTGAATTATCTCACCACCTACTCTATCATTTTGGTCATCATCACAAGGTCCATAAGCTCTCCTCCCTATTTAACCACATTACTATAGACTCTTGGTAGATCACAATAATAATGCATACCTCTAAATAAATACGCTAATTTATGTTTCCATTTTTTAAAAACTTATATTCCCAGTTGATTCTGATGTGAAAAATACACCTTGCTTTAAGAATTACTGTTATGTTATATGAGTATGGACTTCCATGATAGCTCAGTTGATAAAGAATCTGCCTGTAATACAGAAGACCCCGGTTGGATTCCTGAGTTAGGAAGATCCTCTGGAGAAGGTTAAGGCTATCCACTCCAATATTCTAGCCTGGAGAATTCCATGGACTACAGTCCATGGGGTCACAAAGAGTCAGACACAATTGAGCAACTTTCACTTGAGCTTGAGCTTAGAGGTTTTTCAGAAGCTATGAATTGACAACAAAAAAAGCAAAATATGGAGGTTATGCTACTGAGTTAGAGGCTGTGCTGTGCTTAATCACTCAGTTATGTCCAACTCTTTGCAACCCCATAGACTGCAGCCTGACAGGCTCCTCTGTCCTTAGGGATTCTCCAGGCAAGAACACTGGAGTGGATTGCCATGCCCTCCTCCAGGGGATGTTCCCAACCCAGGGATCGAACCCAGGTCTCCTGCATTGCAGACAGTTTCTTTACCGACTGAGCCACAAGGGAAGCACAAGGATATAAAATGAAAGAGCGCTCATAAATAACTGGAGGCTAATTCAACAATTCTCAGTCTAAATTAAGGAATATAGCATGTGCTTTAAAATATTTAAATTGTTTTAATTTAATTCCAGTTATCCTCTGTGGAGTGCCCTTCATTCACATTTGCTATACCCTTTCAGTCCCATTTGCAAAACTTGCAAGTTTACTATTTAAAGAAATCGTATCATATACTTTAGCTTTTAGTTAGAATAGATTTTCAATCCATTTATTTTTCTTTCCTTATTAATTTATACTATTTTCCCTCATTTTCATTTTAAATATATAGGATTAAGTTTAAAAAAATAAATAAATAAAAGAAGGAAGGACTTGACATTTTAATGCTTCCTAAGTGCAAAGTCAAAGAGACTGTTTAAGAATGCAATGTAAGTTTTATCACAATTTAATTTCTAAAAAAAGAATAAAGAGTCAGAATTCAAGAGGGCTATAATGGAGTCCTGGATCTTTTAAAAACAGTATTTATAACCTGGGTCAAGTGAGTCTCTCTCTGCTTCAATTTCTGCATCTGCAAAAATCAGAGTAACATCTAGGTTGCTTCCATGTCCTATTGTGAATAGTGCTGCAATGAACACTGGGGTACATGTGTCTTTTTCAGTTGTGGTCTCCTCAGAGTATATGCTCAGTGGTGGGATTGTTAGGTTTTATGGTAGTTTTATTCCTAGTTATTTAAAGAATCTCCATACTGTTCTCCATGTAGCAATTTACATTCCCATTAACAATGCAAGAGAGTTCCCTTTTCCCCACAGTCTCTCCAGGATTTATTGCTTGTAGATTTTTCAATGATGGCCAATCTGACTGCTGTGAGGTGATACCTCGTTGTAGTTTTCATGTGCATTTCTCTAATAATAAGTGATATTGAACACCTTTTCATATGTTTATTAGCCATCTGTATATCTTCTTTGGAGAAATGTCTGTTTAGATATTCTGCTCTCTTTTTGACTGGGTTGTTTGTTTTTCTGGGATTGAACTGCAAGAGCTGCTTTGTATATTTTGGAGATTAATCTTACATATACAGTGGACTGTTACTCAGCCATAAACTACATTTGAGTCAATTCTAATGAAGTGGATGAACCTAGAGCCTATTATACAGAGTGAAGTAAATCATAAAGCAAATATCATATATTAATGGATGTATATGGAATTAGAAGGATGGTACTGATGAACCTGCTTTCAGGGCAGCAATGGAGACACAGACATAGAGAACAGACTTGTGAACACAGTGGCTGAAGGAGATGGTAGGACAAATTGAGAGAGTAGCACTGAAACATGTGCATTACCAAATGTAAAATAGATAGCCAGTGGGAATTTGTTGTACGACACAGGGAGCTCAAACCTGGTGCTCTGTGGCAACCTACAGGGGGTGGGATGGGGTGGCAGGTGGGAGGAAATTTCAGGAGGGAGGGGACATATGTCCCCTATGGCTGATTCATGTTGATATATGGGAGAAACTAGCACAATAATGAAAAGCAATTATCCTCCAATTAAAAACAAATAATTTTTAAAAAATCAGAGTAACAATATCTACCATGGAAATTAATGAAACATTAAATGTAACATATTCTTAAAACACCTAGCCTAGAATAAAGTAAATGTTTAGTGTGAGCTCCACTTACTGCCCTAGTTACCATAAAAAAACATGAGCCAATTGATCTGATTCTTCCTTTAAAAGTATCTGTTTGAACCTAAAATATAGCTTCCATACACATTCTTATCTCTGAGTATTCAATCTCACGAATGATATGAGTTCAATGCACTCCTATAGGGTTAACTTATAATGGAAAAAAAGGCTTAAAATTGCATCATATGTAACTCAGAATGAATCTCTCAATAAAAATATACTCAAATTCCCAAATAGTGCATGAAATTTGTTCACTGAAATAATCACATTAATAATTCCTTACTTTTTGAATAAAACCCCTTTTGATAATTATCTATACAATGTTCCTATTTCTCTGATCCTCAACCTATTGGTCACTATTCTATTAGTACCTTCCACAAAGCGGTTCAGCTACAGATTTGTTAGACAGATACGTACGAGTTTGCATTCCCACCAACAGTGTAAGAGGGTTCCCTTTCCTCCACAACCTCTCCAGCATTTATTGCTTGCAGACTTTTGGATCGCAGACATTCTGACTGTTGTGAAGTGGTACCTCACTGTGGTCTTGATTTGCATTTCTCTAATAATGAGTGACGTTGAGCATCTTTTCATGTGTTTGTTAGCCATCCGTATGTCTTCTTTGGAGAAATGTCTATTTAGTTCTTTGGCCCATTTTTGATTGGGTCATTTAATTTTCTGGAATTGAGCTGCATAAGTTGCTTGTATAATTTTGAGATTAGTCGTTTGTCAGTTGCTTCATTTGCTATTATTTTCTCCCATTCAGAAGGCTGTCTTTTCACCTTGCTTAAAAATTGCAAATAGAACTGCCTTATGACCCAGCAATCCTTCTGCTGGGTATACACACTGAGGAAACCAGAAATGAAAGAGACACATGTACCCCAATGTTCATTTCAGCACTGTTTATAATAGCCAGGACATGGAAACAACCTAGATGTCCATCAGCAGATGAATGGATAAGAAAGCTGTGGTACATATACACAATGGACTATTACTCAGCCATTAAAAAGAATACATTGGAATCAGTTCTAATGAGATGGATGAAACTGGAGCCGATTATACAGAGTGAAGTAAGCCAGAAAGAAAAACACCAATACAGTATACTAACACATATATACGGAATTTAGAAAGATGGTAATGATGACCCTGTATGCAAGACAGCAAAAGAGACACAGATGTGTAGAGTGGACTTTTGGACTCAGAGGGAGAGGGAGAGGGTGGGATGATTTGGGAGAATGGCATTGAAACATGTGTACTATCATGTAAGAAATGAATCGCCAGTCTATGTTCTATGCAGGATGCAGGATGCTTGGGGCTGGTGCACAGCAATGATCCAGAGGGATGATGTGGGGTGGGAGGTGGGAGGGGGGTTCATGGTTGGGAGCTCATGTACACCCGTGAAGGATTCATGTCAATGTATGCCAAAACCAATACAGTACTGTAAAGTAAAATAAAGTAAAAATAAAAATTTTTAAAAAAAATATGTATGGGTTGCTTGAAAAAAACCACTATGAGGAAAATTTCCATTTTAATTAAAGTTTACAAGTCCAGGCACAGCTTTATCCTTTACTGCCTTGCATATGTTAAAGCTAGGAGAGTAGAACTGGAGTTGTATCCCTTTAGTCTGGATTGATAAAGCTTTTTTTTACACAAAGAATAGCTTCAAATAATCCAGGTTTTAAAAATATTTTATAGTTTCCCATGTCATAGAGAAGTAAATGGGAGAGACAAGATTTGAACCCTGATTTGCATAATTCCAAAGTCCATAATCAATCTAACCCAAATTGATTGCTAGCTACAGAAGTACAGAGTATTCAGGAGGTCTATTCCCTCCTCTACCTGCTATAGGATACTTCCTTCATTCCCTCTTGTCTTCCCTCCCTTTCCCAATCTAGAATGAATAAGAGCTAGTAACATGGACCACCCTCCTCTCCTCCAACATCAACCTTTCCACCTTTTCCAGCATTCACTTGAATGAGCACTTTTAATAAAGGTGACAATAGACAATGGCACTACAAAAATACAATACTGATCACTGAGGTGATTGTGGCCCGGATATGATTACAAGTAAAAACAGCAAGGTGATTTGGAAAGGGTAGGAAGCACTTGGAATGATGAAATGAATTTGGAGGGGATCTATGACATAGAAAGTAATCATGTGGAAATTCTACTACTAGGAGAATAATTATACAACCAGGGGAGATAATAAATTATGAGACTTTTCAAGGATGGCTGAGTTATTCATAATGCAAATGACTAAAACTGGTTTAAGAATTTTTAAGACAATAAAACCTGAAGTCTGAGACCTTTGAAAATTTTTTCCATAATGGATTTCCCTGTGTGTTAGGATTATTTCAAAGAGTAATGCTCATTTTCATGGTAATTTTATCAAAGGAAAAACCCTAGGTCCTTGCCCTATCTGGCCACCTTGCACAGATAACATACCATGCACTGAAATTCTCAATTAACTGACCATCTCAAGACATCTATTCATTCACTTAATACAGAAATAATATCTGTCTATTGTGCGGAAGATAGAATAAAAGGAGGGATTCATTCACACTCACTCTGATGAGGTATGTTCAACCCCTACTAGAATGCAAGGGTCCTGTCTACAGAAGAAAGCATACATTTCTAGCATTCAATCACTTCTGGCTCTGATAAGATTATTATTTAAGGAAAACCCATCTCCTTTGTCTCCCCACCCCTTAATGTGTTTGCTTTCTCCTGAGGACCCACATAAAAGAAACACTGGGAGATGTCCTGATTGCCCTCAAGGGTACACAATTTTTTTTTTAATGAGTATTAAAAAGGAAGCAATTTGGATGCACAATCTCTGACTTTCTAGAAGTATAATCCTGTGACATCTCAGACCTGTTGAGGAATATTCTGATCCTAAAAAGCTTCACTTTATCCATAGTAAAGTTTTTCTGACAACAACTGCTCTAGATTAGAATGGATACAGTTTGGTCAGACCAATTTCCCTGTGAGCATCACAAACTTGAAAGTAACTTGCTGGAGTCCAGCTCCAGCAGCCAGGAAATCAACCTGAAGGGGTGAGCGGTGTTGGCAGACAATGATGTAGTCTCTGACTCATAGTAAGGAGCTACATGTTTATTTCAAGCTTCAGGTTCTCTTTTATACTTTGACCAAAGCATTAGGTCAGAGATTTGACATTTTCAGTTTCCCCCACCCAGATTTACTGATTTACTCCAGAAATCACTGTTGTCCTACAAACAGATTTCCTGCTTCAGCAATTCTCTCAGAATCAGCTTTACTATCTATTACCTACTTTCTTTTATGTGTCCTATACTTAACTTGTGATTACATTGTAACTTATGCCACATTTCTCAGTTTATTTCTTATCTTTCTAAATTCTATTTGCCCTAAGCATCTTAAGCTCAGTTCAGTTCTGTTCAGTCACTCAGTCGTGTCCAACTCTTTGTGACCCCATGAATCACAGCATGCCAGGCCTCCCTGTCCATCACCAATTCCCAGAGTTCACTCAGACTCATGTCCGAGTCAGTGATGCCATCCAGCCATCTCATCCTCTGTCATCCCCTTCTCCTCCTGCCCCCAATCCCTCCCAGCATCAGAGCCTTTTCCAATGAGTCAACTCTTCCCATGAGGTGGCCAAAGTACTGGAATTTCAGCTTTAGCATCATTCCTTCCGAAGAAATCCCAGGGCTGATCTCCTTCAGAATGGACTGGTTGGATCTCCTTGCAGTCCAAGGGACTCTCAAGAGCCTTCTTCAACACCACAGTTCAAAAGCATCAATTCTTCGGCACTCAGCCTTCTTCACAGTCCAGCTCTCACATCCATACATGACCACAGGAAAAACCATAGCCTTGACTAGACGGACCTTAGTCGGCAAAGTAATGTCTCTGCTTTTCAATATGCTATCTAGGTTGGTCATAACTTTTCTTCCAAGGAGTAAGTGTCTTTAAATTTCATGGCTGAAATCACCATCTGCAGTGATTTTGGAGCCCCCAAAAATAAAGTCTGATACTGTTTCCACTGTTTCCCCATCTATTTCCCATGAAGTGATGGGACCAGATGCCATGATCTTCATTTTCTGAATGTTGAGCTTTAAGCCAACTTTTTCACTCTCCTCTTTCACTCTCATCAAGAGGCTTTTTAGTTCCTCTTCACTTTCTGCCATAAGGGTGGTGTCATCTGCATATCTGAGGTTATTGATATTTCTCCCAGCAATCTTGATTCCAGCTTGTGTTTCTTCCAGTCCAGCGTTTCTCATGACGTACTCTGCATAGAAGTTAAATAAGCAGGGTGACAATATACAGCCTTGACGTACTCCTTTTCCTATTTGGAACCAGTCTGTTGTTCCATGTCCAGTTCGAACTGTTGCTTCCTGACCTGTATACAGGTTTCTCAAGAGGCAGGTCAAGTGGTCTGATATTCCTATCTCTCTCAGATGTTTCCACAGTTTATTGTGATCCACACAGTCAAAGGCTTTGACATAGTCAATAAAGCAGAAATAGATGTTTTTCTGGAACTCTCTTGCTTTTCCATGATCCAGCAGATGTTGGCAATTTGATCTCTGGTTCCTCTGCCTCTTTTAAAACCAGCTCGAACATCAGGAAGTTCTCGGTTCATGTATTGCTGAAGCCTGGCTTGGAGAATTTTGCGCATTACATTACTAGGATGTGAGATGAAATTTGGAAAACTCAGCAGTGGCCACAGGACTGGAAAAGGTCAGTTTTCATTCCAATCCCAAAGAAAGGCAATGCCAAAGAACACAATTGCAATCTTAAGCTCACTATCTCCTAAAAAGCCTTCTAGCTATTCTTAATTATTCCTAAACCCTAAGCTCAGCAAACTTCTTTTGCCATAAATATTTCCTTCACAAACAGGTCTCAGAAACAGTCCTTCCCATGGCCTCAAGCTGCGGCTTACATGCTCATCCTGGGACATTCTTTGTTAAGATCCTTGAACAAATGTCAGTGGTTATTTTATAGATTATTTTCTGGGCACAACTGCAGAAAGCTTTGTGCTTTCTCATGCTTCTCTCAAGCACCTTAATATTCTTTCCAGCCAATTCAACCGAAGAAAGGAAAAACAAGTCAGAATCACAAAAGCTAACTCCTTCATCCCAGGACCGTGCCTGTGGAATGAGGAGGATTTGGGGCCATGCCTCCATTTTGTCAGTAATGCCTAACGTGGCTCCCAACAGTAACCCATTTTTTAACTGTTATCACAACAGATAAATTATAAATACATGAACAATGTTGGTTACTACGAGTGAAATGACACAGAACATACAAGACACACAAGAGACAGACAGGAGACCACTCTGGCAAGAGGAACAGAACTGGCCAAACGAATTGCCGTTTATTATTATAAAGCCCTCCTTAGGCAGAATTCCAGACTGTAAGAATAAGCCTTTTCAATACAGTGCATGTGCATACATGTTATCGTACACCAAAGGGGAGTGAAATCTCTGTCTACTGCAGAGTCTGCACAAAGCCCTCATCTCCCTCTTATCTCAAGAAGGGAATGCTCCCTCGTTTGCAAGGGACCATTAAACTCAAGGCTGTATCCAGACTCTTTGGCAGAACACCTCGTATGCAAGGATGCTCAGCCTGAGCAGAGAGACCCCGTTTGCAGGCACATCTCTGCTACCCTATTAACCCTTTAAACAATGGAAAGGAGTCACATATTCCATAACCAGCACCCCTTCTTCTTTCTTCCTTTTTCTGATCTTTTGATGACTGGCATCTGGTTGTTTA
Source organism: Ovis aries (assembly GCF_016772045.2). NCBI lineage: Eukaryota > Metazoa > Chordata > Mammalia > Artiodactyla > Bovidae > Ovis > Ovis aries. The sequence continues at coordinate 25,296,378 of NC_056060.1, read as the reverse complement.
TTTTTAGGGTAAAGAAAATATCATGGTACCACAGCTGTTCAATTTTTTTTGGCTTCATAATAAAGACTGATGTATCAATACAAGATAATGATGAAAGAAATTTAAGAAAGCACAAGTAAATGGAAAAATATTCCATGGGTCCATGTTCATGGATCAGAAGTAATATTGTTAAAATATTCATACTCACCAAAGCAACCTATTCAACCAAGGCATGTGTGCTCAGTCATGTCTGACTTTTGCAACCCCATGGACCATAAGCTCCTCTGTCCATAGAATCATCCAGACAAGAATACTGGAATGGGTTGCCATTTCCTTCTCCAGGGGATCTTCCTGACACAGAGATCAAACCTACATCTTCTGCTTCTTCTGCTTTGGCAGGTAGGTTCTTTACCACTGAGCCACTTGGGAGGCCAATTTGCAATGAAATGTCTCAAAATTCCAATAGTACTTTTCACAGAAGTAGGAAAATCAATCCTAAAACTTGTATGGAACCGCAAAAGACACCAAAGCAATCTTAAGAAGGAAGAACACAGTTGGAGGCATAAAACGTCCTGATTTGAAACTATATTGCAAAGCTATAGTAATCAAAATAGTATAATATTGGCATTAAAAATAAACACATAGACCAACAGAACAGCATGGAGAGTCCAGAAATAAATCCATACATATACAATTAACTAATATTTGACAAGGGAGTCAAGAATGCTCAGCGGAAAAAAGGCAATCTCTTCAATAAAAATCTTGAGAAAATTGGATAGTCACATATAAAAGAATGAAACTAGACCCCTATCCTACACTAATCACAAAGATTAACTAAAAATGGATTGAAGATTTAAACATAAGTCCTAAAAGCATAAAACTCTTAGAAGAAAACAAAAGCTTCTTGACATGGATCTTGGCAATGACTTTTCAGCTATGACACTTAAAGTATAAGCAACAAAATCAAAGATAAACATGAGATATGATATCAAACTTCAAAGTTTCTGCACAACAAAAGAAGCAATCAACAAAATGAAAAGACAACCTATGGAATGGGAAAAAATACTTGCAAATCATATATCTGATAGTGAGTGAACTGAGCGAAAGTCGCTCAGTCATGTCCAACTCTTTGCAACCCCATGGACTATACAGTCCATGGAATTCTCCAGGCCAGAATACTGGAGTGGGTAGCCTTTCCCTTCTCCAGGGGATCTTCTCAATCCAGGTCTTCTGCAATGCAGGTGAATTCTTTACCAGCTGAGCCACAAGGGAAGCCCAAGAATACTGGAGTGGATAGCCTATCCCTTCTCCAGTGGATCTTGCTGACCCAGCAATTGAACTGGGGTCTCCATAAGGGGTTAATATCCAAAATGTATAAAGAACTCATGAACTCAAGAGGAAAAAACTAATAATCAAGTTTAAAACTGGACAAAGAACCTGAATAGGCATTTTCCCAAAGATTTATGAATGGCCCACAAGTACATGAAAAGTTATTCAAAATCACTAATCATAGAGAAATATAAACCAAAGCCACAATGAGCTATCACCTCACACCTGTTAGAATGGCTAGCATCAAAAAAGACAAGACATGACAATTGCTTATCAAGGATGTAGAAAAGGGGATCTTTGTCCACTCTTGGTAAGATTGTAAATTGGTATAGTCATTATGGAAAATAGTATAGAGGTTACTCAAAAAGTTAAAAATAGAACTACCATCTAATCTACTTCTGAGAATATATCTGAAGGATATATGTATATATAATATTTTTGACATTGTAATTTTATTTCAAGTAGTCTCCTCTAGGGAAATGTTATAAAATTTTAAAAAAATTTAAGCCCAGTGATTTTTATTGCATTATTTTAAGATTAGAAAATTTTAAATAGCCTAAAAGCCCTAGAGAAATGATATTAAAACACTCACTATTATGCAGCTTTAATAGTATTTAAGAGAGTTTTAGTTACATGGAAAAATGCAGGCTATAAATGTAAGCTGAATACTAAGTTGTAAATGCTGTATGACCTCATATGTATAAATTTTTACAACAAAAAAGACCAGAGGGAATATGTCAAGTTTTTACTTGAATTATGTGTGCTTGAAAAAACTGTAATTTTTTAAGCTCCCTTAATTTTTCTGACTCTTCCAAATTTTTGTTTAAACACAAGTTACCTTGACAATCAGAATTTTTAAAAATTGCAACAGTGATACTCAGCACACAGGGTGTTGTAAGGATTAAATAAAATGAGTTAAATATAAGAATTTGTCACAATATCTAGCATAAGATATCAATAGCAATTGTTTTCCATCTTTGATGGGTAAAGATGGAAGATAAATAGTTTACTATTTAAGAACTCAGGCTTCACTCTCAGAGAGAACTGAATTCAGATATTGTCATTCCCATTTATTAAATGTTACAAATTATTTAATTAACGTAAGCTTCAATAGCTTTCCCATAAGTGAAAATAAAAGTATATCTAACATATCAGATTGGGAGGGGATTAAATTAAGTTACTCATAAATTTACTCATCTTACTGCCTGACATGTAACAAGTTTTCAGTAAATATTAACTGCTATATTTGTATGCCAAAGTACAAGGGTAGCTACAGGTATGGATAGGCTTTTGATCCCATGTAATGAATTAAAAAATAAGTTTAAAAAATAACTGTCCCTTTAATCAGAGAAAAAAGCTCAAGCTTATATGGCAAATGCATAGCATCAACTGATAGAGTGGAATCATTGGTCCATTATGAGAAAAGGAGTATCAGATGTTTGAAATAACCTTAACAAAAGATGAGTCCCTAGGGTAATGACCATCCAGCTGCGGGAATAGCAGCAAAGAGTCCCTTTAGGGAAATTGGATTTGGCCCAACAACAGTTTCAGGGAGGATAAGTGGAGAATTCAAGCTTTCATTCTTACTACTACTGGATGGGGAGCAGAGGAAACACATCTGAGATCCAAGGGAAATGAAGAGCAGAGGAAAGGCTTATCTGCAGACACTGTTTCCTATTCCAGTAACTGCCTGAATCAACTCCTTCAACAAAGGGCAGATTCATGAACACGGGACAGAGAAAAATATGTGTTATATTTTGACAGTGGAAATGTGAGTTCGAGAAAGTATCTTTCTACCTGTCTAGTTGAAAGAGAAACCATTGCATTCAAATTTCATCAACTGTAAAGGCGAAAGAAAAGAAAAATAAGTATATTGCCTTTATTTAATCCTGTCTAATATCATCATTATTTTTTTATTTTTATTCTAAACTACAATATTCTCCTTAAAATTTACTGAAGAAAATTAAAACCCAAAATGGAAAATATCATTCTCCTGTTTTTTTTTTTCTTTCTCAAGGAAGAAAAGTATTAATTGATTGAAAATAAGGTGTGCTTCCTTCCAATGGGAAAAGACTAATAACAGGAATTCTCTCCAGAAGCTAATGGCTATCATTTCTCATGATGTTACATTTGATTTTTTTAAACTTAACTTCTAATCTGTGTCCTAGGTTTATGAAATGGCACTGGCCACTTACAAGTAAAATACAGCCTTTAGGCTGCCCCACTGGGAATCTTCCCATTCTCCTCAACCCTGGCACAGAGACTTACTTCATTGACTTTAAACCCAAGTAGCAAGTGAGTGAGAAATTATATCCTGCATGGTAAGTAACATATGACATAAATAATGGGCTTCCTAGCAACTTGTAACGTTCCAGAAATAGCAAAGGTCACAAAAATTGGTTAGGGAAAGTGGAAGATCCAGAAACATGCCTTCAAGAATAATATATTTTAATGTTTATCTTTTCAGTTTATAAAAGTAATATATGTTATTTATAGATATTTTAAGAAACATAGACATGTATAAAGAATAAAAGTATACAACCTATCACTGATCTTGAAAAACTTACCACTATTAATTTCATTTTCTCCAGGAATTTTTATATTCTTCAATATTATTTACTTTTTCTAAAGAAGTCTATATAAGAAACTACATAAACTCTTGCTACACAAAGAACTCTATAAAGTATGGAGAACTTTATAAATTTTTACTACTCAAAGAATTAACATTACCTTATTACTTATTAGAAATTTTGGAGAAGGAAATGGCAACCCACTCCAGTACTCTTGCCTGGAAAATTCCATGGAATGAGGAGACTGGGAGGCTACAGTCCATGGGGTTGCAAAGAGTCGGACACAACTGAGTGACTTCAGTACGACTTCACTATTAGAAATTAGAATCCCAAACCTCATCCACTCCTTCTGAGTCAGAATCTGTATTTTAACATGATTCCTAAAAATTCTTATGCACTGTATGAATTTTTTCTACACCTCTAATTCTTATTTAGTGGGTATAAATGCTTTAAAAGCTCTGAGTATTTCTAAATTGCCAGCCAGGAAAAAAATGTACAAGTTAATATACCCTCCAACAGTTTTTCTAAGTACTTTATCAACTCTGGTATCATGATTATTCATTTTTGTTAATTTGAAAAATCAAAATTATGTATTTCATATTTAAATTAGTGACCTTTATCTGGAAATGTGGAGTTATAGATTTAACTATCACAATTTACACTGAAACTTATATTGACTTAAAGTGCCTCTTCATTTTACTGAAAATAGTATTTATCATGAAGGAATATAAATATATGTTCCAAAACACCCCTTGCTTAGTATACAAGAATGCAGTAGACACTGAGCAAACTTTTATTGAATTTTTTAAATTCTTTAGTTTAGTGATTAGCTTATAAAGCTAAATTTAGGAGCTAAGCCTGAAAAGATTGTAACTAGCATATATATATATATTCAGTTTATGGTAACAAAGTGGCAGTTGATAGAAAATGAACTAAGGTTCATGATGGATAGCAATCAAAAAGTTCATGTTATTATTTTAAAATATTTTAATAAAAATATGTTAGGACATATTTTCCTTTATTATCATGTACTGAAACTATATAAGACAGTATTGTAGACCTTAAATTTTCCAGCAACAAAAATCTCAAGTCATCTTGTCATCTTAGAAGTAATTCTAAGAAAAAAAGAAATGAAGAGAGAAAGAAACAGAAAGAGAGACAGAGAAACAAATGAAATAAAGTGATTGAAAACAAGGAATGTTTTTCTCTGAGAAGTTTAGTGAGCTTTTCACTGGGCTAAAACCTAAACAAGAACATCTTTCCATACCAGCTGATAGCATCCTGATCTCCTTGCTTGCAATTTTATGAGATGAAAGAAAATGACTAGGCTATCTTCTGCCCTCTGGAGAGAAAACAGCAAGGACAATCAATCTAAATTAGAATATGGACAGATCTAAGGACTGATCTCCCTTCAATAGAAAGAAGAAAAATGTATAAAAGAGAATTGACAAGAAAAATAAAGTAAAATAGCACTTAATAATTTTAAATAAATGCATATTTTCAAACCTAAGCAAATTATATCCCTGGGTACAGAAAGAATTTACAGATGTGATTTCAAAATCACTATTGGTGTCTTTGAAGAATACTAAAGAAAGGAAGAAAATGTTTTAAAAACTGAAATTGAACAAAGGCATCAGTTTTAAAAGCTACTTTTAAAATTTTCAATAAGCCCTTTGTTTATTAATGTATGCCAGAGAGTTTTTCAGATACAAAGTCATTTTTACCATTTTTGTGCTGTTTATCTGTTTTTAGCTTAGCCATCTATCCCCAATTGTTGAGAATAATATGTTAACCTATAAAAAGTTTTAAGTTCTCTAAAAAGGCAATTTTTAATGTTCTACATGTTCTAACCAAACACATAGGTGAAAATCATGAGAAATTTTATCAAATTCGCAGGGAATAAAAGTACAAATGGAAGTTAATATTTGAAAGTCTTAAGATCTCATTCAATGAAACACTTGGTGAAATTCAGTAATTAATCTCCCTCATTTCAAAAACTCAATGACACAACCACTAAATGGGGCCACTCTGTTTTAAGTTCTATGAATAAAACTCTAGGGACTTTAGTATAACGAAAATTCAATAAAAGTCAAAAGTATAAAGTTACTGCCCCCAAAAGCCAAAGAATTTAAGCCTGCATGAGTTCCTAGAGCAAACGAGATTATAATACCACTGTGCCCTGTGTCAGCCACACAGTATGAGGGGTAAAGCCTCACATTCTCTCCTTTAAGGTACTTAGTTGATATTACTCTTTTGTTCAGTAAATCTGTCAATTCTAGTTTTTTACAATTAAATTGCCCATGTCAACGTTTATATATTAATTTAGCATTAGCCAGACACCCATCTCGAGAAGAAAATGGTGACCCACTCCAGTCTTCTTGCCTGGAGAATCCCATGGAAGGGGAAGACTGGCAGGCTGCAGTCCATGGGGTTGCAAGGAGTCAGACACGACTGAAGCGACTTAGCACGCGTGCAGACACCCATCTGTACTGTCTAGACCAATGTTCTCCAAAGTTCAGTGCACCAGGCAACCCAATGAGAGATGTAGAAAGGAAATACCTGAAATTCTATTTTTATTTTAATTCTAAGAAAACTTTTTTTCAGAATCTTTACCAATATTTACTATATTTATTGACAGTGGTTTGTTGATAGTTTAAAAGTGAATAGTCATATATAGAAGAGTACACTCAACAACTGTATTGTTGGACTGCCCAATCAAAAATAGAAACTATCGGTCTAGTCCCCTCCCTTATGCTCAGGAAAATGTGCTCATCTCCTGAGGAGAAACAAGGAGACATAATTCTCTTTGTAAATGTAATTTCCGCTCCAATCCTCACAGAATGGACAGAAATGATGATGTCAAAGGTCAGAAATATTTCCCATGCTGTGAGTGAGTTCATCCTCTTAGGCTTCCCTTGCCACTGGGAAATAGAGATCTTCCTCTTTTCCATATTCTTCATAACTTACATCCTGACCCTCCTTGGAAATATGGCCATCATGTGTGCAGTGCGCTGGGACCGCCGGCTCCGCACCCCAATGTACGTTCTGCTGGCCAACTTCTCCTTCCTGGAGATCTGCTATGTCAACTCTGATGTGCCCAATATGCTGGCCAACTTCTTCTCCCAAACCAAAACCATCTCCTTTGCTCGGTGTCTCCTCCAGTTGTACTTCTTCTTCTCACTGGGCACAACGGAATGCTTATTTCTCTCCATCATGGCCTATGACCGTTTCCTGGCAATTTGCCACCCTCTGCATTACCCCACCATCATGACTAGTAAGTTCTGTAGCCGCCTGGTCATCTTTTGCTGGGTGTACGGTTTCCTCTGGTTTCTGATCCCAGTGATACTCGTTACTCAGCTACCATTTTGTGGCCCAAATGTGATTGATGACTTTCTGTGTGACCTGGGTCCTCTGTTGGCCCTGGCTTCAGCATGTGTCCCAATTCCGGGGACTGTCCTCATATGTGGTACCATGAGCTCCCTCCTTATCTTTGCCACCTTTTTCTACATTACTGGATCCTACACCCTGGTGCTGAGGGTTGTAATGCAGGTGCCCTCAGTGGCTGGCCGGAAGAAGGCCTTTTCCACCTGCTCCTCACATCTGGCTGTTGTGTTTCTATTCTATAGTTCTGTCATGATGACATACGTGAGTCCAGGGTCAGGACAAGCAGAGGGCATGCAGAAGTTCACAACTTTGTTCTACTCAGTTTTCACCCCCTTTTTCAACCCCATTATCTATAGCCTCCGGAATAAAGAAATGAAAGATGCTTTGAAGAAAGTTTTAGGAGGGTCCTAAAACTGGGACTATGCAAATTAAAGTTGGAAAATCATTGATCTCTGAAAAGGCTCACAATAATCACAACCACATGTAACACTTCCTATTGACATCTACCTCCAACCGAGCAGTGGTTCTCAACTAATTGACTCTGAAATGGGGGTATTAGGACCAAGGCACAGGTATTTTGAAAAGTCCCCCAAGATACTGTAATATACAGAGCGGGTTAAGAACCCTCAAATTTAGGAATTTCTAAACTCTATAATGGGCTTCCCAGGTGGTGGGTTCAGAAGATCCCCTGGAGAAGGAAATGTCAACCCACTCCATTTTTGCCTGGAAAATCCCATGGACAAAGGAGCATGGCTATAGTCCATGGAGTCACAAGAGTTGGACATGACTTAGTGTCTAAATAACGACAACAAACTTCTGTGATAACGCAGAGTGAGACCACACACATACCCCTTTTCTTCTCAAAAGCCACTTTAGTGCAAATAATCAAACTGAATCAGTCTTTTATAGGTGGCTGTCCAGTTTTACCAGCACCGCTTGTTGACCAACCAGTTTTTTTATCCACTGTATATCCTTGCCTCCTTTGTCATAGATTAATTGACCAAGGTGTGTGGATTTATTTCTGGGCCTTCTGTTCTGTTCCATTAATCTATGTACCTATTCTTCTGCCAATAATATGCTGCTTTGATTACTGTAACTTGGTAGTATATACTGAAGTCTGGGAGGGGTATACCTTTAATAAGACATGTTATAACCCAAATATAATAATCACTGCCTTGCCAAAAAAAAAAAAAATGTTTATGTCCAAGATAAGGCAATCTCTTTTGAATGATTTGTACATACCTTTTTGAAGAGATTATGCATAGAAAAGGGGCTTCCCTCATAGCTCAGTCAGTAAAGAATCTGCCTGCACTGCAGGAGACCCGGGTTTGATTCCTGGGTCACAAAGATCCCCTGGAGAAGGAGATGGGAACCCACTCCAGTATTCTTGCCTAGAGAATCCCATGGACAGAGAAGTCTAGCAGACTACAGTCCATGGTGTCACAAGAGTCAGACGTGACTTAATGACTAAACCAACAACAAAACAAATGCATAGGAAAAAACAAAAAAGAATACGAAAAACTATTCTGGCATCGTACTGTCCTTTGGAGTGACCCAGGTTAGCAATATTTCTTTCCTGTCCTCAGAGTACCATTTCTTCCCCCCGTTTATTATTTTTGCTTTTATTTTTCTGCCTTAAAAGATTGATCCAGGAAAATACTGCTACAATTTACATCAGTATTCTGCCTATGTTCTCTTCCTTGAGTTTTATGGGTTCCATTCTTACTTTTAGATTTTAACCATTTTTTTAGTTTATTTTTGCAAATTGTATGAGAAAATGTTCTAATCTCCCGCTTTTATAGGTGGCTGTCCAGTTTTCCCAGCACCACTTGTTAAACAGCCAATCCATTGTATATTCTTGCTTCCTTTGTCATAGGTTAATTGACAGTTGGTGTGCAGGTTTATTTGGGGGCTTTCTGGTCTGTTCTATTAATCTATGTGTCTATTTTTATGCTGCCAATAAAATGCCATTTTGATTACTGTGGCTTTATAGTATAGACTGAAGTCTGGGAGGGTTATACCTCTAAGAGGGTAACAGGCAGGAAGGCCAGGGGTCTCCAAATGGAGGAAATAGCGTGCAAGTGTCTGACATTTTTATCTCCCTTAAGTGGCAGGAGGAAACTAACTAGCGATATTTTTTCCTTCTCTATACAAATTTAAAAGGAGGTTTCTCTTAAAATTCTGTGTTGCCATAATGACACCTGGTTTCACTCAAAGTTAACCATTGCCTTTTTCTTATGGAAATATTTATCTTAAGCTATGCTAATGTACTATACATTTACCCCAAACTCTGTCTTCAAGCCGGTTCTGCCTTTTGGGCTCAGAACCTACTTGATAAACTAGTATGTTATACTCCGATATTGTTCCTCTAGTCTATGTAAATGAAACTATTTGTATGGTGCTCTGCCCTTCTTCAAGATTCAAGTTAATCCTTTATGGCCCAAGATAAACCATTTGGTGCCAAGATTATCCCAAAATACATCTTATGGGTGAGGGGCCTGGTGCCATTCTAAGTTTTGAGACATTCTTTTCTTTAACAGACTGCTGGTGATTATATAACATCCAGCTGAAGACTAGCAGGGGGGTACTCTTTCTGCCCCCTTCTGATGCCTATGTCAGAAGCTTTCTCTATCTCATTTATACTTTAATAAAACTTTATTACACAAAAGCTCTGAGTAATCAAGCCTCATCTCTGGCCCCGGATTGAATTCTTCTCCTCCGGGGGCCAAGAATCCCGGATTCAACAACATTTCACATGTCGTGATTCGACAACATTTCACCTCCAGGTTTGTTCTTTTCTCTCAAGATTGCTTTGGCAATTCAAGGTCTTTTGTGGCACCACATGAATTTTATAATTATTTCTTTTACTTCTATGAAAAATGTCATGAGTATTTTAATAGGAGCTGCACTAAATCTGTAGATTGCTTTGGATAGTATGACTATTTTAACAGTATCAATTCTTCCAACCCAAGAGCATGGGATGTCTTTCCATTTATTTGTATTATCTTCAGTTTCCTTCACTAATGTTTTACAGTTTTCAGAGTATAGGCCTTTTATCTCCTTGATTAAATATATTCCTAGTGTTTTGGGGGAGTGTTGATGCAATTTTAAATGGGATAGTTTTGTACTTTATCTTCCTGATAGTTCATTTTTAGTATATAGAAATTCAATAGATTTCTGTGTATTATATCCTGCAACCTTACTGAAATCATTTATCAGCTGTAAGTTTTTGGGTAGAGTCTTTAGGGTTCTTTATGGAGTTTATGTCATCTACAAATAGTTACATTTTTATATCTTCCTTTCCAATTTGGACATTTTATTTCTTTTCTCTTTTTAATTAACTTATTTATTTTTAATTGGAGGCTAATTACTTTACAATATTGTTTTATTTCTTTTTCTTATCTTTGTACTGTAGCTAGGACTTCCAATATTATTAAACAAAAGTGATGAAAGTGGGCATTCTTGTCTTTTCCTGAATTTAGCAGGAAGGCTCAGCTTTTCACCACTGGATATTATGTTAGCTGTGAGTTTGTCATAAATGGCCTTTATTATGTTGAGATATAAAGCCACTTTGATGAGAGTTTTTATCATGAGTGGATGCTGAATTTTGTCAATGTTTTTATGTGTCTTTTGAAATGATCATGTGATTTTTATCCTTCCTTTTGTTAATGTGTTTTATCACATTGATTTGCATATGTTGAACCATCTCTGTAACCCTTTGTGAATAAACCCAACTTGACCATGGTGCATGATCCTTTCTACACATTGTTACATTTGGTTTGATACTCTGATTAAAGACATTGAGTGGCTGATTGGAACAAAAAAAGACCCTTCAATATGCTGCTTATAAGAGACTCAGTTCAGGGCCAGACACACACAGAGTGAAAGGGAAGAAATGAGAAAAAATTTTATGCAAATAGAAAGGAAGAGAAGGCAAGAGTAACAATACTTGTATCAGACAAAATAAACTTTAAAAGGAAGGCTATAACAAAAGAAAAGCAGGGCTTTATATACCACTTGCAACAACATGGATAGAGCTAGAAATTATCATACTAAGTGAAGAATTCAGAAAGAGAAAGACAAATACTATATGATATCACTTATATGTGGAATCTAAAATATGGCAAAAATGAACTTAACAAAACAGAAACAGATTCACAGACATAGAGAATAGATTTGTATTTGTCAAGGAGGAAACAGGTGAGGGAGGGAAGAACTTGGAATTAACAAATATAAACTATTATATATAGAATGGATAAAAAATAAGGTCTTACTGTATAGCACAGAGAACTATCTTCAATATAAACCATAATGGATAAACCATAATGGAAAAGAATATTTAAAAATCCTGTTTGTGTAAAACTGAGTCACTTTGCTGTACAGCAGAGATTGGCACAACATTATAAGTCACCTACACTTCAATTTTTAAAAGTAAAGTTTAAAAAAATGTTAAAAAGAAAAGTATAATGATAAAGGGATCAATACAAGAAGAGGATATTACACTTGCTAACATATACATACCCAGTACAATAGCGTCTAAATATATAAATCGAATACTAACAGACATACAAGAAGAAATTGACAATAGTACAATAATGGTATAGGAGACTTTAACACCACACTGACATCAATAGGCATCAATAAGGGGTCTTAAATGACACAATAAGCCAGTTGGACTTAATTAATGTCTGTAGGACAATACAGGAGAAGGCAATGGCACCCCACTCCAGTACTCTTGCCTGGAAAATCCCATGGATGGAGGAGCCTGGTAGGCTGCAGTCCATGGGATTGCAAAGAGTCAGACACGACTGAGCAACTTCACTTTCATTTTTCATTTTCATGCATTGGAGAAGGAAATGGCAACCCACTCCAGTGTTCTTGCCTAGGAGAATCCCAGGGACGGGGGAGCCTGGTGGGCTGGCGTCTATGGGGTCACACAGAGTCGGACATGACTGAAGCGACTTAGCAGCAGCAGCAGCAGCAGCAGCAGCAGGACAATACATCCCAAAACAGTAAAATGCACATTCTTTTCAAATGCACGTGGAATATTCTCTAGAATAGATCACATACTAGGTTACAAAATAATCTTCAATAAATATAGGAAGATAGGAACTTTATCAAGCTTTTTCTTCTCACCACAACAGTATGAAACTAGAAATTAACTACAAGGAGAAAAATGGGAAAAGAACAAACACATGTAGCCTAAGCAAAATGCTACAAAAAATTGAATGAGATAATGTTGAAATCAAAGAGGAAATCAGAAAATACCTCAAGACAAGTGAAAATGGAAACACAACTTTCCAAAATTAATGGGCTATATCAAAACCAGTTCTAAGGGGGAAGTTTATAGCAATATAGGCCTTCCTCAAGAAACAAGAAAAATATCAAGTAGACAATCTAAGCTGCCACCTAAAAGAATTAGAAAAAGAAGAACATAAAGCCCAAAGTCAGCAAAATGAAGGGAATAATAAAGATCAGAAAGGAAATAAATAAAATAGATCATAAAATAGAAAATATCAATGAAACATAAAATTGAGTTTTTTGAAAAAAAAATAATCAAAATTTATAAACCTTTATCCAGGCTCACCAAGAAGAAAAAGAGAGGCCCTAAATAAAATAAGAAATGAAGGAGGAGATATGACAACAAATTCCACAGAGAAACAAAAAATCATAAGATAATCCTATGAACAGTTATATGCTAAAAATTATATAAAACCTAGGAGAAATGGACAAATTTCTAGAAGCAAAGCCTGACAAGACTGAGTGAAGAAGAAACACACAATTTGAACAGACTGATCACAAGTTAAACTGAATTTGTTAAAAAAAAAAAAAAAAAAATTCCCAGCAAGCAACAATCCAAGACCAGAGGGATTCACTGGGGAATTCTACAATACATAAAAAGAACTAATATCTATCCTTTTAAACTATTTCAAAAAAAAAAATTGAGGAGGAGCTAACATTCCCAAATTCATTCTATAAGGCCATCATTACCCTGACACCAAAACCACATAAAAATACTACAAAAAAAAAAAAAAAGAAAGAAAATTACAAGTCAATATTTTTGATTAATATAAATGGAGTTTGACTTTTAAAAGTACTTGAGCAGGCACACATAGAAATTAAATATAAAAATTAAATGCTAACAGATATGGGAGGAGAAATTGTTATTTATTAAGCTTCTTGGATATGTTTATTAATGTCATCAAATTGGTGTGTATGATAGCTTACAGTGCACAGATTCGTGATCTTTGAAGAAGATTTAGCTTCAGGGTCAAGGACCAGGCCTGATTACTCAAAGCTTTTGTGTGGCAAAGTTTTATTACAGTAAGAAAGGACACAGAAATCTTCTGACAGAGACATCAGTAGGAGGATGGAGACCCAACTAGCTAGTCTTATCAAGGCCTTATATACCTTTACCTGATCCACTCCCACAACATACATCTTAAATTAATAAGATTAGAACGAACAGTAGAAAAAAAGCAAAAAAATAAATAAAATAAAATAAAGAACTCACAGTAGAAAGATCTTACCAGACCCACTCCCACATAAGATAACAGGATTAGGTAGCGGTCCCTGTTAAGAAGGAGAAACATGTCCTCAAGCAAGATACATTGTTTTTATATAATCATTAGTACAGAACTTAGAGAAAAACATACCCTTGAGCCATTAGCTCAGTTCAGTTCAGTTCAGTTCAGTTCAGTCTCTCACTGTGTCTGACTCTTTGCGACCCCATGAATCACAGCATGCCAGGCCTCCCTGTCCATCACCAACTCCTGGAGTTCACTCAGACTCACGTCCATCGAGTCAGTGATGCCATCCAGCCATCTCATCCTCTGTCGTCCCCTTCTCCTCCTGCCCCCAATCCCTCCCAGCATCAGAGTCTTTTCCAATGAGTCAACTCTTCACATGAGGTGGCCAAAGTACTGGAGTTCCAGCTTTAGCATCATTCCTTTCAAAGAACACCCAGGGCTGATCTCCTTTAGAATGGACTGGTTGGATCTCCTTGCAGTCCAAGGGACTCTCACGAGTCTTCTCCAACACCACAGTTCAGAAGCATCAATTCTTCGGCACTCAGCTTTCTTCACAGTCCAACTCTCAGATCCATACATGACCACTGGAAAAACCATAGCCTTGACTAGATGGACCTTTGTTGGCAAAGTAATGTCTCTGCTTTTCAATATGCTATCTAGGTTGGTCATAACTTTTCTTCCAGGGTTATAATCTGTACCCTGGTTAATTGCCAATATACCTTGGCTGCTTATGCCCTTAGGACCAAAACTCAGTGGGTATCTTTGGTTCTGTCTATACAGCTCCCTCTCTTCTCAAGGATACTACCTCCATCCCCAGCCCCCTACTAAATACATTGCTTATAACAAGAGCTGCCGTATTCTACCATGACTCAAATGATTGATCCAAAAGTGGGCAGCTGACTCAGGAGACACCAATTAGACCCCTTCCCTGGGATTCTAAACAGTAATTTTATTAAATTTTAAAATATAAAATATTTCATGCATATGAAAGAATAGAATAATATGACAACCTTCTGCTCATCATCCATATTTAGCAATCATGAAGATTTTGCTGTTGGGTTTCCCTGGTGATCCAGCGGTAAAGAATCAGCCTGCCAGTGCAGGGGACAGGGGTTTGATCTCTAGTCCGAGAAGATTTCACATGCCATGGGGCAACTAAGCTTGTGCACCACAATAAGAGAAGCCACAGCAGTGAGAAGCCCCCACACTGCAACCAGAGAGTAGCCCTTACTTGCTGCAACTAGAGAAAGTTCACATGCTGCAAGGAAGGCCCAGAACAGCCAAAAATAATTAATTAATTTAAAAAAGATTTTTTTCATAGTATTACTTCTATCTGATTTTGCCCTCCTCCTGATCCATTTTCATTACTTTCTTCACTACTACTAACCTATAGATAACTATTATTATAAATTGGTGTGTATCCTGCCAGTCACATTTTTATACTTTTTACTATAGAGGTATCCATTAAAATACACTGTTATATATTTTTAATATTTAAGTAAGTTGTCACATACCATTATGTACATATTTACATAAATGGAAGCATTCTCAACTTGTTCTCATTCAACATTATGTTCTGAGATTTGTTCATGTTGATACATGTACCCCAGGTCTGTTCATTTCACCTGAGGAAGAGTAACCCGTTGTATGGAAACACCGTAATTTATTTCCTCCACTGGTAGACATACAATGATACATAGGTACAGTGCATATTTCTTATGCAACGAGCATCCTTGTGAATATCTCTTTGTGTATAAGAGCAAAATGTCTCTGCTTAATACACCAGGGAGTGGCATTGCTGGGTCCTGAAGTATGTAATTGTCAATTTGTGTTCTCAAATTACTCTCCAAAGTCATTGCATTAATTTGCCCTCCCACCAGCAGTGTGCAAGTCTTTCCCCCACATCTTTATTAATACATACTTGATACTACCAGACTTTTAAATGTTTGCCCATTTGATGGACGTGATACGGTGTCTTAAAGATCTTTTTGGTGTATTTCCCCAATTATTAACAAAGTTGAGCATCTCTTTCTTTTTTATGGGGAATTCCATTTTCTCCTTCGTATATTAGCTGTCCATGTCCTTTGTCTACTTTCCTTTTGGTTGTTTCTTTTTATCTTACTGAAGTGAAGAAGGTATTTTATGTAACCTGAATATAAATCCTTTATAGCTTTTTAATTTTGAAAATGTTTTCTCCCACTTTGTGGTTTTTAAATACTTTAAATTTAGGATGTCTTTGTATATGGTGGTTTTGGCACAGGAACAGGCAAAACAATGGAGCAGAAAAGACAAATTAATCCCTCTCCTCCTTCATGGTTGGTTCGTCTCTCTCTCTCCCATGTTTAAGAAATCTTTCCTAAACAACACCATTAGATATTCTCTAAGACTTAACAGTTATTTTAGTTTGCTTTTTTACATTTACCCTTCAGGTCACCTAGATTTTTACATATGGCCTTACATCAACCCTGAATATTCACTGGAAGGACTGATGCTGAAGCTGAAGCTCCAGTACTTTCGCCACTTCATATGAAAAGCTGACTCATTGAAAAAGACCCTGATGCTGGGAAAGGTTAAGGGCAGTAGGAGAAGGGGAAGACAGAGGGTGAGATGGTTAGATGGTGTCACTGATCCAATAGACATGAGTCTGAGCAAACTCTGGGAGACAGTGAAGGATAGGGAAGCCTGGGTGCTGCAGTTCATGGGGTTGCAAAGAGTTGGACAGGACTTAGCAACTGAACAACAATATATTTATTAATGTTATATATTATTTTCTTTTGGCTTCCATATAGATGGCCACTTGTTCAAGCACCCTATGCTACATGGTTCCCCATTTCCTCACTGGTTTGTGAAGTGAGCACTCTCATATACAGACTTCTTACACACTTGTAGATCAGTTTCTGGGTTCTGCTCTCTGTTCTATTGATCTAGTCATTTATCCCTGTGCCACTACAGTTTTGATGATTGTATCTGTATAAGAAATCTTGATATATGGCAGATGTGACAAAGACTGGCTCACTCTTTGCCATGCCTCTTTTTTCATGTTTCTTGTAACCACAGCTGGGCTCTATCTCAGTTACCCTTTTATAAGGCCCTCTTGCAAGTAGGTAGGTGAATTCTGGCCAGTGATGTGAGTGGAAATAATATACACCATTTCTATTACTACTTATAAAACCTTCCATGCATGATCCTTCATTTGCTCTTTCCCCTTCTGTCAACATATATAGTTTGATGCAAACATATATGATAACCTTGAAAAATGACAGCCAAATGGAAGATGCCTGGTTTATAAATTGCTGCTTGAAGTAGAGCTGCCCACTGATCAGGAATATCTGATTTGAGTTTTAAACAAGCCAGAAATAAAGTTTTATCATATTTTTGTGGCCGTACCAGAAATTTACAAAGATTATAAGTGGTAAAATATTAGAAGCAATCCCTTTGATTTTGTACTGAAAAAAAATACAATACAAAAGACATGATGGAAATAATTGATTATCTTCATTAAAACTGAAAACTTTTGCTCTACAAAGACAATATCAAAAGAATTAGAATACAGGCCACAGACTGGGAGAAAAATTTGCAAAATACACATCTGATAAATACCTGAAACTATTCAAAGAACTCTTAAAACTCAGAAATAAGAAAACAGTTTGATTTTTTAAATGGGGAAAAAAACCTTAATAGACACCTCTCCAAAGAAGATATACAAATGGAAATTTAGTATTTGAAAAGATATTCTACATCATATGTCACTGGGAAAATGCTGATTTAAAAAATTAGATACCACTAGAGGAGCCCAAGGAGTATGGAAAAAGAGTACGTCAAGGCTATATATTGTCACCCTGCTTATTTAACTTCTATGCAGAGGACATCATGAGAAATGCAGGACTGGAAGAAACACAAGGTGGAATCAAGATTGCCAGGAGAAATATCAATAACTTCAGAAACGCAGATGACACCACCTTTATGGCAGAAAGTGAAGAGGAACTAAAAAGCCTCTTGATGAAAGTGAAAGAGGAGAGTGAAAAGGTTGGCTTAAAGCTCAACATTCAGAAAACGAAGATCATGGCATCTGGTCCCATCACTTCATGGGAAATAGGTGGGGAAACAGTGGAAACAGTGTCAGATTTTATTTTGTGGGGCTCCAAAATCACTGCAGATGGTGATTGCAGCCATGAACTTAAAAGACGCTTACTCCTTGGAAGGAAACTTATGACCAACCTAGATAGCATATTGAAAAGCAGAGATATTTACCTTGCCAACCAAGGTTTGTCTAGTCAAGGCTATGGTTTTTCCAGTGGTCATGTATGGATGTGAGAGTTGGACTTTGAAGAAAGCTGAGCACTGAAGAATTGATGCTTTTGAACTGAGGTGTTGAAAAAGCCACATTCACAGACAATTAGCCAATCTGATCACATGGACCACAGCCTTGTCTAACTGAATGAAACTAAGCCATGCTGTGTGGGGTCACCCAAGACAGACAGATCATGGGTTCCACTGGAGAAGGGAATGGCGAACCACTTCAGTATTCTTGCCTTGAGAACCCCATGAACAGTATGAAAAGGCAAAAATATAGGACAATGAAAGATGAACTCCCCAGGTAGGTAGGTGCCCGATATTCTATTGGAGATCGGTGGAGAAATAACTCCAGAAAGAATGAAGGGATGGAGCCAAAGTAAAAACAACACTCAGTTGTGGATGGGACTGGTGATAGAAGCAAGATTCAATGCTGTAAAGAGAAACATTGCCTAGAAACCAAGAATGTTAGGTCCATGAATCAAGGCAAAATGGAAGTGGTCAAACAGGAGATGGCAAGAGTGAATGTCAACATTCTAGGATTCAGCAAACTAAAATGGACTGGAATGGGTGAATTTAACTCAGATGACCATTATATCTACTACTGTGGGCAGGAATCCCTTAGAAGAAATGGAGTAGCCATCATAGTCAACAAGAGTCCGAAATGCAGTACTTGGATGCAGTCTCAAAAATGACAGAATGATCTCTGTTCATTTCCAAGGCAAACCATTCAATATCACAGTAATCCAAGTCTATGCCCCAACCAGTAACACTGAAGAAGCTGAAGTTGAATGGTTCTATGAAGACCTACAAGACCTTTTAGAACTAACAACCCAAAAAAATATATCCTTTTCATTATAGGGGACAGGAATGCCAAAGTAGGAAGTCAAGAAACACCTGGAGTAACAGGCAAATTTGGCCTTGGAATATGGATTGAAGCAGGGCAAAGGCTAATAGAGTTTTGCCAAGAAAATGCACCAAGAAATGCACCAAGAAAATAGCAAACACCCTCTTCCAACAACACAAGAGAAGACTCTACACATGGACATCACCAGATGGTCAACACTGTAATTGATTATATTCTTTGCAGCTAAAGATGGAGAAGCTCTATACAGTCAGAAAAAAAAAAAAAACAAGACCCGGAGCTGACGGTGACTCAGATCATGAACTCCTTATTGCCAAATTCAGACTTAAATTGAAGAAAGTAGGGAAAATCACGAGACCATTCAGGTATGACGTAAATCAAATCCCTTATGATTTTACAGTGGAAGTGAGAAATAGTTTTAAGGTACTAGATCTGATAGAAAGAGTGCCTGATGAACTATGGGTGGAGATTCGTGACATTGTAGAGGAGACAGGGATCAAGACCATCCCCATGGAAAAGAAATGCAAAAAAGCAAAATGGCTTCCTGGGGAGGCCTTACCAATAGCTGTGAAAAGAAGAGAAGTGAAAACCAATGGAGAAAAGGAAAGATATAAGCATCTGAATGCAGAGTTTCAAAGAAGAGCAAGGAGAGATAAGAAAGCCTTCCTCAGCAATCAATGCAAAGAAATAGAGGAAAAGAACAGAATGGGAAAGACTAGAGATCGCTTCAAGAAAATTAGAGACACCAAGGGAACATTTCATGCAAAGATGGGCTTGATAAAGGACAGAAATGGTATGGACCTAACAGAAGCAGAAGATATTAAGAAGAGGTGGCAAGAATACACAGAAGAACTGTACAAAAAAGATCTTCACAACCAAGATAATCTTGATGGTGTGATCACTCACCTAGAGCCAAACATCCTGGAATGTGAAGTCAAGTGGACCTTAGAAAACATCCCTATGAACAAAGCTAGTGGAGGTGATGGTATTCCAGTTGCGTTCTTTCAAATCCTGAAAGATGATGCTGTGAAAGTGCTGCACTCAATATGCCAGCAAATTTGGAAACCTCAGCAGTGGCCACAGGACTGGAAAATGTCAGTTTTCATTCCAATCCCAAAGAAAGAATATGCCAAAGAATGCTCTTAACTACCGCACATTTACATTCATCTCACATGCTAGTAAAGTAATGCTCAAAATTCTCCAAGCCAGGCTTCAGCAATACATGAACCATGAACTTCTTGATGTTCAAGCTGGTTTTAGAAAAGGCAGAGGAACCAGAGATCAAATTGCCAGCATCCACTGGATCATGGAAAAAGCAAGAGAGTTCCAGAAAACATCTATTTCTGCTTTATTGACTATGCCAAAGCCTTTGACTGTGTGGATCACAATAAACTGCAGAACATTCTGAAAGAGATGGGAATAGCAGATCACCTGACTTACCTCTTGAGAAACCTGTATGCAGGTCAGGAAGCAACAGTTAGTGCCGGGGTCCAGCCGCGGTGGAACCAGGGTGATTGAAGAGGAGACGGATAGGCGAGGGAAAAACTTATTTATATAGAAATATAAAAGAGATTAAGAAGAAATAGTGTAGTAGGAAAATTAAGTGAAGAAAGGAGGCTGAATAACTTGGCTTACAGGGAAGACCAATAAAATCTCAGGACAAGAGATTTGCACCATCTACGTTGGGCCACCAGCTCCCACTTGAATATCGAAGGGTTTCCCGCCTTGGGCTCCCTTTCGCGCGGGTCTTAGAAGGCAGGACAAGTAAGTAGACATGGTGAGCCACCCCGCTCCAGATGGGAATTCAGCCTGAAATTAGAGTAAAGAGGAGACGGAGGGAGAGGGAGAAAAAGAGAGAGAGAGAGACACAAGGTGAGCCAGATTCCCAAGAAACTAGGCCGAGAGACTAGTCCAAGAAACTGGTCCATCTTTTATTGTTCAGAAGGCTTTTTATACTTTTGATAATACATGGAGATCAATGGGTGACACAAAGTTATTCAGTGTTAACAGGCCAGATTCTTAACAAAACCAGGCTTTTCTCCCTGCATACCTAGTTGTATACACAAATCTTAAGTAATTTACATCATCTTCCTGCCAAAAGGGCCAATTAACATTTTACAGTCCTTTTCTGATAAGGTTTGTCAACCAGAAGGCTTATTTGTATTGATCTTCCCAAAGTCTGGTGCCACTCTCAGAAAAACACTAAATAAAGTTACATTCTTACACGGCAAAAATACAGCAATTTATAACAAGTAAAAGGAGTACAGTGATTTATAACAAAAGAAAAGTAATTAACTCAAAAGTCTAGTGTTGCTAACATCAAAACTACTATATACCTTCTTCCATATCCCGTTTACATTGATTAACATCCTCCCAGGTGCCTAAAAGATAAAGAATATGGAGGCCTGGCAGCAATCATTGAGTCAACAGTGAAAACCTGTCACCAATATGATTTTTAGCTCTTTAGAAAAGGCTCTGTATCTTTAAGGTGCTTTTAAGCTTTGTGCCTCTCACAGTTCGGGGGCTGTAAGCAATTCACAAGCTGTAAGAGGTCCAGGGGAACATGTTAGGCAAGCTAGAGAGCTATCAGAGGGATTTAACTGAAACATCCCTTTCAAATGCAGAAGACTAAAGCTCTGATTTGACTTTTTCCAGAGAGTGTCAGAAAAGTGAAAAAGCAGAGTACAAAGACCGGCAGATCTTTGGTTTTTGGAGTACATGCCTGGGAAATACCAGAGGGACATCCTGAGATTTGACTCGCCTTGCCCATCAAATCTCTGCCGCATGACCTTGTCACGGGTGGGATTCCTCACGCTGGCTTCTGGCAAGTTAGAACTGGACATGGAACAGACTGGTTCCAAATAGAAAAAGGAGTACGTCAAGGCTGTATATTGTCACCCTGCTTATTTAACTTCTATGCAGAGTACATCATGAGAAACACTGGGCTGGAGGAAGCACAAGCTGGAATCAAGATTGCCAGGAGAAATATCAAAAACGTCAGATATGCAGATGACACCACCCTTATGGCAGAAAGTGAAGAGGAACTAAAGAGACTCTTGATGATGGTGAAAGAGGAGAGTGAAAAAGTTGGCTTAACTCAACACTCAGAAAACTAAAATCATGGCATCCTGTCCCATCAGTTCAGTTCAGTTTAGTTCAGTCGCTCAGTTGTGTCCGACTCTTTGTGACCCCATGAATCGCAGCACGCCAGGCCTCCCTGTCCATCATCAACTCCCAGAGTTCACCCAAACTCATGTGCATCGACTCAGTGATGCCATCCAGCCATCTCATCCTCTGTCGTCCCTTTTCCTCCTGCCCCCAGTCCCTCCCAGCATCAGGGTCTTTTCCAATGAGTCAACTCTTAGCATGCTGTGGCCAAAGTATTTGAGTTTCAGCCTCAGCATCAGTCCTTCCAATGAACACCCAGGACTGATCTCCTTTAGGATGGACTGGTTGGATCTCCTTGTAGTCCAAGGGACTCTCAAGAGCCTTCTCCAACACCACAGTTCAAAAGCATCAATTCTTCGGCACTCAGCCTTCTTCACAGTCCAACTCTCACATCCATACATGACCACTGGAAAACCATAGCCTTGACTAGACGGACCTTAGTCGGCAAAGTAATGTCTCTGCTTTTGAATATGCTATCTAGGTTGGTCATAACTTTCCTTCAAAGGAGTAAGTGTCTTTTAATTTCATGGCTGCAATCACCATCTGCAGTGATTTTGGAGCCCATAAATATAAAGTCTGATGCCGTTTCCTCTGTTTCCCCATCTATTTCCCATGAAGTGATGGGACTGGATGCCATGATCTTCGTTTTCTGAATGTTGAGCTTTAAGTCAACTTTTTCACTCTCCTCTTTCACTTTCACCAAGAGGCTTTTTAGTTCCTCTTCAGTTTCTGCCATAATGATGGTGTCATCTGCATATCATGGCAAATAGATGCAGAAACAGTGGAAACGGTGGCTGACTATTTTTCTGGGCTGCAAAATCACTGCAGATAGTGATTGCAGCCATGAAATTAGAAGATGCTTAATCCTTGGAAGAAAAGTTATGACCGACCTAGCCAGCTTATTAAAAAGCAGAGACATTACTCTGTCAACAAATGTCCATCTAATCAAGGTTATGGGTTTTTCCAGAGGTCATGTATGGATGTGAGAGTCGGACTATAAAGAAAGCTGAGCACAGAAGAACTGATGCTTTTGAACTATGGTGTTGGAGAAGACTCTTGAGAGTCCCTTGGACTTCGAGGTGATCCAACCAGTCCATCCTAAAGCAGATCAGCCCTGGATGTTCATTGGAAGGACTGATGTTGAAGCTAAAGCTCCAATACTTTGGCCGCCTGATGGGAAGAGCTGACTCATTGGAAAAGCCCCTGATGCTGGGAAAGATTGAGGGCAGGAGGAGAAGGGGACAACAAAGGATGAGATGGTTGGATGGCATCATCTACTCAATGGACATGGGTTTGGGTGGACTCTGGGATTTAGTCATGGACAGGGAGGCCTGGCGTGCTTCACTTCATGGGGTTGCAAAGAGAGAGAACTGGACACGACTGAGAGACTAAACTGAACGAAACTAAAGAAAAATCATTTTATGTGACTAGAAGAAAGAATATAGAAAAAAAAAAAAAAGGTTTCACCTTTCTCCTCGTTGAGAGCCCCAGACCCCATTCTCCTCCTCCAGGTCCTTAGACCCCTTCCTTCTTGAGGGTCCTGGACTCTTTATCAACCTACCTAAGAATTAACTCTCTCATGCATTTACCCATTATTTCTTCAAAGATTCTTTTACCATCTTTTTATCTCTTTTCTACTTCTTGGATTCCCATTATATGTTGGTATGGTTGATGTTGTCCTACAGCTTTCTTAAACTGATCATTTTTATTCATTTCTTTGGCTTCTATTCTTCAGATTAGATTATCTCCAATTAACCCTTTTTCAAGTTTGCTGAATCTTGCTCCTACTGATTCAAATATAGGAGTTGAACCCCTGTACTGAATTTTTATTTCAGTTACTGTACTTTTCAACAGAGTTTACATCTGATATTTTTTATGATTCACTTATCCTTCTCGATGTTTTCTATTTTGAGACATAATTCTCATAATTTTCTTTAATTCTTAAGATGAGTTTTTTTAATTCTTTGAGCTTGTTTATAAAAGCTCTTTTAAATTATTTACCTAGTAAGTCTCACATTTGGACTGCTGTTTTTTCCTGTATATAGGCCATATGATTTCTCTGTATTTCTTGCATGTGTCTCTCTTTTTTATTTAAAATGGAATGTTTTAAATAATATAAAGTGAAAACTCTGAACATCAAATTCCCCCCACTTCTCCTAGTTTTGTTGCAGTTATGGGTTTTGTTGTTCATGTTTCTGCTATTTATTATTAGACTTTTTTTTTTCTAATTCTGTGAAATCTCTATCACCTGTTATGTGTAGTTACTAAGTCTGCTTGGTTTGTTTAGTGGTCAGATCATAATTGTACAGGAGGGAGAACTTTACAATATATTCAGAGATATAGATATATTAAAGCTCAAAAGTGTACCTCAATTCACTCTGATTAAATTCTGTAATTTAATTTCAGTTCAAATATCAGAAACACCACATTTCATCTTTTGACAGGTAAATAAATTCTTTGTTCCTAATCATAATTTTGTCAGAAATTAGTGTCAAAAAATTCTTTGTGCCCTCAAACACCAAACATTTAAAATTAATTAATTTATTTTAATTGGATGTTAATTACTTTACAATATTATGGTGGTTTTTGCCATGCATTCACATGAATCAGCCATGGGTGTACATGTGTTCCCCATCCTGAACCCCCTCCCACCTCCCTCCTGACCCCATCCCTCAGGGTCATCCCAGTGCACCAGCCCTGAGCACCCTGTCTCATGCATCAAACCTGGAATGGTGATCTATTTCACATATGATAATATACATGTTTCAATGCTATTCTCTCAAATCATCCCACCCTCACCTTCTCCCACAGAGTCCAATAGTCTGTTCTTTACATCTGTGTCGCTTTTGCTGTCTCACATATACAGTCATCATTACCATCTTTCTAAATTCCATATATATGCATTAATATACTGTATTGGTGTTTTTCTTTCTGGCTTACTTCAGTCTGTATAATAGGCTCCAGTTTCATCCACCTCATTAGAACTGATTCAAATGCATTCTTTTTAATAGCTGAGTAATATTCCATTGTGTATATGTGCCACAGCTTTCTTAGCCATTCATCTGCCAATGAACATCTAGGTTGCTTCCATGTCCTAGCTATTGTAAACAGTGCTACAATGAACATTAGGGCTCATGAGTCTCTTTCAATTCGGGTTTCCTCAGTGCGTATGCCCAGAAGTGGGATTGCTGGGTCTTATGGCAGTTCTATTTCCAGTTTTTTAAGGAATCTCCACTCTATGCTCCACAGTGGCTGTACTAGTTTGCATTCCCACCAACACTATAAGAGTGTTCCTTTTTCTCCTCACCCTCTCCAACATTTATTGCTTGTAGACTTTTGGATCGCAGCCATTCTGACCAGCGTGAGATGGTACCTCATGTGGTTGTGATTTGCATTTCTCTGATAATGAGTGATGTTGAGCATCTTTTCATGTGTTTGTTAGCCAAGTGTATATCTTCTTTGGAGAAATGTCTGTTTTGTTCTTTGTCCCATTTTTTGATTGGGTCGTTTATTTTTCTGGAATTGAGCTGTGGGAGTTGCTTGTATATTTTTGAGATTAATTCTTTGTCAGCTGCTTCATTTGCTATTATTTTCTCCCATTATGAAGGCTATTATTTCTCTTTGCTTATAGTTTCCTTCATTGTGCAAAAGCTTTTAAATTTAATTAGATGTCATTTGTTTATTTTTGCTTTTATTTCCATTACTCTGGGAAGTGGATCATAGAGGATCCTGCTGTGATTTTTGTCAGAGTGTGTTTTGCTTATGTTTTCCTCTAGGAGTTTTATAGTTTCTGGTCTTACATTTAGATCTTTAATCCATTTACAGTTTATTTTTGTGTATGGTGTTAGAAAGTGTTCTAGTTTCATTCTTTTACAAGTGGTTGACCAGTTTTCCCAGCACGACTTGTTAAAGAGATTGTCTTTTCTCCATTGTATACTCTTGCCTCCTTGTCAAACATAAGCTGTTCATAGGTGCTTGGATTTATCTCTGGGCTTTCTATTTTGTTTCATTGATCTGTATTTCTATCTTTGTGCCAGTACCATACTGTCTTAATGATTATAGCTTCGTACTATAGTCTCAAGTCAGGCAGGTTGATTCCTCCATTTCCATTCTTCTTTCTCAAGATTGCTTTGGCTATTCAAGGTTTTTTGTATTTTCATACAAATTGTGAAATTATTTGTTCTAGTTCTGTGAAAAATACCGTTGGTAGCCTGATAGGGATTGCATTGAATCTATAGATTGCTTTGGGTATTATATTCATTTTCACTATACTGATTCTTCCAACGCATGAAAATGCTGTATTTCTCCATCTATTTGTGTCATCTTTGATTTCTTTCATCAGTGTTTTAAGTTTTCTATATATAGGTCTTTTGTTTCTTTAGGTAGATTCATTCCTAAGTATTTTATTCTTTTTGTTGCAATGGTGAATGGAATTGTTTTCTTAATTTCTCTTTCTGTTTTTTCATTGTTAGTGTATAGGAATGCAAGGGATTTCTGTGTGTTAATTTTATATCCTGCAACTTTACTATATTCATTGATTAGCTCTAGTAATTTTCTGGTGGAGTCTTTAGGGTTTTTTATGTAGAGGATAATGTCATCTGCAAACAGTGAGAGTTTTACTCTTTTTTTCCAATCTGGATTCCTTTTATTTATTTTTATTCCCTGATTGCAAACATTTTAATAAATAAATCATTCTGAAAAACTTGATGACCATGCATCCTCAGACGTCAATTTTCATGATGGAAGAAGTGATGTTACCATTTAAAAGACAAAAACACTTCTACCTTACAGAATGATGCTGAGAAAATGAGCAAAGTAAATTAATAACCCCCCTAGAAAAACCTCTTTTTGTCAATAAATGACATTGTAGTCATTAGTAAATTGTTAGCAAGAGTCCATCTCATTAGAGACTGTTCCAAACCAATATTAGAAAAAATAAGTAAATATCTGATCTAAATTCATACATACCTATGTGCATATGCACACACATGCAAGTACTAAAAACAAAGGGGTTCAGAAGTTGAGGTCATCTCTAAAAGAAGCAAGACAATTTAAACTGTCATGGCAACTTTTAGAGACATAGTTTAAAGGACTAGATGGAGATGAATCTTCTAGAAGTTTGGCATTTCACCACTTGTACCACAGTTTCCTAGGCCCTGCTCACCATGAAATGATATTTTACTTACTACTATCAGGCTAGAAGCACAGAGCTTCACCCAGAAGAGAAAGCCTTTTACCAAAGAACAAAATGAAATAATATTTTCAAGCCAGAGTGAATCCATAGGAAAAAGAAAGAACTACCGTAAGGCAACTCTGATATTAACACATAAGAGAGTTCAAAACTTGCAGACAGACTCAAAAAATGAATAAAATTGAATGTAAAGGAATAAAAGATAAACAAAAATGTCATACTTTAGCTAAACTGATGATGCTGAGTGTTTGCACCATCATGAAGGTAATCAGACCAAAGGGCAAAATAAACATCTGCTCTAAAAGTAACATGAGATGATCATCCACTATTGGAGAAACAGGGTCCCAAAGGCCAACAAAGGACTCCCAATGGAAGGGAACATTCGGGATACGATTAATAATCTTCCCTCATAAGTACTCAGTTTTTGAATTCATAGGAGACTATATCCCTTAGGAGAAATAAAGCATAGGTTTCAGGTAAGTCTGTTTTTCAGCAAATATGCCAGTTTCTTTCCAAACCAGTATCAGTGTCCAGAAAGATTAACCAGCTGTCTGGGCTGTTGGCTGCCAAATAAGTCATGCCCTCCATCTTACATGCCTTTTGCTGCAGCAAAAACAGACAATAACTCAGACCCTTGAGTTCTACAAGAAGATGGGTTCAGAAGAGGTAATATAAGACAAGTCTTAGATGTTCATTTTAGCTCTGTCTTCTTTTGTGTGGCATGAAAATAATAGAATCTCAGGTTTATAAATTAATTTAAGCAGATTCATCCCTGCAGCTAAAAAGTCTGGGAATCAGAGAAATGAGGGAGATAAGAACAAGGAAAAAGCTTTGATATGTATAAATTCTGTTCTTATTAACCAGGAGTTAGATGTACCCAGTCAAAACCAGGTCTTTGGGGAAACAAAAATGTTAGCACAGTGACATCTGGAAATAACTGACAAAGCAGCTATGAGGAACAGGGCAGGAAAAAAAAAAAAAAACTTAAGCCTTCCCTATCTGTAGCTGTGTTTGGCTCTGCCACAGAGAAAATGATGGCCCACTGCCTGTGCAAGCAGGAAGAGCAAGGTGATGACTGAACAGTCCAAATCCGTGAGTTCACTCCCGTATGGTTTACAAAGTCAATGGAATCCCCATACACACCAGTACCAAATACTTCTTGCTGTTTTCTCTTTCCTCGTGGTTACTTTGGCTTCTGGGTAACTCTCAGTTTCTCCTACAGAAGAATTATTCACAGCTTTGCTCTGCCATATATGATCTATTCACAGACTGAAGAGGAAATTTGCAGTGAAGTGTGATACGAAAATTTTTTCCTCTTGTCTTTTGTCACTAGTTGCAATCATCAAGATCATCCTTAAAGCTGTAACATTATGTGATCTGAAAAGTATTACATTTTATCATGAATACATTAATAAATATTCTTAGCTAGAATACTGTTATTGAACGTTTCTAGGTTTGTATTCTGCACTTATATTTTCCTGAATAAGTATCATCACTCAATCATGTCACTTGGGTCATTTTCATACAAATGATAACTGTCCCTCAATAACAGAGGGGATCCAGAAAATAAATTAATAAATTAAGACCAAATGACTAGCAACAGAATCTCAGGTGATTTCAGTGGCTTTGTTTTTGCTTCTCTCACCATAGAAGTCACACCGTCTTCAAACCTAATTTTCATTCAGAGTCAGAGAAAGAAGCTTTAACAAAGATGATTAATCAATTTGCCAAAACAACTGTAACCTTCCACATCTGTAATTGGATGGGGACAAGAGGAGAGAGTAGAAATCAGAAGAATCCATGTCCAGAGGGCACTTATGACTCCCATCACTGTCCTTAGTTCCTAGAGGTCTCTGCTTATGGGTATCTGATATTTATGATCCTCTGCCTCTAACCACAAGCTAGAAGAATAGCAAGTTTTCTAAGAATCCTGACATCTCAGGCAAAAATCTCAAAAGTCTGTGATATACCAGATCTTCTGGTTTCAACCTAAACCAAGATTTTACAAAAATATTAAAACATCTAGTAAAAGGACTGTTATGTAGATGTCTAGGCTTTTCATATTTTTGTAAGTTAAAAAACCATGATGAACACTGAAGAAATGATGGCACATGACATTTTTTTGTCTGGGTTATCAGAACACCTTAGAAGGCTGACATTTATAAGCCTAACATTGATCCAGAATAAAAGTGAAATGCACAGAATGCCATTGTGTTATTTGTTATGTTTCTCCTCCTCTTGTGATGCCTAGTATTATGACTCTAATTCCAAATAAACACAGAATCGAAATTCTTTGTCTAATATTAAGGGTCTACATATCTTATTCTATAGATACAAATATAAAATACCTATTTACATTTGCAAGTATTGTCATTTATCTTCTCCAAACTGCTTTTTTGGAGTTTTGCTGGGTATAACAAAATACTGGAAGAGGAATGCAAAAGTCCAAAATACAAAGACTTATCATATCTAGCATTCTCAAAGTTTGACAGTCTTCAGCAGTGTATTTACATTATTTACTTAATACAGTAATAGAATCTGAGGGACTTACAGATTTCTAAAAGGAAATATTTCTGACGATTAGAGAGTAAGGTCATCTTTGTCACTGTCATTTTTTCCTCTCCACCTCTTAGGAAGCCGTGAATGTGTCAGGAGTCAACACAGTGACTGAATTCATACTCCTGAGTTTTCCCTGCTCTAGAGAGGTTCAAGTCCTCCTCTTTGTGCTCTTCTCCGTGTCCTACATCCTGACACTGATGGGAAATGGGGCCATTGTCTTTGCAGTGAAGCTGGATCACAGACTCCACAC
Organism: Ovis aries; assembly: GCF_016772045.2. Lineage (NCBI taxonomy): Eukaryota > Metazoa > Chordata > Mammalia > Artiodactyla > Bovidae > Ovis > Ovis aries. The sequence goes on along the minus strand of NC_056060.1, from coordinate 25,266,260 downwards.
TCCCATGTACACTCTGTTGGCCAACTTCTCGTTCCTGGAGATGTGTTACATCAACACCACTGTTCCCAATATGTTAAGGAACTTTCTGTCTGAGACCAAAACCATCTCTTTCACTGCCTGCTTCCTCCAGTTCTACTTCTTCTTCTCCATGGGCATTACTGAGACCTTCTTACTGCCCCTCATGGCTTTTGATCGATACTTGGCCATCTGCCGACCTCTCCACTATCCTACCATCATGAGCAGCCGTCTCTGCATGAACTTGGTGGGCCTCTGCTGGATAACAGCCTTCCTCTGCTATCCAGTCCCTATCTATTTCATCACACAACTTCCCTTTTGTGGCCCCAATATCATTGACCATTTTGTCTGTGATCCTGGTCCTTTACTGGCTCTATCTTGCATCCCTGCCCCTGGAATTGAGCTTTCCTGTTCTATATTGAGCTCTCTTATTATTTTTATCACCTTCTTCTTTATCCTTTGGTCCTACACCCTGGTTCTCAGAGCAGTGTTGCGTGTCCCTTCAGCTGCTGGCAGACGTAAGGCTTTCTCCACCTGTGGTTCCCACCTGGCTGTGGTATCTCTGTTCTATGGAACCATCATGATGATGTACATCAGCCCAACCTCTGGAAATCCAGCTGGGATACAGAAGATTGTAACCTTGTTGTACTCATCAGTGACTCCACTTGTAAACCCACTGATCTACAGTCTCCGGAACAAGGACATGAAGACTGCCTTGAGAAAAATTCAGATATTTACAAAAACTGGCCAAAGCAAACAAAAGCTCATGAGTGGACCAAGATCATAATATTTATTTTTTCCTTCATACTCTTCTCCATAGTGGCTGTACCAGTTTACATTCCCACCAACAGTGTACAAGGATTTCCTTTTCTCCACACACTCTCTGACATTTATTATTTGCAGAGTTTTTTGATGATGACAATCAAAAAAATCCATTCCAACTTAAAAAATAGATCTCTACTTACTGTCTCCAGAAATACAGACCCAAATTCATCTACCTCTGCCTAGACGATATGGACAATAATACAACCGATTAAACCAGACCTTACATTCAAAACAGGACTTGATAGACAGTAACTTGAATTAAATGACCGAATCTGAACTTTAAACCCTTCTCCTATCCTGACTGCCAGTAACTACTTTCCCTTTATCTGAGATCACTCTCCTCTATTGTGTACGTATTCTTACATTTGGTTTTTATCATAATTGAGGCAAAATGTATTTAATCAACATCCAAAAAATTAATAATGATCTTAAACACTATGTCATAGTTATTTAGAGAACTCTTTAAAAGAATAGATTCCCAGGTCTTTCTCCAAATCCCCTAATTCAGAATATAAAATTAACACCAGAAATTCCCATTTTAATGTGATTCTGGTATACCTAGACCAGCACCAGTTCACACACTGACCTTACAGAGCCATTATTAAAAAAAAAAAAAAAATACATGACATATAGTGAGAAATAAAAATCTTACAATAACTAGTTGGGAAAGTGAAACAAGTTATGGTGAGTAGTACAGGTGATTCAAACACTCATGACAGCAGCAGTGGAAGCTTCTCCTCCCTCTATTCCCAAATCCTCCATTTATAGAATAAGAAATATACTACAGTCTTCTTACCTTTTCCTACCTGTGAAAAATAATTAAGATACCTAGAAGTAGGTTTGCATTTTAAAAGATTAGCATGTAGTGACAATATATCAATACTTTGGGGTTAGTTTCAAGAGAAGGAAGTTTGAGTTGAGCACACAGCTCAAACGAGATAAAAGCAGACAGAGAGTAAAAGCCAGGGATTCTGAGATATGAGACATGTGTAGTGATTTGGCTCAACTATTTGGTTATAAATAAATTAGTCAAGTTGTCCTCTGGGGTTGATGCATTTCATTCAGGCATTCAGTAAACATTTATCTCTATTTGAATGCAGATCAAGTCGCTGTCTTTGTGAAGCTTACATTATAGTGAAGGGGATAGATAATAAGAAGCTGAACACATAAATCTCATTAATTATAACTACTAATTCCAGTAGTTTGAAAAATTTGTAACTATATGTGGTAATGGATATTATCTACAATTAGACTTATTAAAGTAATGGTTTCACCATATTTACATATATTGAATAATATTGTACACTTGAAATTAATATGTTTTATATCAATTATATCTCAACAAAATAAAAAGAATAAATGAAAACTCTACTTTTAGTTTTTTAATTAACTTCCATACGTTCTCCAGAGTAGCTATACCAGTTTACATTCCCACCAACAGTGTAGAAGGGTTCCCTTTTCTCCAAACCCTCTCCAGCATCTATTTTTTATAGTTTTTTTGATGATGAGGATTATGATCTATTGAGGTGATGCCTCATTATAGTTTTGATTTGAATTTCTCTAATAATTAGTGGTGTTGAGCATCTTTCCATGTGCTTTTTGGCCATTTGTATGTCTTCTTTGGAGAAATATCTGTTTATATCTCCTGTCCATTTTTTAATTGGGTTATTTGTTGGGGTTTTTGTTGTAGTTGTTATTGAGCCACATGATTTGCTTTTATATTTTGGAGATTAATCCCTTGCCAGCCATTTCATTTGCAAACATTTTCTCCCATTCTGTGGGTTGTCTTTTTGTTTTGTTTATGGTTTACTTTGCTGTATGGAAGCTTTTAAGTTTAATTAGGTCCCAGATGTTTATTTTTATTTTCACTACTCTAGTAGGTAGGTCAAAGTGATTTATGTCAGAGAACGTTCTGCCTATGTGTTCCTCTGCAAGTTTTATAATAAATAAAATAGAGCTATCATATGATCCAACAGCCCCATTCCTGGGCATATATCCAGAGAAAACCATAATTTGAAAAGATACATGAACCCCAATGTTCACTACAACACTTTTACAATAGCCAGGACATGGAGCCACCTAAATGTCCATTGATGGGTGAATGGATAAAGAAGATGTGGTATACATACACAATAGAATGTTACTCAGCCATAAAAAAATTAAATAATGCCATTTGTAGCAACATAGATGGTCCTAGAGTGAAGTCATACTGAGTGAAGTAAGTCAGACAAAGAAAGACAAATATCATAGGATATCACTTGTATGTGGAATTTTTTTTTAATGGTACAAATGAACTTATTTACAAAACAGAAATAGAATTATAATCCTAGGATTACCAGGGAGGAAAAGGGGAAGGGATAAATTGAGAGATTGGGATTGATATATACATACTACAATATATAAAATAGATACCTAATAAGTACCTCCTGTACAGCACAGGGAACCCTACTCAGTACTAATTAATGACTTAATGGAAAAATAGTCTAAAAAAGAGTGGATATATGTATATGCATAACTGATTAACTGTGATGTACAGCAGAAAGTAACACAACATTGTAAATCAACTATGTTCCAACCAAAAAAAAGATGCTATCCTTGAAACACCAAAAAAAGGAATAAATGGGAGTATGAATACAGAAATTGTTAGGGCAGGATAGGGCATAGTTTAGATCTAAATGGTTAGAGAATGTCTTTGTTAGGAAGTGATATTTCAAACTCAGACAATATATCATGCAAAGACCCAGGACAATAAACTCCCATGTAAGTACAGGTAGAAGTTTGTGATCTTCAAAGAATAAGAAAAGTTGATTTTGCTAGCTGGAAGGAAAATGACATAAGAGGCTGGAAAAGTAGGCAGCATCAAATCATTTACAAACTTCTAGCCCACAATAAAATGTTTTTATATGAACTCCTAGGGAAGCCTGCTCAATACAGTATACTAAGAGGAAGGCTAAAAAAGCTCTTCTTAGAAAAATCCATATCTTCATAAGCTCTTCTTATATTGAAACTACTTATTTACTTACATGTTTATTTATATGTTCCTTTATTATACTATATTCCACTTTTTTTCTTTAAGAATTGGAAGTATGAAAGTGCACTAAAAGAAAGAATAAGAAAAATATGAATTTAAAAAGGAAAAACAAGATGATGATTTATGGATAATAGGATAAATGCTGACATTAAGTCAAGCCTGTAAAAGTGTTATGAGCTCCCTTTAAAATGAAGTGGGAAATCATCAAAAAGGATCTTCAGTGTTGAAGTTTTTTCAAGTGTTGTTATGATTCTCTATAAAATGTTTCTTTGATTCAAAAAATGAAGTAGAGAATGGAGAAACATTATCTGTCATATGATTTTGATTAACTGTACGAAGAAACAAAGGAAAACTAAATTACTGACTCCTAGTTCTATAATTTCTTTCAAGATGATTCATACGAGGGAGAATGAGATATATTTAACAGTGATTCCCCAAAATATCTGACATATATACATATAGTTTAACACAGCTGCTTCTTATAGCATTTCTTAATAAAATTCAAAGGCATAATATAGAAATATAACTCAGTGGAAGCAATTCTTTCCAGATCTAAGAACTGAGGTCCAAATATCTGCTTTCTGATAATCTGCCTTAATCCAAAAGTCTGACCTTCACACTAGTCAGAGTGGCCACCATCAAAAAGTCTAAAAACAATAAATGCTGGAAAAGTCTGGGGAAAAAGGAAACCTCTTACGCTGTTGATGAGAATCTAAATTGGTGCAGCCACTCTGGAGAACAGTATGGAAATTACTTTTAAAAAACTAAAAATAGAGTTACCCTATGATCCAATTATCCCACTCTTGGGCATGTATCTGGAGAAAACCTTAACTTGTAAAGATACATGCATGTATATTTTTGAGATTAGTTCTTTGTCAGTTGTTTCATTTGCTATTATTTTCCCCCATTCTGAAGGCTGTCTTTTCACCTTGCTTGTCTCAAAAATATACAAGCAACTCCTGCAGCTCAATTCCAGAAAAATAAACGACCCAATCAAAACATGGACCAAAGAACTAAATAGGCGTTTTTCCAAAGAAGACATGCAGATGCCTAACAAACACATGAAAAGATGCTCAACATCACTCATTATCAGAGAAATGCAAATCTAAACCACAATGAGGTGCCATCTCACGCCAGTCAGAATGGCTGCAATCCAAAAGTCTACAAGCAATAAATGCTGGAGAGGGTGTGGAGAAAAGGGAACCTTCTTACACTGTTGGAGGGAATGCAAACTAGTACAGCCACTATGGAGAACAGTGTGGAGATTCCTTTAAAAACTGGAAATAGAACTGCCATATGACCCAGCAATCCCACTGCTGGGCATACACACCAAGGAAACCAGAATTGAAAGAGACACGTGTACCCCAATGTTCATCGCAGCACTGTTAATAGCCAGGACATGGAAGCAACCTAGACGTCCATCAGCAGATGAATGGATAAGAAAGCTGTGGTACATATACACAATGGAGTATTATTCAACCATTAAAAAAGAATATGTTTGAATCAGTTCTAATGAGGTGGATGAAACTGGAGCCTATTATACAGAGTGAAGTAAGCCAGAAAGAAAAACACCAATACAGTATACTAAAGCATATATATGGAATTTAGAAAGATGCTAATGATAACCCTGTATGCAAGACAGCAAAAGAGACACAGACGTATAGAACAGTCATTTGGACTCTGTGGGAGAGGGAGAGGGTGGGATGATTTGGGGTAATGTCATGGAAACATGTATAATATCATATATGAAACGAATCGCCAGTCCAGGTTCGATACAGGATGCTTGGGGCTGGTGCACTGGGTTAACCCGGAGGGATGGTACGGGGAGGGAGGTGGGAGGGGGGTTCAGGATGGGGAACACGTGTATGCCCATGGTGGATTCATGTTGATGGATGGCAAAACCAATACAATATTGTAAAGTAATTAGCCTCCAATTAAAATAAATAAATTTAAATTAAAAAATAAAATAAAAATAAATAAATAAAATGTTTAAAAAAAGAAAAGATACATGCAGCCCAATATTCATAGCAGCACTATTTACAACAGCCAAGACAATGGAAACAACCTAAATGTGCATTGACAGAGAGTGGATGAAGATGTGATACATATATACAGTGGAACACCACTCAGACATAAAAACAATGAAATAATACCATTTAGAACAACATAGATGGATCAAGACATCATCATACTAAGTAAGAAAGAGAAAGACAAATACCATATATCCTTTATATGTGGAATCTAAAAAATGATACAATTGAACTTACTTATAAAATATAAATAGTTTCACAGACATAGAAAACAAACATATTGTTACCAAAGGGGATACTGTACAGCATAAAGAACAATATTCAATATCTTATCATAACTTATAATAGAAAAAATTCTGGAAAAAATAATGAAAAAAATCTGAAAAAAAAGGAAAAATCTGTGTATATATATGTACATATATAACTGAATCACTCTGCTATATATCTAAAACTAATAGCAGTATCGTACGTAAATCAATTATACTTCAATTAAAAAATAATCTATTATAGGATTGGTGCTTTGGTTGACTGATTTGAGGGAGGATCTAAGGAAGTGATGGTCTGCTCCAGATTGTATGTTGTCAATGAAAGGGCAATTCTAAGACTAGGTATCTCAACAAATCTTTTCTATATAGAGGGCAGAGAAGAAGGAGATTAAAGCTACAACTGGCTTTTTTTTTTTTTTAAGTAGTAGACACTCATTTTAGCCAAGAGGGGAGGATATTTGGTATTTTATGACTGGCACAGTGACATTGTTTTTTTATCCTTAGACAAAATTATAAAGTAGCTTTGTTTTGTTTCATGTATGTGTCCAATAACAGAATAGCATGACCTAGCAGAGAGTGTCAGAATAGCTTGTAATAACTTTGATGTCTAGTCAAATCATTTATGGACATCTGGGGCTGCATTTATCCCCTTCAAGTTTTTTAAAGTCTTCATTGGCCACATGGTATGCACACTTAGGGGAGTTAGAGTTAGATATACTGGTTGATTAATTAATCAAGCAATCAATTGATTTGTTAACATTTCCTTCTATCTGTAAGAGTTTTAAAAAAGGAAAAAGATTTCATTTAAACTGCATAGAAAATAAATACACTGAAATTAAGGAAGATCCCAAGGGAAGTGAATAACAAGCATAGCGATGTCTCTTGACATTGTTTTCCTTTAGCAGCAATAAATGGATCCTCAAGGATCAGGAAAAATAAGACTTACTTCCTGGCAGTCTCTGCTTATAACCCCTCCATCCCTCAGCAAACATATTCAAGAATTTTTACCACAACCATTTCCAGCTCTTTCCTCCTCTCTGGTTATTGTTAAGAAGACTATCTCTTCTAAGAGAATAAAAAATAAACTTTTGATAAGCTCCAGCTTAGAATTCCCTTTGCTGATCCAGGTAATAAGATTATGTAGTGTTTAGAAGAGCAAAAAATCATAATCTACTGATTTTCACCCACAGTTCTCTTTGAATTATTGCAGTCATATACATACAACCAATATTTCTTAAACTCTTACTGGCCACGCAATAGTCAAAGTACTTCCACAGGAATTTATCTCATTCAGTTATCTTTGTAACAGCCCTTTAAAGAAGGCATAATTATTTGCTTATTATAGCTAAGTATTAATTTCTTATGACAAGTAAACAAAAGTTCTTAATTCTAAATTCAATAATTTTTCTATCATACACAGCTCCCTACCAGTCATCCCACTCTGGAAAATTATCCTTACTTTTAAGTATCTTCCAGAAACAGATTATCCAATGTTACAGCCCCTCACTGAAACTGTACAAACTAAGGAAGTGAATTGAGTTGTCATGGTTGGGAAGGTCTCCTGGAGAAGGAAATGGCAACCCACTCCAATATTCTTGCCTGGAAAATTCCATGGACAGAGAAGCCTGGCAGGGTGAAGTCCATGGGGTCACCAAGAGTTGGGCATGCCTGACCAACTGAGCACACACGCATGAAACATCTCTGGGTGGGCTCTAGAGAGAGAGCCAACAAATGGGTACCAAAGCTTCTACTGTCCTGAGCTTTGAGGGAAAATTAAAATATTGGTGAATGTCTCCCTTGTACTGTGTATGGCATTGCCTGGTTCATTCAGACATACTCTATCTCAATTTTTCCAGGGTTGACTAATTTAACAAGTAAACGAAGAAAACAAGGCAATTGTTGTTAATTAACTCAGTCCAAGTGGCCAGGGTACAAATACACAGACATCATTGCACCCATGTTCACAGTGCCCTCTGTAATTGACACAGGGTGTGTTTATTGGTCTTTTGCTCTTTTTTTGGTTTATTGGTTTGGGGAATTTTTTTTGTTTGTTTTTTTGACAGTTTCAGCTCAGATTTGAGGCAGGTAATGTCATCATTCTTCTGTACAGAGGAGTTCAGTAGTAAAAAGTGAAGAGTGATACAAGCTAATTAAATATGTTAGATTGAGCATAAAATGCTGATGGCAATTCCTGTTTTCTAGAACACCTTCCTGTTTTCTATAACAGCTCTGTAAGACTTCTTGGCACAGAATTGCTGAGAGAGAAAAGTTTTACTTAAAAGTGTAACATGATCAGTTTTTCCATTTTTCAAGGAGTACTGTGTCGCTGCTTAGAAAATGGAGGGTAGAAGGGCAAAAGTAGAAGCAAGGAGCTGTGTTAGAATGCTGCTGCAGAAGTCTACGGAAGAAAGGATGGTAATTTGAACTTGAGAGACAGCAGTTAAGACAAAGGAGTGCATGATACAAGCCATACTTTAGAAACAGCAGAATCCTGCTAATGAATTGGATGTGAGGGGTAAAAGAAGAGATGTAACAATGAAATAGGCTATACCAGGAAAACGTAAGTTCTTCAACATTAACTAAGCTATTTAAAGTGCTGAAAATATTTTGAGATGATAAAGAGATTAACACACACAAAAATAACCTTTTAGAAGGTTATTTCTTTAAATCATAAGGCTGAGCACAAGACCCAAAACTCATATAAGATAAAGATGGCTGTAAATTATGTGCATTAAACTGTTCTCCAAAACCAAATTTGAAGACAGTTTTCTTTATAATTTCCAGAATACTTTCCCTTGAAAGTAAAAACTTTCTGATATAAGCTCCTACTCGGAAAAAAGCAATACTGCCAGGAGGACAACTATGCAGTCTTATTTTACAAAAATAAAAGAAAAAAAGAGAGAAGTCATTAAAATGCAGTATATATCTCATTCCCTGCTGCTGCTGCTGCTGCTGCTGCTGCTGCTGCTGCTGCTGCTGCTGCTGCTGCTGCTGCTGCTGCTGCTGCTGCTGCTGCTGAAGTCATTTCAGTCGTGTCCGACTCTGTGCAACCCCATAGATGGCAGCCCACCAGGCTCCTCCGCCCATGGGATTCTCCAGGCAAGAACACAGGAGTGGGTTGCCATTTCTTTCTCCAATGCATGAAAGTGAAAAGTGAGAGTGAAGTTGCTCAGTCATGTCTGACTCTTAGCAACCGCATGGACTGCCGCCCACCAGGCTCCTCCGCCCATGGGATTTTCCTGGCTAGAGTACTGGAGTGGGGTGTCATCGCCTTCTCCGATCTCATTCCCTAGGCTCTGGTAAACAGAGACCTTACCATTAGAAAAAAATGTTGACAATTGGAGCTTTCACATTCTATCAGCAGGAGTGATAAATAGTGCAATAATGATGGAACACTGTTAAACTTATCTACTGAAGGAAAGATACACATGCCCTTATGATCTAGCCTACAGAAATGCATGCATGTGTGAACCAGGAAAAGAGAACTATATTCATAGAACCATTACTCCTAACAGCCCCAAACTAGAAATAGCCAAAATAGTCATCTATAGTACAATGGTTTAATAAGTGGTGGTTTATTCGTAGAGTATAGTGGGATATAAATGGACACACTATAGATGATTGTAACATAAATGTAAAAAACCTTATGTTGAACAAAAGAAGCCATTCAAATACTGCGTATGCTATGCTTTCAATTATGTAAAATAAAAAGCAAAACTAAAAAAAAAAGTTTCAGAATGCATACTTAGTTCTTAAAGAAAAATAGGGAGGTGATTACCATTAGGAAAGGAGAGGGTTAACGATTGGAGGGACAAAGAGGCAGAGGATAGTCATCCTCTTATTGGGAAGTAGCATAAGAGGAGATTCTAGGGTACAAGTGATCCTCTATTTCTCAACTTCAGTGATAGTTACTGCAGGGTTTTATATAAAAAGATTTAAATGTTGAACATGTTTCCGTACATTTCACAATAAGTAAATATCTCTATATATGCTGATATTCATTAACTTGTGTTTCTATAATCCAACTGCTAAACTAGGACAGTAATTCAGGATTAGCCTAAAATAGTAACTATTGATACATAAATGTCTATTTCATTCCCCAGAGTGGCTTCAATTAATATCTGGGTTCTCACTTGTCTTTATAATTATTCAATAATGTCACGGTGTTTTCACAGCTTGCAGACTCATGAAAATCTCCAACACCCCCAACACCTCCAGCACCATCACTGGCTTCATCCTCCTGGGCTTCCCTTGCCCCAGGGAGGGGCAGATTCTCCTCTTTGTGCTCTTCTCTGCTGTCTACCTCCTGACCCTCATGGGCAACGGTTCTATCATCTGTGCTGTGTGCTGGGATCAGAGACTCCACACCCCCATGTACATCCTGCTCGCCAACTTCTCCTTCCTAGAGATCTGGTATGTCACCTCCACTGTCCCCAACATGTTGGCCAACTTCCTCTCTGACAATCAGTTCATCTCCTTCTCTGGGTGCTTTCTCCAGTTTTACTTTTTCTTCTCCTTGGGTTCTACAGAATGCTTTTTCTTGGCTATTATGGCATTTGATCGATACCTTGCCATCTGCTGGCCTCTACACTACCCCACCCTCATGACTGGACGTCTCTGTGCCAATCTTGTGATCAGCTGCTGGGTACTTGGTTTCCTCTGGTTCTTGACTCCCATCATCATCATCTCCCAAATGTCATTCTGTGGGTCCAGGATCATTGACCACTTCCTGTGTGACCCAGGTCCCTTGTTGGCCCTCACCTGTACTAGAGTCCCTGTAATAGAGTTAACTAGCTCCACCTTAAGTTCTCTCCTCTTATTTATCCCCTTTCTCTTCATCATGGTGTCCTATGCTCTGGTCCTACAAGCTGTGCTGAAGTTCCCTTCAGCAGCTGGACGAAGAAAAGCTTTCTCCACCTGTGGGTCCCATCTGACTGTGGTTTCTCTTTTTTATGGATCAGTGATGGTCATGTATGTGAGCCCAACATCTGAACATGATGCTGGAATGCAGAAGATAGTGACTTTGTTTTATTCTGTAGTTACTCCACTCATTAATCCTGTAATATATAGTCTGAGAAACAAAGATATGAAACATGCTATGAAGAAATTATTAGGAACATAAAAGTAAGGGTCTTGATTTAAAATATTTGGGGGGACAGAAGCTGTTTTTAATTTCTTGGTTAAAAAGAAGACTAGCTGACTATAGGACTATAAGACATCTCAAAGATGTACTGCATATCCCCAATTTTGCAAATGATAGAGCCGTAGATTGAAAAACTGAGTTTAGTTTGCTATGAAATATAATTAAATATAAATTTCCTGCCAATCTGGAAAACCTCTCCACAATAGTGGAAGAGAATAAAGCAGTTTTATTATTTATTATCTATGGGTGTGAGAGTTGGACCATAAAGAAAGCTGAGAGCAGAGGAATTGATGCTTTTGAACTGTGGTGTTAGAAAAGACTCTTGAGAGTCCCTTGGACTGCAAAGAGATCAAACCAGTCAATCCTAAAGGAAATCAGTCCTGAATATTCATTGGCGGGACTGAAGCTCCAATACTTTGGCCACCTGATGTGAGGAACTGACCCCATTGGAAAAGACCCTAATGCTGAGAAAGATTGAAGAAGGCAGGAGGAGAAGGGGACGACAGAGGATGAGATGGTTGAATGGCATCGCTGACTCGATGGACATGAGTTGGAGCAAGCTCAGGGAGTTGCTGATGGACAGGGAAGCCTGGCATGCTTCAGTCCCTGGGGTCACAAAGAGTCGGACATGACTGAGCGACTGAACTGAACTGACTGATTATTGAATAAGCATTAAAGCAGGAGACTATGGGCATCTCAGGCAACCCACTGAGAAAAGACAAAGACTGAAAGAAATTTCATCCCTTTATAGTCAAGCAAATACAACCCATTACATACAGGTTCTCAAGATAAAGCTAATCCTCAAAAAGACTTGACCATTTTATCACACATAATCAATTCATCCTAGATTCGCCTGGTAATTGGACTGGCCATCTGTGTTTGCTAATTGGTTTCACACAAGGGAGAAAAGACACTTCTATATAACAGGAGATAGTTCTCAACTTGGAAATTAAGCCACCAATCTTAAGCTCCTATCTTCCCACAGGAAATGAAAGATTGGGGCCTTTCTGTCTTGATTATTACATTTCAAAGAGACTTCCAGGTCCTTGACAAAGACATTCCTAGGTCATAAATCTGGCAAGGGTGTTGAAACCCCTTAAAATTTAAAACTTTTAAATTTTACATTCATTTCAATGACAGAGAAACAAGTACAATTTTCTAAAGTGTTCTGAAAACAGGAAGAGGGGAAAGTCTCTTCCTTTATCTTCAGCATGGATACTTACACCTCTTTTTTTTGTTTTGTTTTGTTTTTGCTCTTACAAATTGTACAATCCTGGGGCAAAACTTGTCTCCTATTACTCTTCCAACACCAACTAACTCTTTACTTTTCTGGTAGTGCTTTTATTTCTGTCTTCTAAAACATCTATCATGATAACATCAATTTTAATATTGTATATATCTTCAAGTCAATATGAAAAATAGCATCAGCATAATAAAAGTGGTAAATATATGAAAAAATAAATAGCAAAGGAAAGGCTTTAAAATATCTAAAAAGACAACTCTATTTTGTTCAGAATTAGAGAAGTACAAAGAAAGCTATAATAAATATATCTCTTTTCCCCCCAATTTGACAAAGATCAAAAATAATGTTGAGAAAAACAGCAATCTCTTCCCTTACTGGTAGAGCATAAATTGGTACAATATCTATGGAGGACATTTTGCCAAAAAACTATCAGAATTTAAAGGGCATTCCCTCTGACTCAGCAATTCCACTCTTAGGTATTTATCTGAGGAGGATACTCACAAATAAGAAAAATGATCTGTGTACAAGAATATTGACTACTGTTTCTAATAGTAAAAGATTGGAACAATCCAAATTCCCATTAATTAAGGACTAATTAGATAAATTATGTCCAACTCTTTGCGACCCCATGGACTGTAGCCTATCACGCTCCTCCGTCCATGGGATTTTCCAGGCAAGAGTGTTGGAGTGGATTACCATTTCCTTCTCCATTGTATATACATAGGGTGGAATATACTATATAACCACTAAAAATGAAGATCTGTACATGTTGATATAAAAGTACCCTCAAAGTTAAAGAAAAAGCAAGATGAAAGAGATCTGTCTTGGGCCATCTTTCATATGAAGAAAGATTGCATAAATATCTACATATTTTTGTTCATAAACACATTGTGTATCTCTGAAAGAAGAAACTAAGAACAGTGATGCTTTGGGAAACAAAATTGGGTATCTACGGACAGGGAGAGAAGGAAATATTTTCACTGTACATACAAGCCTTTGTATATTTTAAATTTTTCCATATGTGTGTATTTCATTTAAACAACATTCATTATCATCTAAAAGTAAAATTTTAAACTATTTTACTATGAAATTGGAACCAAGGTAACATTTATTCATAATTCTGTGATTCTTTGAGAAACTAAAAAGAAGACTGTTTCTCAGAGGAAAATAAAGAAAAAGAAAACTGACAAGGTCTTCATGTCATCTCACTAAAATTCTTTCTTTCAGCTGGAACAAAGTAAGAAATGTCTTCCTCTTCTGAGGACCTATGAGAGTAATAAACTATGAAAAAGTGAAAGCAGCTTTTTAAAAATAATTGTTGTATCATCTTCCTCCATAGTCATTTATTCATGAAAACAAACACACTCAATATGTTAGGCACTGAGCTGGAAGGGACAAGCCACATACAGAAGTAAGTAAGACACATTTCCTTCTCTTCTGGGGCTCATGAACAAGTAGTAAATGAAGCAAGATGTTCTATAAACAAGGGAATTATAAGTTGCTATGGGAGCAGGTAAAGGAAGGCACAGATCATGCCAAGTTCTGAAAAATGCATATAACCATTCCCAGACCACTATCTATTTACTAGTATACTACAATATACAGAATAGAAGTATTCCTCAAATAGATGTCCGTGTGGCATTTACCACCCATCATGACTTATAATTGGCCAAACTTACTAATATATTAATGAACATCCTTAATCAAAATAAATACAGCTTCAAGATGTAATATAATTCACAATTCATCAAAGAGATATAGATAGATAGAAAAATGGCCGATTCATGTTGATGTTTGGTAGAAACCAAAGCAATACCATAAAACAATTATCCTTCAATTAAAAATAAATAAAGAAAGACCCCAGAAAAGACAAATAAAAATAAAGAAGCACATCATAGGTATTAAAATATAAAACTCAGTCTTCAGATGCCATCACAGTACAAATATTACTGATATTCATTATTAGTATTTGTTTCCAGGGAGCTCAACCTTTAAGACCATGTCACTTAGAAAGAAAATAGCGCTTGAGTGCTTAAGTAAATCAATGAGCCAAAAAAGACATATCAACCTACCTCAGATTTTTCATGAGAATGAAGTATTTCAGTGATAGCCAAAGGCTGATCATTTTCCAAGACAAAGTAGAACTGTGCGGTTGTGCTGGGGGAAAAAGTAATAGAACCAAGTGATGCAACCAAAATAGGAAATGGTCTTGGTTTTCGAAAGGAAATTGTCCTATATGTTGGACTTAAAAGTTGTGAAGTAATTTTAAAAGTCAAGAAAGCTACACTAGCTAACTCTAAATGTGCCTGAGAGGGTAACAGGCAGGAAGGCCAGGGGTCTCCAAATGGAGGAAATAGCATGCAAGTGTCAGACATTTTTCTCTCTCTTAAGTGGCAGGAGGAAACAAACTAGTGATATTTTTTCTTCTCTATACAAATTTAAAAGGAGGTTTCTCTTAAAATACTGTGTTGCCATAATGACACCTGGTTTCACCTGAAGTTAACTATTCTCAAACCTTGAGTCAACCAATGCATTTTTCTTAAGGAAATGTTTGTCTTAAGCTATGTTAATGTACTATGCATTTACTCTAGACTCTGTCTTCAAGTTGGTTCCACCTAATGGCTCAGAACCTACTTGACAAACCAGTATGTTATACTCAGATATTGTTCCCCTAATTTATATAAACGAAACTATTTGTATGGTAATCTGCCCTTCTACAAGATTCAAGTTAATCATTTTATGGCCGATTGATTCGTCTGGTGCCAAGATTATCCCAAAATACATCTTATGAGTGAGAGGCCTGGTGCCATTCTGAGTTTCAAGACATTCCTTTCTTTCATTAACAGACTGCCAATGACTATGTAACATCCAGCTGAAGACTAGCGAGGGGCGGGATACTCTTTCTGCCCCCTTCTGACGCCTATGTCAGAAGCTTTCTCTGTCTCCCTTATTCTTTAATAAAACTTTATTACACAAAAGCTCTGAGCAATCAAGCCTCGTCTCTGGCCCCAGATTGAATTCTTCTCCTCTGGAGGCCAAGAATCCCGGCGTCTTTTCGTTCAGCAACAACCTTTCATCTTGGGGGCTCATCCAGGATCCTTCAGGACAAAGTAAAGATGCTTGGAACTCTAGTTCTTTGTTCTCCTAGTGAACACGTTTTCTGCTGTACTTTACTAACTCTACAGTGTGCTTGTGTGAAGGAATGAAACTCCCTGAGCAAAGCAAGTGAGGAGCCCTGCTCTGCGGTTCTGTCACGCGAGTGTATGTTCCTCGATTCTTTGTCTCATCACAACAAAGATTTGGAGTGACGGACATTAAAGCCCCCTCGGCGAGTCACAGCTCTCAGGTCTTGGATAGACCGTGTTATAGCTCTTTGGTCTCAAATGGACCGTGCTATAGCTCTTAGACAAATCAGTGTTACAGCTTAGTGTTACAGCTCTATTTTATTTAGAAGATAACAGGAAATCTATCTTTGAAGTGTGAGGGCACGTTGGTCTAAAGACACGAGGAGAAGAGTGCCCCAGTGTGCAGGAGAGAGAGGGAGAGAAAGAGAGAGAAAGAGAGAGAGAAAGAGAGAGAGAGAGAGAGCTGGCTCTGGCTCTTCTATTTATATGTCTATCTCTCCCTGGGCCTGTCCTGTGTAAACTGGGCCAGCCAGGAGTGTTGTTTGTTTTACCTGAAGTCCTCACTCCGGTCCTCAGACCTTCTTTTGTTTCATTTTCATGGGCTTTTCCCTGCCTTGTCTGTAGCCACCGCCATTTTGGACTCCTTTTCCCTGTTCTACCTACCTGACAGTTCCATGGTGATCTCATACGGCTCATGGCAGAAACCTGTCAGGGGTTTATACCAACATGCCAATGCCAAGAGGCACCCAATGTCTCCTTCGGGAACTGACCAGAAATGGGCAAAGCATGTGGACCAAGCTCTCCTTTCTCAGTCAAACTTTTCGGTCTCTTTGACCATTTCATAACTCCTTGGGAATTAAGAGTACTAACCTAATCTATCGGATCATAGACTTTCAAGGGACCTGTGATCTGTGCTGTTACTGTGTACTGTTACTTAGGTCCCAGACTTGGATTGGTAGTCAGGAAGGGCCTAGCCTCCCTAGGAATCAAAAGTTCGGAAGCTAGATGGAGCTCTAGTGTAGAACCTAAGCTACTCCATCTTGTCTAATAGGAGAATTCCATTTTGTAAAGTTCCAGGAAAGAGACTTCGAAAATCCCCTGACCTCACCCCACCACCCATGAGCCAATCAGACCTCTGACCAAAATCTCCTGACCTTACGTTCAGGAATTTGTGGTTTGCCTAGGTAATAAGAACCAATCAAAAATCAACAAACAACCCTTCGAAAGAGGGTGACCAATCAGACGTCCTCCAGCCTGGAAACCCCTTTTACACGAATATACCCTATATAACCAGTGTAACCCAAAACTCGGGGCTCCTCCCCATAGCCGCTGCGTCGGTAACGGTAAGAGCCCCAGCTCGAGCTTGGTAATAAAGACTCTCTTGCTTTTGCATCGGACATCGGCTCCTGGGTGGTCATTGGGAGGTTTTGTGACTTGGGCATAACACTAGCTCCAAGAGCATCTCTGAGGTTAAAGGTTACTCAGATTGGAACTGCAATGGGTTTTTTTCCTTTGGTAACACTGGCTGTTAATGGACCAGAGGAGACTCTTACACGGGTGTGGTGATGCTTGGAAGGAACATCTCAGTTTTATGTTCGTATCGGTCTTATGGTGGTCAGGAATATACTCAGGGTTGTGCACAGGCACTCAGGTGACAGATGTTTCCCCAGTGGTCTTAGCTTGGGAGGCATTCCAGAAGGTTACTCTGATTGCACCCCAGGTGGCATCAGAGGCAAGCAAGGTTTTAATGGTGAGGAGCTGGACGTCAGTCAGGGATCCCATCGGGTCTACCACTGGTGTGTCCCCACCCCGTCTCAGTGGTAGAACTGGGAGGGACGAGTATGACACCTGCGTCGGTAAGGGACAGACTAAGTCTGACCAGGAAGGAAAAGCTTTTGGTGTAAAGTCTGTCTACATCTCTATCTAGAGCAGGGAGGGGCACCTCTGGTAGAAAGATGGTGCTCTCTCTTTTTTTCTCTCTTACAGATGGGCACTAAAAATTCCAGCCTCACTCCTTTGAACTGTATCCTGGAAAACTGGGATAGATTTGATCCCCAGGGCTTAAAGAAGACACACCTGGTTTTCCTATGTGATACTGCACCTGGTTTTCCTATGTGATACTGCATGGCCGCGGTACCCACTGGAAGACAGTGAACGGTGGCCAGTTGGAGGGTCTCTTAAGTATAATACTGTTTTACAATTAGACAAGTTCTAAAGAAACCAAGGGAAAAGTGATCTTAAAGGATCGATTTCTCACTCAATTTGCTCCAGATATCCGCCATAAGCTATTAAAATGGGCGTATGGACCAAATCAGTCTTTAGATACTCTGTTACAACTGTACATAATACAGTCTATTATGGTAGGGAATATGAGGAAAAGAAAGAAAGGCAGAAAAAAAAAAAACGAAGGAAAAGGCGGAAGCCTTCACAATGGCTATAAAAAACGTTCTTAAACAGCCTGAGAAAAATGCCCAGAGAGAGCCAGGTGAAAAGGGATGGGCTTGCTATTACTGTGGAAAGTAGGGGCACCTCTAGCGGGATTGCCCTCAGGCATCTAAGCCGCCCCAGGCTCCACGTCCGGTCTGCAAAGGACCACACTGGAAGAGAGACTGCCCCCAGAGGGGTCGGTCTCTGGGGTCAGACTCTCAAGACAATCAGGACTGAAGGTGCCTGGGGGTCCCCACACAAGCTCCCCTCCTAATTACACCTGAGGAACCCCGGGTATTAATAACTGTGGGAGGCCAATCCGTCAATTTCCTTTTAGATACTAGGGCAACTTACTCTGTGCTACTGAAGCCCCTGGCCCACTTTCTTCCTGATCCGCTTCCGTAATGGGACTGTCTGGACAAGCCAAAAGGTATTATTTCAGTTATTCTATGTCTTGTAACCGGGATTCTGGGCTATTTTCACACGAGTTTCTGATCTTGCCAGAATCTCCCTCAGCCCTTTTGGGGAGGGGTATACTGAGCAAGGTCCATGCCTCTGTTTTCATGAATATGGAGCCTTCCCTTTCTCTCCCTTTAGTTGGACAAAATGTAAATCCTAGAGTATGGGCTGATGGAAAATCTGTGGGTCGAGCACAAAATGCTATTCCTGTAGCTGTCAAGCTCAAAGACCCGCACTTATTTCCACATAAGAAGCAGTAGCCACTGAAACCTGAGGTTAAAGAAGGGTTAAAACCCATCATCAAAAATTTAAAGGAGCAAGGACTATTAATTCCCTGTAACAGTCCATGCAACACTCCTATTTTAGGTATAAAGAAATCAAATGGTAAACGGAGACTAGTTCAAGATTTATGAATAATAAATGAGGCTGTAGTTCCTTTACACCCTGTGGTGCCTAATCCTCATCCTCTATTGTCTGAAATTCCTGAACAAGCCAAATATTTCTCAGTAATTGATTTGAAAGATGCTTTTTATTCTGTGCCTTTGGCAGAGGAAAGTCAATTTCTATTTGCCTTTGAAGACCCTATGCAGCCAGCTTCTCAGTTAACCTGGACAGTTTTGCCCCAGGGATTTTGTGACAGTCCTCACTTATTTGAACAAAGTTTGTCACGGGATTTACAAAACTTTAATAGCTCTGAGCCATCAAGCCTCGTCTATGGCCCTGGATTGAATTCTTCTCCTCCAGAGGCCAAGAATCCCGGCGTGTTTTCATTCAGCAACAACCTTTCATGCCTAAAATGATCTTCCACTTTAGCCACTCAAGTAATGTACAGCCTCAAGCATACCATTCATATCTTCATTTTATGGATGAGGTAACTAAAGCCTAGATTGAATAAGCAAGTTGCCCAAACAGTTAATGAGTGTTGAAATCAACTATGACTTCAAAAACCGTACTACAGAGTGTTATGCCATGGCATCTCTTAATGTTATCATATGTGAGCTCCTGAGCTAAGCATTTTGTATACAATCTCTCTTTTAATCCTCATTACATTATATGAGCCATTACTATTTTACATGTTTTACAGAGTAGAAAACTAAGGCCTGGAGAGAATAGGTAACAATTTACCAGTGATACAGTCTAATAGTAACTAGGAAAGCAGGGATTCAACCAGGTCTCTCTGAGTCCAAACTCATATTCATTATCAATATTAATTTGCCATAGCAGACTTACATATATTGTTTAAAAGCAGGAAAAATTGTCCATGTGCCTTTAAAGCTGAAATAATATCCAACTATTATTGTTTGGGTAAATGGTTAACAAAAACTTAATGAATAAGTATAGTATAGTAATACATATTGTAAATACAATATGACATGTGCAGAAAAATTAAAATCTAGTCTTTAGAAAAAAATACAAAGGGAAGCATTTCAAAATATTTGAAATGGCAATGTTTGGGTAGTAATATGGAGGTTTTGGAGGTCTCTCTCTCTCTCTCTTTTTTTTTTTTTTTCTATTTTCGGGTTTTGTTTTTTTTTTTTCCAATTGTAGGCTTTATTTTCAAATGTTTCAATACAAAGTACAGATAGTCCCAAACTTACTATTTAACCAGTTTTCAACTTTACAGTTGTGAGAAAGTAATACACATTTGGTAAAAAACATACTTTGAAATTTTACATTTTTCTGACATGTTGATAAGTAGTATGATACTCTCTCATGATGCTAGGTTCAGCTCTGAGACACAGTTTCCAGTCAGTCACATGATCATGAGGGTAAACAACCTATACACTTAAACCATAAAGTACCCATGCAGCCTTCTGTTTATCATTTTCTGTACAATACTCAATAAATCAACAATAATATTTATTATGAAAATTCAGCAATTTTATTATGAAATAAGCTTCATGTCAGATGACTTTTGCCCAAAAGTAAGCTAATACATGTTCTGAGAACATTTAAGGTAAACTAGGCTAAACTATGATATTTGGTAATTTAGGTATAATAAATGCATTTTTAAGGCTCAAGAGGGAGAAGATATATGTATAATTATGGCTGATTTGTGTTGTTGTACTGCAGAAACCAACACAACATTGTAAACCAATTTTCCTCCAATTAAAAAGTTGAAAAATTTTACAGCACTTATTTATTTATCATATTTTCAATTTTAAAGGTTTTATTGGGATGTAAACCTCTTTCAGGTCAAGGAAGATATGTAATAGTATATAAAGAATACTTTGAATCTCCAGTAAGTTATTTTGTAAATAATAATAATGATAAATCTAGCACAGTTTCCCAGTTTAAAAGAACTAGCACGCCTTAAGGATGCTCATCTATATAAAACCTCAGTAATCATGATGTCCCTTATTTTTTCTAACAAAACTTATATTTGTAACTTCAAAACTGTATTTTCTTAATTTTCTCAGAATTAAGAGACAGCCACTAGGTACGCTGAGGGAATGAGAGCCGGAGTTGAAGATTGAAAAGTGAGCCTTTACTATTGGACAGAAGAGAAAAGGCCTGTTAGCTCATCCAGCTTCTCATCAGTCAGTTTCACTGGCACCACACAGAAGAGGGGAAGTTTCTCAACTTTGATATATCAGCTGATAATGTATAAAGGGAGGTGAAATCATGCTAGCAACATTTCAAACTGAAGACTGTTATCAATCATATTGCATACTTTCTAGTTCTGAATTAATATGTCCCTACAGAGTTGCCCACAGTTTACAGTTCACTACTATTTAAATTGATATTTCTCATAAGTACAAATGAACTTCTAGAATAAAGTAAATAGGTCTGCAAAATTTAATACAAATCACAATTTACAACCCTGTTTATTTATAAATATGGATATATGCATACTTAAGTATATACATATAAACATATTTGAGAAGATACGGAAAATAATTCTAAAGAAATATCACAAAGTATAAACTGAAGAAGCCTTTGCATTTTACTTCAGTGATAGAGTCATACGAAATATGTTTTAGATCATGAATGGACCTTTATATCTAAGATGTAGTTCGTTTCCTATCTCAAGTTCAATGTTCTTTAGAGCTCCAAGTTCTAACACATTAATAATTATATAAAATATCTGTGACATCTTTTTCATATTTTTTCTTCTGAAATATTCATGTTAAATTCCCATGCTGCGTGAGGACAAGTTTTAATGTTCTTTGCATTTCTCTATTTTTCCAATTTTCGTATTCATTCACAATCCAGAGGAGTGGTACATACATAGTAAATGTTCAGTGGTGGACTTCTGGAAGTCATATATTCAGTCAGGCATAAGCCACAAAAGATATGCAACAAAAAGCAGAATAACCTTTACTTGCTAATATAATACAGCTGAAATAATTCCCTAAAACCTTCTTTATATTTTTGCAATTTTTCTTCTTTTTGTTATCTTCTTTAGGATCCAGCTAAATATAAGAAAAATTGTATTTTGTTTGCAAATGTTTAAAAAGACTGAGTGAGTGAAGCAGCTCAGTTGTGTCTGACTCTTTGCAACCCCATGGACTGTAGCCTACCAGGCTCCTTCCTCCATGAGATTCTCCATGCAAGAATACTGGAGCGAAAAAAAAAAAAGAATACTGGAGTGAGTTGCCATTTCCTTCTCCAGGAGATCTTCCTGACCCAGGGATGGAACCAGGGTCTCCCACATTGCAAGCAGACACTTTAACCTCTGAGCCACCAGGGAAGCTACTACTTCCAAATAAGACCTTGAGAACCAGGAAAAAAAAAAGGCACATTTGGTAAATAAAAGTGAGCTAATTATTTTTATAGTTTTTTATTATCAAACAGAACTTCAGCTTTGCAGAAAAGTTGCAATAATAGTAAAGTACAAAATATCCATATTCTGGATAATAATCTGGATTATAATTATAACCCATAATCTGGATTTCAAATTATTAAAATTTTACCACAATTTCTTACAGTCTCTCTGTGTCCTTTTACATCTATTACCCTCTCTGTCCATATGTCTGACTGTCTTTCTCTATATATATATATGCCTATTAACTGTAAGCTGAAGACAACTTACCTAAAGGATTTAGTATGTATTTTCTAGAAATAAAAAATATTTTCTCACATAAGCTGGCATATTTATCAAAGTTAAGAAATCTATACTGCTATAATACCATTATGCAATATAAAGACCTTATTATGTAATTTCCCAAATTATACTGCTCATATCTTTCACAGCAAAAGGTGAAGAGAGATATTTTTTTCTGGCCTGTGATCCAATCAAGTTTAGATATTGATCATTTTTAAAATCAAATGAGCCTTTTTGTGTTAGCAAATTGGTGAAAACCTCAAAGTTCTAAAACAGACTTTTAAAAGAAAAGTCAATTCTTGGGAAAAAAAATTTATTCAAAATTAAATTTTCTTATTTCACACTGTAAGTAACTGTTTTGCAGTGCAAATAAATAGAAATAAGAACTATTGAATTCTAAATGATAAATGCTTATCAGATTCAACGCAAGATTTCTAAAGATTCTTTTCTACAGAAAAAGGCCATGATGGTCTGGAGAAGAGTGATTGCACAGCTTCCTTACTCCCTAAAACCAATCTCCTCTGTCTGATAGCAAGACAAGCATCTGTCCCCAACACCCATAGTTGACATCAACTTATCAGAAGACCAAAGAACAATCTCCAGCAAGATGAACATCTTGGCTTGGGTTTTGTTTGACAGAATTTCCCCTGATAATATGAGAGGTATTGCTGAACAGATATGGTGAGTGACTGATGAACCTGTCGATTGAAACTCTAGCCATCTCTAAGAGACTAAAACTAAGGAAAAGATATTATTTCCTCCATCACTGGGGAAAATAAAAGCAACAATGAAGGAGATATCTCCAGAGGAGATAGGGAGTGAACAAGGGAATAACCAGCACAGACCTGTCTCCTGGCACAATCCTCCCAGAGGCAGTAAATGATTGCTCAAGGAGGACAAGCTGTGCTTATAATCCATGGATCCTAAAGCACATACATTCGCTGATCCCCGTCCAACCTACTTTTTAAACCTTCTCTCCCAGCTGCTTACTACAAAGACAACTGCTTCTAACTCAGAAAAGTCTGCAAAAAACTGAGAAGCTTCCGTTGAGAATCCCTTTCTTACTTCAGGGAAGAAGGTAATTCAGTTCTTAGAGGAGGAAAATATTAAAATATAGCTGGAGAATCTACATCTGTGGGGAAAAAAGTCTCCTGTTAACTCTGCCACAGTTTTACCCAAAACATCTAATATTTACCATATGTCAGATATTGAGAAGGTGCTTCCACCTTGTCAATTTATTATTCCATTCAATAGTTTTCATAACAACCCTCTGGGGAAGGTGTTATCATCTCCCTCTGACACTTGGGGAAACTAAGAGTCAAAAAATAACTGGCTTATAGAATTTGCCACGATAATGCAATGTTTAAGTGTTGGAATTCAAATCCTGGGCTCTTGTATCCAAATTCAGTACTATTTCTAGCATAACATAATTGCCTGCCACTCATCAGCAGTGGGTAAATACACTGCTTTGGGGCGTTTTAAAAAGTTTGAACAATAGGAGATATATATATATATATATATATATATATATATATATATACCCTATATATATTACTAGGCATTTTAAAACTATTCTTTCTGCAGTCTTCAAAATCCCCTCTGTAGTCGTATTCACTTCACCTTACAGAAAAGGACACCAAAGCATAGAGAGGTTAATACTTGGTCTAGCATCCATGGCTATAATGTGGTGGAAGCAGGCTTCAGACTCAGACAGTCCAGTTCTGGAAGCTGTGCTTCTGTATGGAGTAGCCTGTCCAGGCCAGCAAGGCAAAGGACTGTGCTCATAGGGAATCATCCAGGCTGGCTGCTGAGAGAAGTTAGTGAGGATACCAGGACTCCACTCCACTGTGGAAAACAAAACTCTATTGTTTTCAGGCTTGGAATATATTTCTTCCAAAATATCTTCTATGTATAGATATTGTTAAGGAAGCTTTTATTCTCTTCATTATAATGCATACATTTTCCAAAGTTTCAATAATAACCAAATTTTATAATCAGAAAAATAATTTTGAAAAGAGAGCAGTTTAAAAAGTTTATTAAAACTATTTTGTGCCACAATTTTAATAAAACAATGAAATCAACAGACAAGATTCTTGCCCTCATTTGGCTGGCAAAGATACACAAATAAGAAAAAATAATAATAATAATTTCAGACTTTGATAAGTATGAGGAAGAAAATAAATAGGAATTTATGAACAAAAGAATGACAGAGATACTTACAGAGGGTGTTCAGAAGAACAGAATAATTAGGGTGGAAAGTGAAAAATGGGCTCCAGATACATTTCCAGGTGAAGAGAACATTTAAAGCAAAGAACCTAGTCAGTAAAGAAGTTTCGTATTCCAGGATACAAAGAAGGCCCATGTAAATGAAGAAGGGGGAATAGGAAAAGACAGATCGGAAAAGGCAGAAGGGAAGAAAATGGTAAAATAGGTGGAAGTCAGATCATTCAGGGGCCCATAAAGCCAGGTCATTCAGGGGCCCATGTATCATAAAAGGGGGCTTGGATTTTATTCTAGGTTAAGTTATGGAATGTTTTTGCATAAGGAAATTGCATGATCTTATTTACACTTTTAAAAGGTCGGTCTGTCTGCTGTATAGAGAATTGATTGTATAGAAGCAAAGGCAGGAAGCAGAGAAATCATTTGGGAGATCTTTGCAGTAATTTAGAGAAATAATATGGGTAACATGAACTAGGAGGGTGCAGGGGAAAGAGAGAGAAGCAGATGCATCAGGGCTCAAGGCATATTTTAGAAATAAACAGAACTACAGCTGAACTGTGTATGAAGGATAGTAGAAAGAGAGATGTGCTATTAAAACATACACTTCAGCAAAGTGAATCAGCTATACATATACACATATACCCTTTTTTGGATCTCCTTCCCATTTAGGTCAACACCAAGCACTGGGTAGAATCCCCTGTGCTATACGGTAGGTTCTTATTAGCTATCTAGTTTATACATAGTAATGTATATATGTCAATCTTAATCTCTCAGTTCATCCCAACTCCACCTTCCCCTCCTTGGTATCCATACATATGTTTTCTATGTCTGTATCTCTATTTCTGCTTTGCAAATAAGTTCAGTGGGATCATTTTTCTAGATTTCACATAAAATTGATATAATATTTGTTCTTCTCTTTCTGATTTACTTCAATCTGTGCGACAGTCTCTAGATCCATCCATGTGTCTGCAAATGCTGCAATTTTGTTCCTTTTTATGGCTGAGTAATATTCCATTGTACCACATCTTTATCCATTCAGCCATCAATGGACATTTATTTTGCTTCCATGTCCTGGCTATTGTAAATAGTGCAACAGTGAACATTCAGGTGCAATGTATCTTTTTGAATTATGGTTTTCTCCTGGTATATGCCCAAGAGAGGGATTGCTGGGTCATACAGTAGCTCTAATTTTAGTTTTTAAGGAACTTCCATACTGTTCTTGATAGTGACTGCATCAATTTACATTCCCACCAACAGTGTAAGGGGGTTCCCTTTACTCCACACCTTCTCCAGAATTTATTGTTTGTAGATTTTTTGATGATGATCATTCTGACTGGTGTAAGGAGATACCTCATTGTAGTTTTGATTTGCATTTCTGTAATAGTGAGCAATGTTGAGCATTTTTCATGTGTTGATTGGTCATATGCATCTCCTCTTTGGAGAAATTTCTGTTTAAGTATTCTCCCCATGTTTTGATTGGGTTGTATGTTTTTTGAAATTGAGCTGCATGAGCTGACAGATAAATTTACAAGCTGAGCAAAAGCACATAGAAGCTGGAACTCATAATGCAGTCATCTACTCCCCCTCCCATTCTCACTCTAGCTGAAGCCAGCAAGGCACTGTGGTAATGCACATTAAGATAGATCATTGGAGTTCTTATTGAACACATGAGTACCCCTTGACCTGAGAATCAAGTAATATTGATTCTGACCCAGAAGAATGGGTTCCAAAGTGCTGTGTTCCCCAGCACAGCACTGCACTCTTATCACAGTGAATAGACAGAACTATTTCAACATGGTCATATTATTGATATATTAATTTTATCATTCAAGAACTCTGTTTAGATGGCCTCTTTCTTTGTGCTATTTTTTCAGGAAATTTTCCCCATCAAAGTTGGTTGATTTACTTATGAAATTGTCAGATAATGATACTAGAGAGAATGAATCAACAAGTTAGGTTGGAACATAGCCGAATGTCAATTTTTAAATGGCATCAAAAGTCAGACATGTTTTCCTGCTTCACAATCACATGATCCAATGAAGTACCTGTCTACAAGCAGCTGCATTAGGTGACAACTCAAGGAGTACATAGGAAATGCAGTTTTCCACTCATTATAAGAAAATTACAAAAACCCTTCTAAATGCAAGATCATGTACATTCCCAGTCATCACCATGACACTACTGTTTGACATAGCAATAACTTTAGCCTACCCTTAAGAAGGTTTTTGCCAAGAAGAACAATAACTCGATATATTTAGTTCAGAAAGAGAATTACACATTGCATTCTCCTACTGGGATAAGCTACATGAGGTATGGGTTTTAATCTCTTGTGTTCATTGCTGTATCCCCAGTATCTAAAAATACACACTCAATTATACTTAATTAATGACAAGTATATAAATCTCAGTTTCATGTTGGGACAAAGAAAATGAAAATATCCTCTGCTATTCCAGGGATATTCAGTAATTATGACCTTTCACAGCTCACAGACCCATGAAAATCTCCAACATACCCAACACCTCCAGCACCATCACTGGCTTCATCCTCTTGGGCTTCCCTTGCCCCAGGGAGGGG
The DNA here is from genome assembly GCF_016772045.2 of Ovis aries. Taxonomy (NCBI): domain Eukaryota; kingdom Metazoa; phylum Chordata; class Mammalia; order Artiodactyla; family Bovidae; genus Ovis; species Ovis aries. The sequence goes on along the minus strand of NC_056060.1, from coordinate 25,238,854 downwards.
CAGATTCTCCTCTTTGTGCTCTTCTCTGCTGTCTACCTCCTGACCCTCATGGGCAATGGTTCTATCATCTGTGCTGTGTGCTGGGATCAGAGACTCCACACCCCCATGTACATCCTGCTCGCCAACTTCTCCTTCCTAGAGATCTGGTATGTCACCTCCACTGTCCCCAACATGTTGGCCAACTTCCTCTCTGACAACAAGCTCATCTCCTTCTCTGGGTGCTTTCTCCAGTTTTACTTTTTCTTCTCCTTGGGTTCTACAGAATGCTTTTTCTTGGCTATTATGGCATTTGATCGATACCTTGCCATCTGCTGGCCTCTACACTACCCCACTCTCATGACTGGGCGTCTCTGCACCAATCTTGTGATCAGCTGCTGGGTACTTGGTTTCCTCTGGTTCCCAGTCCCCATCATCATCATCTCCCAAATGTCCTTCTGTGGATCCAGGATTATTGACCATTTCCTGTGTGACCCAGGTCCTCTTCTTGCACTCACCTGTGCTAGAACCTCAGCAATGGAATCTTTTTGGGCAATCATAAGTTCTCTCCTCTTATTTATTCCTTTCCTCTGCATCATGGGGTCCTATGCTCTGGTCTTGAGAGCTGTATTGAAAGTCCCTTCAGCAGCTGGACAAAGGAAAGCTTTCTCCACCTGTGGGTCTCATCTGGCTGTGGTCTCGCTCTTCTATGGTTCAGTGATGGTCATGTATCTGAGCCCAACATCTGAGCATGATGCTGGAATACAGAAGCTTGTGACTCTGTTTTATTCTGTGGGAACTCCACTCATTAATCCTGTGATCTACAGTCTGAGGAACAAAGATATAAAATATGCCTTGCAGAAATTTCTGGAAATACAAAAATAAGAAACATGGTCAAAAAACAAAAGGGGAAATCTTTGGGCAACTGGGCTATCTTTATACTCTTCCAGGTTAAAAAGTCCTAAGTAAATAGCTAGTACCAACTCAATGTACATGAATCTGAGTAAACTCTGGGAGTTGGTGATAGATAGGGAGGCCTGGAGTGCTGCAGTCCATGAGGTTGCAGAGTCGGACATGACTGAGTGACTGAACTGAACTGAACACTTCGAGAATTGTTCATCCTATTATTGAACCTATTCATCATGGCTATTCATACTTTTCCCAAAATTTTTAGGAGAAAGGACTCAGAGACTTTATCCAACTCCCTCATTCTACAGATTATGAAGCTGAAGAATGGAAAATTTGAGTGATTTGCTCTGGTAATAACTTTAAAATGCCTAGAAAAATCTTTATAATTCTTATTCTACTCATAAAGAGAGCAATACATAATAAACTGTAAGAGAGTATTGGAGGTTTTGGCATTCTGGTGTACAGCCATCAAATATTCTTTCATCTAAGAGGGGAAAACATAAATTACTGATAAAAGTCTAAACTGGTGCAACTTCTACTTAGGACATTGCAAACAATTTCAGAAAATTTAAAATTCACATATCCATTATCCCAGCAATTGCACTCAGTCCTAGATACTCAATCTACACATATAATCATACATATGTGAAAAATGCATTTCTATAAACAACGCAAATGCCTATTTATTGAGACATATTTCAACATGTATGACATTCGTGCAATGGAATATGATGTAGCATTTCTTAAATGAGAGAATTTTAGATATACAGATATGGAAATACCTCCAACTTATATTTGTTATTAACTGAATAAATGATGCATAGTACATAAGTTGTCATTTATTGATGAGATTATAAATTTGTCCTCATGGTTTAAAAAAAAGGAATATTTTTCATAGGATAAATAAGAAACCTAACCATGGTTGCATTTGGCAAGAGGATGTCTTGAATTCAAGAGAAGGAAAAAAGACCTATTTTCACTCTTCAGTATCTTTAAAACAAAATTTTATAGCTAATAATGATAGCTCTACTGGTGAGTTTTCTGAGAACTGGAGCCTAAGAAACACTCGCCCACAATTCCTGGGTTTCTTGGGGAATCTATGGCAAGGCACTGGCTGTCTCCAATGCAAACAAAGGAGCCAGGACCCCAAAACCCACAAACACCATTTCATTCAGATTTCTTGGTTCTGGAGGGGAAATATGGGAAATTATTTTGTTCTCTGAAAATGTTTTCCAATTTCAAAATTGGGAAAGGAGTATGTCAAGGCTGTATATTGTCACCCTGCTTGTATAATTTATGTGCAGAGTACATCATGCAAAATGCCAGGCTGGATGAAGCACAAGCTGGAATTAAGATTGCCGGGAGAAATATCAATAACCTCAGATAAGCAGATACCACCCTTATGGCAGAAAGCAAAGAACTAAAGAGCCTCTTGGTGAAAGTGAAAGACAGCAGATTATTTAAAACTCAACATTCAGAAAAAGAAGATCATGGCATTTGGTCCCGTCACTTCATGGCAAATAGATGGGGAAACAATGGAAATAGTGACAGACTTTATTTTGGGGGGCTCCAAAATCACTGCAGATGATGACTGCAGCCATGAAATTAAAAGACACTTGCTCCTGGGAAGAAAAGCTATGACAAACCTAGACAGCATATTATAAAGCAGAGACATTACTTCACCAACAAAGATCCGTCTAGTCAAGGCTATGATTTTTCTAGTTGTCATGTATGGAAGTGAGAGTTGGACCATAAAGAAGTCTGAGAGAAAAAGAATTAATTCTTTTGAACTGTGGTGTTGGAGAAGACTCTTGAGAGTCCCTTGGACTGCAAGGAGATCAAACCATTCAATTTGAAAGGAAATCAACCCTGAATATTCATTGGAAGGACTGATACTGCAGCTGAAGCTCCAATACTTTGGCCACCTGATGCAAAGAACTGACTCATTGGAAAATACCCTGATGCTGGGAAGGATTGAAGGCGGGAGAAGGGTATGACAAAGGATGAGATGGTTGGATGGCATCACTGACTCAATGGACATGAGTCTGAGCAAGCTCCGGGAGACGGTGATGGACAGGGAAGCCGCGAGTGCTGCAGTCCATGGGGTTGAGGACTTGGACACAACTGAGCAACTGAACAACAATAACCCAAGATGTGTGGGGGGAAATAAAGTTTGTAAAAGTGTTTGTTAAAGTGTTCACCTAGTTCCACCAGGTGGCACTAACAGTAAAGAGCCCGCCTGCCAGTGTAGGAGAACTGGGGGACCTGCGTTCAATCCCTGAGTGTGGAAGATCCTCTGGAGGAGGGCATGGCAACTCACTCCAGTATTCTTGCCTGGAGAATCCCATGGACAGAGGAGCCTGTCCCTGGTGGGGACAGTTCACAGGGTCGCAAAGAGCCAGACACAACTGAAACGACTTAGCATGCATGTAAAGTGTTAATTAGTCTAGTTTCAGGGCTATTACATTTGTATTCCTTATTGTTCACTAATTCATTAAAAGCATTTAGTGAATACTTGTCATATATCAAGTATATATCTAGGAAATGAATCAGATAAGTCAGTAAGTCTCTCATGGAGTTGACAGTCTAGGATGAGAAAAAATTAAACTGTGAGATGTGCTATGACCAAGAAAGAGATTAGTTGTTACAGGAGTCAACTGGGGAACAGTATATGCAAACAGTGGAGAGGTAAGTGGTGAGAGAGCAGGAGAATCAAGTATTTGACACAGAAACTATAGCTCATGGACTACAGGGTAAAGGTAAAGATCAGGTGTGTCCCTGATAGACATTCATAGAAAGGGTCTCTGAGCCTCTTAAAGAAAACTTGTCTCATGGTTTACAGTGTACTGCTACTACAAGCAAGAGATATCTGACTGTATTACATGACAAAATAATTATTTTATTGTATAAAATATGATATAATAATAGTGTATTATATGATTTCCCTGAGGGTAGGAGGCAAGAAAGCTGAAAATTGCTTCAGCTCTTTGCACAGCTGCTTACATTCAGCATTTTATTTCAAATGCATTTGTAACATAATAATGTTTGATAATAAATATCCTAATTTTCTTTCTTATTTACATAATACTTGTTTATTTTAAACATTTATTTTTTAATTGAAGGATAATTTCTTTACAGAATTTTGTTGTTTTCTGTCAAACCTCAACATGAATCAGCCATAGGTATAAATATGTCCTCTCCCTTTTGAACTTCCTTCCCACCTCCCGCCCCATCTCACCCCTCTAGGTTGACACAGAGCCCCTGTTTGAGTTTCCTGAGCCATACAGCAAATTCCCATTGGCTATCTGTTTTACTTATGGTAATGTAAGTTTCCATGTTACTTTTTCCATGCATGTCACCCTCTCCTTCCCTCTCCCATGTCATATGCCTATTCTCTATGTCTGTTTTTCCACTGCTGTCCTGTAAATAAATTCTTCAGTACCATTTTTCTAGATTCTGTATATATGTGTTAGAATACGATATTTATCTTTCTCTTTCTGACTCACTTCACTCTGCATAATAGGTTCGAAGTTCATCCACTTCATCAGAACTGACTCAAATGAGTTCCTTTTTATGGCTGAGTAAGATTCCATTGTATGTACCACAACTTCTTTATCCATTCATCTGTCAGTGGAGATCTAGGTTGCTTCCATGTTCTAGCTATTCCAAATAGTGCTACAATGAGCAGCACTGTTTACTACACATGGGATACATGTGTCTTTTTCAAATTTGGTTTCCTTAGGGTATATGCCTAGGAATAGGATTGCTGGGTCATATGGTGGATTTATTTCTAGTTTTTAAAGGAATCTCCATACTGTCTTCCATAGTGGTTATATCATTTTAAATTCCCACCAGCAGTGCAAGAACATTCCTTTTTCTCCACATCCTCTCCAGCATTTATGGCATTTTAAACATTTTTTAAATAGTAAAGTATAAATATATATCAGTCACCTAAATTCCACTGTCCAGGGTTCCATATCATTAAATTTTAGTTATTCATCTCTTTAGATGTGTTTATGTGCATATGTATAATATAGAGAGAGTATATAATTTACATTAATGCATATGATTTTTATACATATGATTGTACACATACACATATATAATTTTACATATGGTCGCAACAGACAAGCTGTCTCTCTGCATGCCATCTTCATTTTTTTAATTTTCTTAAATTAATGTATTTATTTTAATTGGAGGCTAATTACTTTACAATATTGTAGAGGTTTTTGCCATATATTGACAGGATCAGCCATGGGTGTACATGTACATTTCTTTTCCTCTCTTGTCACCTTTATTCTTTCCCCACTTCTCTCCACAATTACCTCACACTCTAGTTAAATAATCAGTATGAATAATCTAATGTGTATCCTTCCACATTAATCTTAATGCACATGTAACTGTAGGCTTATACACACATTCACATGACTCTTTGTGACGCCATGGACTGTAGCTTGCCAGGCTCCTCTGTCCATGGGGATTCTCCAGGCAAGAATACTGGAGTGGGTCACCATGCCCGCCTCCAGGGGATCTTCCCAATCCAGGGATCCAACCCAGATCTGCCACATTGCACGCAGGTTCTTTACCATCTGAGCCACCAGGGAAGCCCTTATTCTAAACTACTTATACCTTTATTTTTATAAGATAGATTTCTAGGAATTGATGTATTGATATTTTTGGATCAAAGATCAGTACGCTTAATATTTAGATATTGTTAGGTTGCTTTCACTCAAGGCTATGCACAATCATGTTTCCACTATTAGTATCAGTACCCATTCACCCTTAGGAGCTAATAAAATTACTTTAAATTTTTCCAGTTTGGTGGGTTTAAAGAGACAGTCCACTTCTTTTACTAGTGATAGTTGAGCATTTTTTTCCTTATGACATTGGCCAGTGGATTTTCTCTACTTTTTGCTTGTTAACATTCTTTTCCATTTTTAATTTTTCATATTTTGCTCAAGAAAAAATTTTTTATGTATTTTCAATATTAACACTTTATCTGTCAAATATATTGCAAATATTTTTCTCTACCATTTCATTTTGTACTTATAGTATCTTTACTAAAATTTTATTACACATACTGAATATTTTTTCCTTGTACTAATAGCTGCTGCTGCTGCTAAATTGCTTCAGTCATGTCAGACTCTGTGTGACACCGTAGACGGCAACCCACCAGTCTCCCCTGTCCCTGGGATTCTCCAGGCAAGAACACTGGAGTGGGTTGCCATTTCCTTCTCCAATGCATGAAAGTGAAAAGTGAAAGTGAATTTGCTCAGTCGTGTCTGACTCTTAGCGACCCCATGGACTGCAGCCCACCAGGCTCCTCCCCCTACTAATAGCTAGAGATTTATAAAGAATAAAAATAAGTCAATTTGGATTGTCAAAAGAGGTTATTCTCCCATACACCAGAAAAAGGTGGCATTAGCTACAGGTCTATCCAAAGACAATTCATGAGCTCTGATTAATCCTCATTCCACAAAGATCTTTAAGATCCAGATTATTGTTGAGTAGGTTAGAGATTACAGGGTTTGAGATTGATTTCACTACAGAATACATCAATATCATGATGTGATTATTGTCTGCATTTTAACTGAACTCCTAGATGTAGAACTCAAGGAATGAAATATGTAATTTATGACTGGAATGAGGATACAGGACAGGGCATCAACGGGTCCACGTCACAAAGAAAGTTATAAATAATGTTAGGGAGAAATGAGAATTAAGCACATAAGGATATGAATGAGCAAACACAAGAACACTGGAATACGCAGAGCCACCCATGCTGGGACAGCAGATGTTCAGGTATGAGTCATTAGCAAAGAAAGAGAGAGCCAGTACCACTCAGTTGTGTATAGCGAAATGAAGCAGAAGTGAGGAAAGAAGCCAGAGAAGGATGGAGTGTTGGATTGAATATTGATAAATATGTTGTGAACTGTGCAGGCAACACACAGGAATGCAATCATTGCCCCAACAACTCACTGACACAAGCTCAAAGAGCAACGGACCCAAACACCTATGACCTAGGTTTGAGTTCTAGTTTTGTTATTTACTAGCTGTGTACTGTCAAAAAGTGATTAAAATCCTCTGAGCCTCAGTCTCCTCTATGTAAAAGATAAAATTAAATCTAACATTTTTAAAATCCACAAGCTGTTCTAATTACTGTTAAATCCTAAACAATTAGCATTTATTTTTATAAATGTTATTCTATATTTTTGCTTAGGCAGGGAATGGAGGAGAAGTTACACCAGAGGGGTTTATGGGCAGTCTTTAACTCACAACTCAACAAATCTAAAAAAGAAAATGTTTTACTTATTAAACTCATTTATTCATTAAGCTTATTTACTTATTAAGTTTATTTATAAATTAACTTTCTTTTAATCATTGGATGGAGATAAAGTGATAAACAAAAGATAGGGCTATCAACAGACAATCCAAAGCTTCCTCAAAGAATTAAAACTACAAGTACCATATGACCTAAGAATCCCTCTTCTAACTACTTATCCAAAGAAATTGAAATCAACAACCTTGAAGAGACATCTGCACTACCATGTTCATTGCAGCTCTATTCTCAATGTTTAAGATATGAAAACAACTTAAATGTCCATCAACAGATGTATACGTGAAGAAAATATGTATAAATATATATTATGTATGTATGTCTGGAAGAAGGAGGGCTTCCCTGGTCGCTCAGCTGGTAAAGAATCCACCTGCAATGCAGAAGACCCCGGTTCCATTCCTGGATCAGGAAGATCCCCTGCAGAAGGGATAAGCTACCCACTTCAGTATTCTTGGGCTTCCCTGGAGACTCAGACAGTAAAGAATCTGCCTGCAATGAGGGAGACCTGGGTTTGATCCCTGGATTGGGAAGATCCCCTGGAGGAGGGCATGGCAACCCACTCCAGTATTCTGGCTTGGAGAATCCTCATGGACAGAGGAGCCTGGCGGGCTACAGTCCATGGGGTCACAAAGATTAGGACACTGAGCAACTAAGCACACAGCATGGAAAGTGAAAGTTAAAGTCTCTCAGTCGTGTCCAACTCTTTGCCACATCATGGACCATACAGTTCATGAAATTCTCCAGGCCAGAATACTGGAGTGGGTAGCCTTTCCCTTCTCCAGGGAATCTTCCCAACCCAGGGATTGAAGCCAGGTCTCCCGCATTGCAGGTGGATTCCTTACCACAAGGGAAGCCTGCGGAGCATGGAAGAAGGCACGAAAAAAGGGGAGAAAGTGAGGCACTGAGGACAAAGAGAAAGAGGGACAGGGAGGGAGAAGAGGACAAGAGGGGGAAGGAGGGAAACAGAGAAAGGGAAAGGGAAGGAGAAAGGAGGAAAAAGAATGAAGAAAACGAGGAAAAGATTTACTCAAACCAACCCTGTGTGTGTGTGCTCAGCAGTATCCAATTCTTTGCAAACCCATGGGCTCCTATAACCAACCATAATGGGATTTAAAACCAGAAAATGATGAAGGGTAACCTGACACCAGACAGGAGTATGAAAAAATAGTGGTATCATTCTGTAATTGTTTATAGTATTGAATTAACCAGTGGTACAGACATTCTAGGAAAATGGTCTGTAACAACGTGACTTGAAAGCTCTTCAGAAACCAACTGGCTTGGCTACAGAATGAAATAATCTCTACTGCACATGCTCTACAAGAAAATGGATCTATACTTCAGACATCCGCCGCTGAGTCATGCAGCAATCTTGTGGGCTGTCTAAGAGAAGAGACATTATGCTCACATTATGCATTATGCTCACAAGTGGCATGTTAATCAAGATGTGTCCTCAGTGGAATATTATCTTTTGAAACTTCTCTTGTAAGAAAGTTTATTGCTAATAACCAATTAAGAGAAAAAAGTCAGTGACCTGTCACATGAATCCATTATTCCTTTACCTGGAATATCTACATGCAAGCTCCATCTTCCACAGTAAAAAGGCCTGACTGTAGATATGTGGTGTTTTGATGATAGTACTCCTTTTTTTTTTTAATTAAATTTAGGATTTAATTTTTTTAATTGAGGCAAAATTCATATAACATACAATCAGACATCTTAAAGTATACAATTTAGCGGTAGTTAGTGCATTCACAGTGTGGTGCAGCCACCACTCGTCTGTAATTTCAAAGCTTGTTCATCACCCCAGAATAACACCTCATATCCGTTACAGTAAGTCACTCCCCCCTCCTCACCATCCCCACGTTACCTGGCAGCCACTAATCTGCTCCCTGTCTCTATGGGTTTGACTATTCTGAACAGCCCCTATGAAGGAATCATACAATATGTAACTTTTTGTGACTGCCTTCTTTTACTAAGCATAAAGTTCCCAAAGTAGCCCAAGTTGTAGCATATTTCAGTACATCATTCCTTTTTGTGACTGAGTTAAACATTTTTTATAATAATTCATCTGTTTGATGATAGTACTCTTAAAGGAACCATTCTAATGAATAGCACCCACCTGACAATACCAATATTTAAGTTGTTAAAAAGCTTAATGGAAGAATATTTAAATTTGTTTGAAACTGGATACAAACTTGATTATCTAAAAAGTGTCATAAATTGTGGCTAGACCAAATATACCAGCCCCTATGTCTTTATTGGTGTCCCCCAAATAAATCCTGAGACAGAGATTCCAATGCAGAGTTCATTTATGTAATGAAGGGAAGACTGATAGAGAAAAGTCAAATAAGGAAGAGAAGTCTTCGGACAAAGGGTAAATAGTCAAATCAACTCCCATTGGACGTAAATGAAGCTAATCCCTCTGGAGGATCCCAAGGTAGGCAATTAGACATTCCAGACTTATCCCAATATTTTGCCAAAGGAGCTGGGATACTGATACTCCAATTCCAATTTGTCCATAGCTGAGGGTTTCAGGAAGTGTGGAGATCATTAACTTTCAGCTTGAAAGAATGAAAAATGGGCAGCCAAAGCAGGTTTTCCAGTTATGAAAAAACTCTCAGGCAAACAAATGTAGAAGCTTGAAGTTGCGCTGAAGTGGAAAGGAGGAGAAAATACAAAGGGAATATGGACCAGCAACCAATGAGCTCTGTTACAATGCACTAATACCACCTTCAAGAATTCTATGAGAAAACATTTTGAGCTGGGGAAACAATGACAAGAGAGGCTACAAAAAAAAAAAAAGAAAAGGAAAGGAAAGAAAGAAAGAAAGCAAAGAGAACACTTCATAAGTTATCTCCCTTCTGCATGATTAAGTTAACCTCCTGGGATCCTCACTCCACAGGGCTTAACTCTCCCATTGGTAGTCATTAATTCACAGTGTTCTTGTCTGCTTTTCAGAGGGTAAAATTATCCACCCCACCGAAATATATGATATTCCACTGTGTGTCTAAGCAATTTAATCCGACTGGGACACAAGGACTTCTGCAAGAAATAGTGGGAAAAAATGAAAAATATAAAACATGGACCTACTGTTTAGCACAGGAAACTCTGCTCAATATTATGTGGCAGCCTGGATAGGAAGGGACTTTGGGGAAGAATGGATACAGGTATATGTACAGCTTGATTCCTTTGCTGCCCATCTGAAAATATCACAACATTTTAAATCAGTTATACTTCAATATAATAAAATTAATATATATATATGTATATAATTACAACAGGGGTAACAATAGTTACAGCTGAATTGCAACTGTCTCTGTTTGCCAATTTCAAATCTCATGTTGTAAACAGAGAGAAACATCAAAGCAGTTCAAACAAGGAAGTTAAACAACCTGATAAGTCATTGATTTGAAACTCCTTCACAAATGAGACAGAGGGACAAGAAATGGGTTGTGCTAAAACACTGTACCTCTGTCAAGATGAGGAAGTCTTAGATCCAACTCCCTGATGCAACCCTGAGTAGAGCTAAGGAATGTTCGGCTCTGGCTTCTCTTGGACCTGAGTTAACCATCAAGACACCTGATTGAGACACCTGTTTGAGACTCACAGGCCTCAACCACAAATGAGAAAGGGTAGATCTATAAAAGAAGCAGGGAGGTCCTGGAAAAGGATTGATTCCTGGAGTAACTGCACAGCCCTCTATGGCTGAGGTCACATCATACCTCCAACCCATCTCTTCCTTCAGGAGAATCAGAGAAGACTTTGTTCCCCAAACCCATAATTGACAGCACTCACTAGAGGCCCAGGAACATCTTCCACATAACAGCCACCACACTGTGTTTTTTTAATAGACTTTCCCTTGAACAGCGCTCTGAGTTGGCTCATATTGGCAAAAGATTGATGAAATCTCATGCCATCACTGAGAAGTTTGGGGCTGGAAAAAGTAATGTTTTCTACTCTACTGGGAAACAAAGGTAGAAAAAGCATAGTCTCCTGAGAAGACAGGTCCCAGAGGAAGGGAATAACTAGTAAGAACAGTCTCCTAACACAGAGATCCTTCTGGAAGTGGTAAATAGATCCTCATGGATTCTCACTCTCTTGAGTCTCTGCTTATAATTTTCGCATTCTTCAGCAAGCCACAGAAAGATCTTCACCCAGTTTCTATTCCTTCACCCCTTGATGGTTTCTGTAGGGAAGACCAACTCTCCTCTCCAGGAAGACCAGACACTCAGAGAAACTTCAGGTCTGGATGATCCTCTTGTTCAAGAAAGGAGATGATATAATGCTTAAAGGAGAAATAAATACAACAGAGTGAGAAAACTACTATCCTCTAAATAAGGCTTCCTTTTACTTTGCTTCAGCTGTATATTATACAGCTAAAAATTCCTATGCGTTACAGTGTGTCAGGCCCTAGACAAGGTTTCACATGTTTATCATTCAGAGTCCTCAGTAGTTTGGTGAAAGTGCTACTGTACCCATTTTACAGTTGGAAGAACTAGAAATAGTTTATATGTTGTATATCATACCCTCAACTCCTTATTCCAAATCCTTTGCTCTTCTATTATGCTTCAACTGCCTACCACTTCTCAGAAATGAGAGTTTTTCTTGTTTTCAAAAGCATTGCAGAAATGGGACAGCTGTGACATCTCCTGACCAAACCAAATGAAGCAGATGGATGTGCTATTGTGAGAGCAGGGCATGATGCTTCTACCCTGTTGTGCCTCTGTGGACTAGCCCTGGGAGAAAAGCAAAATTTCAGAGAAATATCTTTCCTTCATCTTATATATTACATCTGAGAATCTGGCTAATCTAGATTGGGTTTAACCCAACCTTTCCAAGATAGCATGGAGGTCAGGGAGTAGTTTATCTTGCTTGGCTTTGTTAATAAACTCAGTCCCAACATCCTGCATGCATAACACAAATTTGACACCACTGTATGCATATTCCCACTCCCTCTGCCACAGAACTTTCTGCAGCTAATTCAGGGGAACTGTCCTGCCTCTCTGGACAGCTCCAGCTTACCCTTGTGTCAGGTGAACACCACAGCTCTTCTGTACAAAGGAGTGAAGTAATAAAAGGTGAGTAGCAAATGACATGTCTTATTCAAAATATCTTTTTTACACCCACTGACAATTTATAGTTACATTGAGCATGAAATGGTGATGAAACACAGAGAATCATTTTTTCACACTTATCTGATTTTCTGAGGCAGCTTTGTCAGACTCTCAAAGTAGGAGAATTGCCCTAGAGGGAATCACCTGGATATTTTTGCCTCATGTAAATGTGACAAACTAATGGATTTTCTTATCTGGGAGATAAATGTAAACAAATTATCACCTCTAGATCTATAAAACCTTCATATCATGTGTACTTGTAGTATACTTGGAGTAGGGGTAAGCATGTTATAATGAAAGGTTATTAAAAATTATATAACCCTACTCCCTTTTCACATAAAGAAACCAAAGTTTAGAGACAGTAGAAGACTCCACTAGAGCCGCTGAGCAACTCTGTCATGATGCTAAACCTGGAATTTCCAACCTACCCTCCCTATCTCCTATTTTAACCTCTACAGCTGGAGACCATTATTATCTCTAGCAATACAGAGTAAGCCACCTGGGGTGGGACATGTTGTTCCACACAGAACCTTACCTCCCATTAGTTCCTTTGAATGGATTCCTCTCATGTCTGGGCCAATACTCTCATAGTCTCAGATCATTTGGAGCCCTTTCTTATATAATTTATTTCCTAAAACTTCATCTCACAGGCTCTTTGAAGCTCAAAGAAAGTAATTGGTAGATATCTCCATATTATCTATCCATATTCTCTATGTTGGTAACAGTGAGGACAATCATTTCTCTCAAAAAAAATAACAAATATATACTATCTTCCTCATACTGTGCTGAGAACTAGGAATTAAGAATGACCATGGAGGACAACAAGAACAAAAAACCCTGGGTCAGAAAAGTACTTGGCTATTTCTAGAAACTGAAAGAAGGCCAATGTTATATTACCGAAGTGCTGTGGGGAAGAGGGAAGCCGTGCATGCATGAGCGTGTGTGTGTGTGTGTGTGTGTGTGTGTGTGTGTGTGTGTGTGTAGAGACAGAGAGAGAAAGAGGCAAATGGCTTTGGAAGCTCATCTTTTTTATTAAGCTAAAGCTGGCCCAAAGGTGCTACCTGAGAAGATTAGGCTGATTCTAGCTGCCTCTAGTGGTCTCCTCCCTTTCTATCTAATAAGATTCTTGCTGGACCAAGGAGCTTCTCTTGTGCCACAGTACAGTGATGATCGTTGCTTTCCTATCCTTAAAAATGCATGAAACAGGAGCCAGCAAGTTATGGCCAATGGCCCAGATCTGGCCTGCTGCCCATTCTTGTATAGACAGTGAGCTAAGAATTCTTATATTTTGAATTTAAATTAAAAAATCAATAGAGGACTAACTTTCTGTTAGTCAGAAACGGTGTTAATGTAACACATCAGTTATATTAAATTCAAACTTCAGAGTCCTTTGCAAAACAGAATGTGTGTTTCTATGTGTGTGTGTATGTATGTGTTTGAGAGATATAGTATGTACATGATTGATTAATACAGTCATGAGATGAGGTGGGAGATGTTACAAGGGGTCATCTAATAGTGTGGTTTGAAGATTTTATTTTCAGTGCTTTGGGAAGCTAAGTGAAGTATGCGCACAGGAAAAGGGACTGATCTGAGTTTCTTTTTTAGAGTACTCTGGCCATGACAGGGATAACACACTATCTAGAGGCAAGGGTGAAACAGGAAGCCAGTGAGGACAGTATCACAGTGATCCAGGGAAGAAAAGATGATAGCTTAAACAAGAGCGTGTTAGACATGAGAAAAACTAACAATAATTTCTGATGGAATCAATGTGAGGGTTAGATAATGGAGAAAAACTACACTGACATAAATTTCACCAAAAAAGTTATTCAGCATTCAATTGAAGAGGTCAGTTATGACCTTATATGATTGTTGAGCAGATGCTTACTCCTAAAATGAAATTTCAGGAATATCAGCAAAGCAAACCTGGTCAAAAACACTTAACAATTGTTTTTAATTGATCATAATTCTTTCCTCTGAATCAGTACAAGAATTATAGACTTATGCTTTTTTTTTGCACAGACACAGACTTTGTTAGGACATTTCATAATGAGCATCAGCCTGCAGTGTTAATGTGGAGCAAAGGATTCTGGCAAAGTTAGGATTAATCCTGGCTGGCAAATCTAGATTTATCTTTAGATTCTAAAATACTTAGAACTCATTAAGGACCTTTTCACATAGCAGAATTATTCTTTTGAGTCCCTAATTTTATTCTTTACAAATCAATGGGCTCATGCAACTAATATAACTTTGTAAACACACTACAAAAGCCAGGGGAAGAAGCAATAAAAGGGTAAATGAGTACTGTCATTGCTCATGAGTGCAACTGGTACAGAGTGACTTAAAAGTCCCTCAGATATTAAAAGTCACTGCTGTCTTCCTTCAACTCTCCTTTATAAAAAAAAAAAATAAATGTGTGGCCTCAGAAATTTACTGGACCCCTAAAAGCAGAAGAGAAAAAGATAGTAAATGGAATTGCATGGGATAGGTACCAGAACCTACACACTCTCCCCCTCACCAAATAGAGTCCATTAAATCTAATTCCAGTCCAGTTATATAAAGACAATCTGCCAGATCTGCAAGAATTTTATTGGCCTCAAGCATCCCTTATGCAATAGGAATCATGGAATCTTGTTTAAAATGACCCAGAAAGGGTTTTTTAAGAATATGTATTGTATTATAATCTCTGCCACAGCTTTGTTCCCCTGCCTCCAACCAACACAATTGTATTCCTCCTCCAACACATCATGTAAGCAGCCACACCTTTACATGAGAAGGGATGACACCTTGCTGCCACCACCTTTTGCTCCTGATCCTGGAGGTTTCTCAAAAATTGACTATTTCTGATAGGAAATTATTAGACTTCCTGAGTCCCTGTATCAAACTTCAAAAAGTAAAATATGGATTTACAATAGAACAAAGGGTAGGGAATATAGATTTTCTTTATATTGCACATTTAAACATTATCTTACAGGGTTCTGATTTATTTCAAGATCAATGTGCAAGATTATTTAGCAAAAGTATTCTGATTTAGAACAACAGAAAAAGACATGTTGCAGATATACAAACTTTAAAAGCTACTCTGCCTTGAGATGCTCCAAGTAGTTATTGGAGGATAAGCAAAATTTTAGTTTTGAATCCTTACAAATCCACTGCTATTTGAATATTTAGAATTCCTTGTTATCAGTAATATTCATAGCTCATATCATTGGGATAGAAATATATCAATAATTGTAGCTTATAAAACTTCATATCTCTGTTCCAGGTAAGTGCAGACCTGTTTCACATGCTCTGTTAATAATTCTTACACACATGTCCACTGAGAATGACTAGGATTGCCTTTTTAACACAATAGAAATCAAGGCTAATTTCCTCTAGTTGATCTGATGATTGCGATCTGATGATTATAGATGATTAGTGTAAAACATTATGAAATTAATAATTTAAATCATTTAGTTTGAAATAAAGGCTGCTTCAAAAGTCACATGAAGAAGTAATTCAAAAAGTTCCATCAATTTGTGTTGCATGGCAACATAGGTCTTTCCAGTAACTACTTGGAGCATCTCAAGGCAGGGTAGCTTTTAAAGTTTGCATATCTGCAACATGTCTTTTTCTGTTGTTCTAAATGAGAATACTTTTGTTAAGTAATCTTGAACATTGATCTTGAAATCAATCAGAACCCTGTAAGATAATGTATAAATGTGCAACATAGTTTGACTTAACTTCTGGCACAACTACCATGATGTCACCTCTTTGAAAAGTGGAAGAAATCCATTCCATTTTTGTGACAATAGACCAGTAGGTTGGTTGGTAGATAGATCAATAGATAGACTCTATTAAATGTAATATTTGTATGCATACATGGTAAGTCACTTCAGTCATGTCTGACTCTTTGTGACCCTATGGACTGTAGCCTGCCAGGGTTCTCTATCCATGAGGATTCTCCAGGCAAGAATACTGGAGTGGATTGCCATGCCCTCCACCAGCGGATCTTCCTGACCCTAGGATTGAGCCCTTGTCTCTTATGGCTCCTGCATTGGCAGACGGGTTCTTTACCACTAGCGCCACCTGGGAAGCCCTAAAGGTAATATACTTATATGTATATTCTCTATTCAGTTCAGTTCAGTCGCTCAGTCATGTCCGACTCTTTGCGACCCCATGAAGCGCAGCACGCCAGGCCTCCCTGTCCATCACCAACTCCCAGAGTCCACTCAGACTCACGTCCATCGAGTCGGTGATGCCATCCAGCCATCTCATCCTCTGTCGTCCCCTTCTCCTCCTGCCCCCAATCCCTCCCAGCATCAGTCTTTTCCATTGAGTCAACTCTTCACATGAAGTGGCCAAAGTACTGGAGTTTCAGCTTTAGCATCATTCCTTCCAAAGAAATCCCAGGGCTGATCTCCTTCAGAATGGACTGGTTGGATCTCCTTGCAGTCCGAGGGACTCTCAAGAGTCTTCTCTATTAAGTCTATATAATCTTCAAATACCACTACAACACTTTACTAGAAAGGTTTATCTATTCTGACCAGAAATTTTATGGAATCCAAGATGAAAATATAAATGAGAATAAAGAGGAAACCCAGGTCAATATTTCATCTTTCAAGAAAAAATTATTGATATGTTATATAAATTATTGATATAAGCCTTTATGGGCTTCCCAAGTGGCACTAATGGTAAAGAATCTGCCGGTCAATGCAGGAGACATAAAAGATGTGGGTTCGATCCCTGGGTTGGGAAGATCCCCTGGAAAAGAGCATGACAACCCATCCTAGTATTCTTGCCTAGAGAATTCCGTGGACAGAGGAACCTGGCAGGCTACAGTCCCTAGGGTTGCAAAGAGTTGGACATGACTAAAGTGACTTAGCACTCAGGCATGCAAGTTCTTATATCTTTCCCAAGATTATTTAAGTATAAATCTGAGTCCTCATGTCTCTATACAAACTCATTTGATATTTGCTGGTCTTTTCCAGATCCATGAAAATCTCCAACACCCCCAACAACTCCAGCACCATCACTGGCTTCATCCTCTTGGGCTTCCCTTGCCCCAGGGAGGGGCAGATTCTCCTCTTTGTGCTCTTCTCTGCTGTCTACCTCCTGACCCTCATGGGCAATGGTTCTATCATCTGTGCTGTGTGCTGGGATCAGAGACTCCACACCCCCATGTACATCCTGCTCGCCAACTTTTCCTTCCTGGAGATCTGGTATGTCACCTCCACTGTCCCCAACATGTTGGCCAACTTCCTCTCTGACAACAAGCTCATCTCCTTCTCTGGGTGCCTTCTCCAGTTCTACTTTTTCTTCTCCTTGGGTTCTACAGAAAGCTTTTTCTTGGCTATTATGGCATTTGATCGATACCTTGCCATCTGCCAACCTCTACATTACCCCACCCTCATGACTGGACGCCTCTGCACCAATCTTGTGATCAGCTGCTGGGTACTTGGTTTTCTCTGGTTTTTGATTCCTGTCATCCTCATCTCCCAAATGTCCTTCTGTGGATCCAGGATCATTGACCATTTCCTGTGTGACCCAGGTCCTCTTCTAGCACTCACCTGCAAAAAAGCTCCTGTGATGGAGCTTGTCTTCTCCACTCTAAGTCCTATTCCCCTCATCATTCTCTTTCTCTTCATCATGGGGTCCTATGCTTTGGTCATAAAAGCTGTATTGAAAGCTCCTTCAGCAGCTGGACAAAGGAAGGCTTTCTCCACCTGCGGGTCTCATCTGACTGTGGTTTCACTGTTCTATGGCTCAGAAGTGGTCATGTATGGGAGCCCAGCATCTGAGCATGGTGCTGGAATGCAGATGACTGTGACTCTGTTTTATTCTGTTGTCACCCCACTTCTTAATCCAATAATATATAGTCTTAGGAACAAAGATATGAAAAAGGCCTTGAAGAAATTTCTGAAACCATAAAACTATTCTTGATAGTTTGGTATTCTTGATAGGTTCTTGATCATTTATCCTGTTTCTTCATATGCTTCCATATTTTTAATTGAATGTTGCACATTATATTTTTGACATTGTAAAGACAATGGATATAGTAATGCAACAAAGGTTAAATTTTCCTCAAGTAGCAGATAGAGTAAAAACAGATCAGTTTGATCCCATTTAAGGATTCATGTTGTAAAAATAACCTAAACCACTTTTGCTCTTATTTCTGGAATGTGACTCTTACTCAGGAATATGACCTTTCTGAGATCTCAGCTGCAAACCTGAACTGTTTTTAGGATACCTCCACCTTAGCAATCCCTGAATTCCTATTTTTGTACTCTGAAAAATCATGACTCCTAAAACATCTCTCAGCACTTTAGACTCCCAATTTCTGCTTTCTACTAGATTTTTTTTGAAATCTCATCTTGTATATGAATGGCTAGTTGAGAAATCAAAAATGCCTTGAAAGGAGATTATATTACCCTTTGATCTTCCTTCTCTGTGGTCCTCCTTTTCCAGAATTTGTTTCTCAAACCCCAACTGCCTTACTGGCTATAGCACCAAACCTTTATTTCCTCAGTTCAGTCTGAGGAAAATCTACTGCTTTTTGCTGAGACAGTATTCTTTTTTCACACCAATCTTTCCTTATGCCTTCCTATCTACATTGTCCTGCCCTACTGATTGCTATTCCTCAGGGGAAAACCCCCAAGGTGAATGTGGAACTCATCTCCTTGTTGCTCCCTTCTTGGAATTGTATCCCCTGAAGTCTTTTCTGTGTTAACTGCTGTCTAGTGCCTTAGAATGTTCTTTTTATGTATTTTGTCAAGGTTTTATAGTTATTTTTTGTAGAATGATTAGTTTAATGCAAGCTGTTTAGGCATGACCATAGTCAGAGACTCTTGTCTTTATATTTAGATTCCAGACATTCTCATTACTATTCTCAGTTTCAGAAGATGATCTATAAGATAAATATGCAAAAACCCTCAAAACAAAGAACAGTGAACACAGGGACTGGTACAAACGCAAATCTAGGAAGTAGATCTGCTTTTTTTCAATGCAGGCAGCTCCAGATTCCTGGGGCAGAGGCGAGGGCAGGGGAGGGGAGTTTACTTACAGTAAGATATGAAAAAGCAGAAACACAGAGAACAGATTTAGGCCGTTTTTTCATTGGTATATAGTTGATTTGCAATCTTATATCAGTTTCCGGTGTACAGCATAGCAATTCAGTATTTTTACAGATTACACTATAAAACTACTGAGCATTTTACTCAATGTTCAAACTACTGCACAACTGCACTCATCTCACATGCTAGCAGAGCAATGCTCAAAATTCTCCAAGCCAGGCTTCAACAGTTCATGAATCAAGAACTTTCAGATATTCAAGCTGGACTTAAAAAAAGCAGAGGAACTAGAGATCAAATTGACAACATACACTGGATCATAGAGAAAGCAAGAGAATTCCAGAAGAACCCCTACTTCTGCTTCATTGACTACGCCAAAGCCTTTGACTGTGTGGATCACAACAAACTCTGGAAAATTCTCAAAGAGATGGGAATACCAGACCACCTGACCTGCCTCCTACAAAACCTGCATGCAGGTCCAGAAGCAACAATTAGAGCTAGATATGTAATGGACTGGTTCCAAATTGGGAAAGGAGTACAGCAAGGTGTATATTGTCACCCTGCTTATTTAAGTTAAGTGCAGAGTACATCATGCGAAATGCTGGGCTGGATGAAGCACAAGCTAGAAATAAGATTGGCAGGAGAAATATCAATAAACTCAGATATGCAGATGACACCACCCTTATGGCAGAAAGCAAAGAGGAGCTGAGGAGTCTCTTGATGAAAGTAAAAGAGAAGAGTGAAAAAGATGGTTTAAAAGTCAACATTCAGAAAACTAAGACAATGGCATCTGGTCCCATCACTTCATGGCAAATAGATGGGGAAACAATGGAAATAGGGAAAGACTTTATTTTGGGGGGGTCCAAAGTCAGTACAGATGGTGACTGCAGCCATGAAATCAAAAGATGCTTGTTCTTTAGAAGAAAAGCTCTGACAAACCTAGACAGCACATTAAAAAGCAGAGATATTACTCTACCAACAAAAGTCCAGATAGTCAAAGCTATGGCTTTTCCAGTAGTCATGAATGAATGTGAGAGCTGGACTATAAAGAAGGCTGAGCACCAAAGAATTGATGTTTTTGAACTGTGCTGTTGTAGAAGACTCTTGAGAGTCCCTTGGACTGCAAGGCGATCAAACCAGTCAGTCCTAAAGGAAATCGATCCTGACCATTCATTGGAAGGACTGATGCTGAGGCTGAAACTCCAATACTTTGGCCACCTGATGCAAAGAGCTGACTTATTAGAAAAGACCTTGATGCTGGGAAAGATTGAAGGCAAGAGAAGAAAGGGACAACAGAGGACAAGATGGTTGGATGGTGTCACTGACACAATGGACATGAGCTTGAGCAAGCTCTAGGAGATGGTGAAGGACAGGGAGGCCTGGCTTGCTGCAGTCCATGGGGTCTCAAGGAGTCAGACATGATTGAGCAACTGAACAACAACAACATAGATTATACTCCATTATAGGTTAATACAAGATAATGGTAATAATAATACTTGTACCAAAAGCACAAACAACAAAAGAAAAAATCAACAAATGGGACAATATAAAATTCAAAACCTTCTGCAAAACAAAAGAAACAATTAACAAAATGAGAAAACACCCTACTACTGAATGGAAGAAAATACTTCAAACCATGTAACAGATAAGGGGTTAATATCCAAATAAAGAACTGAGTCACCTCAACAATAAAAAACAGAAAACTTGGCTGAAAAGGGGCAAGATATGAATAAATATTTTTCTAATTAAGTCATACAGTTGGCCAATAGGACATGAAAAGATGTTCAACTTACATAATCCTCAGAGAAATGCAAATCAAAACCACAGTGAGATATCACCTCACACTGGTCAGAATGGCTATCATCAAAAAGATAAATAATCAGTGGTGGCCAGGACATGGGAACACTTGTACACTGTTGATAGGAATATAAACTGGTGTAGCCACTATAGAAAACTGTATGGAGGGAGTCCCAAAAACTAAAAATAGAACTACCATATGATCTTGCAGTTCTACTCCTGGGTGTTTATCTAAAGAAAATAAAAACACTAATTCAAAAACATAAATTCACCCAAATGTTCTTAGCAGCAATATTTACACGAGCCATGATATGGTAGTAGCCTAAGTGTTTATGATGTGCAGATGAATGAATAAAGAAGATAAGAGGTGTGTGTGTGTGTGTGTGTGTGTGTGTGTGTGTGTATACAGAATAGAATACTAAGCAGCTAAAAATAGAATGAAATTTTGTCATTTATAACAACATAGATGGACCTGGAGGATATTATGCATAATAACTCAGAGAAAGACAAATACTGAGTATTATCATATATATCTGGAATCCCAAAACTAAAAAAAAAATGAATGAATATTTTGAATGAATGTAAAAAAACAGAAACACATTCATGCATTTGGAGAACAAACTAGTGGTTACCAGTGAGGAGAGAGAAGGGGAGGGTATTATACCTATTTGTAATAGGTACAAACTACTGTGGTGTTGGAGAAGGCTCTTGAGAGTCCCTTGGACTGCAAGGGGATCCAACCAATCCATTCTGAAGGAGATCAGCCCTGGGATTTCTTCAGAGGGAATGATGCTGAAGCTGAAACTCCAGTACTTTGGCCACCTCGTGCGAAGAGTTGACTCACTGGAAAAGACTCTGATGCTGGGAGGGATTGAGGGCAGGAGGAGAAGGGGATGACAGGATGAGATGGCTGGATGGTATCACTGACTCGATGGATGTGAGTCTGAGTGAACTCCGGGAGTTGGTGATGGTCAGAGAGGCCTTGCGTGCTGCGATTCATGGGGTCGCAAAGAGTCGGACACGACTGAGCGACTGAACTGAACTGAACTGAACTGTGCATAAAATAAGCTACAAGAACACATTGTACAGCACAAGGAGTAGAGCCAATATTTTATAACAACTTTACATGGAGTATATTATATTCAAAATACTCAATCATGATGTTGTACACCTGAAACTAATATTATAAATCAACAGTACCTCAACTTTAAAAAATGGGATGGGAAGGGAAAAAAAAGAAAATGACTTGGCTCTCATAGCCAGAACCAGAAAAAAAGTAGCTGTATCTTTTCTCAATTATAATAAATGCTTATTATTATAATTATTAAACAAGAGAAAAAGTATAAAAATATTTAAAATTAAAAGTTATATAAACCCATCACCCTCAGGTAAACACCATTAATATTTAAGTGAACAATCTTTCATGTATTATTTTATGCACATACACACACTCATATAAGCTGATTTTCTACAAGTCGGATATTGTACATGCTGTTTTTATGACAGAGTCCTTTATTTTTCTCCTTACCACTCCCTACTACCATCACTTCACCCACAATCTAGTTTTCACATATCCTATCTCCACTAGATCAACAGTAATAACAACCTAGTATGCATGCTTCATACTATTCTCCAAGATCCTAATTATATAAAAATATTTAATTATATATAAGGATTTTTTTCATTATCTTTCAAAAAACAAATCACTATTATATATGTTTCCATACAAAGTGCTCTTACATTTAGCCTTATAATGTGCAATTATCTCCAAGTTTGATACCTGGGTCAGAAAGATTCCCTAGGGAAGGAAATGACAACCTACTCCAATATTCTTATCTGGGAAATACCAAGGAGAGAAGAGTCTGGTGAGCTACAGTCCATGGACTCACAAAGTAGTCAGACATGACTTAGTAACTAAACAACAGCATTAAGCATACCACATATGTTCATTTTCTATAGTAGGCTAGAGATATATAACTAATAAACCAGTCTTCCACAGGACGCTTCTATAGGAAAAACTATTCATGAGTTTTGGTTAATACTCATTCCATAAAAGCCATGACTGAGAACAAGTTTCATATTCTTACTGAGAAGGTTTGAGGAAACTGAAGATTAGAGTCTTTATAGAGTCTTTATCATGATAATCAAGTAAATTATTGTCTGCATTTCTACTAAATCCAGCTAACTCACAATGTGCCTGAAATGAACTTCCACTTTAGCCATTCAAGAATTGTACAGCCTCAAGTACACCATTAGTATCTTTTTATAAATGAGGTAACTAAGCCTTGACTGAGTAAGTAAGTTTACCAAACAGTTAAGAGTGTTGGAACCAGGTTGGATTAAAGAACTATGATTCCAGAAACCATACGATAAACTGTTATGCTATGGTGTCTCCTGATGTTAGGTTATCATATGTAAGCTTCCAAGTTAAGCATTTTATATATGCTATCTTTTTTAGTCTTCATTATGACATTATATGAGCCATTACTATTTCACCTGTTTTACAAAATAGAAAACTAAGGCCTGGAGAGAACAGATAACAGTTTGCCGTTAATGCAGTCTAATAACAACTCAGAAAGCAGGGATTCAACCAAGTCTCCCTGAGTCCAAAACTCACACTCTTCATCATTATTAATTTGTTGTAACAGAGTTGTATATACTTACATATATATGTTATTGAGTGAAAGTGGGGAAAATTCCCCTTGTACTTCTAAAGCTGAATAATATCCAGCTATTACTCACTCCAGTGTTCATGCCTGGAAAATCCCAGGGACAGGGGGAGCCTGATGGGCTGCCGTCTCTGGGGTCACACAGAGTCAGACATGACTGAAGCAACTTAGCAGCAGCAGCAGCAGGAGGAGTTTATGGGAAAAGGCTAAGAACTTAGTGAATAAGCACACTGTTTAGTCGCTAAGTTGTGTCCAACTCTTTGCAACCCCATGGACTGTAGCCCTCCAGGCTCCTTGTCCATGGGATTTCCCAGGCAGGAATACTGGACTGGGTTGCCATTTCCTTCTACAGGGAATTTTCCTGCATTGACAGGCTGATTCTTTCCTGTTGAGCCACAATTAAGAAGTATTTATGGGAAATGGCTGATAAGAACTTAGTGAATTAGTATACTGTGGAAAATTCTGAAAGAGATGGGAATACCAGACCACCTGACCTGCCTCTTGAGAAACCTATATGCAGGCAGGAAGCAACAGTTAAAAGTGGACATGGAACAACAGACTGGTTACAAATAGGAAAAGGAGTACTTCAAGGCTGTATATTGTCACCCTGCTTATTTAACTTATATGCAGAGTACATCATGAGAAACATTGGGCTGGAAGAAGCACAAACTGGAATCAAGATTGCTGGGAGAAATATCAATAACCTCAGATATGCAGATAACACCATCGTTATGGCAAAAAGTGAAGAGGAACTAAAAAGCCTCTTGATGAAAGTGAAAGAGGAGAGTGGAAAAAGATGGCTTAAAGCTCAACATTCAGAAAACTAAGATCATGGCATCTGGTCCCATCACTTCATGGGAAATAGATGGGGAAACAGTGGAAACAGTGTCAGACTTTATTTTTGGGGGCTCCAAAATCACTGCAGATGGTGATTGCAGCCATGAAATTAAAAGATGCTTACTCCTTGGAAGGAAAGTTATGACCAACCTAGATAGCATATTCAAAAGCAGAGACATTACTTTACCAGCAAAGGTCCATCTAGTCAAAGCTATGGTTTTCCAGTGGTCATGTATGAATGTGAGAGTTGGACTGTGAAGAAAGCTGAGTGCCGAAGAATTGATGCTTTTGAACTGTGGTGTTGGAAAAGACTCTTGAGAGTCCATTGGACTGCAAGGAGATCCAACCAGTCCATCCTAAAGGAGACCAGTCCTGGGTGTTCATTGGAAGGACTGATGCTAAAGCTGAAACTCCAGTACTTTGGCCACAGCATGCTAAGAGTTGACTCATTTGAAAAGACTCTGATGCTGGGAGGGATTGGGGGCAGGAGGAGAAAGGGACGACAGAGGATGAGATGGCTGGATGGCATCACCAACTCGATGGACGTGAGTTTGAGTGAACTCCAGGAGTTGGTGATGGACAGGGAGGCATGGTGTGCTGCAGTTCATGGGGTTGCAGAGTCGGACACGACTGAGTGACTGAACTGAACTGAACTGAATATTGTAAATGCAACATGTGCAGAAAAGTTAAATCCAGTCTTCAGAAAACAATACAAAAAAGTATAAAAATACTTTAAATGGTAATGTTTGAGTAGTAATGTGGAGGTCTTTTTCTATTTTGTTTTTTTTTCCCCAATTTTATGCTTTACTACCAAATGCTACAATATTAACTGCCCAAGACTTAATGATAGTTTGACCTGTGATTTTTCAACTTTACAACTGCATGAAAGCAATATTCATTTTGTAGAAACCATACTTTGAATTTTTAATTATGATCTTTTCCCAGGCTAGTGATACATGGTAAGATACTCTGCCATGATGCTGGGCATCAGCAGCACATCACAGCTCCCAGTCAGGCATGTAATCACAAGGGTAAATAATCATGTTGTACTGATACAACCATCCTGTTTTTTCACATTTAATACAAGAAGAAAATTCTTGAAATTCATATGGAAACACAAAAGACTGTAAGTAGTGAACACAATCTTGAGAAAGAATAACAGCTGGAGGAATCCAACTTCTTGACTTCAGACTGGAGTACAAAGCTACAGTAACCGAGACAGTATGGTGCTGGTACAAAAATAGAAATATAGATCAATGGAACAGGATAGAAAGCTCAGAAATAAATTCATACACCTATGGCCATTAATCTATGACAAAGGACAAATGAATACATAATGAAGGAAAGACATTCTCGTCAATAAATGGTGTGGGGGAAACTGGACAGCTACATGTAAAAAAAATGAAATTAGAACATTTTTTAACAACATAAAGTAAATAAAAATGGATTAAAGATCTAAATGTAAGACCAAATACTATAAAACTCTTACAGGAAAACATAGGCAGAATTCTGACATAAAATGAAAAATATCTTTTTCACACCATCTCCCAGAAAATGATAATGAAAACAAACAAACAAAAAAAATGGGACCCAATTAAACTCAAAAGCTTTTGCACAGCAACAGCAACCATAAACAAACTAAAAAAAAAAAAAAACTCACAGAATAGGAGAAAATATTTGCAAATGATGCCAACAACAAAAGATTAGTCATCAAAATTTTAAAACACCTCATGCAGCTCAATATCATGGAAAAAAAAAAACCAACAAAGAAAATGGGCAGAGGACATAAATGGATAGATATCTATACAAAAAAGACACACAAAAGGCCAAGAAGCATATGAAAAGATGCTCAACATTGCTAATTATTAGAGAAACTTAAATCAAAACTATGATGAGATGTTACCTCATATCAGTCAGTAGGCCATCACCAACAAAAATCCAAAAACAACATATGCTGAAGGAGATGCGGAGAAAAGGGAACCCTCCTACACTGTTGGTGGAGTGTAAATTGGTACAGCCATTATGGAGAAAAATATGGAGGTCCCTTGAAAACTAAAAATAGAGCTACCATCAGTTCAGTTCATGCCCTCAGTTGTGTCCGACTCTGCAACCCCATGAATCGCAGCATGCCAGGCCTCCTTGTCCAACACCAACTCCCGAAGTTTACCCAAACTCAGGTCCATCGAGTCAGTGATGCCATCCAGCCATCTCATCCTCTGTCGTCCCTTTCTCCTCCTGCTCCCAATCCCTCCCAGCATCAGGGTCTTTTCCAATGAGTCAATTCTTCGCATGAGGTAGCCAAAGTATTGGAGTTTCAGCTTCAGCATCAGTCCTTCCAATAAACACCCAGGACTGATCTTTAGGATGGACTGGTTGGATCTCCTTGTAGTCCAACAGACTCTCAAGAGTCTTTTCCAACACCACAGTTCAAAAGCATCGATTCTTCAGTGCTCAGCTTTCTTCACAGTCCAACTCTCACATCCATACATGACCACTGGAAAAACCATAGCCTTGACTAGACGGACCTTTGTTGGCAAAGTAATGTCTCTGCTTTTCAATATGCTATCTGGGATGGTCATAACTTTCTTTCCAAGGAAGCGTCTTTTAATTTTATGGCTGCAGTCACCATCTGCAGTGATTTTGGAGCCCCAAAAAATAAAGTCTGACACTGTTTCCACTGTTTCCCCATCTATTTCCCATGAAGTGACAGGACCAGATGCCATAATCTTAGTTTTCTGAATGTTGAGCTTTCAGCCAACTTTTTCACTCTCCTCTTTCACTTTCATCAAGAGGCTTTTAGTTCCTCTTCGCTTTCTGCCATAAGGATGGTATCATCTGCATATCTGAGGTTATTGATATTTCTCCCGGCTATCTTGATATGATCCAGTAATTCCACTCATGGGCATATATCCTGAGAAAAATATGGCTCAAAAGGATATATGCACACCAATGTTCATTAAAGTGCTGCTTACAATAGCCATGACATAGAAGCAACCTAAATGTCTATCAACAGATGAGTGGATAAAGTAGATATGATATACATATACAATGGAATACTACTCAGCCATTAAGAAGGAACCAATGCCATCTGAAGCAACATGAATAAATCTGAAGATTATCATAGTAAGTGAAGTAAGTCTTACAGAGAAAGACAAATATCACATGATATTGCTTATATGGGAAAAAAAATTTTAAATGATACAAATGAACTTATTTACAAAACAGAGACAGATTCACAGACCTAGAGAATGAACTTACAATTATCAGGGCAGAAGGGTGGCAGGCAGGGATAGACTGGGAGTTTGGGATTAACATGTACACACTGCTATATTTAAAATAGATAACCAGCAAGGACCTACTGTACAGCAGAGGAAACTCTCAATATTCTATAATAACCTATATGGGAAAAGAATTTTTAAAAGAACAGATACATGTATATGTATAACTGAATCACTTTGCTGTATACCTGAACTAACACAACATCATTAACCAACTATGTTTCAAAATAAAATTAAAATTAAAAACATAATTTTGGGAGAAACTGTCTGAGCTGAGAGGGAAAATGACAGGAAAGGTTTAAAAAAATAAGGCAAAGAGAACATTTAGTGAGTTAGCTCTCTACTTCTGCATGAATAAATAATCTCCTGGGATCCTGACTTCACAGGGCTTAACTCTCACACTAGCAGTCATCAATGCAGACGGTTCTTGCCTGCTTTTCAGAGGGTAAGATAATATTCACCCAACAAAAATATATGATCTTCCCCTGTGTATCTAAGCAATTTGATGTGACTGTTGACACAAGGACTTCTACAGGAAATACTGGAGGAAAGGTAAAAATATAAAAATTTAACAACAGTGGTAACAATAGCTATAGGTTAAGGCTCCAGTGCAAAAGTTTTTATTAGGCAGTTTTGAATCTCATGTTGTGGACAGAGGGAAACAACAAAGCTGTTCAAACAAGGAGATGAAATGACCTGATAAGTCTTTGCCATAAAAATCCTTCACAAATTGGAGAGAAAGGGACAAGAAGTGGATTCTTCTAAGACATCTGTATCTCCATCAAGATGAGGAAGCTTAGATCCAACTCCCTGATACAACTCCTGAGTAGAGGTAAGGAATGTTCTGCTCTGGCCTCTCTCAGACCTGACAAGTGGACCCTTAAAACATCTGCTTGACACTCACAGGGCTCAAGCACAAGAGAGAAAGGAAAGATCTATAAAACAACCAGGGAGGCCCTGGAAGGGAACGGATTCCTGGGCCAACTAGCTGCACAGCCCTCTATGGCTGAGGTCACATCATACCTTCAGCCCACCTATCTCTTCTTCCTAGAAAATCAAAGGAGGCTCTGTTTCCAAAACTCATAATTGATAGCATTCACTAGAAGCCCAGGAACAATTTCTTACATCATAGCCACCACACTGTTATTTTTATAGACTTTACTAACACCCGATAGGCAATCTGAGTTGTCTTACACATTGATGAAATCTCTTGCCATCCCTGAGAATTGGGGGGCTTTAAAAAGTAACATTTTCCACTCTACTGGGAGTCAAAGGTAAAATAGAAGGATCAGAGTCTCCAGAGAAGGCAGGCCCCAGAGGAAGGGAATAACTAGTAAAGAACATTCTCCTAACACAGATCTTCTTCTGGAAGTGGTAAATTGGTCCTCATGGATCCTCACTCCCTGGAGCCTCTGCTTAGAATCTCTCCATCCTCCAGCAAACACAGAAAGATTGTCACCTTATTTCTACTGCCTTACTGCTTGGTGGTTTCTGTAGAGAAGGACAACCTTCCTCTCCAGAAAGACCAGACTTTCAGAGAAACTCCAGGTCTAGATTGCCCTCTTTGTCTATTTTCTTAGAGGAGAAAGTAACTATTAAAAAGTTAGAAAAACTACTACCCTCTAAATAAGAGTTCCTTTACTCTGCTTTAACTATATATGATATTAGATTGGCCAAAAAGTTCATCCAGGTCTTTCATGTTATATGTTGTGTGTCGGTGTGTGTGGGTGTGTGCACATGCTCACTCAGTTGTGTCTAACTCTTTGCGTCCCCCTGGACTGTAGCCTGCCAGACTCCTCTGTCCATGAGATTCTCTAGACAAGAATGCTGGAGTGGGCTGACACTCCTTTCTCCAGGGTATCTTCCCAATCCAGTGATTAAACTCAGGTCTCCTGCATTGCATGGGACAGGTGTGCTATCTCCTGACCAAACTAAATGAAATAGATGGATGTGCTATTGCGATAGCAGCCCAATAATGCTTCCAGCCCATTGTGCCTTCTTAAACTAGCCTTGAGGAAAAAGTAAAATATCAGAGAAACGTCTTTCCTTCATTTTATATAGTATAGCTGATGACCTGACTATTCAAGACTGAGTTTAACCCAACCTTTCCACGATATAATGCAGGTGAGTATGTAGTTTTTCTTGTTTGGCTTTGTTAATGACTCAGTCCAAACATCCTCTATACATCACACAGCTTTGACACCACTATTTGCATATTCCCACTCTTTCTGCCACAGCACTTCCTACAACTAATTCAGGGGACACTTCCTGCCTCTCTGGACAGCTCCAGCGTCCCCTTTGTGCCAGGTGAAACCACAGCTACTCTGTACAGAGGAGGAAATTAATTAAGGGTAAGTAATAAACAATACCCCACTCCAGCACTCTTGCCTGGCAAATACCACGGACGGAGGAGCCTGGAAGGCTGCAGTCCATGGGGTCGCTAAGAGTCAAACACGACTGAGCAACTTCACTTTCACTTTTCACTTTCATGCATTGGAGAGGGAAATGGCAACCCACTCCAGCGTTCTTGTCTGGAGAATCCCAGGGACGGGGGAGCGTGGTGGGCTGCCATCTCTGGGGTCGCACAGAGTCGGACACGACTGAAGCTACTTAGCAGAAGCAGCAGCAGCAACAAACAATACAATCTTGTTAGAAATATTTTTTTTCATCCATAGTCAATTTAGTTGAGCATGAAATGATGATGGCACACACAGAATCATTTTTCACATCTTTCTTATTTTCTAGGGCATATTGTCATACTCTCAAAGCAAAACTGCCCTGAGAGAGAACTGGCCTGGATCTTTTCCCTTCTTGTAGACGTGAAAATCTGTCCAGCTGATTTTCTCATGTAAGAGATAGATGTCACTACAATATCCCTTCTAGATCTTACAGATCTCACAGCCTTGATATCATCTGTACTTGCAGTATACTTGGAATAGGAGTAAGCATGCTGTAATGAAAAGTAATTAAAAATCATACAGTACTATTCCTTTCTCATATAAAGAAAAGAAAGCTAAAAAGAACAGAGTTGTGGTTGCCAAGGGGGAAGAGGGAGAGGGAGGGATGGACAGGATGTTTGGGGTTAGTAAATACAAACTATTACATTTAGAATGGGAAAACAATATAGAACAAATTTTTCAAGCAATGGAAAAACAATAAGCTCCTATTGTGTAACACAGGGAACTACACCCAATCTCCTGCGATAAACCATAATGGAAAAGAATATTAAAGAGAATGTATATATGTGTATGACTGAGCGACTTTGCTGTACAGCAGAAATTAGCACAACACTGTAAATCAACTATACTTCAATGAAAAGTAGAGAATAAAAATTTTAAAAATTAAGAAAACAAAGTTTATAGACAATAGAGGACTCCACTAGAGCCAGCAAGCTACTTTGTTATGAGGCTGAACCTAGAATTTCCTCCCATCTTCCTCCTCTCCTATTTTAACACCCACAACTGGGGGACCATAATTATGTCCAGAAACAGAGAGTAAGCCACTTGTGGTGGGACATATTCTTCCACACAGAACATTAGCTTCCATTACTTCTTCGAATGGATTCATCTCAAGTCTGGGCCAGTACTCTCATTACCTAGATCATTTGGAGCCTTCTCCTGTATAATTCATTTCCTAAGATTTCATCTCACAAGCTATTTGAAGCTCAAATGAAGTAATTGGTAAATATTTCTATACTATCTGTCTATATTCTCTACATTGTTCACGATGTAGAGAGTCATTTCCTTAAAAAAACATTTACAAAGTACATACCCTCTTCCTCGTAGTGTGCTGAGCAGTAGGAATTAAGAGCGACCATGAAGGCCAACAAGAAGAAAGACACTTAGTCAGGAAGGTACTTGGCTGCTTCTAGAAGCTGAAAGAAGGCCAACATTATATTACTGAAGTATTGTGTGCAGGAAGGAACCAGTGCATGCAAGTGTGAGTGTGTAAAGAAACAGAAAGAGAAAGGCAATCCTGATGACTTTGGAAACTGAATTTTTGTAATTAAACTGGTCCAAAAAAAATCTGTGAGTGCAGAACAGGCTGATTCCAGCTGCCTTCTAGAGGTCTCCTCCATTTCTAATAAGGTCACATGATGGACCAAAGAGTTTCCATTGTTCTACAGTAAAATGAATGTCTTTGCTTTCCTGTCTCTATAAACGTATTGACCAGGGCTCAGCAAATTATGGCAATAGGTCAAATATGGCCTGCTTTTGTACAGCCAGTGAGCTAAGAAGTTTTACTTTTTAATTCAAATTTAAAAATCTATAGAAGACTAGTGTTCTGTAATACATCAAACTTACGTGGAATTCAAATTTCTGTGGACATAAAGTTTTATCAGAATACAGCCATGTGCATTCATTTAGGTTTTGTGTCTATGGCTACTTTCATACAACAGCAGAAATGAATACTTAAAATAAAGATTATATGGCCCACAAGACTGAAATAGCTAAGAAAATATTTGCTGACCCCTGTTGCAGAGTATTACAAAGTGAGTCCCTCTCTACTGTTATGCTGCCTAGAGTAGGTGTTATAGTCCAAACACATGCAGCTTGCAGTAGGATCAGTAGAGCACAGGATATGGAATACATCCTGCTACCCCACTGTTTGATGAACCCTGTTTTATATTTTCAGTATTTATGTTAGTAGAGGGTGTGTATATCTTCCTTACACACAGAGTGTGTGTTTCTGTATGTGTGCATGTGCATGAGAGACACAGAAAAAGTATATTTGACTAACAGAATCATGAGGAGAGTTTGGAGATATGAATAAGGGTCAATTCAAAGACCCTAGTTTGAAAACTTGTTTGATTCTAAGTGCATTGGGAAGCTATTTGAAATTTGTGTGATCTGATTTTCTTAAGAGTCACTCTGGCCATGGTACAGATCACAGATTGTAGAGAGACACGGATGAGAAACAAGAAACCCAGTTAGGACAGTATCACAGTGGTCCAGTGAAGAAAAGAAGAAAATGGCTTGAATTAGAGAGAGGTGAATGGACATGAGACTTATTTTAGAGACAGACTAGCAGAAATTGCTGATGAATTAGATGTGAGGGTAAAGGAAAAGGAAGAAATACTACACTGAAGTGTTTTATCACAAAAAATAAATAAAAACAGTGCTTCAATATTTAATCTGAAGGGTCATTTATTAAATTAAACAGATGCTTACCCCTAAATGAAATTTCAGGAACCCCAGCAGAACAACCCTGGTCAAAAATACCTAAGCATTATAAGTAACAATTGTTTTTACTTGATCATAAAAAAAACTGCATTCCTCTGAATTAGTACTGGACTTATAATCATTTTTAGAAACCACAAAGGACCTTTATATGTAGCAAAATTATTCTTCTCTGTCCCTATTTTTCTGAGAAATTAGATAGGCAGTAGGACGGTAGGTAGCTAGGTAGTAGATAGATAGATAGTGAGATTCTCTATTAAGAACAAAGTCTAATGTTCAAATACCTCTACCACACTTTCCTTCAAGAGTTTACCAATTCTGATCAAATATTTTCTTAAATCCATGATGAAAATGTGAATGAGAACAGTTAACCCAGTTTACAAGGGGAAAAAAACAGCTATTAATATACAAATCTCTATTTACTTTTCCAAGATGATTTAAATATAAATTTGGGTCCTCATATCTCTATACAAACTCATTTGATATATGCTGGTCCTTTCACAGCTCGCAGACTCATGAAAATCTCCAACACCTTCAACAACTCCAGCATCATCACTGGCTTCATCCTCTTGGGCTTCCCTTGCCCCAGGGAGGGGCAGATTCTTCTCTTTGTGCTCTTCTCTGCTGTCTACCTCCTGACCCTCATAGGCAACGGTTCTATCATCTGTGCTGTGTGCTGGGATCAGAGCCTCCACACCCCCATGTATATCCTGCTCGCCAACTTCTCCTTCCTGGAGATCTGGTATGTCACCTCCACTGTCCCCAACATGTTGGCCAACTTCCTCTCTGACAAGCAGCTCATCTCTTTCTCTGGGTGCTTTCTCCAGTTTTACTTTTTCTTCTCCTTGGGTTCTACAGAATGCTTTTTCTTGGCTGTTATGGCATTTGATCGATACCTTGCCATCTGCTGGCCTCTACACTACCCCACTCTCATGACTGGACGTCTCTGTGCCAATCTTATAACCAGCTGCTGGGTACTTGGTTTCCTCTGGTTCTTGATTCCCATCTTCATCATCTCCCAAATGTCTTTCTGTGGATCTGGGATCATTGACCACTTCCTGTGTGACCCAGGTCCTCTTCTAGCACTCACTTGTGAAAAAGCTCCTGTGATGGAGCTTGTCTTCTCCACCTTGAGTCCTGTGCCCCTCATCGTTCCGTTTCTCTTCATCATGGGGTCTTATGTTCTGGTCCTGAGAGCTGTATTGAAAGTCCCTTCAGCAGCTGGGCGAAAAAAGGCTTTCTCCACCTGCGGGTCTCATCTGGCTGTGGTCTCACTGTTCTATGGCTCAGTCCTCGTAATGTATGGGAGCCCAACATCTGAGCATGAAGCTGGGATGCAGAAGATCGTGACTCTGTTTTATTCTGCTGTGACGCCACTTCTTAACCCTGTAATATATAGTCTTAGAAACAAAGATATGAAAAAGGCCCTGCAGAAATTTCTCAGACTATAAAAAGTGTTAATCAAAAGAGTTCTTGAGCAATTAGAGACCTAAATTGTGTTTACCTCATTTTCAGGTTTTAAAAAAATGTATTTTTTTCTTCAGATAATCATTCATCCTAATATTGACTAAAATTTCAGTCACCTGTGAACATGTATCTGTTGCTTATTTATTCTCTTGGTTCTTGCTCATTTGTCCTGTTTTTTTTTTTTTTTGTCCTGTTTCTTATGTACCTCATTTTTTACCAAATGCTGAACATTATATTTTAAAATTTTTTAAATAATGTAGTAATGAAGGTTTTCTTTTACCAGAAGATAGAATAAAATAGATCACTTTGATCTTATTTAAGGAGTATTTATTTTAAGGTGTAATAAAAATAGTCTAAAACAGCTTTGCTCCTACTTCTGGGATGTGATCCTTAGTCAGGAACATGACCATTCTGAGATTTCAATCACACACCTGAACTGTTTTCAGGACACCTTCACCTTAGAGAGCCCTGACTTTCTATGCCTATATTCTGAAACCCATGACTCCTAAGGCCTCTACTCAGCTCTTTAAACTCCCAGTTTCTTCTTTCTGCTAGACTTCTTGAAATCTCATCTTGCACAAGAATGACTGAGAAATCAAAAACTGCCTAGAAAGGAAACTACATCACATTTTGGCCCTCACTTCTCTGTGGTCCTCCTGTCTCCAGTATTTTTTCTCAAACACCAGTTTCTCTGGCAGCCACAAACACCAAATCCCTTATATCCTTAGTTCAATGAAACTACAGCTTTCTATTGAGACTTTATTCTTCCTTCTCGCTGTTCTTTCTCAGATACCTCCATGTCCCCATACTCCCCAGTTCAGTGATTATCATCCTAGGGGAGAAACACTCAAGGTAAATGTGGAGCTCCTCTTCTTATTCCTCCTTTCCCTGGAATTATAGCCCCTGAAGTCATGTCTGTGGACTTTTCTCTAGTGCCTTCAAAGGCTTGTTTTATGTCATTTCTCCAGATTTTGTAGTTACTTTTAGTAGAAGGGTAAGTTTAATCCAAGCTGATTAGTCATGACTATAACCAAAAGTTGTTTTCTATTACGGCTAAGTTCTATACTTTCTCACTTCTCCCCTCACTTTCAGAAGATGATTTTGTAGCATAATCATGCAAAAACCCACAAATCAGAGACAAGTGAATACAGGGACTGGCATAAACATGCAAAGGCCTGATTTTCTTTTCACTGCAAGCACCTCCAGATTCCTGAGTGTTCTACCCTGCAAACAAGGTGGGCAAGGAGAAGGGTTGATTTCAATAAAATAAGGGAAACCAGTAACCCAGAGACAATTTAGGCCTAATTCTTTTAAGGGAGAGGTGCTCGGGAATTGTTCAGTTCAGTTCATTTCAGTCGCTCAGTCAAGTCCGACACTTTGCGACCCCATGGACTGCAGCACACCAGGCCTCCCTGTCCATCACCAACTCTCAGAGCTTACTCAAACTAATGTCCATTGAGTCGTTGATGCCATAAAACCATTTCATCCTCTGTCATCTCCTTCTCCTCCTGCCTTCAATCTTTCCCAGTATCAGGGTCTTTTCAAATGAGCTAGTTCTTTGCATCTGGTGGCCAAAGGATTGGAGTTTCAGCTTCAGCATCAGTCCTTCTAATGAATTTTCAGGACTGATTTCCCTTAGGATGGACTGGTTGGATCTCCTTGCAGTCCAAGGGACTCTCAAGAGTCTTCTCCAACACCACAGTTCAAAAGCATCAGTTCTTCAGTGCCCAGCTGCTTTATACTCCAACACTCACATCCATACGTGACTACTGGAAAAACCATAGCTTTGACTACACAGACCTTTGCTGGCAAAGTAATGTCTCTGCTTTTTAATATGCTGTCTAGGTTGGTCATAACTTTCCTTCCAAGGAGTAAGTGTCTTTTAATTTCATGGCTGCAGTCACCATCTGCAGTTATTTTGTTTTTTTGTTTTTTGCAGTGATTTTGGAGCCCCAAAAATAAAGTCTGTCACTGTTGGCACTGTTTCCCCATCTGTTTTCCATGAAGTGATGGGACCAGATGCCATGATCTTCATTTTTTGAATGTTGAGCTTTCAGCCAACTTTTTCACTCTCCTTTTTCACTTTCATCAAGAGACTGTTTAGTTCTTCTTCACTTTTTGCCATAAGGGTGGTGTTATCTGCATATGTGAGGTTATTGATATATCTCCTGGTGATCTTGATTCCAGCTTGTGCTTCATCCAGCCCAGCATTTCTCATGATGTACTCTGTATATAAGTTAAATAAGTAGGGTGACAATATACAACCTTGACCTACTCCTTTTCCGATTTGGAACCAGTCTGTTGTTCCATGTCCAGTTCTAACTGTTGCTTCCTGACCTGCATACAGGTTTCTCAAGAGGCCAGTCAGGTGGTCTGGTATTCCTATCTCCTTCCGAATGTTCCACAGTTTATTGTGACCCACACAGTCAAAGGCTTTGGCACAGTCAATAAAGCAGAGATAGATGTTTTTCTGGAACTCTCTTGCTTTTTCCATGATCCAGCAGATGTTGGCAATTTGATCTCTGGTTCCTCTGCCATTTCTAAATCCAGCTTGAACATCTGGAATTTCATGGTTCATGTATTGCTGGCTTGGAGAATTTTGAGCATTACTTTACTAGCAAGTGAGATGAGTGCAATTGTGTGGTAGTTAGAGAATTTGGCATTGCCTTTCTTTGGGATTGGAATGAAAACTGACCTTTTCCAGTCCTGTGGCCACTGCTGAGTTTTCCAAATTTGCTGGCATATTGAGTGCAGCACTTTCATAGCATCATCATTTAGAAGTTGAAATAGCTCAACTGGAATCCCATCACCTCCACTAGTTTTGTTCGTAGTGATGCTTTCTAAGGCCCACTTGACTTCACATTCCAGGATGTCTGGCTCTAGGTGAGTGATTACACCATCATGGTTATCTGGGTCATGAAGATCTTTTTTGTCCAGTTCTTCTGTGTATTCTTGCCATCTCTTCTTAATATCTTCTGCTTCTGTTAGGTACATACCATATCTGTCCTTTATTGTGCCCATCTTTGCATGAAATGTTCCCTTGTATCTCTAATTTTCTTGAAGAGGTCTCTAGTCTTTCCCATTCTGTTGTTTTCCTCTATTTATTTGCAATGATCACCGAGGAAGGTTTTCTTATCTCTCCTTGCTATTCTTTGGAACTCTACATTCAAATGGGTATATCTTTCCTCTTCTCCTCTGCCTTTCACTTTTCTTTTCACAGCTCTTTGTAAGACCTCCTCAGACAGCCATTTTGCCTTTTTTGCATTTCTTTCTCTTAGGGATCGTCTTGATCCCTGCCTCCTGTACAATGTCACGAACCTCCATCCATAGCTCATCAGGCACTCTGTCTGTAAGATCTAATCCCTTGAATCTATTTGTCACTTCCACTGTATAATCATAAGGGATTTGATTTAGGTCATACCTGAATGGTCTAGTGGTTTTCCCTACCTTCTTCAATTTCAGTCTGAATTTGGCAATAAGGATTTCTGATCTGAGCCACAGTTAGCTCCCAGTCTTGTTTTTGCTGACTGTATATAGCTTCTCCATTATTGGGTGCAAAGAATGTAATCAATCTGATTTCAGTATTGACCATCTGGTGATGTCCATATGTAGAGTCTTCTCTTATGTTGAAAAAGGGTGTTTGCTATGACCAGTGCGTTCTACTGGCGAGACTTTATTAAAATTTGCCATTTCATTCTGTACTCCAAGGCCAAATTTGCCTGTTACTCCAGGTATTTCTTGATCCTACTTTTGCATTCCAGTTCCCTATAATGAAAAGGAATTATAGATCAGTAAAATTGTTTACTCAGGATTTTTATTAGTAACTTGGACTAGCTCTCCTTGAAGTACCTCCTAGATCCTGAAAGAAAAGTTGTTCTATTATTGTATATATTCATCAATTCAGCCACCTGATTCTGCAGATGAAGAAAATGAGAACTGGGCTTCAGGAGTGATTTTCTAGGGATAATATTTTAATGGTAAAAAAATAAAAATGTCCTATCCACCACCCTTTTCATCTGCCTTTTCTTTTCAGTAAAGAATCCTATAATTTTAACTTTAGAACTTCTCAATTATTTCCCCTTGAATAATCTCAATGATTTGCCATTTATATATTGTTTCCTTAATATATATAAAGCTCTATAAACAGTAGAGAACAGAACATAGTAATAGGAAAATAAGCAAAAAGATACAAACAAGGAACATATAGAAAAGATTCTTAAACATATAGAAATATCACTAATCCATTCATAAAAAAATAAAGAGAGAATATCATTAGACAGTATCTCATGTCTAACCTGGGGAGTGACAAAGATCAGGAAGTTTGATAACACACTGTATGGTTGAGAATGTGAAATGGGTTATCTCACACTTAGTTGGTGGGAGTATAAGTTTTACACTGTATTTAGGACAGTCAAAATTTAAAAAGCCTATGCCCTGGAACCCAGCAATGCAGCCTCTAAGGTGCTAAGCCTATGGCTTTTTTCACATGTATAGGAAATTATGAAAGTGTAAAAATGTTCATTGTATCATTGTTGTAATAGCAAAATGTTGAGAAAAATGTCAGTTACCATTAATGGAAAGCTAATTAAGTAAGTTTTCATTCCAATCCCAAAGAAAGGCAATGCTAAAGAATGCTCTAACTACTGCACAATTGCACTCATCTCACATGCTAGTAAAGTAATGCTCAAAATTCTCCAAGCCAGGCTTCAGCAATACATGAACCATGAACTTCCAGATGTTCAAGCTGGTTTTAGAAAAGGCAGAGGAACCAGAAATCAAATTGCCAACATCTGCTGGATCATGGAAAAAGCAAGAGAGTTCCAGAAAAACATCTATCTCTGCTTTATTGACTGTGCCAAAGCCTTTGACTGTGTGGATCACAATAAACTGTGGGACATTCTGAAAGAGATGGGGATACCAGACCACCTGACCTGCCTCTTGAGAAACCTGTATACAGGTCAAGAAGCAACAGTTAGAACTGGACATGAAACAACAGACTGCTTCCAAATAGGAAAAGGAGTAAGTCAAGGTTGTATATTGCCACCCTACTTATTTAACTTATATGCAGAGTACATCATGAGAAACGCTGGGCTGGAAGAAGCACAAGCTGGAATCAAGATTGCCGGGAGAAATATCAATAACCTCAGATATGCAGATGACACCACCCTTATGGCAGAAAGTGAAGAGGAACTAAAAAGCCTCTTGATGAAAGTGAAAGAGGAGAGTGAAAAAGTTGGCTTAAAGTTCAACATTCAAAAAATGAAGATCATGGCATCTGGTCACATCACTTCATGGGAAATAGATCCCTGGGGAAACAGTGTCAGCCTTTATTTTCTTGGGCTCCAAAATCACTGCAGATGGTGATTGCAGCCATGAAATTAAAAGACACTTATTCCTTGGAAGAAAAGTTATGACCAACCTAGATAGCATATTCAAAAGCAGAGACATTACTTTGCCAACAAAGGTCCGTCTAGTCAAGGCAATGGTTTTTCCAGTGGTCATGCATGGATATGAGAGTTGGACTGTGAAGAAGGCTGAGCACTAAAGAATTGATGGTTTTGAACTGTGGTGTTGGAGAAGACTTGAGAGTCCGTTGGACTGCAAGGAGATCCAACCAGTCCATCCTAAAGGAGATCAGTCCTGGGTGTTCATTGGAAGGACTGATGCTGAAGCTGAAACTCCAATACTTTGGCCACCTCATGCAAAGAACTGACTCATTGGAAAAGACTGATGCTGGGAGGGATTGGGGGCAGGAGGAGAAGGGGACGACAGAGGATGAGATGGCTGGATGGCATCACCAACTCGATGCACAAATTTGAGTGAACTCTGGGAGTTGGTGATGGACAGGGAGGCCTGGAGTCCTGCGATTCATGGGGTCACAAAGAGTCAGACATGACTGAGTGACTGAACTGAACTGAATTAAATAGTTATAGCTATTTAATAGCTATAGTTTAGTCATACAGTGGAATACTATATCTTCAATTTCATAAAATATGAAGTAGCTCTATAAGTAATGTTACATAATTACTTCAAGATACATTATTGAGTAAAAAAAAAAGTGAATTGAAGGAGGGAGATTCAAGAGGGAGGATACACATGTACAGCTATGATTAACTCATGCTGATATATGCCAAATCAAACCCATATTGTAAACCAATCATCAATCAATCAAAAATAAATAAATATTAAATAATAAGTTAGCTGCAGGGTGTAAATACCTGTAATATAAATGTATAGACCATCTTCTGAAGGAGATCCAGACTGGTTACAGGGTTTGCTTCATAAGGAGAATTTGGTGTCTGAGGAAGAAGACAGAAAAAGAGATTTATTTTGAATGTTTTAAATTCTTTTCCACATGACTGCATGATTTACTTTTTAAATAAAAAATAACGCAGTTCTCTTTAAACAAAGGATATCTTTCTAAAGGAGTATTTTTTCAGCAACAGAGACATCAGTGATCAATGGCTGGGGCAGCTTACATGTCTGAAGCAAGATCCAGGAGTGACACCCCATTATGTGGGCAGGATATGATGGCAGTCTTCACTCTCTAGAGGAATATTCTTTGTTGTTGCTCAGTTGATCAGTCATGTCCAACTCTTTGTGACCCCATGCACTGCAGCATGCCAGGCTTCTCTGTCCTTCACCATCTCGCAGTTTGTTCAAACTGATGTCCATTGAGTCAGTGATGCCATCCAATCATCTCATCCTCTGTCATCCCCTTCTCCTCTTGCCTTCAGTCTTTCCCAGCATCAGGGTCTTTTGCAATGAGTCCACATTTCGCATCAGGTAGCCAAAGTATTGGAGCTTCAGCTTCAGCATCAGTCCTTCCAATGAATATTCAGGATTGATTTCCTTTAGGATTAACTGGTTTGATCTCCTTGCTGTCCAAGGGACTCTCAAGAGTCTTCTTGAGAATTGAGCTTGAAAGCATCAATTCGTTGGTGTTCAGCCTTCTTTATGGTCCAGCTCTCACTTCCATACATAACTACTGGAAAAACCATAGCCTTGACTATACAGACCTTTGTCAGCACAGTGATGTCTCTGATTTTTTTTTTTTGGTTTTTTTTTTTTTAATTTTAAAATCTTTAATTCTTACATGCGTTCCCAAACATGAACCCCCCTCCCACCTCCCTCCCCATAACATCTCTGTGGGTCATCCCCATGCACCAGCCCCAAGCATGCTGTATCCTGCATCAGACATAGACTGGTGATTCATAATATGCTGTCTAGATTTGTTATCACTTTTCTTCCCAGGAACAAGTGTCTTTTAATTTCATGGCTGCAGTTACCGTCCACGTTTATTTCAGAGCTCAAGAAAATAAAGTCTCTCACTGCTTCCATTGCTTCCCCATCTATTTGCCATGAAGTGATGGGACCAGATGCCATGATCTTCATTTTTTGGAATGTTGAGTTTTAATCCAACTTTTTCAGTCTCCTCTTTCACTTTCATCAAGAGACTTTTGAGTTCTTCAATTTCTTTCAGAAGAGTGGTGTCATCTGCATATCTGAGGTTATTGATATTTCTCCCAGCAATCTTCATTCCA
This sequence comes from Ovis aries, assembly GCF_016772045.2. NCBI lineage: Eukaryota > Metazoa > Chordata > Mammalia > Artiodactyla > Bovidae > Ovis > Ovis aries. The sequence continues at coordinate 25,196,700 of NC_056060.1, read as the reverse complement.
GCTTGTACTTCATCCAGCCTGGCATTTTCCACAATGTACTGCATATAAGTTAAATAAGCAGGGTGACAATATACAGCCTTGATGTACTCCTTTCCCAATTTGGAACCAGTCCATTGTTCCATAGCTGGTTCTAACTGTTGATTCTTGACCTGCATACAGGTTTCACAGGAGGCAGGTAAGGTGGTCTGATATTCTCATCTCTTTAAGAATTTTCCACAGTTTGTTGTGATCCACGCAAAGGCTTTAGCATAATCGGTGAAGCAGAAGTAGATGTTTTTCTGGAATTCTCTTGCTTTTTATGTAATGGATGTTGGCAATTTGATCTCTGGGTTATTATAAAAGCAAACAGCAAAAACTGTCAAGAATCTGGAGAAAGTAGAGTACTTGTACACTGCTGGTGGGAGTATTAAATGGTTCAGCCTCTGTGGAAAATAGTGCAGCAGTTTCTAAAAGCCGTGGATTATCAATGATTCAGCAATTCCACTTCTGGGTATATATACAAAAGAACTGAATGCAAGGAATCGAGCAGGTATTTTACACTCACAGTCACAGCAGCGATATTCACAATAGTGAAGTGGTGAAAGCAACCGAAGTATTCTTCAGATATGAATAGATAAATAAAATTTTATATACACAAACAATGCAACCTTTGGAAGGAAATTCTGACATGTTCTAAAACATGAATAAACCTTGAAGACAGTATGATAGGTGAAATAAGCCTATCACAGAGGTCAAATTTTGTGTGATTCCACTTATATGTTTCCTAGAGGAATAAAATTCAAAGATAAAAATTGTAATAGTCGGTTGCCAGGGGCTAGGGGAAAGTGGAATGGAAAGTTATTATTTAATGGGTATTGGAATTTCAGTTTGGGATAATGAAAAAGTTCTGGAGATGAATGCTGGTGATGGACGCATAACAATATGAATGTAATTAATGTCCAGAACTGTACACTTAAAGTGGTTAAGATGATCATTTTTATGTTATATATATTTTACCACAATAAAAATAGCTTAAAATCATCAAAAATGTAGGAGAAGAAAATAATAAAAGCACTTGGATAATCCAAAAGAAAACAAAAAAGGAGAAACAAAGGAACAAAGAACAAACAGAACAGATGGAAAAGTAATAGTCTGTCAGTAATTGAGGACTGGAAACAAGAATTTATAATTGTAAAGAAAATACACTCTCATAGAATAGAAACAATATAATGTGACTATTCTTTATATTTTATAGAAAAACAAATGTTCCCTGAAAACAAAAAGAAATTCTCCGTAAATCTTCACAGACAGCTCAGCATTGCCTTTAAGACATTAGCCCTGTCTTCTCTCTGGGAGCCAAATTAACCTAAACTATATGAAAACTTTGGATAAGAAAAGGATGTTACATCAAAGAGTCTTGAGGGAGTCATAAACCAGCCCAAGAGGACTCTGAAGACTTTGTAATAATCTCTAAGATGAAACTTTAATTGCACGCTGGGGAGTCTCAACAACACTCCCCCTCCCTTCATTCACCTGCACCCTTCCTTATTGAAATCTCCTCATGAGGTTTATATCCCATTTCTTTCGATTATTCTATAGAAAAAGTAACCAAAATATAAAGCTCTGTTGAATTGTCTCTTCTGGGTGAGGCAAGTGAAAGATCTGGCTGCCTTGGGTAGACTGAGGTCTCTTATGTAGCTCTTGATGAAAATATCAGTATGTCAAATAAGGCTTACGTCTCCATGACTGATTATAGGGCTGTAATTCTTTTCATTGGCTATCACATTTCCCAACAGAAGTGCCCTGTTTCTATAATTGTGGTTTTGTTTTTTTTTTGTTTTGTTTTAGTAATTCAGGAAGGGAGGGAAGGGAGTTTCAGCATTTAACTTTGTATACAGTAGGATGCTCAGGATCAGGCCCCTGGGTTTTGATTCTGTAAAGGAAAAAGCATCAGTGAGAAGATACAGACTCAGTATTTATTCCCAGCTTTGCCCATAATTAGTCTTATCATGAAGGGTAAGTAACTTTTCTTCCTGTCTTGGCATCACTGTATTTTTTCTAAGACACCTACAAATTGATCCTAGGTACAGTGGAATTACATCTTAATGTTAATATACTTTTGCAAATTTTTGTGGCTTTATGTTTCTGGATATGAAGTTTCAGTCACTAGTAACATAATAAGCTTGTTATGTGAAATGTTGACTCTAGTGTCCAGCTACTCATCTCCCTCAGTTTAACAATCCCTGCAACTTTTTTTCCCCTGAAACTTCTCGGTTTAGTGATTTACAAAAGAATGTTTCATTATTCAGAAATTTAGTAAACTTTAATTTGGTCCGAGAAGACTAGAGTTGTACTAAGGAACTCATGGCTTTCCAGGTGGCACAGTGGTAGAGAACCTGCCTGCAAATGCAGGAGACATAAGAGATGTGGGTTAAATTCTTGGGCCAGGAAGATCCCCTAAAGTAGGACGTGGCCACCCACTCCAGTATTCTTGCCTGGAGAACCCCATGGACAGAGAAGCCTGGCAGGTGACAGTTCATGGGGTTGCAAAGAGTTGGACATGACTGAAGCAACTTAGCACACAGTAACTCATTTTCTACAGTGCCCCAATTAAATATAACATTCCCACTTACTCTCATGCACATCACAAGTAATGTAACACACTCCCTTTATTTATTTTCTGTTTCTTGAATCACAATGTTTCAATGTCTTCTTCCTTTATATCACACCAAACTGCATATTTTTAAGTGCCAGAATATAAAAGGAGGTCAGTAAAATCAATCTGAGCAACCAAAGAGAGTTGCCCATAGCTTTGCTGTGTGATACGTTGGAACTGAGTAACTTTTTAATCACTAAGGTTTTTAAATAATTATGCTAAAAAATTTATACTTTGTAATCATGTTTGTTGATAGTACTATTAACAACAACGGCTATAAATTTTTTTAGGTCCAATTATATTCCAGGAACTGTACCTAGCATATACTGAATATACTCAACAGCATTTTCACAGGAGCTCTGAAAAAAAGCTGTTAACTTGCCCAAGAACACACAGTATGTTATGCTATTTGAACACAAATCAAGGTTACTTTATTTATTTTCCTTAAAGAAGGAACGTTATGACCAACCTAGATAGCATATTCAAAAGCAGAGACATTACTTTCCCAACAAAGGTCTGTCTAGTCAAGACTATTGTTTTTCCAGTAGTCATGTATGGATGTGAGAGTTGGACTATAAAGAAAGCTGAATGCTGAAGAATTGATGCTTTTGTGGTGTTGGAGAAGACTCTTGACAGTCCCTAGGACTGCAAGAGACTGTATCCCTTAGGATGCAACCAGTCCATCCTAAAGGAAATCAGTCCTGAGTGTTCATTGGAAGGACTGATGTTGAAGCTGAAACTCCAATATTTTGACCACCTGATGCGAAGAAATGACTCATTGGAAAAGACCCTGATGCTGGGAAAGATTGAAGGTGGGAGGAGAAGGGGACGACAGAGGATGCAGTGATTTGATGGCATCACTGACTCGATGGACATGAGTTTGAGTAAACTCTGGGAGTTGGTGATGGACAGGGAGGCCTGGTGTGCTGCAGTCCGTGGGGTTGCAAAGAGTTGGACACGACTGAGAGATTGAACTGAACTGATGGTGATACAACAGGACTACTGAGTTAAGTACCATTGGATTTAGTCAATCAGTCAATCAGTTGTGAACGTCATCCAGTTGTGGTATGTCACCACGTAGGCTGCAGAGTAAATGTTATCTTCTTTCCTCACCATCCCATGGAAGGATCCATTTTTCTCCAAAAATGTCATAGTTAGCCCTTCCTAAGGAGGCTCATTTTTCTTTTTGGTTGTATATGTAGCTGTTCACTCTGCTACTTGTCCATCCAAACAGAGAAAGCATTTTTTGCTTTCTCATTGACCTCCTGTATACCCAGAACAGATTCAAAAAACATTTGGGAGGGAAAAATCAACAGGAGTTGGTGATTGATTGCATATAGGAACTGACAAAATTAGAAAGTGCTTTGAATGACAAGTTTCTGACTTTAGCAGATGCTAGATGGATTAGTGAATGGAGATTAAGTAGTTCCATTCACAAGATTTGAATACTAAAGGGTAAAGGAAAAGATGGAATAAAGAGAAGTAGTGATCAACTATACTTCAATAAGAAAAATTAATTAAAAAAGGAGAAGTGCTGAACAGAATGTTGATAATAGGCATGAAAATATAAGAGGGTAAGTAGTTCAGTTCAGTTCAGTTCAGTTCAGTCACTCACTTGTGTCTGACTCTTTGCGACCCCATGGAATGCAGCATGCCAAGCCTCCTTGTCCATCATCAGCTCTCGGAGTTCACTCAAACTCATGTCCACTGAGTTGGTGATGCCATCCAACCATCTCATCCTGTCATCCCCTTCTCCTGACTTCAATCTTTCCCAGATTCAGGGTCTTTTCAAATGAGTCAGTTCTAAGCATCAGGTGGTCAAAGGATTGGAGTTCCAGCTTCAGCATCAGTCCTTCCAGTGAATATTCAGGACTGATTTCCTTCAGGATGGACTGGTTGGATCTCCTTGCAGTCCAAGGGACTCTCAAGAGTCTTCTCCAACACCACAGTTCAAAAGCATCAATTCTTCAGCCCTCAGCTTTCTTTAAAACTCTCACATCCATACGTGACTACTACATACTACGTCCATACTACACCTACATCCATACTACATACTACATACATACGTGACAAAACATGGTCCACTGGAGAGTGGCAAACCACTTCAGTATTCTTGCCTTGAGACCCCCATGAACAGTATGAAAAGGGTAAGTAACTAGGGTATGTCCCTCACATATGACAGGGACATGAGGCAAGTGGGGATTAGATCTTAGGTTTGGTCAGTCACAAATCTCTGCCCAAGGAGTTCAGATTAGAGGCTCAGTGATGGTTTTAGAAAAGGCAGAGGAACCAGAGATCAAATCGCCAACATCCACTGGATCATCAAAAAAGCAAGAGCGTTCCAGGAAAACATCTATTTCTGCTTTATTGACTATGCCAAAGCCTTTGACTGTGTGGATCACAATAAACTGTGGAACATTCTGAAAGAGATGGGAATACAGACCACCTGACCTGCCTCTATGCAGATCAGGAAGCAACAGTTAGAAATGGACATGGAACAACAGATTGGTTCAGTTCAGTTCAGTTCCATTTAGTTCAGTCACTCAGTTGTGTCCGACTCTTTGCGACCCCATGAATCTCAGCACCCCAGGCCTCTCTGTCCATCACCAACTCCCGGAGTTCACTCAGACTCACGTCCATCGAGTCAGTGATGCCATCCAGCCATCTCATCCCCTGTTGTCCCCTTCTCCTTCTGCCCCCAATCCCTCCCAGCATCAGAGTCTGTTCCAATGAGTCAACACTTCGCATGAGGTGGCCAAAGTACTGGAGTTTCAGCTTAGTATCATTCCTTCCAATGAACACCCAGGACTGATCTCCTTTAGAATGGACTGGTTGGATCTCCTTGCAGTCCAAGGGACTCTCAAGAGTCTTCTCCAACACCACAGTTCAAAAGCATCAATTCTTTGGCACTCAGCTTTCTTCACAGTCCAACTCTCACATCCATACATGACTACTGGAAAAAACATAGCCTTGACTAGACAGACCTTAGTTGGCAAACTAATGTCTCTGCTTTTGAATATGCTATCTAGGTTGGTCATAACTTTTCTTCCAAGGAGTAAGCGTCTTTTAATTTCATGGCTGCAGTCACCATCTGCAGTGATGGTGAACCAGAAACTCAGTCAACTGAGAATATAAAGATACATTTAACATCATTTATGAATTATAAGTTTTCAGTCTAGAGGACACACAACACGTTATTCAGTCATTGTGGCATATGCTCTAGTATGGATGTGAAGAACATGCTATGGAACTATTAAGCAGGAACTTTTCTTATATGTAAAAGGGTTTTGCTTCGTTGACTTCAGTAAATGATGGGCATCAAAGGATATCTAAAAATCTTCATCATCAAAAACTAGGACATAATACATTGACTAGTTTAATTATTAAATGTTGAATCATTATAACCTAACTTTATGGATCAAGTATACTAAGATAATATGCTCAAGAATATTAATTAGGGCATTTATTATAATGAAAGTGAAGTCGCTCAGTCGTGTCTGACTCTTTGCAACCCCGTGGACTCTAGCCCACCAGGCTCCTCTGTCCATGGGATTCTCCAGGCAAGAATACTGGAGTGGGTTGCCATTTCCTTTTCCAGGGGATCTTCCTGACCCAGGGATCGAACCCAGGTCTCCGGCATTAGACGCAGATGCTTTAACTTCTGAGGATAGTGTTAATTTTCAGAAGATTCTTCAAACCAAACAAGCTCCAGGAGTTCTGCATTCTTGATGCACAGGTAAAATGCCTCCCAGCACACTCCTTGCTCCTGCAGTCTTACCTGTACCGACAGAACCACAGTGTCTTCTGCCTCTTTCCACAGGCTGATTTTCTCCTGCCTCTCTCTGTGGTAAATTTCCCTTCAATTCCAGCAGCCAATAGTCTTCCAGCCTGAAACAGATCAGTCAGCCACACCTTAACTGAGTCCTTCAATGAATGGAGTACAGGACCAGCACGTCAGGTTCTTTCTTTCCAAGCGCTGTATCATCAGTATTTTGCACTTTGAGCTTTCTCTCTAATTGGAAAATGAAAGGCGGCTCCCAGTCCCCACTCTTGCCTCCTTAGCCTGATTCAGCCTTCCCACTCTTCGCAGAGCAAGTGGGAGCACTAAGGGGTGCTCATCTTCCTGTCTGTGATGAAAGGCACTTCAGTACTGGTTTGGGGAATTGATCACGAATGTGAGACAGCCCTCCATGGGCATGATTCGTGATGCATGGTGGAGGTCCTGGAGAAGGTACAGAATGAGAGTGAACTTCCTGTGGCCTAGACCGTGACACTCCTGCAAGCACTCAGAACTGTCCCAGGAGCTACTTTCTGGGGGACAAATCGCAAGCACGTCTGCAAAGCATTCAGTAAATTCCCACGTACTTTGGGTTTCTCTGTGGCTGTAACAAGCGTAGGTAGGATAGTTTCATCTCACTTCCTCAGTGCCTTTGAAATTTATTCAAGTTGTTGTGTGAATCAATGGTTCATTTCTTTTTATTGCTGTGGATGTTCCACAGCTTATTTATCCATTCACCTGTTGGACATTTGCACTGTTTCCGTTCTGGGTGATTATGAAGATAGCTGCTTTGAACATCAAAGTACATATTTTTGTGTGAATTGGTGGAAGAATAAACACGTCAATCAATGGAACAGCATAGACAGACCAGAGACATACCCACACAAATACAGTCAAATGATTTTTTAACATTTATCTTTGGCTGTGCTGGGTCTTTACAACTGTGTGCAGGTGAGTGGAGTCCACTCTCTAGTTGCAGTGTGAGGGCTCCCAGCTGTGGGGCTTCTCTTGTTACAGACCGCTGGCTCTAAGGTGCCGGCCCTCAGTAGCTGCAGCACTCGGGCCCAGCAGTTGCAGCTCACAGGCTATAAAGCAGGGGCTCAGTAGTTGTGGCGCACAGGCTATAAAGCAGGGGCTCAGTAGTTGCAGCGCACAGGCAGCAGCTTGTAAAGAAACATGTTGAGGAAAGAAGTGATTTTTTAAAAAATATCTCATGTTATATTAATTTTTGAAGGAATTGCAAGACTACATGGAGACTGTAAAAACAGTAAGTACTGGGCACCATACTACTGAGTTTAGATAAAGTACCAGGCTTGCCATAGAGGCTGCCCACCAATCCCAAAAGCCCAAGAAAAGAAGATGGGATTCTGGAAAAGCAGAGCTCTATTTCTTGTGAGAAAAACAAAACAGATGTTTCTCCTACTCCTGAGTGACCTGATCTGGTTATAACCCTCCAGGTAGTCAACAGAACCCAGGGAACTAGGCACGCAAGTGTGCCATCATTTCTGATCTTAATTTCCCATCCTATTCTACCTCTGAGTCTCATCTATACTTCCTGATACCACATTATAATCCCCTCTGTCTTTCTTCTAATCTCCTGTGCCTTCTTCATCGCCCGTACTGTCCCAGCTTCAAGACTTCCACCTACCCAAGGTCTGACTGAGAGCAGATCCGCGTGGAGGGTCTAGAACTTAGAAGGTGCTGTCTGTGAAATCCCCCAAACCACTGGTAGACACCACAAAACAGTTGTCCTAAGAGCAGGGAACAGGTTAACTTTATGCATTGTATCCTCACTTCAGAAAAGCTGTCAAACTGCATTTAAAGACCTAAACATAAGGATGCCTTAACAGATACAACTTGGTGACTCCACCATCGCTCAGTTCCTTGGGATGCTTATAAAACTTTTTATAATCTCTTTTACAGCTTGAATTGTGTTCTCCCCAAATTTATATGTTTAAAGCCCTACCTTGTTGGAACTGTGAGATGCATTTGAAGTGAAGCACTTTAAAGAAGTAAATAAATTGAAATGAGCCCTTGATGCTGCTGCTGCTGCTGCTAAGTCGCATCAGTTGTGGTCGACTCTGTGCAACCCCATAGACGACATCTCACAAGGCTCCACCATCCCTGGGATTCTCTGGGCCCTAATCCAATGTGACTGGTGTCCTTATAATAAGAGGAAATTTGAACACAGAGAGACACCATGGGTGCCAGACTGCTGTGGCAAGTCACTGTGGTGGGGTGGGGAGAGCAAGACAAGAAGTTGACAGCTGGCTAGAAAGGGAGCTATTTGAGGATTTTTTTAAAGAGGGCTAAAAAAACTTTCCTTGAAGCTTGTAATCATCCAAAAGGAAGATGGAACTACTTTTATGATATACAAGGAATTTCATTAAACCTCTTTTATATGTATGCTTGTGTCTGCATTAGGTCATTCAGGTCTTGAAAGTGTTGTAGCCACGCGTTCCGGGAAACACACTCACTCAGAAGGACAGTGCAGATAGTGGAGTGCAGTCGATTACACTGGCGGGTCCAAGGCAGAGTCTCCTCTTAGCCAAGGACCCCGACCAGTTTTTGTGTACTTGCTCAAACCCACCTCCCCTAATTCCTTGAAACTCGTCGGGACAAGGTAAAAGAAAGATACAATCAAAGTTAACCCATGATTCGTGTGTCACAAGACTAGATAAACAGTGGATATTTATCAAAACGCCTGTGGTCATATCCCGATAAACATAATGGAATTTACCACTTTGTTCTGTTACAGAGATAATTCTCATATTCTTTTAGGCAACTGAGAGTCCAAGTACAAATCCTGAGGCTCTTTTATCCGGGGAGTCGGGGAGGGGGGTCTGGTTTTCCATTGGTGTGCCATTTCTATAGACACCAGGCTCAAAGTTCAGAGTCCACTGGGAGGGTGACCATGAGTGTGGCCTCATGTTCGCAGCCTGGCCTAAGACGGAGTCCAGCTCTGTTTCCTCCTTCAGAACTATTCTGAGAACTAGTAATAATCACTTTTTGTTAAACATTCCAGTTTTCTTGGTTTTTTCCACTTAGCTTAAAGATACTATTGACTGGGTCTTTTTCACATTTCTGTACCTGGTGATTTTCAGGGTGTCAGACAGAGTGGAGTTTGGTAGATTCTATACATGAAAGTAAGTAGACATCATATCTTATCTTAGTGTCGACTTAAAAATTAGCCACAGCCTAAAAGTAGAGAGTGTTTTACTTGATGCGAATGTTTAGGACCCCCAGCCTGGGAGACAGCATCTCAGCAGCCCTGAGAGACTGCTTAGAGGAGGCAGGAGAGGGAGTTAGGCTATATACAAGTTTGCAACAAAGCAGACAGGCAGTCGGAACATCAAAGATGATTGTTAAATAAGGAAAAGCAGATATCAAGTTAAGGGGTTTAGTGTTCTACGTGTGGGAGGGCTTCCAAGGTGGCGCTAGTGGTAAAGAACCTGCCTGCCAATGACGTTAAGATGTAAGAGACCTGGGTTTGATCTCTGGGTCTGGAAGATCCCTGGAGAAGTAAATGGCAACCCACTCCAGTATTCTTGCCTATAGAATCCCAAGGACAGAGGAGCCTAGCGGGCTGCAGTCTATAGGGTTGCACAGAGTCGAACATGACTTAGCAGCAGCAACCTACGTGTGTATGCAAGATTCTGAGATAATTGAAGTCATTCCTTGCATATGCATCTCAGTTATCTGGGGCCAACATCTGCATTTTTACAGAAATGTTCTTCTCTTGTTGAATTTCCTTAGGTCACACTGGAGGGCTATAATCACTGATAACTATGACATCCTTAAGTTCGTCATGTAGGGAGTGGTGCTGCTTGTTGGCATGACTCATAAATTCACATTTAGGGGCCAGAATCTCAGATAGCTGTGGCACTTCTTGCCCACCACATGGCAGGAAATATTTGATTTCATGTTAGTAAATGAGGCGTTGATTATCTGCACAGGTAAGTAACTTGCACAGGTAGTAAATGTTTGTGCTGAAGTTGTTTTCTTAATTTTTATTTTGAAATAATTTCAGATGTACAGAATGGCTGCAAAAATGATACAAAGAATACCTGTATACCACTTGTCTATGTTCTCGAAGCAGTAACATCTTTCCTATTTGCTTTACTGTTGTTGTTTAGTTGCTAAGTTGTGTCCAGCGCTTTTGAGACCCCATAGACTGTAGCCCGCCAGCCTCCTCTGTCAGTGGGATTTCCCAGGCAGGAGTGCTGGAGTGAGCTGCCTTTTCCTTCTCCAGGGGATCTTCCCAACCCAGGGATTGAACTTGCGTCTCCTGCATTGGCAGGCGCTTTAGCTTTACCACTGAGCCACCAGGGAGCCTCATTTGCTGTATTAGTCACATATTTATGTACAGATATACAGTTTTTCCTGAATGTTTGAGAATAAGTTATGGACTTGTTGCCCTTTTTCCTAGGTACACTATACATTTCCTAAAAACAAGAATATTCTTTTTACAAGAGTTGAATATAAGTATACTTATCAAAATCAGGAAATTTGCATTGAAACTATACTATTATCTAACCTGCAGACTATATTCAACTTTCATCAACTGCTATCTTTAACAAAAGAAAAAAAAATTTGGTCCTGGAACCAGGCTTGGCCCTGGGAATGCCACTAGAGACATGGACTCTAAAACCCCTCGGGGCTTCCTGTCTTTTGAGGCTCATATCTTTGTGGGGCTCCCATATGTACATGTGTAACTAAAATTGTTGTTTTCTTCTGCTAATCTGTCTTTTTATTACAGAGGGATCTAGGCCAAGAACCTAGAAGGGTTAGTGGAAAATTATTTTTTCTCCCTTACTCCTAAAACCTAAATTCTTAATCCCAGCCCTTCAGTTCCTAAATCAAATACCTATTCCAGGACACAGCTTCCGCTCAAACAAGGGTGTGGGCAGGTCAGACTCACCAGTGACAGACTGAATGGGCCCTCCCAGAGGACCTGGTCCAGGGCCTGTCCGTCACAGCACTTCCTCCTCGCAGCACTTCTGCCTCTGGCACCCACGCATCCTCTGCCGGGGGCATCCTGCACTGAAGGCTGTTGGAGCCTCCCTGGACCCTGCCTCCCAGCTGCCAGGAGCAGCGCAGCACCGACTGCAACCACCAGGAACGCCTCCAGACACGGCTTCCTCCTGCTCCACGACAGCCACGCCCTTCGTGATGGGTGATTAGGAAATAAGACACACAAGTCGAAAACGAGGTACAGATGTCATTAGGGTGAACCACACGCACTTTCTCTTACCAAGCGCTGGAAGCCGAGGTACAAAGGGAAAGAAATCCTATGACACATGATATCATAGCAGGAACTGCGGCAAAAGATCAGGCACCCGCCGGAGTGAGCAGTGTGTCAGGAGCCAGAGTCTAAAGGGTATGATGAGTCTGACCCTTCAAAGGGACAGCTGAATGAATGTCACAACTCCCTTAGGCTGATTAAACCTCTTGTTACAGTAAACAAAGATCTATGTGATTAAAAAAAAAAAAAGTTCCAAAACCCCAACGGGTAGAACAAAAATGTGTTCAGTCTCCCAGTGCTTCCCCCCTTGCAACCCCCCTCCTCCGTGATGGATACTTTCTCTCTTTTCATTCTAGTGGAGGATGGGAGACTTGACTCTAAGGTTACTGTGGATTATTGTCACTATTATTTGTTTATTATTATCATTTTTGGTTGAGCTGGGTCTTTATTGTTGCTCACCAGCTTTTTCTAGCTGCGGTGAGTGGGGGCTACTCCTTGTTGCGGGGAGCGGGTTTCCCGTTGCAGGGGCTTCTCTGGTTTAGTAGCACAGGCTCTAGGCACAGGGGCTTCGGTAGTTGGGGTGCATGGGGTGAGTTGCTCTTTGGCATGTGGAATATTCCCGAACCAAGGATTGAACACGTATCCTCTGTACCACCAGGGAAGGCCCCTTCAACTATTTATATTTAAAACATTATCTGATTAAATATAGAAATAAATAGTTAAGATCTAGGGTGCCTCAGTTACCAGTGTTAGAACCTGTGTATGAAATGCCGTTAGCACTCTGTATCAGTGCCACCTCCAACAAACACAGACAATTATTTCAGGAGAATAAGTAAAGCTATGAGCAGAGTATGAAGGCATGTTGAATTTTCTTGCTCTTTAATCCCAGAAACACAAGGAAGAGGGACATGGCAGAGGCCCCAGGTTGCTAAATAACCTCAAAGTTTGCCTAGAGCCAAAGTAGTTCTTAGAATGTTGGCAAATGCAGGCCTAGATAGCTCCAGGCTGGCAATGACATGAAAGGGATCTCAAACATACTTATACACACACTCATTATAATGCAACGAAAAATGGTTTTATTGCTCTGAACACAATACAGCAAGCGTTGGCCAAATTCCTAAGGTTAAAAATATGGCGGTCTGGACCCTCCTTTACCCTTTTATCTACTACCTTCCTTCAAAACACAGAGCTCCAAAGCAGAAAAGAATCTGACTTTTTGTTGTTGTTGTTCCAACTCTGGTCTGGTATCCTCATCACTCTAATTTTTCCAATACTCTCCTTTTACCTTCTATGGGAACCAGGAAAATCAATAAAAGACAAGAAAATCAGAGGAGATCATAAGAGAATTTGTGCTGAGCAAGAAGCAAAGTGATCTTTAAACAACCTTATCTAAGTGTACAGGAACCAAAGGATAAGGGGGGTCGGTCTTCTGACGAGGGTCACAGGCGACAATGAAGAACTTATATTGGACGTTGTTACTGTAGCTGCAGTTAGGATAGCTTCCCGCAGTGAGATTGCACTGAGTCAGGTTGACACGGTTTGAACTCTGGTGACAGTTCATCGTTACGTTATCCTTACAGGTGATGTTGGGCAAATTACAGACAGCAGTCACATCTTGGAAGGAGCTGTTCAGAAAGGTGTTTGTAGGTTTACAATGCCGAGTGTAGTTATTGACACCACGCATTGCCGTGTTGCATTGGAGAGGACTTGGGAGTATGTGCTGAATTTCAAACCAGCGAGCCTTTGTGAGACCTCGTGGCACAGCACAAAGTGGACGTACTGACCACCACATTCCCAGCAGCAGTAACAGAAGAGAAGAACGTCCCAGAAGATGTGGCCCCATCTTTTCTGTGCAAGGAGAAAGAAAATAGATCATAGCAGTAGAAACAATAAGAGAGAAATTATTGCTTATAACCATTCAGATTTTTACTCTGCCTTTTAAGATTTAAGCTCTTTTTTTTTTAAACCATCTTCTTTCCCACTTGAGTCTCACAATTTTTAAGAAACTAAAGCCCAGTGAGGAGGAATTTGAGGTAAGACAACCTTTACTTGAGAAATCTGTATGCAGATCAGGAAGCAACAGTTAGAACTGGACATGGAACAACAGACTGGTTTCAAATAAGAAAAGGAGTACATCAAGGCTGTATATTGTCACCTTGCTTATTTAACTTATATGCAGAGTACATCATGAGAAACGCTGGACTAGAAGAAACACAAGCTGGAATCAAGATTGCCGGGAGAAGTATCAATAACCTCAAATATGCAGATGATACCACCCTTATAGCAGAAAGTGAAGAGGAACTAAAAGCCTCTTGATGAAAGTGAAAGAGGAGAGTGAAAAAGTTGGCTTAAAGCTCAACATTCAGAAAATGAAGATCATGGCATCCGGTCCCATCACTTCATGGGAAATAGATGGGGAAACAGTGGAAACAGTGTCAGACTTTATTTTCTGGGGCTCCAAAATCACTGCAGATGGTGACTGCAGCCATGAAATTAAAAGATGCTTACTCCTTGGAAGAAAAGTTATGACCAACCTAGATAGCATATTCAAAAGCAGAGACATTACTTTGCCAACAAAGGTCCATCCAGTCAAGGGTATGGTTTCTCCAGTAGTCATGTATGGATGTGAGACTTGGACTATAAAGAAAATTGAGTGCCAAAGAATTGATCCTTTTGAACTGTAGTGTTGGAGAAGATTCTTGAGGGTCCCTTGGACTGCAAGGACGTCAAACCAGTCCATCCTAAAGGAAATCAGGCTTGAATATTCTTTGGAAGGACTGATGCTGAAGCTGAAACTCTAATACTTTAGCCACCTGATGGGAAGAACTGACTCGTTTGAAAAGACCCTGAATCTGGGAAAGATTGAAGGCAGGAGGAGAAGGGGATGACAGAGGATGAGATGGCTGGATGGCATCACCAACACGATGGATATGAGTTTGAGTAAGCTTCAGGAATTGGTGACGCACAGGGAAGCCTGGTGTGCTGCAGTCCATGGGGTCTCAAAGAGTCGGACACAACCGAGCAACTGAACTGAAATGCTTACTCAAAATACCTACAATGAGAAGCTACAGTTAACCTTCCATATCCACAGGTTCCCCATCCTCAGACTCAACCAACTATGGACTGAAAATATTTGAAAAAAATTCTAGAGAGTTCTAAAAAGCAAAAATTTTAATTCACTGTGTCCCAGCAACTGTTTACATAGTATTTACATTGTATTAAGTATTATAAGTAATCTAGAGATCATTTAGGAGAAGGCAATGGCACCCCACTCCAGTACTCTTGCCTGGAAAATCCATGGATGGAGGAGCCTGGTGGGCTGCAGTCCATGGGGTTGCTAAGAGTCGGACACGACTTAGTGACTTCACTTTCACTTTTCACTTTCATGCATTGGAGAAGGAAATGGCAACCCACTCCAGTGTTCTTGCCTGGAGAATCCCAGGGATGGGGGAGCCTGGTGGGCTGCCGTCTGTGGGGTTGCACAGAGTCGGACACGACTGACGTGACTTAGCAGCAGCAGAGATCATTTAAAGTATAGGGAGGATGTGTGAAGATTATATATTAGTACAAATACTATGCCATTTTATATAAGGGGCTTGAGCATCGGGTTTAGGTTCCTTGGCAAGTCCTGGAACTAATTCCTGTTGAATACTGAAGGACTACCCATAATCTATGATTAATGAATGCTATATCTTTTTGTCAGTAACTTCAACAAATGGGAAGCGCCATGGTGGCTCAAACCGCAAGGCGTCTGCCTGCAATGTGTGAGACCCGGTTCGATCCCTGTGTTGGCAAGATTCCCCTGGAGAGGGAAATGACAATCCACTCCAGTACTCTTGCCTGGAAAATCCCATGGATGGGGGAGCCTGGTGGGCTACAGTTCATGGGGTCGCAAAGAGTTGGACACGACTGAGTGACTTCACTTACCTTACCTTCAACAGATGGGAAGCAATTGCACTGCCAACTGAAAACATGCTCGTATATTTAAAAAATGTTCCGACAGCTTGAACTTAAAGCCATCCCCTTATTTTGAAATGCTTTTCACTCTCTCCTTCAAACCAATAGTTTCCCTGCACAAAGACACAGGAAGCCCGGGTTCTCCTTCTACGGACTTAGTGCTAGTGTACTTTTCCGTTCAGACAGAGCACATAGGTTTAGTTCTGTCCGCAAGGCTAATTATAAAAGCAGGTGATGGAGGGAAGAGATTAATCTACCAATTCCTTCATAACAAAAGATTTTAGGTCTAGAAGTGTGAAACTTCTTTAGTAACAGAAGTCAATGGTTAAAGGAGGATGAAGCCCACATGGAAATAAGGATCACTCTTCTACCTCCAGGAAGCAGAAAACACTATTGACTGAGGGAGAATGGGGACAAAGTCCTACTGGCCTACCTATATTTCCAAATAAAAACAGACATGAAACATTCAGTTTTCAACAGATTCTGGGTTTTGTGCCCATTTGCTCTTTCCCAATTGGAGAAGGAAATGGCAACCCACTCCAGTGTTCTTGCCTGGAGAATCCCAGGGACAGGGGAGCCTGGTGGGCTGCCATCTATGGGGTCGCACAGAGTTGGACACGACTGAAGTGACTTAGCAGCAGCAGCAGCTCTTTCCCAGGTATTTCAGTGTGTTCTGAGAATAGCTGACAAAGACTGTTTGCTCAAATACAGATTCAGTAAACACTAAAGAGGGATTTCACCAGCCTGCTGGGGTCCACTTTCTCAGCCGTCTAGTTTATGAATCACACTGGCAAATGCTTCTAACAGTAACTGGGTGAACCTCTTAGCTTTGACTGCTTATACACTCACATCTGCTCTTTTAACAATAGCCAGAGCCATTCCTCTTTTTCTAGAATGATTTTCCCAAGCCAAACTAGTTTGGCTCAAAAGAGGATGTTGAGGGTGGGGAGGGTCAGTTATGGAAAATTACCAGGAAAAGCACGATAAACAAAAGTAGGGTTGTTACGCAACTTAAGTCTTTGCCTTCTCCAGTTGGCAAGAGTTTGTAGAGATTTGGTCATCATCTTCTTCTGGGTACAGCAAGGGAGACATTCTTACAAATGGAGGTTTCCCTTATAAATGTAAATATTTCTTGTTACAAAAAGGTAACTCCTACTAGGTTTTCAGGATTTTCTCCTTGTCTACTGTTTTTTAGAAAACAACCAAGTTAAAATAATATGCCAAAGAGACATTTTGGGGTGGCAAATTCTGCTCCCCTACAGCTCACTTGAGATTTCCCCAGGCCCCCAAACACTGTTGAAAATCGCTTTTACTGCCCCTCCTAAATAAGCCTGTGTCCTTATCATTTGGTGTGCTGTCACAGAGTAAGAAAGTTGAGGATCCCAAGGTTCCACTAAGAAAGTTTAGATAAGAGGTTGCTGGCGAAGTGTCTCAAAGAATTTCACAACTCAGGCTGAAGGTGGGTTAAGGGGGAGAAGATAGAGGAAAGGAAAACACGAGTTCCCAAATGTCAGTTATGGTTGCAAAATCTTGACAAGTTATGGTTCGTAAATCTGGCGATCATCCTGTTTTCCTGAGGAAGTGTAGCCCTCCTCGGATTTCCCTTCGGTTCACCAATTCTGCGGTCACGCTTACAGCCTATGTTCTAGGCAACAGGCGTTTCATGCTGGCGGCTCTACTCAGCTGCAGACAATAAGCAGCGGAGTAGGAATGTGGGCTGGAAGAGGGCAAGGCAACCCACTCCAGTATTCTTGCCTGGAGAATCCCAGTCAGAGGAGCGGGGTGGGTCACAGTCCGTGGGGTCGCAGAGTTGGACACGACAGAGAGGCTAAGCACAGGAAAGTGGGACCCCTAACTGTAGAAGAATGGAACGTTTACCTTCCTTCCCATTCCTCAGCCCCTCCAGTCCGCAAACGCCTCCCCACAGAGCTCCGTACTGTCTCTGCTGAAAAGGGACTCCCTCGCCCAAATTCCCGGATAAAGCTACCAAAAAAGGAGGAGAGGAGGAGATGAAGGAGCGGGAGTGTGAGCCTACCTCGGCCTCAGAACAAGTCTGCAGAAATGGGCAAGACGGTGGAAACAGAAGTTTTTCTCACCCGCTTCTTCTTCCCTGCAACGACAACGTCGAGTCGGGAGAAGATGCAGAGAGGTGGAGAAGGGTCGGGGTGCGAGGCTTTTTGTAGTTGGGACAGCGCCCCACTTCCACGAGGCGCTTCCCGCCAGGACCCGCCTCCAAAGCAGGCCTCAGAGCAACCCCCGTTCTAGGCGGAACTGGTGGTTTTCTGACTGGGCTGAGGTTGAGCTTGGAGGTCCGAGCTTGGAGGTCCAAGCCCGACGCTCACTGGCCAAGAGGACACGGGCTGAGGTGGCCGCAGACCGCAGGATCCTGGCCCCTGCTCCAGGGAGCAAGGCTGCCTCTCCCAGGCGTCTGCTGGCAAGAGTCCAGTAAGCCAGGCGGTTTGACCCCGCACACATAACCAGCTCCAGCTACCGCATGTTCGATCAGTGTACATCTTTTGTAAAACAGTTCAGAACGTGGGAAAATTTGCACAGAACAGAGCTTTTTTGAACCTCAGACGGCAACCTAAATTCAGTTAGACCATCAAACTCACAAGTTCTTCAGATGGTTGGAAGAGTTAGTGCTCACTTCCCCTTTTCTGAAAACCGTACCCAACAGGACCGTTTTCGAGATAACAAAACCATCTTTGTAAAGGGGTAAGGTCTGGAGAAAAATACCCTAGAACACTTAAAACGATGTGAGAAATTGGAGAGCAAGCCTCACCAAATGGTTGCAACCCCCCAAATATTCTTTTCCTTCGAGCTGGAATTGAATCAGCAACGTAAGGTTGTCCATACTCGAAAGTACTACAGTCCTCCGCTCTACCAGCTGAGCTATCGAAGGAAGCACCAGTGTGAACTACTTAGAATTTTCTATTGAGAACATTGATAAACAGAGGTTCTGGCACAATAGCCTACTAGTTGCCAATGTGTGGATAGCCGACCATTTTAGGAGAAAGTCCTTCATCCACACTTGTACGGACAACCCCTCTAGAGCTGGATTTTCCTGCTTCAGAGAGGGGCTTTCAAGCAGGCCTAACCTGTGAGCTTTTCCCTGGCGTACCTAGAGCCTGTGGATCTCGAGGCCGCCCCAAGCCGTGGCGATCTGCTGGTCTGTTGTCTTCACTTAACGCCCTGCCCTGGGCCTCCTGGCCTGACGATGTGTGTCTAAAGTGGGAGCAGACACCCGGGCATTGGAAAACTAAGGGCTGAGGTGGTGTAACACACAATTCTGATCGCGCAACTGCGAGCCCAAAAGGGCCGGTCTTAAAGCTCTGGCCTGGGCCTCCCTTTTCCTCACTTCCCATGCTCGCCTCCAAGATCCAGGAGCGTTTGCACAAGTGAGCTGCTTCTCCCTTCCGCTTACACGTCCACAGACTAGCGGAGGGAGAGGCTGTGACGTATAACACATGGCTAAGCCCAGGGTTACTATGAGAATTGACTCTTGGAGAAACTATTTTAAGGTTTTCAAAGAGGTAGTCACAGATTCTTTGAGTCAATAATAAATTTAGTGACACGAGTCTCGACCCTGATTTTCCTGCTGAGATACTGAAGTGTTCGAAAACCCAGTGAAACATGGAACCTTGTCGGACAGCCTATATTCTCCCAAACGCTTAATCGCGACAGTGGACGCTGGGGAGAGGACTTGGAGCAGGACTCCAGACCTGCTCAGAGCGGGTGTAAGGCTTCACTGCTCACCGCCCTTGTGTCCCGCCGCGGCACGGGCCGCCCCCACGGCTCTTGCTGTGGTCCCGCAAAGCCAGGGCGTCCTCGGAGCCTTGGCAGCACTTGCCACAGTTTGTAACAGACTACCACAATCAGGGCGGCAAAGCAGCCCTTGCCCCCTACTACTGGAAGCTAAAAGTAACTGTTCTGCTCGGGTGTTTATTTGGGACATCTGGAAACTGGCGGGAAATTATAATTAGCGGAATTTCCGCTGGAGTTCAAGTTTCGCGAGAGAGGTGGGTAGCTGGTGAAGGAGATTTTAAAAAGAGTGAAAGTTCTGATGAGATGGATGAAACTGGAGCCGATTATACAGAGTGAAGTAAGCCAGAAAGAAAAACACCAATACAGTGTACTAACACATATATATGGAATTTAGAAAGAT
Source organism: Ovis aries (assembly GCF_016772045.2). Classification (NCBI taxonomy): domain Eukaryota; kingdom Metazoa; phylum Chordata; class Mammalia; order Artiodactyla; family Bovidae; genus Ovis; species Ovis aries. The sequence goes on along the minus strand of NC_056060.1, from coordinate 25,176,920 downwards.
GGCAATGACGACCCTGTATGCAAGACAGGAAAAAAGACACAGCTGTCTATAACAGACTTTTGGACTCAGAGGGAGAGGGTGGGATGATTTGGGAGAATGGCATTCTAACATGTATACTATCATGTAAGAATTGAATCGCCAGTCTATGTCTGATGCAGGATACAGCATGCTTGGGGCTGGTGCATGGGGATGACCCACAGAGATGTTTGGGGGAGGGAGGTGGGAGGGGGGGTTCATGTTTGGGAACACATGTAAGAATTAAAGATTTTAAAATTAAAAACTAAAAAAAAAAATAAAAAATAAAAGTTAAAAAAAATAAAAAATAAAAAGAGTGAAAGGATTGCCCAGTAGGCCCCAGCAAGATTTGAACTCGTGACCCCTGGTTTACAAAACCAGTGCTCTAACCCCAGAGCTATAGGGCCCTACAACTGATTATCATCCCTTGCTCTCTAAAACAGCTTTTATGCTGGACCTTTATTAAGGTGTCTGTGTGTACTGGGCAAAAAAACCTGGACGTCGTTTCAATCTGTTGTTGCTCAGCCGCTCAGTTGTTTCCCATTCTTTGCAACCCCATGGACTGCAGCAGGCCAGGCTTTCCTGTCCTTCATCATCTCCCTGAGTTCAGCCAAACTCATGTCCATTGAGTGATGGTCCATTGGTGATGCCATCCAACCATCTCTCCCCTTCGCCTCCTGCCCTCAATCTTTCCCAGCATCAGGGTCTTTTCCAGTGAATTGGTTCTTTGGATCTGGTGGCCAAAGTATTGGAGCTTCAACTTCAGCATCAGTCCTTCCAATGAATATTCAGGGTTGATTTCCTTTAGGATTGACTGATTTGATCTCCTTAGAGTCCAAGGGACTCTCAAGACTGTTCTCCAGCACAGTTCAAAAGCATCAGTTCTTCAGTGCTCAGCCTTCCTTATGGTCCAACTCTCACATCCTTGCATGAATATTGGAAAAACCGTACCTTTGCCTATCTGTTCCTTTGCCAGCAAAGTGATGTCTCTGCTTTTTAATACGCTGTCTAGGTTTGTCAGAGCTTTTCTTCCAAGGATCAAGAGTCTTTTAATTTCATGGCTGCAGTCACCGTCCATGGTGATTTTGGAGCCCAAAAAAATAGTCTCTCACTGTTTCCATTGCCTCCCCACTTATTTGCCATGAAGTGATGGGACCAGATGCCATAATCTTATTTTTCAGAATGTTGAGTTTTAAGCCAGCTTTTTCACTCTCCTTTTTCACCTTCATCAGGTGGCTCTTTACTTCCTCTTCATTTTCTGCTATTAGGGTGGTATCATCTGCATATCTGAGGTTGTTGATATTTTTCCTGGAAATCTTGATTCCAGCTTGTGCTTCAGCCAGTCCGGCATTTCGCGTGATGTACTCTTCATAGAAATTAAATAAGCAGGGTGACAATATACATACTCTTGACATACTGTTTTCCCAATTTGGAACCAGTCCCTTGTTCCATGTGTGGTTCTAACTGTTGCTTCCTGACCTACATACAGGTTTCTCAGGAGGCAGGTAAGATGGTCTGGTATCCCCATCTCTTTTAAGAATTTTCCACAGTTTGTTGTGATCCACACAGTCAAAGGCTTTAGCGTAGTCAAAGAAGCAGAAATAGATATTTTTCTGGAATTCTTTTGTTTTTTTCTATGATCCAATGAATGTTGGCAATTTGATCTCTGGTTCCTCTGCCTTTTCTAAATCCAGCTGGTACATCCGGAAGTTCTCAGTTGAAGCCTAGCTTGAAGGATTTTGAGCATTACCTTACTAGCATGTAAAATGAGTGCAATTGTGCAGTAGTTTGAACATTCTTTGGTGTTGCCGTTCTTTGGTACTAGAATGTAAACTGACCTTTTCTTGTCCTGTGGCCACTGCTGACTTTTCCAAATTTGCTGACATATTGAATATAGCACTTTAACAGCATCATATTCTAGGATTTGAAATAGCTCAGCTGAAATTCCATGCCCTCCACTAGCTTTGTTTGTAGTGATGCTTCCTAAAGGTCCACTTAACTTCCCACTCCGGGATGTCTGAGTCTAGGTGAGTGATCACACCATCATGATTATCTGGGTCACGAAGATCTTTTTTGTATAGTTCTTATCTGTATTCTTGCCACTTCTTCTTAATCTCTTCTGCTTCTGTTAGGTCCACACCACTTCTGTCCTTTATTGTGCCCATCTTTGCATGAAGTGTTCCCTTGGTATCTCTAATTTTCTTGAAGAGATCTCTAGTCTTTCCCATTCTATTGTTTCTATTTCTTTGCATTGCTCACCTAGGAAGGCTTTCTTATCTCTCCTTGCTATTCTTTGGAAATTTGCATTCAGATGGATATATCTTTCCTTTTCACCTTTGCCTTTTACTTCTCTTCTTTTCTCAGCTATATGTAAGGCCTCCTCAGACAACCATTTGCCTTTTTTGCTTTTCTTTTTCTTGGGGATGATTTTGGTCACCGCCCCCTGTACAATGTTACAAACCTCTGTCCATAGTTCTTCAGGAGCTGTGTCTATATAGGATCTAATCCCTTGAATGTACTTGTCACTTCCACTGTATAATCATAAGGGATTTGATTTAGGTCACTATTGGAACTCTGTAGTCTCTTGTTGGGGACAGCACAATATGGGGTCAGTGACAGGAACTACCACTAGCTTAAGAATGCAGAAATTTGCCCAATCCAACATAGTCTAATGCAGTGAAAGTTTTCCACCCTCCACCCTCTGCACATTGTGAAAACCAAGAAGGGAAATTCTACATAGGGGAAATTGTCGACCACAGATCTCTCAGACTAAATTTTGACATCCACATTTGGTTTTCTGTTTGACTTAGGACATGCACCAAGGGGCAACTGCCTGCCCCAAGTTCATTAGATTAGGGATTTCTCCACAGCTCAAGTCTTAGTGCCAGAACAGGCATTCGTTAATTCGTTCATCCCTTTATTGGATAAACACTGAACTCCAATTCTGTGCTAGGCGGAATGAGACCTCTAGATTTGGTTTTTACTTTGAAGCCAGTGGCACAGTCTTGTGGTATAAAAGAATGTTCGTTTTCATGCAAGAGAACAATGAGAAGCAGCTGTGCCGACTGTGAGAGAGCGGTAACAGCGCTAAGGTTCACAGACCTGCAGAGTGAGCCATCACAGAGGCAGCCTTCAGGAGGGGATGGAACTTGAACTGCACTTTGAGGGCTAGTTAAGACTTACACAAGTTTGGGGACTGAGTAATCCTTGGTAGAGAAAAAAATTATGAGCAAAGTTGGAGAGAAAGACCTTGGCATTTAAAGTGCCAAGGCAGAACACTGGCTGGGGCAGATGCCAGCCCTTGTGGAAGTGAGGTATTTTAAAATACGTTAGCAGGAGACTTAGAAAATTCTGGAAGGAAGTTATACCCCTTTAAAAATTGAACAGGGAAATTCACAAGGCATGAATGTGAAGATTGGATTGAAAGGGAGAGAAAACAAAGTCAAGGGGACACCAGAGACTGGCCATGGTACATACTGTCAAACATAAAATGTAGGAGAATTATAGTTATGGGATTGGAAAGGAAGGAATAAATGAGAGAGATACAGGCAAGGGAAAGTCTGCTGAAGCTAGATATGAATGAAGAAGAAATAAGAGACAATAAAGAGGAAAGAAGGATGATTCTCAAATATCATACTTTGAAGAAGCAAAATGATACTGAAAAAAGAAAATCTAAAGGAGAGATGGGTATCTGGAGAAGGCAGAGGGGTGAAGAAATGTTAGAATTTAGGCAGGCTGGATTTGAAATGGAGATGGAGGATATAGGAATTTATGACAGCTAGGGTACCCTTGTGTCTAGAGTTCTGTAGATTGTTAAGTCAAGGTTAGATCAAATTACAGAGGTCATTCATTGAGTCAGAGCCTGTAAGAATTATGTGCTCTTGAAGGAAGAGAGTACAAAGAGAAAACAGCAGACACCTGAAAATAAGCTTTCTGAATAGCCCCATTGCAGGCCTTTGTCCAGAGAAGGCAATGGCACCCCACTCCAATACTCTTGCCTGGAAAATCCCATGGATGGAAGAACCTGGAAGGCTGAAGTCCATGGCGTCGCTGAGGGTGGGACACGACTGAGTGACTTCACTTTCACTCTTCACTTTCCTACACTGGAGAAGGAAATAGCAACCCACTCCAGTGTTCTTGCCTAGAGAATCCCAGGGATGGGGGAGCCTGGTGGGCTGCCGTCTCTGGGGTCGTACAGAGTCGGACACAACTGAAGTGACTTAGCAGCAGCAGCAGCAGACCTTTGTCATATGAGTGTGTCCAACATTTTTTTTTCATTCAACATTTTTAAAACATTTTCCTTACTTTTTTGTAATTTCAATATTATTAGTAAGATTGTCCTAGAAAACTTGCTTTCCCACCTGGCAGCTGAGAGTGAGGATGTGACCTAGCCCCACCAATCAGATGCATCCAGAGAAGATTTCAGTTTAGAGGTGTAAATAATCTTCTTTACTCCTCTAATCCAGGAGTTAATAATTCCACAGGGAAGTCCCATATTTGTCCAGTGATGAAGGCGTCAGGTTCTTGGGTTTGGGATTTCTTAAATCTATAGATTATTGCTTTTCTTCCATTCTGGAAAATTCTCATCCATTATCTTTTTAAGTTTTTTTTTTCCTCTACTTTTCTTTCTCCATTCATGAAATGAATTAAATATATATTAGACCTTCACACCCTGTCCTTCATCGCTTAACCTCTCTTTCATATTTACTGTCTTTTTGTCTCCATACTCACAATCAACTACTGCTGTATTTAACCAGCTGTTAAATCTACCCACTGAGTCAACTGTAATTATAAATTGTAATTTTCAATTTTAGACGTTTTGCTTCTTTTTCAAAACTGCTAAGCCAAATTCTATAACTTCATATTATTTGCAGATATCTGCCAGCTTTTTAAAAATCTCTTTAAACATAGCAATTATATTGTTTTAATATCTATGATAATCTGTATTATGCTATCTGTTGCTTATAGTTGATTCTTACTCATGTCGAATTGTTTCCTGTGTAACTGTTCATCTTTGAATGTATACTGCTCAATATCTTTGCAAAATTATAAGCAGTGAATTTTGAGGTCAAGATGAAAGTTTCTCCCTGGAACAAAAAAAATTACATAGCTTTTGTTTCACATATGTACCTGAACCATTACCAGCCCAAAAGGACTCTAAAAAAGGTTCATGGTCAGACATTCCTTGTGCCCCCAAGATGATGTAAGGCCAAACTGCAAATCAGAGAAAAAGCATACCTGTGGTCCTAGCTTCCCAGTAAAAGTTGAAAGCTCTTCTTTTTATTTTCCCTTTCTAAGCTCAGCTGATTTCTGCTGAGCTCCACAACAGTTACTGTAAATGAAAGGTTAATTTCTTATTCATTCTTATCTTGTGGGCATAGCTCTTTGGGGTCCCAACTTAATATTTGGAAGAGTATCTTAGTGAATTTCCACTTTTCCTGGGTGCTGAACCTTGACATCTGCCCTTCCTTTTTCTCCCACCCAAAGGTGCTGCCAAAACTATAACCCAATTTTGCAGTAATTAGCAAATGTCTTAAGAGCTACAAAGATTAATGCTTTCCTTACCTCTCAGATTTCATCTTTTCCTTAGATTCTGGCTTATTAGTCTCTTGTTATCATATTAGTACTTTGGTGCCTTTACAAAGATTTGGTAAAATCTTATCCAATATTTTTATCATTTTTCCTCAAGGAGGTTAGTCCAATTTAATTAGCCCACAAGTACTAGAAAGGAGATTAGAGTGGTAGGAGCTATAACATCAATCGTATTCTACCACATGGACTGAGAAGCAGAGAATGCATTACTCTATAAAGGGCCTAAGGGAGAGAAAGCACAAAAAAGAGAGCAGTGATAGTAAAAAAGGAAGCCTGTGTACCTTCCAAGTCCCTAGTTATGACTCACTCCAGAGGCCTCACTGTGTTCCCTCTTAGAATCTATGAGACTTCCCTGAATTTTTACAGCAATTTTCCCTTCTATTTTAGGAAAAATTATTTTCAACTTAAAATACTCCTAAATAACACTGAAGGTATTAATACATGTCTCTACATTATAGCTTTTATCTTCTAATATTTGGATCAATATTTATCAAATGGCAGTTATATGTTGGCCACATATACAGACCTCTACTCCAGTCAACTTGGTCCACTTATAATTCCCCAAATATAACTCACACCTTTTCCAGTTGTGATCACTTGTTTATGATTTCTTCAACTAGAATGATTTTTCATTTCTCCATACCCGTCAAACACTACTTATCCGGAAAGATTATCTCAATGTTCTAATTCACAATATCTGCTTTTTTACCAAGTAGATTTCATCTCATTTCCCCTCTGAAACCTATGAACCTCTTTCATCTTTGCTATTCCTTCTTCTTCACACTCTCTCTCAGGATTTTGAACAGGACCCATGTAATGGAGGTGTTCCCTAGCACCCAGAAGTAAGCATCCAGAGTGCCATTACTCATTCAACTACACTCAGGCAGTTATGGAATTATCAGACTGTTCTCTCCCTCCCGAATTTCTTCATCTTATATGATATACTGTTGAAAGAATGCACCCTTTTATTTTTTTAATCTTCCAGAATTACTTCTAAATTCTGTTTTCCTATCTATGTCCACCTTTTGGAAATGCTACAAAAGATACAAAGAAAGAACTGAATGAGATGGAAAAGAAAAAGGGAAGGAGATTCTACTACACTTAGTTATAAACTGCTTTATCTTGTTTTTAGAATTCAGTGTGTTAGTATACCATCCGCAGTTTTAGTACACTATCAGCAGTATGTGAGCCAAGAACTTTCAGATGTACAAGCTGGATTTAGAAAAGGCAGAGGAACCAGAAATCAAACTGCTAACATAAGCTATATCACCAAAAAATCAAGGGAATTCCAAAAAAACCCCACAAAACATGTACTTCTGCTTCATTGACTACTCTAAAGCCTTTGACTGTGTAGATCACAACAAAATGTGGAATATTCTTAATGAGATGGGAATACCAGATCACCTGTCCTGACTTCTGAGAAACCTGTATGCAAGCCAAAATGCAACTGTTAGAACTGGACATGGAATAACAGACTGGTTCTAAACTGGGAAAGGAGTATGTCAAGGCTGTATATTGTCATCCTGTTTATTTAACTTATATGCAGAGTACATCAGGCGAAATGCTGGGCTGGATGAATCACAAGCTGTAATCAAGATTGCTGGGAGAAATATGAACAACCTCAGATATGCAGATGACACCACCCTAATGGCAGAAAGCGAAGAGGAAGTAAAGAGCCTCTTGAGGAATGTGAAGAAGGAGAGTGAAAAAGCTGGTTTAAAACTCAACATTCAAAAAATGAAGGTCATAGCATCTGATCCTATTACTTCAAGGCAGATAGATGGGGAAAATGTGGAAACAGTGTCAGATTTCATTTTTTTGGTCTCCAAAATCAGTGTGGATGGTGACTGCAGCCATGAAATTAAAAGACATTTGCTTGGAAGAAAAGCTAAGACAAACTTAGACAGTGTATTAAAAAGCAGAAACACACTTTGCCAACAAAGGTCTGCACAGTGAAAGCTATGGTTTTTCCAGTAGTCATGTATGGATGTAAGAGTTGGACCATAAAGAAGGCTGACCGCCGAAGAATTGATGCTTTCAAACTGGTGCTAGAGAAGACTCTTGAGAGTCCTTTGGACTGCAAGGAAATCAAACCAGTCAATCCTAAAGAAATGAAACCTGAATATTCATTGGAAGGGCTGGTGCTGAAGCTGAAGCTCCAATATTTTGATCACTCATTGGAAAAGACCCTGATGCTGGGAAAGATTGAGAGCAGGAAGAGAAGGAGGCAACAGAGGATGAAATGGTTGGATGGCAACACGGACTCAATGGATATGTGCAAACTCAATGGATATTGTGCAAACTCAATGGATATGTGCAAACTCAATGGATATTGTGCAAACTCAGGGAGATAGTGAAGGACAGGGAAGCCTGGCGTGCTGCAGTTCATGGGGTCGCAGAGTCAGACAATACTTGGCGACTGAACAACAACAAGCAGTTTTATGCACTGTATTCTCAGCTCCTTGAGGGGAAGGTTGTATGGGTTTCCAAAATACCTAACAAAGTGACCAGCACACAGTGGTATTAATAAATACTTGAAATGGAAAGCAAACTACTACACAGATATGTTCAGAGTAAAGGATATTATTGCCCCCAGAAATCTGGAACCCAATAGATTCTTGTAGTTTCCTCTTCCCGAAATTGTTGGTAAAACAAGCACTGAAAATCTCTAAGGGACTTCCAGCTCTCATCTAATTTAAATTCCAGGATACTAATCTGAATTCAGGGGCCAGTTCTCATTTTATATGATCACTAAACGGTGTACCTAACACTAACAGAGATAAATGCCCCCCCGCCCAACACACACAGAGCGTCCTTACAGGAAAGAGGAGAAGTTACCTAAAAATAAACACATGGTTACCTATTGAGACTGAGAATATATAAGATAATGTTTATAACAAAAGACTGGGTGAAATCCGTTTAATGTGGCATGTACATTTAGCCCTGCTGGGGCAGATTTCCTTTGAAAAATGTCTGATCTCCTTTCTCAGGCTAATTCATAATTTCAGACCCTCAAGCAGACACACTTTTCAGTGAGAGAAGCCCCACCTAAAAAACTCATTTGCCTAACAGGGCAACCTTTGTTTCCTACACATTTGTTCAGTGGAAAGTATGTCTTCCTGAGGGTCTGGCATCACACATTAGGACTGTGAAGGAAAGTCAGGCATTTCTCAAAGGAAATTTGCCCTAGTAGGGTTGAATACTGGAAAAGGCAATGGCACCCCACTCCAGTACTCTTGCCTGGAAAACCCCATGGATGGAGGAGCCTGGTGGGCTGCCATCTATGGGGTCGCACAGAGTCGGACACGACTGAAGTGACTTAGCAGCGGCAGCGGCAGCCGCAGGGTTGAATACATATGTTAGGAAAACAAGGAACACTTTCAATCTAATTTTATGGAGCCAGTATCATGCAGATGCCAACAACAGACAAAGACACTACAAGAAAGGAAAATTACAGGCCACTCCCAATGCAAAATGCTAACAAACTGAATTTAACAGTATATTAAAAGGATCATCAAAATGACCAGGTAGGATTTATCTCTGGGATGCAGAGATGATTCAACATGTGCAATCAATCAATATGATAACCTATACTAACAGAAAAAGAGCCACATGACCTCTGTGCTATGCTTAGTCGCTCAGTCATGTCTGACTCTTGCGACCCCATAGACTGTAGCCTGCCAGGCTCCTCTGTCCATGGGATTCTCCAGGCAAGAATACTGGAGTGGGGTGCCATTTCCACCTCCAGTCCAACTCTTTAGGACACCATAGACTGTAGCCCTCCAGGCTACTCTATTCATGGAATTTTCTAGGCAATAATACTGGAGTGGGTTGCCATTCCTTTCTCCATGACCATCTCTAGATGCAAAAAAAGCGTTTGCCAAAATTCAGCATCCATTCATGATAAAAAAAAAATACTCTCACTAAAATAGGTATAGAAAGGACTTATCTTGACACAACAAAGGTCATATATGAAAATTCCATAGCTAACACCATAATAAACCTGAAATCTTTCCCTCAGAGATCTGATACAAGGCAAGGATGCCCACTCTCACCACTTCTATTCAACATAGTACAGGAAGTCCTAGTCAGAGCAATTAGACAAGAAAAAGAAATAAAAAGCATCCAAATTGGAAAGAAGTAAAATCATCTCTGTTTAGAGATGACATGGTCATATATGCAAAAAATCCTAACTACTGAGCAACAACCAAACAAACCTGTTAGAACTAATAAGTGAACTCAGTATAGTTTCAGGATATAAAGTCAACATGCAAAAATCAGTTGCATTTCTATACAAATAACTATGCAAATAGGAAATTAAGAAAACAATCCCATGCACAACAGCAATAACAACAACAAAATACTTAAGAATAAACTAAAGAGGTGAGAGCTTGAACTTTCTGACCTGTATCAAACTCAAGGACATCACTAGTCAAGTTCAAAACAACATCTGATAGCAAGTTCTAGCTACAAGCTTGTAGTTTCAAAGTGTCCCCCACCCATTTCACAACTGTGTTATCATTTCAAACCCCAATCAATCTTTATGAAATAAGCACCCTCACTTCTTCTAATTCTTGACAAACAACCTGTGTAACCCCACACTTTTTGCCTCCCTAAGCTTTCCTCATTTTGTAATCCAGTGAACACAATTCAAGCGCTTTTTTGAATTTGTGCCTCCTGGGCTGCTGTCTTAACAAACCCTCAAAAAAGCATTTTTTTTTGGTCTCAACCAGGTCTCTGTTCCTGGAATTCTTGGTTAACAAGGAATAAGAAACAAAGAAAACATAAAGAGGGATCTTATTGTAGGATGATACAAATGTTTTAAACCTTGATTATAGTGATGATTGTACAACTTGATAAATTTACTAAAAGAGTCATTAAATTGTACACTTACAAGGATGAATTTAGGTATATAGACCATATCTCAATAAAGTTGTTTTTAAAAAGTATTGATGGGAATAATAGAAAGAAAATAGCAGTCAAGAGACTTAATCTCCTTTGTTTCAGAAATTACATTTAACATAAGTGAAACAAATACTGTTGTTAAAAGAAAAATTGCTAGATTGAGTAAAATTAGGTCTAACTCTATGCTGTTTATAGAAAACATATTTTAAATGTAAATATGTGTGTTAACAGAAATAAGCAATAAACAACAGAAATAGAAAAGAGTTTGATCTGTGCCAAACCAAAGATTATAACCCAGGAGACACAGATTCAATAAGCTCTTGAACTGTGTTGCAGTGGCCTACAAAATGGGAGAAGCTTACATAGCCAAAAACTGCAAAGTTATGTAAGTTGTTTGTCAGGGTTTAGGATTAGATCTGGCAAGAAATAACAGTGTTTGTTAAACAAGGATTGCTGCTGCTATTGCTAAGTCACTTCAGTCATGTCCGACTCTGTGCGACCCCATAGACGGCAGCCCACCAGGCTCCCCTGTCCCTGGGATTCTCCAGGCAAGAACACTGGAGTGGGTTGCCATTTCCTTCTCCAATGCATGAAAGTGAAAAGTAAAAGTGAAGTCGCTCAGTCATGTCCGACCCTCAGCAACCCCATGGACTGCAGCCTTCCAGGCTCCTCTGTCCATGGGATTTGCCAGGCAAGAGTACTAGGGTGGGGTGCCATTGCCTTCTCAGACACTACTGGCCAACGACTAATCTTTCAACTATGTTCACAAAAAAAAGGAAAAGGATCTTTTCTAAACACAAATAACATATATTTTATAGGAACATCCCAAGTTACTTAAACCAGACTTGTTAAAAGCCCTGTTTACCCTTCTCCCACTATTCCATCTTTTCTCCCATTCTCCTGTCCAAGAACTCCTCTATCCAAGATTAGACAGTAAATGGTGTTTTCCCCAGCTTCCCACATGCCTAATGTAGGAATCTCTCTTTTTTTTAATCTTTGCCTCACATTTTAATCTTAGGTACAACATTATTTCCCTCGTCCTATTTCCTCTTTTCATATTCCAGTTTTTGTCCAGTCATAGAAAACCTCCTCTTCTTTCTCTCTTGTTAAAAATAGTACAGTTCTAATTACAGCTTCTAAGCAAAGTGTAGAAAACATCACACATGCCAAATCCCACTCATAATTCAAGTCACCCATGAAGGGAGCACAGCTGTAACCTAAGGAAGAGTTTGTTATCAGAACATAAGATCTCTGCGGGCAAGGATTTTGTCTATTTTGTTGGGCCTCCTGCCTGGAAAGTAGAAAATGACAGCCCACTCCAGTATTCTTGCCAGGAAATCTCCATGGACAGAGCAGTCTGGCAGGCGGCAGTCCACGGGGTCGCATAGAGTCAGACAGCACTGAGCACTGAGCACACACACAAGAGCGGGGCAGCCTACAGACTAAATACTATTAAGTTCTACCAATTGTTTTACTTCTCACTGCGTTGGTAACCTAAAGTAAGTAAAAGTAACAGGAAGCTCCTCATATCTAAATTTTATCTCCCTTATATTCTATCTTTTTAGAGTCACTTTGAGTTTATTTCCTCTTTGTAAGAGACCAAGAAGGGCCATCTGTGTTCAACAGATAACGCCAGTTCGTTAACTCAAGTACTGTTTTAATCTGAAGAAGGAAAAACTCTTTGCCAAGACAAGTTTAAGCACCTATACTCATAAGAATATCTATTAACCATCCCTTTTCAAGGTTAGGAGTGCACTTATACATACCTATGTCAAGAAAATGCCATTATACATTACTCTCAGTAACATTACTCTCAAGCTTTCAAAAATGCTTTGAAATCCTTTAGAACATCACAAATTTATCAAACCTACTTCTCAGGTATATACTACTTATCAAACAAAATCTATACACCTGGCTTTTTTCTTATATAACAAATTCAATTATACCTAATGACATAACCAAGTTTGTCACTGAAAACTGTGACAAGTTTTCCAGGAAAAGGTTTTCCATGTTTTTCATACAAATGCACTTTTCATTTACCACCTGTTTTGAAGTGAAGGTCATTCTACAGAGATTAAAAACAGAGCCAGACAGACACAGGTCTGACCCTTCCTAAATGACTACCAGTAATTGGTCCCATCTCTCAAAGCGAGACAAGTTCCTTAATATTAAATAGAAGTCTTCCAATGTTTCTCTCTCCTCTAAACCTCAGACCATGTTTTAATAGATCTTTTGTTCAAAAGGATGCAAAGCACATATTCCAACTAGTATTATGTCTCTAAACTTTAAGATCTTTAATTTTCAAGAAATCAATTTAAAGCCAATAAACATAATCTTGATATTTCAACATACTCCAAAAGAAACCTCTGAATCCATTTTCACATAAGTTTACCATTACACTTACTAAGTCATAAAAGCTTTAAACTGGCAAACTATGCTTTAAATGTTACAAACCAATTAAATGTTTAATTATAAGAAGTTGAATGCTACACTTGACTGTTAAACTACTGGGTTCCAAAGTTAAATAAGTTATTATGAAGAGTACAGAAGGTGTGGTCAGAAGCTAGCTGCAGAAAAAGGGAAAAAACTTGAGAAACTCTGTATCATGACTAAACCATAATTCAGAGCAAAATGTTTATGTCTGTTGTTAACATTGAGGGTAGAAATAAAACACTCTGAACACCTGAAAAAAAAAAGGCATAAGCAACCATATGTACTTGTTTCCTAGGTTGCTAGATGATATTAAAAACTAAATCTCAAAATCATCATAAAGTCTGATAAATGAAACTACAGTAGACAGACTACACATTTAAAAGTTTTGTAACTTTAGCAAGAATTCAGTGAAGACTTATTTTTATAACACTGATTCGACTACTTGATCAAATCATTCTAAACGGTGGTGGTTCGGGGACAAACCAGAGAAAACGCTGAAAAGTGTAACTCAAGTCAAATATACACAAGGAGGTTAAATCACCTTAGAAATATTTCACTTGAAAAAAGATTCCAAAATGGCTAATCAGAGACACTAACATACTTAAATTAGTTTAAAACACTGAAAGTTATTTTATGTTAAATCAATGTTTTGATGTAAAGAAGTATCACCACTTAAAACAAGAATAAAATAAAATGGATAGTGAACTCCATGTATCTTTTTCTTCACCTATACTTGTGAGGTCAGCTGCTAGAAGCTGATGACAAGCTCAGTCATTCTATAAATTTTATGACAATCAAAGCAAAAACTATTAAAGTCAATACTTCCCAATCTACAATATTTTACCTTGACTGTTAAGTTTGAGTACAGGACAGCAAGATGGATGGTAATCTAGATTACACTTCTGGGGTTTTCTCAATTTCCAGGAATCTTATCTCAAATCCCCAATTAATCAATCCTCCTAATTCACAATTCTGATAGAATATATGATACATTCTAAAGTAAAACTTTAAGGTTGCTAAAATAAATTCGGCATTTAGTTTCCATCCAAATTCTGAAATTAGCTCACTAGGAAAAATTAAAAGAATCAGTTACAGTGTGAAAAACTCATTGAAAATCCATATTCCTCCAAATCCTCTTACTGCTCCCTGTAATTTTAAACCAAGTATTACTTGAAATTTTTGTAATTTGAAAAACTTGTAACTCTTAGAACTCTGAAACTGTCCATTTTTTTCAACTAATTTCTTCTTAAAATCAGTGAACTATGAAAGTCATATTTCACAAAAAAGTAAAATACTATGAGTTCTATTTTAATAAATTAATTTTATTCATGCTATTAATATCTTATGAAGGACTATTGTAGAGTTGCTGCTGCTGCTGCTGCTAAATCACTTCAGTCGTGTCCGACTCTGTGTGACCCCATAGACGGCAGCCCACCAGGCTCCTCTGTCCCTGGGATTCTCCAGGCAAGAACACTGGAGTGGGTTGCCATTTCCTTCTCCAACACATGAAAGTGAAAAGTGAATGGGAAGTCGCTCAGTCGTGTCTGACTCTTAGCGACCCCATGGACTGCAGCCTTGCAGGCTCCTCCATCCATGGGATTTTCCAGGCAAGAGTACTGGACTGGGGTGCCATTGCCTTCTCCGAGATTGTAGAGTTAGGATCATACTATTTTATTACTTTCTATGTTAGATGTTAAAAAATATTTCTAAATAATTACACATAGTATACAAACATTCATATAATGTAGACAAAATGTGTAACTAACACCAATGAGTGTGTGTGTGTCTCTGTGTTAAGGGGGAACATTCGCTTCCAGTATCATGTGTAATAAATGTTTAGCAATCCACCTACAAAGACACGGTTGCAGTTCTTCCATTACAGGCTGATTGCTGCTAGCAGATGCTATTTTGAGAACAGCTGGTGGTGTCTTTGAGTCCCATACAGTTAAAACAAGCAAACAACAACAACAACAAAATTCTAGTTCTTAGATTCAGGAACATGTCTGAAACCATATCCACAATGGCCACCCAGCTCCATTTTGAATGCCTAAACCACAGTTACTTCATTTTGACTTAAAAATCTATTCTTTTCTTTAATGGTTAAAGGCAGATGTACAACCCATATTTGACAGGTCGTAAGACAGACTGTTCTAGTTAGCATAAAGTTCAAGCCAAATTGTGTATAAGCTAGAATAATGTGCCTATACCTCAATATATGAATTTTTTTCCATCATACAGATATGTTAAAAGTAAAAAATGGAAAACACATACTATGAAAATCTTTTAAAAAAAAGCTGATGTAGCTACCTCAGTCCAGTTCAGTTCAGTTCAGTTCAGTTCAGTCGCTCAGTCGTGTCCGACTCTTTGCGACCCCATGAATCGCAGCATGCCAGGCCTCCCTGTCCATCACCAACTCCTGGAGCTCACTCAGACTCACGGCCATTAAGTCAGTGATGCCATCCAGCCATCTCATCCTCTGCTGTCCCCTTTTCCTCCTGCCCCCAATCCCTCCCAGCATCAGAGTCTTATAAAACACTAAAACTCAAAGTCTATCACTAAGGAGTTGATAAAATCTACAGAAAACAAGGCAGCCACTGAACTTATGTTGCAGAGTGATAATTTGGACATGGAAAAAATACAAAATATATGAAGTCAAAAAAACAGTTTATACAAGTACCCACCAACAGATATGTGAGATATATGTGTGTGTATATCTATGTGTGCATGTGTGTCAGTTGCTCAGTCATGTCCAACTCTTTTGCAATCCTATGGATTGTAGCCTGCCAGACTCCTCTATCCATGGGATTCTCTAGGCAAGAACACTGGAGTGTGTAGCCATTCCCTTTTCCAAGGGATCTTCCCAACCCAGGGATTGAAACCAGGTCTCCTGCATTTCAGGCAGATTCTTTACTATCTGAGCCACCAGAGAAGCCCATATATTACCTGTATGCATATATGTAATGGAATATAACTCAGCCATAAAAAAGAATGAAATATTGCCACTTGCAGCAATGTTAGTGGACCTAGAGAATATTATGTGCAGTAAAAGAAGCCAGACAGAGAAATACAAATACTATATGATATCATATGTTGGGCCCTAAACAATAATACAAATGAATCTAATACAAACTGATAACCTTCTTCTTGTCACAGAAGGTAGTGCTTCTGAGTTTTCAAAATTTCCAAAGGGAAGAGAGGATTTTTTTAACCTAATCCTTTGAAAAACAAAATCCAAGTAATATAAAGATTCTATTGTTATGCCAATTTTATTGAAATGTGTTTGTTGGTGGATTTTAAATAAGATAGGAGTTAATAGATGGGTTATTCCAAACTAATTGCAAAGCAGCTAACATATATACCTTGCATAGGTTTCCTATAAGTTTTTCAAGAAACAAAGCAACTTATATATTGGTATTTTCTGTCTTCTGTGCAGTCCTGGGATTCATGAACAATTCAGCAGCAAGCACCGTGACAGAGTTTATCCTCCTTGGTTTCCCTGGTTGTCAAGAGTTACAGTATTTCCTCTTTTCACTGTTCTTTGGAATCTATATATTTACTATCGTGGGAAATGGGACCATTGTTTGCGCTGTGAGGTGGGACGAAAGGCTCCATACTCCAATGTATATTCTCCTAGGGAATTTCGCTGTCCTTGAAATCTGGTACATTACCTCCACTGTGCCCTATGCTAATCAATTTCCTCTCAGAAACAAAAACCATCTCTTTTGTTGGCTGTTTCCTCCAGTTACGTTTTTTTTTACTTCCCTTGGTACAACTGAGGCATATTTGCTCTGTATCATGGCATACGATCGGTATCTTGCTATCTGCTGCCCATTGCACTACCCAACCGTCATGACCCATCAACTCTGCTCTGTTTTGTTGTCTCTTTGCTGGGTGTTTGGGTTCCTCAGTTATTCTGTCTCCACCGTGCAGCTCTCTCAGTTGCCTTTCTGTGGGCCCAACACCATCAATCACTTTGTGTGTGACATGGACCCACTGATGGCCCTGCCCTGTGTCCCAGCTCCTGTCACTGAGATTGTCTTCTACGTCCCGAGTTCCCTCATTATCATGCTAACTCTTCTGTGCATCCTCGGCTCCTATACCCTTTTATTGATTACTGTGTTTAAAGTCCCTTCAGCAGCAGGCCAACAGAAGGCCTTTTCTACTTGTGGATCACATCTGACAGTGGTGTGCTTATTCTTTGCGGCTGTTTTGGCAATGTATGTGGGCCCTACAGCTGATAACCCAGCTGAAATTCAGAAGATTATAACTTTTGTCTATTCCGTGGTGACTCCCTTCTTAAACCCCCTGATTTACAGCTTAAGAAACAAGGGGATGAAGGCTGCACTGAAGAAAGTCCTGAAAATAGAATGAACATAAACTGATCTACATGAGAACAAGCAAACCATTGCCCAGGCATAAAAGATTAATTTAAAAAGACTTCATATACTGCTGTTAATTTTCCAGTGCACACAGTAAAGAAGACTTTTTTAGTGGATTCCATCCATGTTTTATTCTTCAACTAACCTGGCAGAGCTAAACCACAGCTGATTCAGATTGCATCCCAAGTATAATAACAATATTTTCAACATGAATAACTTCTTAGATAGTAATATGAGGGCACTATATTAGTCCTATTTCACACACTGTTTAACTTTTGATTATTAGGGGAAGGAGGTAAAGCTAGACTAAGAGAAGATATCCTAGGTGAATCATCATCAGTGTACTGAAGCCATTTCTTAAGACAGTACAAGATCCTTTAAAGTGAATAAATAATCTAATTTAAATGTCTGATGCATACATAACCAAAGGATTTAGTAATAGAAAAAGTTTCTATCCTCTTAGCTCCTCATGATCCAGAATCTTCCAGATTAGGGACAGACTGAAAGTTTCATACTTATATAAGTTATGTTTTAACATCATTTAAAATAGCAATTTTTTCAATTCAACAAAAATTTATTGAGCATCTACTTTATTCTAGATACTTTCATAAGCATTAGAGATACACTATGACCAAAATGGTCAAAACACTCTATGTGTGGAGTTTATTTTCTAGTGAGGGACAGACAATAAAAAAATAAAATAAGCAAAAATATAGTTATGTTGGAAAGTGATAAACAATATGGAGAAAGGGAAAGGGAGACAGGAAGTGAGGGAGAAAAGGTTGAAATTTTAAATAGGACCATCAGGGAAGGCCACCAGGAGAAGGTATCATTTAAACAGAAGCTTGAAGGAGATGAGGGAATGAGCTGTGTGCATAGCTGAGGGAAGAGCATTGCATGCAGAGGGAGGCAAGTTCTCCATAAGATCCTGAGGCAGGATTGTGTTCCAGTAACAGCAAGTAGTTTGGTTTGGTTGGAATAGAGAGATTAAGAGGGAAATATCAAAGATGAAGTCAAAGAGAGCATACAGAGGGCCAAGGTGTACAGGCCCTTGTGAGCCATAGTAAGGATTTTAAATTCTGAATGAGATGGAAAGCCTTTCTGAGAAGAGTTTTGAGCAAAGGAGTAGTAGACTCCCATTATATTTTTAAAGGGTCATCACCATGGTTGTTTCATTGACAACAGACTAAATAGAGGCATGGGCATTTTTAAAATTCTTTATTTCTACTTGTCAAATAAAACTTTGTATTTCTTTTAAAAGGAATTTGTATCTGCAACCTTGGGGATATATATTGGGGAGGAGTAAAAGTCAAGGAACTGGTTTGCCCAAGAAGAATGGAAAGTCCTCCTAGACCCTCCACAAGGAAATTCCAATTCTGGAATGATATTTCCATAACAAACTGGAGAGATAATGGAGCTAGGAATCCACTCCTGAGGCTCTTCAATCACAATCATATTATGATTGTGTAGATATTTGCAAAATATTTTCCTATTATTTCATTCTCATGTCAGCCCTATGGAGAACACAAAGAAGATATGTATCTAATATTTGAAGAAATGAACTCAACAGGCTATTACAGCTAGTAAGTAAAAGCACTCAGGCCAGGACCTTGATTTTCTGTGTCCTAGCTTTCCATCTCTTAGCCCACCACTTTCTCTTTAGGTTCAACTCTATTCAAACCCAGTGCCCCCTTTTTAATCCCAGGTCATTCCCTTTCACATGATGCCTGAATAATCTTTTACACCATTTCCCTGCCTATCCCAGGTCTCTTTCAAAAGTCTCCCAGATGCCTAAAATTCTAAGCCTGGTTTTCTATATACAACATTATCTAAAACTCAGCTTCAGATGTCAGTTATCCCTACAAATATCATTCTTAATCCTTTCTCCAAACCATGCTCAAGTAATTCCTGATCAAACTGAAATCTTTCCCAAACTTAGAAGCTCCTTCAAACATACCTATCCTTAACCCAATCTTTAATGATCTATACAGTGGTTGTCAACTTCAGCATGCAGCCGAATCACATAAAGGTTTGTCCAAAAAGGGGGTTTCTGGGCCCCACACTGAGAGTTTCTGACTTACTAGGTAGGGGTGGGACCTGAGAATTTGTATTTTAACAGGCTCTCACGTGATGTTAACACTGCTGGGACAGGGACATTTTCAGACGTTGTTCTGTCCTTATACATCCTCACTCGTAAACTCAGTAGTGTTCTCTGCTTGAGTTCTTGCTATGATTGAATTCTTCCCCTCAGGTTCTTTGCCTCTTGCTTGTTCTCCTTAACCTGATATCAGGGAAAGAAATCATACTTCCTGCCTCTGAACCATTTACAGTGCTAAATTTTCATTTTCACTAATATTGTATTATGTCAATCAATAATATTACACATCCACTTTTACAAAAAACTCAATTTTTTCAAACAAATATGTTCAAATTATCCTTAAAATTTTAAAGGGAGATTCTTTCTTGTATGTAAAATATAACAAATTTAAGTAACTTTGTATAGACAAATAATTTTTTAACTTAAGTCCTTACAGGTTAAATACCAAGAATGAAATGGATGTACTTTGGAGAAAAGATCGCAGACACAAACATACATATACACACACTCTTAAATGCACACACATTCTTTCTTTCTCTTTCTCTCTCTTTTTTTTTTAATCTCCTCTCTCATTAACCTGTCCCACTCTCTACCTCCCTTCCTGCATGCAGATCAGTTCTTTAGAGGAAGGTTATCGCCACAAAGAAAATTTTCCTGGCTTCTCTTGGATATTTATCCAGACCTCTGTATCTCACTAGTTAAACCGCTGGGGAAATACAAACAAATATAGGGAGGATTAGATGGATGCACAGAGATACATGCATAAGGAACCAGGTGCCTACCAATGAGCACACTAGGGAACTATAGATCCTATTCAAGAGGGACTTGCAAACTTAATAATCATTAGCATGAAAAATACACTTCATCTTGTTCAGAATACTAAAAGAAATGAGTCTCTGGAGCCACAAATGCTCCTATCCATGCATGAATGAGCTTTTAGATGGGGTAATGAGGACAACCTTGTGGCTAGAAATTCTCTCACATCCTCCTCTTGGAGGCAGAAACATCATCAGGTACGTAAGGAAAGTCTGCCTGCATCCTCCTGTACGCCCACTGCTGTAAGAGCACGTTATTCTTCCGTAAATCTGTTAGCTCTTTATTCTTTATCGGAACAATGTGTTAAGGCCTGCAGTTCTCTTCTCCCAACACACTCCTAAGGAGTTCTTGGGTGAAATATTCACATTAAGGGCTCACTCTGGTATCACAAAATTCCCACTATATAACTCACTTAAGGAAAATAGTGCTCAAATGTCTTGTATATTCTGGAGGGAGAATTAACTATCCTTCAGTTAGAATGCAGCCTGAGTCTTGAATCACTTTCTTTCTAATATTGGTCAGTTAAGTTTTGACTGACAAATACCTTCAGCTAGAGCAATTAAAGCAGGTTGTTATTCCTTTGGAGTTGTCAGCCAGTGACAAGTGATGAGTAGAAACTGAAAAAAGTAAGTAGGCCAGCAGACTCTTCTGTCCTTTGGATTTATCTATAGGTTAACCTTAAAATATAAATATTTAAAGAAAGAAGAATCCTTGCAATTATAATTTTTAAAGTGTTCTCCTCTGAGCAAAGTAGCTTAAATCCTAAGCAAGTGTTTGGAGTTATAGACGAGGACCTGGCTTCCTTGTTAGTTCGTACAGAAAGAACTGCCCAGGTTCCTTTTTCCTCCTCTTCTGTCTGACTATTCATTTGTTGTATCACTTGAGGTGAATAGTAAGATGTGGACTTACATTTATCATTTGAGAGACTCCCCTGACGGTCCAGTGGTTAAGACTCTGCACTTCCATTGCGGGGAGCCACAAGTTCAATCCCTAGTCAGGGGAACTAAAGTCCCACATGCCACACAGGCCAGCCAAAATAAATAAATAAATTCATCATTTGAACTTATAATAGATATACTTTGGAGGTGGAGGCAGTAGAAATGGATGCAGAGATTCCAAATTATCTGTGAAGCTCATTTATACATGTTTCTCTGATCCTATATTCCATAGTAACTAAAATTTCACTGTAGCACAAACATCAAAAGGTCATAAACATTATGAAGTCAAATGACCAAGTGGGAGTTAAGATTTATGAGACTTGATTCCAGGTCAAAAACCATGAATTGAAATTACATATCTCATATTGGTGCCAAGAACTTTCCAGTAGATGAATACAGTTAATCAATTCATGTCTCATGTCACTGGCTTCTGTCTTAAAAAGCTGAAAATATCTCACTTATGTCAAATAAAGTTTGTTATCATGCTACTGCATTCACTATGTAGATTTATCTAAGTTTAGTTCTAACTGGAATAAATGTCTTTTTTAGGTGCATGGCACATAATTGGGTATATGGTGAAACATACAGTTAAAGGAAGCTCCAGTCACATACAGTGTGACTATACAAATGTAGGTGACAATATGGATAGTTTTTATAAACCATAAATTTCAAAAAGGGATGAATTTTATTTCCTATGTTTACCATTATTCCAGAATTTGCACACTGCTAGAAATATAATAAAAAGTAAATAAACATTTATGAAATGCACAAATGAATAACATGCTACAATTTAAATTCATTATTCAACATTTTTTGCTGAAAGCCTAGTAACTGTATTTTCCAAGCAAAATGACAGCATGCGGCCTAGCAAATACAGGTATAGTTATGGAAAGCATATTTGAAATTATAACTCTCCTATAAGTTTTAATACATATGGCCATTACAATTGTGGTCCATTGAACTAAACTGCTTGGACAAAAATTAAATTTTCATGTTTATGAGTCATGCTTATAGAGGCAACCTTTGTCATCATTCTAAAAATACTGTTAATCAATACAAATATCCAAAGCTACCTTGGCAATAAAACATTTATCCTCTGAGTTTGCTCCAGGTTTGCTGAACTACTGAGAGTCAAGCCTTTTGCACTCTGAAGATTGTATAAACTGCAAAAGGATGAAACTTTGTGAGTATCTTAACGACATTAATAATATAGCCAATTATCCTACTTTTAGTTAATATATTATGGATTTTAAAATATTGATGGTGGCTTACCCAGTCAAATATTTTGATCTTTAACCAGGAAACTCTAGGACATAGAAATGAACCTATACCAATAGTTTTAGGGAGGTTTTTAGCAAGTTATCCAAGTTTATAGTTCTGTCCCAAATCCTAGATCAGCCAATATGATAAACATCTTTCTGGTCTTAGCACAACCTAAAGTAACCTCTCTATTCATTATTAAATTAAATTAGGCAAAAGCAAGATAATGAGCAGACAAGTGATATTTAGGGCTTAATTCCTAGCAAAAATGAAGTCATGCAGTTTTGCATTCTAGAGAAATTGACATGTCCAGCTGCAAGTTACCTCAAGAGCTCAGTTATGATGTGAAATAGTGCAGCTTGTGGGACGCATACCAGGAAAATGATGGCTTCCTAAAGAAATCATGTATAGAGGACATAATAGCTGCCATAAGTTATTTAAGCCCCCACCATCATCACAGTGGAAGAGGAATTAGACTTATTTTGTGTAGCTTCAACAAGGGGAGTCCCAAGTAATAAAGGAGATTTTTTTTTTCCCAACAAAAAATAATGCTTTGGGAGAACCAGCTCTTTAGGAGGGGATTAGGCTGAACTGTTCACCAAATCCAGAAGCCACATAACAGAATGTGACCTAGAGAAAAATGGATAGATGGTTTTCAAACCATTTTATAGAATCCTGGGGATCTGCAGCACCTCCTGAGAGCAGCAAAAGCAAGCAGGCTCAAGACTCTCACCCTGCATTTCCACTCTTACCTGCTTTTAACTGGACTTCTACGGCTATTTGCTTCAAATCTATACTCAACTTTATTTCAAAGTAAAAAAGATTGTCTAAAGTTTATATTTGTATGTAGGCTATCCAAGGGATAATGATTTAAAATGATTAAAATGTTAAAAGATGAAACATTACTAAGACTCAGGGTTATAGCAATATTTGAAATGAAGTGGGATTTGTTTCAAACCAGTCTCCAAATAAGCCGGTGTATCTAGAAGTTACTGGTTTTGCACATTCGCGTAAACTCGTTAAATCTGATATTCCATTTTCTTATCTATTAAAACAAAACAACAACAAAATAGGATAAAGCACTCTCCTCCCTACTGCTCAAAGGGGTATTGAAAGTGAAAGCGAACAGTGAAAGTGTTAGTTGCTCAGATGTGTCCAACTCTTTGCAACCCCAACCTTTGTACCTTTCCAAGCTATTTGTTAGCAAAATCTGCAAATGTTCATGATTATTCATGCTCTGTTAACTTCCGTTTCTCTAACAGCTTTGGGATCCCAGAACACAACAATGCATTTTGTGACTGAGTTTGTTCTTCTGGGTTTCCCTGGTGAAAGGGAGATGCAGATGTTGTTCTTCTCATTAATCCTGGTGGTCTACCTCCTGACGCTGCTGGGGAATGGGGCTATTGTCTGTGCAGTGAAATGGGACAGGCGGCTTCACACACCCATGTATATCTTCTTGGGAAACTTCGCCTTCCTAGAGATCTGGTATGTTTCCTCCACTGTCCCAAACATGCTGGTCAGCATCCTCTCTGATACCAAGACCATCTCCTTCACTGGCTGCTTCATCCAATTCTATTTCTTTTTTTCACTTGGTACAACAGAGTGTTTCTTCCTATCAGTTATGGCCTATGATCGGTACTTGGCCATCTGTTGCCCACTGCATTACCCCTCCATCATGACTGGGAAGTTCTGTGTGGTCCTAGTCTGTGTTTGTTGGGTGAGTGGATTTCTCTGCTATCCAGTCCCCATTGTCCTTATCTCCCAACTTCCCTTCTGTGGACCCAACATCATCGACCACTTTGTGTGTGACCCAGGCCCGTTGTTTGCACTGGCCTGCATCCCTGCTCCTTCCACTGAGCTTATTTGCTACACCTTCAACTCAGTGATTATTTTTGGCCCCTTCCTTTCCATCTTGGGATCTTATACCCTGGTACTCAGAGCTGTGCTTCGTTTTCCCTCTCATGCTGGTAGAACTAAAGCTTTCTCCACGTGCGGGTCCCACCTAATGGTGGTGTCTTTGTTCTATGGAACCCTTATGGTAATGTATGTGAGCCCAACATCAGGAAACCCAGCAGGAATACAAAAAATCATCACTTTGGTATACTCAGCAGTGACTCCGCTCTTAAATCCACTAATCTACAGTCTCCGAAACAAAGATATGAAAGATGCCTTAAAGAAAGTCTTGGGATTAAGAATTCATCAAAACTGAGACATCTTTAAAAGAGAAGCAGAATTAGTCATTTATGACCTTAACTATTTATAGTAACAATGATAGAGAATGGCTACAATAAGTCATATTTTGGCTCACAATAAAGGGAAAGTCTTGTTTTTCACAGTTCCTTAGCAGGTAAAGTTCAGCTCTTCAATGATAAATGCTGAATAAACATTTTAAACATGTACAACATCACTGAGTAATTATACGGTGTTATTATATAGATAACTAGATTTTTTTATCTAAGTGTGATGTATCTTTGCTAGTTTAATCTTATCTGGTGAAAGAATCAAATGAATGTGTACTGGGAGCCTTTCAAGAATGGGTGCAATCCTCTAAATTCAGAAAATAAGTGTTCTTAAAGAAAATGGGTCAACAGGCCACCAAATAAAATACATAGTAATGGATATTATCCATTGTTTGAGGTTGTCGTCACACCAAAAACAGAATATACTTCATACCTCTATCACTTACAGATAAAGTACAAACTCTTCTTCCTGCTTTCCAAGTGCTCACTTGATAGATATTCCATTCAGTCTTCTCTCCTGTTCGTCCACGAAGGCCCTGCACTTCACAATGGTCGATCTTCTTATTTTACCTTGAATAATCTTTCTCCAAATTGTGCATTTTTACTCACAGTGCTTCCTCCTAAATCAATTGTGACAACCCCATTACCACTTGTAGTATGGAGTAACAATGCCTTAAACATATTTTTATGCTTCTCAGAAGGCTATCAGACAAAGTCTAAGAAAAATATTTAGAGGAAATTATACCGATAACAAATTCGATTTTTTGTGCCCAAACCCCGTGCTGTGACAGGAAAGTCAGAAACTAAGAGGCCAACCTACTTAAAATGAGAGAACCCTCCTTAGTTATGGCCACACTGGGAATGAAATTAGGTGTTCATAGGGAGAACAGGGAGATAGGCCTATTGGTGCTAGGCGATGAAATACTCTAATGCAGTGTTTCTCAAACCTTTCCACCACCAAAGCATGTTTGCCACCAGTGGTCAGAAAACATGGGACATGTAGAGACAATATTTCTTTTAAATTAAAAATTTAATCTTAAAAATTATACTTTTTGTTTCATGGCATATACACATATTTGGCATAATACAAAGTTATCGCCTCTGAGTAAAACTGACCCTTCCTCAGAAGATATTAATTAGGCACTTTTTGTATCCCACAGCACAAAATCACATACACTTTCTTGAAAAACACAGACTTAAGAAGACTACAGTGTCCCCCCAGAGTCAATGTAGCACGTTATTTCTAATAATCCCTATGAGCCAACCTATCAGAAATATTAATGAAACCTCCAGGCAAGAAGTAAGAAGGTCCTTAGGGGAAACATGAAAAGTTATAGGATCACATTTAAGAAAGAAAGAACTGAGAATTCCCAACAGCGGCCAAAATGATGCATACCTGAAGACCAGCACATAGTTACAACATACTCTGTAGGAAGCAGACCACCAGAATCATATGGTGCAAGAGAAGTGAAATAAGATATGCATGAGATTCTCACCCAGGGCTTCCACATTAAGACCAGTGAAGGAGAGCCTGTGCATTCCCCAGGATGATCTAGGAAAGCGTCATTCTATTTAGGAGACATCTTCCCTGCTGGGTACTGCTGCTATTATACACCACAGGTAGGCCTATTTTCCTGTACATCTGTACATATGATATACTCAAGAGATTGGTTTCTCTTTCAGCTTAAGAACCAAAAAAAAAAAAAAAAGCTCAGAGAATTTAGATCACCATGGAACTCACATTCTCCAAAATAAGCACTCTAAATGGTACCAAAGTCATCCACGTGTCTTTCCCTTCTTAGGAAGTTGCTGGGTCATCAGCAACGGTATCACTTTAATACATACTTTGAACAAAATAGTATGAAAGTGGCTCGATCCACTGGGGCTGAACCCAAGAGAAAATAGAAGTGGAGGGCTTTTCTTGGTATCCTCTCTTAGCTTCTCCACCTTTGTCCACCCATCTGCAACTTCAGGAAAAGTAGCATTAAGAAATTTTTCTAATAATAAAATCAAATCAGTGTACATGAAGACTGAGATTCACATAGGGTTTGGTGGTGAATATATTAAGTATTGCTTCTCATAATTATGTTGGAAATTATCTGTGGAATTAATTTACAATGCTTTCGCTACAGTTGAGTGATAGTTTTTCTGTAAGGTTTTGTTTTTTTGTTTTTTTTTAATGTCAAAAACATGGTCTATAGCTCAAATACTTGAAGCTTTTGAGTCATAGTCTGTGACTCAGACTTGAATTCAAGTCATCTGTTGCTGCTGTTTCAGAGGTAAGTGGCTACTCTGTTTCACCACTTTCTTGTGTTGTTAAGAAGAGTGGACACTAGCTTAAAAAGCACCAGTTTCCAACAGTAAGGAGCCATCCTTTCAAATGTCTCACCAAAATTGGCATCAATGCAAGTGAGTTTAGCTCTTCATAACCATCCCAATTTAAAAAATCAAAAAGAATTTACCTCCATCTTTGAATTGCCTTCTCTTCCTGGTTTCTTGTTCACAAGACTACTAACTGTTCTGCACATCCAGCTCAATGGGAAGCTTACGTTTGCTTCTAGATGAGGATTATAGTTCACTTTATGCATTACTAATTTAATGAGCCTGCAATATCTATATCATTATAAATATTCTTAAGACATATATATTAAGTATATAGCCTTGCTGAATAGAAGGAATTTTTTCTATTTGATTATGTTAAATGAATACTACAAATATTCTATATATACCACTTCACTTTCACTTTCATGTACCATTTTACCAAAATTATTTTTAAGGAAAATTTCCTATTAGTCAAAAAAAAGCTAAAGATATCTTGCTAAAAGATGTCTAGAGATTTCATTGTGTTAAAGCCATCATTATTAACTTTATTCTGAATTGTGTTTGATTCTTAAAAAGATATCTTCTTTGGTGATGATATTCTAAAGGAAATAAGGACAAATTTTGGAATGTTGGTAAATAATTAGTTTTAAAACATCTTTGATTCAATTGTTTTCTGCTATTTTGAAAATTGAGAGATATCATTTAAATAAAGTGGGAGTTCCATGGTGGCCCAGTGGCTGAGATTCTGAACTACCAATGCAGGGGGTCTGGGTTCAATCCCTGGTCAGGGAACTAGACCCCCACATGCCACAACTAAGAGTTCTCATGCTGCGACTAAAGACCCTGCATGCCACCACTAAGACCCAGTGCAGCCAAATAAATAAATATCTTTACATAAATAAGTTCCCTGGTGGCTCAGATGGTAAAGCGTCTGCCTACAATGCAGGAGACCTGGGTTTGATCCCTGGGTGGGGAAGATCCCCTGGAGAAGGAAATGGCAACCCACTCCAGTACTCTTGCCTGAAAAATCCCATGGATGGAGGAGCCTGGTAGGCTACAGTCCATGGGGTCGCAAAGAGTAGGACATGACTGAGCGACTTTGCTTTTCACTTTACATAAATAAATAAACAGACTAAAATACAATCTTTCAAATAGTGAATTTTAAGGGAACTTGTGATAGTAATAAGAAGAGCTTTAGAAGAAAGTCTCTTGATTATTTAAAATTTTTTTTTTGCAGTACATCTCATATGTTATATTCATCCTTCAGTTCAGTCACTCAGTATCTCTGACTCTTTACAACCCCATGGACTGCAGCACACCAGGCCTCCCTGTCCATCAACTCCCGGAGCTTACTCAAACTCATGTCCATTGACTCGGTGATGCCATCCAACCATCTCATTCTCTGTCGTCCCATTTGCCTCCTGCCTTCAATCTTTCCCAGAATCAGGGTCTTTTCAAATGAGTCAGTTCTTCGCATCAGGTGGCCAAAGTATTGGAGTTTCAGCTTCAGAATCAGTTCTTCCAATGAATATTCATCCTTAATGACATATATTTTAAGTGTATATGAAACCAGATAAATTAAGCATTAGTCGTTCAGTCATGTCCGACTCTTTGAGACCCCATAGACTGTGGCCCGCCCCACCTCCTTGGTCCAAGGGATTTTCCAGGCAAGAATACTAGAAAAGTTGCTATACCCTTCTCCAGGGAATCTTCCCAACCCAGGAAACGAACCTGGGTCTCCTGCATTGCAGACAGACTTTTTACTGTCTGAGCAACCAGGGAAGCCCTGTGATAAATTATCATGATAAATTAATCATAATGGGGTGACTAATAATGATTTTCACTGCAAACAATAAAGGATTAAATACCAAGTTGTAAATGAGCTGTGGTGCAATATGAATGTCTTTAAATAAGAGATCGCAAAATATATAAATAATTTATCTGAATACTCTTTTTTATTTTCTTCTGGTATCATAGGGGAAAAATGATAGAAAATCTCCTAATGAAAATAGTTCAAGAAAAAGAGAGAGAGAATCTGAATAATAATGCCAGAGCTAAAATCACTTAAATCTGTAGCAAGTGTCAGATTCAATCTATCTTTAAATGATAGCATATGTGTCCTCTCATTTTGAACTGAACGGAATTAATTGCCCTTATATATGAAGCTTTTACTGAAAAAAGAAAAACATAAGACAGATAATTTTTATCTCTATTTCAAGATTTCTATATTTGAAAAGAAGATGAAATTTAACAGATTTGGTCCACTGGCAAAGAAAGTTCAAGCAGCCGAGAATTATACATTTATAAAGAGTCAGGGCCAAAGGGCTTATTCAGAATAGGACAAGATTTACCCAAGATATGTTTTAGAATATTTGATACATTTTCCTGAATGAATCAAACTGCCTGCCCTAAGAAAAATTTCAAATGCCTTAGCAATAAAGTGAGTTGTCTATCTGTCTTCTCTCCACAGTCTGGAGACCATGAATAAGTCAGGAATATCCACTGTGACACAGTTTGTCTTGTTGGGCTTTCCTGGTCCCTGGAAAATGCAGATCATCTTCTTCTCACTGATTCTGTTGATCTACATCTTGACTGTAACTGGGAACATAGCCATCATTTGTGCTGTGTGGTGGGACCACCGACTCCATACCCCTATGTACGTGTTCCTGGCCAACTTCTCCTTTCTAGAGATCTGGTATGTGACCTGCACAGTCCCCAATATGCTGGTCAATTTTCTTTCCAAAACCAAAACCATATCCTTCTCTGGTTGCTTCACTCAATTCTACTTCTTCTTTTCCCTGGGCACAACTGAATGCTTCTTCCTCTGTGTCATGGCTTATGATCGCTACCTTGCCATCTGTCATCCATTGCACTATCCCACCATCATGACTGGGAAGCTCTGTGCCATTCTAGTGTCTCTTTGTTGGCTCACTGGTTTCTTGGGACATTCAGTTCCTATTCTCTTCATTTCTCAACTACCCTATTGTGGTCCCAACATCATTGATCACTTTCTGTGTGATGTGGACCCTCTGATGGCATTGTCCTGTGCCAGCTCACCCATAATAGAGCATGTATTCCATTCTGTGAGCTCTCTTATCATCATTCTGACCATTTTGTACATCCTTGGATCCTATATCTTGGTGCTCAGAGCTGTGCTTCTGGTTCCTTCCTCAGCTGGGCGGCAAAAGGCCTTCTCTACCTGTGGATCCCACTTAGTTGTTGTATCTCTGTTCTATGGAACCATTATGGTGATGTACGTGAGCCCCACATCTGGCAACTCAGTTGCTATGCATAAAATCATCACACTGATATACTCTGTAGTGACACCAGTCTTAAATCCCCTCATCTACAGCCTACGCAATAGGGACATGAAATTCGCCCTCCGTCAGGTCATCTGTGCAATGAGGATTATGCAAACCTCATGAAAAGGTTTTGTGAAACTCGATGACTCTCTTCCTGCAAGTGGTAAAATAATCCTCTTCTTCCAATCCAAACCAATTTGGTTCTATCATAATCATCATGGTACTTTTGTGAACAGCAAGATTCATCACATATTTGATTATATTCTGATGCACTTTTAGTTTCATAAATGTGGTTCCATAGGAAGAGACTGCCACCTGACCATATGGTAAAAATAACTCTTAAAAATTCTTAATATTTGCTTCCAGGAAGATTTCAACTTTTTCAATGTGAAATCTCTGGCCACACAACTTTAAAAGATGCAAATCAAATTGGTTGTTTGCTTACATGGCTGTCTAACACTTTGTTTAAAGGACACATAACACAGAGGCTTCCCTGGTGGTCCAGTGGTTAAGACTCTGCTCCCAATGCAAGAGACGCAGGTTAGATCCCTGATCAGGGAACTAGATCCTGCATACCGCAACTAAAGATCCAGCACAGGGCAACAAAGATCCCATGTGCCACAACTAAGACCTGGCATAGCCATATAAATTTTTTAAAAGACACATAACTCATAAGATGTCCATTGTCCTGAATTTTTGGCAAAACCCCACACATCGCTGTCAAATACACTAAGAGATTATTAAGCCAGTGTTACAATTTTTAGTTCATCATCTTCATCAATAGTATACAAGGGGAGGGCTAGGAGTTTGTTTGAAGCTATGAGTAAGAATATTGTTGGTGAGTTGTCAGTATGCAATCCTCATAAGGAAAATTAAAATTACATCAAGAGATCCACTCAGAGAGCTTGCCCTTGTCCCCTGAAGTTTAAGAGACACATGTTCTATCCCTAGTTCACACCTGGGGAAAAAAATATGTAAAGACTATAAAAGAGCTGGCTATGAGAGCAAGGTAGAAAGAACTGGGCTATAACTGGTAGAAACTGAATTCTCACCAGTAATATCACAAATACAGAAATTTTCGGCCTAGTTGAAACTCATAGAAGGTAACAAATTTGAAACATCTTGAAAGAGATCCCTCCCAAAAGTACTACCTGAAGAAGTAAGGCAATCCCCAAAGTTAGTCTATACGGAATGGGTCACTAGAATCCAGAAATGAAAGAAATAATAAGTAGCCAGTCAATTGCCCACATCGGGGAACTGCAGTTTAGTATGCTCCCCCTCCTCACCAAAAAAATAAAAAAATCCATGAAATAAAAATTAACATACAAACTTTTGTCAAGCCTGTAATACAACAATACTAGTAAAGGAAAAGCCTTTCTACCGATAATTCTCTCCCCTCTCAAACCTAAAGTAACCAGAGGCAGTACAGACTTGTGGGAAGGGAGAGATGAAAGAGCAGAAGGGAAAGAAGTGGATCAAAGAAGTAGAAGCCTGAGTCAGACTGTCTTGAGGAATAATTTAATTTGTACAAAAAAATAAAATTTGGTTTCAGATTGCACCTGGCTTTTGAAAATCCATGTATTAATACTAACAGTAATCAGAAACACTATCATATTTGTCCAAGATAATACCCACATGTGGAAACAAACAGAACATCAGAAAGTATTTGCAGTAGACATGGTCAGAAAACTAAAGTTTCTTTATGTTTATACCCTCCAATATCCAAATCATACCATTAAATAGTTACAAGTACAAATGTTTAAACATTGCTGTAGTTCAAAAATGGGATAAAACTCTCACCTGAAGACCAAAAGGTATCTCTTTGAAAGTCCTCCTGGGCAACTGAAGAGTACTATGCCTCAAGGGTGGGTTCAGTTCAGTTCAGTTCAGTCGCTCAGTGGTGTCCGACTCTTTGTGACCCCATGAATCACAGCACGCCAGGCCTCCCTGTCCATCACCAACTCCCAGAGTTCACTCAGACTCACATCCATCGAGTCAGTGATGCCATCCAGCCATCTCATCCTCTGTCGTCTCCTCCTCCTCCTGCCCCCAACCCCTCCTAGCATCAGAGTCTTCCAATGAGTCAACTCTTTGCATGAGGTGGCCAAAGTACAGGAGTTTCAGCTTTAGCATCATTCCTTCCAAAAGAAATCCCAGGGCTGATCTCCTTTAGGATGGACTGGTTGGATCTCCTTGCAGTCCAAGGGACTCTCAAGAGTCTTCTCCAACACCACAGTTTAAAAGCATCAATTTCTTCAGCACTCAGCCTTCTTCACAGTCCAACTCTCACATCCATACATGACTACTGGAAAAACCATAGCCTTGACTAGACGGACCTTAGTTGGCAAAGTAATGTCTCTGCTTTTGAATATGCTATCTAGGTTGATCATAGCTGAGAAGCTCTATACAGTCAGCAAAAACAAGACCAGGAGCTGACTGTGGCTCAGATCATGAAATCCTTATTGCCAAATTCAGACTTAAATTGAAGAAAGTAGGGAAAATCACTAGACCATTCAGGTCTGACCTAAACCAAATCTCTTATGATTATACAGTGGAAGTGAGAAATAGATTTAAGGGCCTAGATCTGATAGATAGAGTGCCTGATGAACTATGGAATGAGGTTCGTGACATTGTACAGGAGACAGGGATCAAGACCATCCCCATGGAAAAGAAATGCAAAAAAGCAAAATGGCTGTCTGAGGAGGTATTACAAAGAGCTGTGAAAAGAAGAGAGGCGAAAAGCAAAGGAGGAAAGGAAAGGTATAAGCATCTGAATGCAGAGTTCCAAAGAATAGCAAGAAGAGATAAGAAAGCCTTCTTCAGCGATCAATGCAAAGAAATAGAGGAAAAGAACAGAATGGGAAAGACTAGAGATCTCTTCAAGAAAATTAGAGATACCAAGGGAACATTTCATGCAAAGATGGGCTCAATAAAGGACAGAAATGGTATGGACCTAACAGAAGCAGAAGATATTAAGAAGAGGTGGCAAGAATACATGGAAGAACTGGACAAAAAGATCTTCATGACCTGGATAATCACGATGGTATGATCACTCATCTAGAGCCAGACATCCTGGAATGTGAAGTCAAGTGGGCCTTAGAAAGCTTCACTACAAACAAAGCTAGTGGAGGTGATGGAATTCCAGTTGAGCTGTTTCAGATCCTGAAAGATGATGCTGTGAAAGTGCTGCACTCAATATGCCAGCAAATTTGGAAAACTCAGCAGTGGCCACAGAACTGGAAAAGGTCAGTTTTCATTCCAATCCCAAAGACAAGGGTAGGTAGAAGGATCTAAAAAAAGGTAAGAAAAGGAATCAGAAAATGTGCTTGGAAAGCTACTAAAGACAGCTTGAAATATCCATTACAGTTCTACCTTAATTGAGCCCCAATATTTTAATGACTCAGCTGAACTTATTAGCTGAAAAAGGAACAGAAATATTTTGTATAAAACTCAGCAGGTCACAAGTATCCTACTGTTGCAACTTACTAGATGTTGAATGTGTATTTATATCTTTCATTAAGATTCAACTCACATATCACTTCCACCAGAAAAACCTTTCTAATATCAGCAGGTTCAACTGTGTCCCTCTGTAATGCATCTAGAATACACCAGATCATATTCCCTCATTGTACTTGCAAATGCTTTGAGGTAAGTCTATTATGTGTTTGCGTGTCTTTCCTTAGACTATAAGCCCTATTTTTCATTTTTATCCCCAGCATCAGCATGTTAACTAACTAGTAAGCAGGTAGTGAAAGAAACAGGTTTTGGAGATGGATGAGTGAACTAGTTCTTGATCAGTCCTCACTAGATTTAAATGCTTTAGTCTCAAAGCTAACTGGTTATTTACATTTTTAATATTTAAGAAGTTATCTGTTTTTAAAACTACATTTGGATACATGCTTTTATTGCAAAATAATGTACACTTGTCATAAATTTTTCAAACAATACATACAAGTATAAAATTAAGGGTAAATGTTCCCATCCTTCTTTCTCACAATCCCATTTCCTACAAATAACAAGTTTAATACTGGTCAGTTTCTAACATACATAAGCATGCAAATTCATACACATATAATGGTTTTAATTTCTTTAAACTGATTATATTATATAAATATTTTTAGTTCTCTTAAAATTTTATAACTTTGTAATCAAATGAATACAAACATATATGCCTCATAACTTAAAATTGTTTTCTTTGTGAATAAACAGTAGGGTTTTCCTGGTGGTTCAGATGGTAAAGAATCTGCCTGCAATGTGGGAGACCCAGGTTCAGTCCCTGAGTAGGGAAGATCCTCTGGAGAAGGAAATGGCAACCCACTCTAGTATTCTTGCCTGGAGAATTCCATGGACAGAAGAGTCTGGCGGGCTACAGTTACATTAATTTTTCCCCTATTGCTAGATTCATTTTTAAACTGCCTTGTTCTCACATAGGTTCAAGATATTAAAGAAAAACACACAACAGTTCTAGGAAGGATCTTGTTAGAGGCAATAATAAATCTATCACAAATCCATTTTTAAATTATATGATATGCCATGCATACATAAACATCTATGTAATATAAAAAGAATTTTATAAGTTTAAAGAATATGAAATTCATAAATATCTTTGAATTTCTTTATTCACAGTAGAAAAACATGGAATGTTATCCACACTTTATTAGCAGCCTGTGAACCTGTCACCAAAATCAATCTCCCTACGCAACAAAGGGGGAAAGAGAATTTTTGTGTTAATTTTCTTGCTTTTCTTTAGCTTTACCACTCATCTCTCAATAAAAATGATAGAGCAGGAAACTCCAAAGACCCATCCCTCTACAGAGAAACTGAAAATACAGGCAAAAAATTATCAGAATCAGCTTTATTAAAATTCTGGAAAATATTCAAAAATTTGCAACAATCAAATGAATATTCATCAAAAAAAAAGGCAAACAAAACATGGTAGGAGAACCTTGTGACATTTTAGCTTACCTTTGCCACATCCCCTTTGCCCAGATAGCCTCAGTTCAGAAGCATTTTAAAGATGGCAGGCCATATTCCTAGAAGGGATTCCTGGTTCCAGAGGAAACAGAATGGACCTCATTCTCAAAAGTTTCCTGTTTGTTTTGACCTATCTAGGGGTTCCCTAAAACATTTCAACAAAGGGTTTGCCTTCATTTCACCTAACTTAGAATTCTTTCAGAGAAACAGCGACATGGAGGATATTCCTCAAAAACACAAAGGCAAACTAAACAATCGCTGCCACCCAGGGCAAAGGGTATCAGTTGAGACAAATATTAGACACACTAGGGCTCTCATGGTGGTCTAGAGGTTAAGAATTCACCTCACAGTGCAGGGGAAACCTGTTTGACCCCTAGTAGGGAAGATTTCAAACGCCAAGGCCATCACAATGAGAAGCCCAGGCAGCATGACTAGAGAGTAGCCCCCTCTTGCCACAACTAGAGAAAGCCCGTGCACAGCAATGAAGACTCAGCACAGCCAAAAATAAAATAAATAAATAAATAAATATTATAAAAAAGAAAAAATAGCTGAAAACTTCCCAACCTAGGAAAGATATAGTCATCCAGGTACATGAAGCCAATAGGTCCCAAGACAGATTCAACTCAGAGAGGAGTTTATCCATTCATCTATTGATGGACATTGGGTTGTTTCCAATTATTAGTCATTAGAAGTAAACTGCTAGAAACATTTGTGTACAAGTCGTTTGGGGGGAATATCCATTTTTTCTTTTGGGTAAAAAACTAAGGGTGAAATTGCTTTATCAAATAGGACATGCATGCTTAACTTTGTAAGAAGCTGTCAAACTGTCTGATCCAGAAATTTCACTCCAGGTATATCTAAAGGAAGCAAAAACACTAATTGTAAAAGATTCATGCACCCCAAATGTTCACAGCAGCTTTATTTACAATAACCAATATATGGAAGCAGACATGAGCACCCATCAACAGATGAATGAATAAAGAAGATGTGATACACACACACACAATGAAATACCACCCAGCCATGAAGAAAATGAAATTTTGCCATGTTCAACATCGTGTATAGATCTGGAGGATATCAGCTTAGTTAAATAAGTCAAGACAGAGAAAGACAAATACTATATGTTATAATTTATATGTGAAGCCTAAAAATACAAGAAAAATGAATGAACATAACAGAAACAGACTCATAAATACATAGACCAAACTACAGTAGTGGTTATCGTGGGGAGAGGGAAAAGGGGAGGGGCAAGACAGTGGTAGGGCACAAACTTCTATGTAGATAAATAAGTAACAAGGATATATTGTACACCACAGGGAATTATAGCCAACATTTTATAATAACTTTAAATGAAGGATAATCTCTTATATTGGAGTATAGTTGATTTACAATGCTGTGTTAGTTTCAGGTATACAGCAAAGTGATTCAGTTATACATATACATATATCCATTCTTTTTCAGATTCATTTCCCATGTAGGTTATTATAGAATATTGAGTAGAGTTCCCTGTGCTATACAGTAGGTCCTTGTTGATTACCTATTTTATATACAGTAGTGTGTACACACTAATCCAAAATTCCTATCCCTTCCCCCTCACCATGCTTCTCCTTGGTAACCATAAGTTTTCGAAGTCTGTAAGTCTGTTACTGTTAGTAAATAAGTTCATTTGTACCATTTTTTAGATTCCATATATAAGTGGTATCATATGATACGTCTCTGTCTGACTGACTTCACTTAGTATGATAATCTCTACATCTATCCATGTTGCTGTAAATGGCATTATTTTGTTCTTATTTATGGCTGAGTAACAATAAAAAATTGAGTGAAAATATACAAAATACATCATTATGCTCTGGAACTGTAAGACGTTTTCCTCATGCTAATGCACAGATAGCAATGGTAAAAACAGCAGCCCAAAGGTAAGGATTCTAATTACTACTGTTTAGTATATAGTCCATGAGATCACAAAGAGTGGGACACGACTGAACGACTTCACTTTGACTTTTCACTTTCATGCACTGGAGAAGGCAATGGCAACCCACCCCAGTGTTCTTGCCTGGAGAATCCCAGGGACGGGGGAGCCTGGTGGGCTGCTCTCTATGGGGTTGCACAGAGTCGAACGTGACTGAAGCGACCTAGCAGCAGCAGCAGCAGCAGCATTCCATTGTGTATATGTACCACATCTTCTTTATCCATTCCTCTCTTGATGGACATTTATGTTACTTCCATGTCTTGGTTATTGTAAATAGTGCTGCATAGAGCATTGGTTACATGTATCTTTCTGATTTGTGGTTTTCTCTGGATATATTCCCAGGAGTGAGACTGCTGAATCATATGGCAGTGGTGGTAGTGGTTTAGTCTCTAAGTTGTGTCTGACTCTTACAACCCCACGGACTGCAACCTACCAGGCTCCTCTCTCCATGGGATTTCCCAGGCAAGAAAACTGGAGTGAGTTGCCATTTCATTCTCCAAGGGATCTTTCCAATCCAAGGATCAAATTCGGATCTCCTGCATTGCAGGTGGACTCTTTACTAACTGAGCCACCGAGAAAGCTGAATGACATAGTAGTGCTATTTTTAGTTTTTTAAGGAACCTCCATAGTGTTCTCCATAGTGGTTGTACCTATTTACATTCCCACCAACAGTGTAGAAAGGTTCCATTTTCTCCACACCAATACTGGTTTCCAACTCATGAACAAGTTATATTTTTACATTTATTTACCTTTCATTTCCCACAGCTATGTTTTTGGCTTCCATTGTATAGGTCTTCCATATCTTTTATCAGGTTTACCTTTGTCAATGGAATTTTCCAGGTAAGAATACTTGGGTGAGTTGCAATTTCCTACTCCAAAATTCTTAATTTCTCATAGCTATTATTTTTTCATATCTTTTATCAAGGTTATTTCTATTTAATATTTTTGAAGCTACTGTAAATAGCATTTTTATATATCATTTTCTGCTTACCACTATTACCTGTATATACAATACAAGATATTTTTGTATAAGATTCTTTGATCTTAAAATCTTTCAAATTCATGTTGACTTGAAACAAGACTGCCAGATATTTCTCCAGAAACAAAAGGAGTTTATTCAGGATCACTGAACTAGAATTGCAGTTCAGTGTCTACAATCATGATGACCCACATCAGCTCCCTACATGGTCAAGAGGAGAAGGCTACAGAAAATAGAGTCCATGGTCTTTCATGGGCTGAGTGCTTGCCAGGATAGAAGAGGAGCTTATCTTGTTGCTGCGCTCTACTACCGTGGCAGGGCAAGAAAGTTTCCTTTCTGGTTGCCTAACTGTTTCATTGAAGTTTATGTTTATTAATAGCTTACACTCACTTATTAATTCTAGTAGCCTTTTTGTAGATTTCATTGAATTTTCTATATAGATTATCATTTCATAGCCAATGAAAACCAATGTACTTCTATCAATGTAGATGCCATTTATTTCTTTTCTTTGTGTGATTGCAGTAACACTTCCAATACAATGTTGAATAGAAGTGGTAAACATTTTTGCCTTGTTTCTGAGTTTATGGGACAAGCTTTCAATTTCACCATTAAGTATTAATATAATGTTAGCTATCAGGTTTTTGAAAATGCTCTTTTAAGAAGTTTCTGTCTATCCAAGTCTGCTTATTAAGCTTTAATTGCTTATTATCTGTCTATCTGAGAAGAATGTAAGCTTCTCAAAGGCAGGGACCTCATCTTCTATACTGATACAAACCCAGTGCACATAAGGAGGTAAATAATTGTCTTTATTTTTTATCTTATTATTTTTAATATAAATTTATTTTAATTGGAGGTTAATTACTTTACAATATTGTAATAATTGTCTTTAAATGAATGAATGAAATGTATCAACCCCAGATGCCAAGTGATTATTTTTTTTTACATTTTCAATAGGATTTTGTTAAAAAAAAAAAAAAGCAGCAGATCAGCATTACAATTCAAGAACCTAATCTATATATGCACTTGACAATGAAGCACATCTGCACAAGGAGTGAAAAAAGTTTTCCAAAAAACCGTCAAACATACCATCTTCAAATACCCAAATTACAAATCACTTCTGCAGGCCTTTTGTTGACTGGAATCATAAACAAAGAACATATTTATTGCTGTGAAAACAAATCTGTAGTAGAGTAAGTAGTATGAATCTTGGTTGTAAAGCATAATCAGTTGAATCAAGTTAGGAAGTTGAAACTCTAATAAGAAATTTGTATGTGAGAGAGGAAAGCCTGTAAGCTGGTTGACCCAAGAACAGCTGAGATATCTAACTTGTTCAGTAAGACCAGACACAACTTTAAATCTCCATTTTTTGAAAGGAATTAAAAATTACAATTCCAATAGCGCACAAACAAACAAACAACAACAACAACAACAAAAACTGTAGAAAGCAATTAAAACTATGTTCAAAGAGTCACTTTTTTCAGCTCAATTTCAGCACTCCAAGGGGGAAAGAAATTCATGACTATCATGGATGACAACAGAATGAATGTCATTGGAATCAGTTATTTTCCCCCACTGAGGTATAAAATCTATATAGAAATTTGGTACTATACTGTAACAAATTGTACTTCTCATAGTTCTGTTTTAATTTCCTTTAAATCCTGTTTAATATAGTTTGTCTTTTTAATTGTAAAAATGTTTTCATGCTTCTGAATCTGGTTCCAGTTCTTTTTCATTTATTTTTATATCAGTATTTAATATACTGGCTACCAGTTATAATCAGAAAAAAATTCTTAGATGTCTCTTCATTATGACAGCACATTCAGCAGAAATCACTGACGTGCAAGCAAACCATAAAAGGTGCAGCTCTCTGGAAAGCACAGTTCATAGATTATTTCAGTCTGAGTATTCTTTATGATGATTCTTGATGAACCACTCTTTCAATCTTGTAAACATTATTGTGCACAGTCTCGCTACTATGTAGTTGCATGTCCTTGGAAAGGAAGACTGGTTCAGAGCTAGTGAAAGTGAGGGCAGTCTAAAGTTTTAATGGCTGATAAACTGTACATTCTGTAGGAGGAAAGCACTTCTTTTTTGCTACTTAAGAATGTGGCAGAGATGTATGCTGAGGTAGCTCAGTCAATCCTTATGTTTTCCTTTTTTTTTGCAAATTTGGTCTCAGAATATTTCTGGAAGGGTGACATTTCGAAGAAGCCACTGCTAGAACCGGCTTCCATTGCACTATCTGATACTGGGTACTTGGCTGTCCTCATCTGTAGCTTTATCCAGGCACTGGTTACTATTCACATGCTACAGGGTCAGTTTCACTGGGTCATACTCTCACAGCTGGTTGCCTTTTAGGTGGTGGCATTTGAGCATTGTGACTGGGTCATTAAGTTTGGAGACATCCAAGCAAAGGTCATCTGTTCTAATTTCTTTGTTGGCAATGTAAGAGAAAACCTGATTACCTCCCATACCATGATAGTTAAATCCCAGCTTTTTCAATCTCTTTTCTAGCCATGTTATCTAGGCTCTGACTTGTTTCCACATTTCATATCTCTCCCAAAGAGAAATAGTGATGTGAAATCTGAGAATCAGGATAAATATTCTCTAGGTACAAAGAGATTGGTCTGCATTTGAGTTTGTGCCTTAGACCAAGTCTTGATGATATAGCTCCATAATCTACCTTTGTAATACCTGGAGAAATTATAGAGAAGAAATTCTTGAATTCATCCATCCACACTTCTGCAAGTCGTCTGTTATTTTTATTGATACTCTGCCTCCTGGAAATGTGTCGGGTGTATCTTTCTGAAACACATGTCCAACATGTGAGCAAGTTCAGTTCAGTTCAGTCGCCCAGTCGTGTCCGACTCTTTGCAACACCATGAACCACAGCACGCAGGACTCCCTGTTCATCACCATCTCCTGGAGTTCACTCAGACTCACGTCCATCGAGTCCATGATGCCATCCAGCCATCTCATCCTCAGTCATCCCCTTCTCCTCCTGTCCCCAACCCCTCCCATCATCAGAGTCTTTTCCAATGAGTTAACCTTTCGCATGAGGTGGCCAAAGTGCTGAAGTTTCAGCTTTAGCATCATTCCTTCCAAAGAAATCCCAGGGTTGATCTCCTTCAGAATGGACTGGTTGGATCTCCTTGCAGTCCAAGGGACTCTCAAGAGTCTTCTCCAACACCACAGTTCAAACACATCAATTCTTCGGCGCTCAGCCTTCTTCACAGTCCAACTCTCACATCCATAGATGACCACAGGAAAAACCATAGCCTTGACTAGACGGACCTTAGTCGGCAAAGTAATGTCTCTGCTTTTAAATATACTATCTAGGTTGCTCATGACTTTTCTTCCAAGGAGTAAGCGGCTTTTAATTTTGTGGCTGCAATCACCATCTGCAGTGATTTTGGAGCCCCCCAAAATAAAGTCTGACACTGTTTCCACTGTTTCCCCATCTATTTCCCACGATGTGATGGGACCTGAAGCCATGATCTTCGTTTTCTGAATGTTGAGCTTTAAGCCAACTTTTTCGCTCTCCTCTTTCACTTTCATCAAGAGGCTTTTCAGTTCCTCTTCACTTTCTCCCATAAGGGTGGCGTCATCTGCATATCTGAGGTTATTGATATTTCTCCCAGCAATCTTGATTCCAGCTTGTGTTTCTTCCAGTCCAGCATTTCTCATGAT
This sequence comes from Ovis aries, assembly GCF_016772045.2. Lineage (NCBI taxonomy): Eukaryota > Metazoa > Chordata > Mammalia > Artiodactyla > Bovidae > Ovis > Ovis aries. Next base: position 25,135,005 of record NC_056060.1, on the reverse strand, counting down.
GTACTCTGCATATAAGTTAAATAAGCAGGGTGACAATATATAGCCTTGACATACTCTTTTTCCTATTTGGAACCAGTCTGTTGTTCCATGTCCAGTTCTAACTGTTGCTTCCTGACCTGCATACAGATTTCTCAAGAGGCAGGTTAGGTGGTCTGGTATTCCCATCTCTTTCAGAATTTTCCACAGTTTATTGTGATCCACACAGTCAAAGGCTTTTGCATAGCCAATAAAGCAGAAATAGATGTTTTTCTGGAACTCTCTTGCTTGTTCCATGATCCAGCGGATGTTGGCAATTTGATCTCTGGTTCCTCTGCCTTTTCTAAAACCAGCTTGAACATCAGGGAGTTCACGGTTCACGTATTGCTGAAGCCTGGCTTGGAGAATTTTGAGCATTACTTTACTAGCATGTGAGATGAGTGCAATTGTGCGGTAGTTAGAGCATTCTTTGGCATTGCCTTTCTTTGGGATTGGAATGAAAACTGACCTTTCCCAGTCCTGTGGCCACTGCTGAGTTTTCCAAATTTGCTGGCATATTGAGTGCAGCACTTTCACAGCATCATCTTTCAGGATTTGAAATAGCTCAACTGGAATTCCATCACCTCCACTAGCTTTGTTCATAGTGATGCTTTCTAAGGCCCACTTGACTTCACATTCCAAGATGTCTGGTTCTAGATTAGTGATCACATCATCATGATTATCTGGGTCATGAAGATCTTCCAAAGTTCTTCCACACTGCCAAATCCTAAAGGAAATTTCTAGGTTTTCTCCTCCCCAAATATCCATTCCAGCATCATACATTCCAATTTCCTGAAACTAATCTCTGTCTATAGAAAAAGGCCTCCTGCCATTGTATGTGTTCTCACAGGAAGTCTGATCACCTTTCCTTCTGTCCATTTCTCTTTGGGGAATGGGATACCAGTGAAAGTGGAGCTTCCAGTTGAATCCACCATAGGTCATGTCAGAACCTGCCATGTACTCAAAAGTATCATCACTGATCACATCTATGATAGGACAGACCACTGTCTTCCTGTCATGTTTGATCCTGGCTAAGAGAGGCTCCAGCCACCCCACTGTGCATTCACAATGCACCTCTAAAAAGGTGATCACTTTGCCTTGAGACAAAGCAGCGCCTTTTAACCTAGCTCTGATCAATCCAGAACCTTGCTCCATTCAAACAACGTGAACAGGTACTTTTAATTTTTTCACATAACTCTCTAGAGGTCTTTTCAAAAAAGTCTCTTTCACTGGCATCATCTACTAGAACAATTTCTTCTAGCATGTGTCTTAGTAAGCGATTAATGATGCTATGAAGAGTTTGCAGAAGTGTGCTCCAAGCCTCATTTATGGAAAACAATCACCACACTGGTTGTAGGAAGGTTGTCTGGATACACCTTTGTTTGACACCCTTCTAACCTAACATCTGGTAAAGATCTGTTGAGTGCAATCATCTCACTTGCCATTAGATTGAACTTATTGACTTTAAACATCTCTTTCATCTTTTATTGATCCTCTTTAGGAGTGACAACTGGTTTCTGCATTTCTCCAGGCCCTTCATGGGGCTTTTGTACTGGCTCTTGAACATCCCCAGCAGGAAGTTCTCTCTCTTTTTTTTTTCCATCACATCTGTTGCATTCACTGAAGTAAAGCAGCAGGAACATATCCAAGAGTACCCAAATCCAGAGGTGGCTAGGACCATCTTGTAGTATGCAAATTTTCTCATGGCACTTTAAGTCAAAGGCAAAATTTTAAAATATATTACATATATATAAATATATAAAGATCATGAAAATTATTCCAATCGTTTCATCAGAAATCACTTTCATAACCCCGAAGTGACTTTTCAAGTGAGTTCACCTCCCAAATCCACATGTCCCGCATCTCCAGCTCTCTGCAAGCGGCGGCGGCGGTCCCGTTGGCCACAGTACAGGTGCTACTCTCGGGCCGCTGTCCACTGCGCCACCTTCTCGGCCACGCAAGTCATTTTTGACCAAATGGTCAGGTCAAATTACCTGGACCTGTCATCAATTTCCTCTTCATCTGTCTTGTTTCAGCATCTCAAACATCACTGTCTTTTGCTCTTTGTCTGCTTTTACCTTTTTTGGGTGGTGCACTCAACATCTTCCTTCAGGTGAAACTAACCCAATTTTATAGCCACTACATGCTAATCCTTTTTAAATGTAAGCCTATTTCCAGGTATCTTGCAAAGTTAGAAAAGGTAAGAAGATGTACTCTATTTCTTATTTTTAAATGGGTTTAAAAAGAGGCAGGAAAAGTAACTTCTATTGCTACTGTCATGAGTGTTTGAGTCATCTATAGTATGCCCCATAATTTTTTACACTTTTCCCAACCAAAATAAGATTTTTATTTCCCCATCACATATTTATTTTAAATAGTGACTCCATAAGATTAATCTGTGAACTGGTGATGATTTAGGTGTACCAGAATTTCTTGAGTAACATTAAAATAAGGATTTCCAGGGTCCACTTTAAAGATTCTGATTTAAGAAATTTGGCAAAAGGCTTGCAAATCTATTCTTTTAAAAAGCTCCCAAAGTAATAATGAAACAGATTTGGGAGATAGTGCTTTCAGTTCAGTTCAGTTCAGTCACTCAGTCACGTCCTACTCTTTGCGACCCCATGAATCACAGCACGCCAGGCCTCCCTGTCCATCACCAACTCCCAGAGTCTACTCAAACTCATGTCCATCGAGTTGGTGATGCCATCCAGCCATCTCATCCTCTGTCATCCCCTTCTCCTCCTGCCCCCAATCCCTCCCAGCATCAGAGTCTTTTCCAATGAGTCAACTCTTGGCATGAGGTGGCCAAAGTACTGGAGTTTCAGCTTTAGCATCATTCCTTCCAAAGAACATCCAGGGTTGATCTCCTTCAGAATGGACTGGTTGGATCTCCTTGAAGTTCAAGGGACTCTCAAGAGTCTTCTCCAACACCACAGTTCAAAAGCATCAATTCTTCAGCACTCACCCTTCTTCACAGTCTGGATAGTGCTTTGGACCATTATTAATCTTTTGGATGTCAATTAAGTAAAAATTTTGGCTCAATTTTTCTATTTCCACCCTTCTGGATAAAAAGGTGTGAATGCTCTACTCTCCGTCAGGAGTAGAGCAGAGAGAATAGACATCTTTAGGTCAGAAAAATCAAGTGTAAGAATGGATACACTTAATAGAGGTCAAAAATGCATGAGGTCAGGAACAAGGTAGGTCATCACCAATAAAACGCAAGTGCTTCCTGGAGACCAGGTTAGAAGAGTCTAATGTCCAGACATCCAGGACATTTAATTCAAATTACCATCCACTAAATCTGACTTAGCAACAAGGTCTGATTTAGTTTACTATATTAATTTTATTATTGAATAGGCAGCAATAGATCATTTTAAGTCTGCATCTCTAGGTACAAATGAATAAAGACCTATTTTTAAATGGGGAATAGAAGCAAGTATAAATAATAATTCTCATCTTGATCCACTCATGGTCTCTCACTCACTTTGACTAATTTTTGTGCACTTCTGAATTTTTCTCAATGCAGCCTTCATGTCCTTGTTCCGGAGACTGTAGATCAGTGGATTTACAAGTGGAGTCAAGGAGGAGTAGAACAAGGTTACAATATTCTGTATCCCAGCTGGATTTCCAGAAGTTGGGCTGATGTACATGACCATGAGGGTTCCATAAAACAATGACACGACTACCAAGTGGGAACCACAGGTGGAGAAGGCCTTACGTCTGCCAGCGGCTGAAGGGACATGCAACACTGCTCTGAGAACCAGGGTGTAAGACCCAAGAATGAAAAAGAAGGTGATAAAAATAATAAGAGAGCTCAATATAGAACAGGAAAGCTCAATTCCAGGGGCAGGGATGCAGGACAGAGCCAGAAGGGGACCAGGGTCACAGACAAAATGGTCAATGGTATTGGGGCCACAAAAGGGGAGTTGTGTGATGAAATAGATAGGGACTGGATAGCAGAGGAAGGCTGTTACCCAGCAGAGGCCCACCAAGTTCATGCAGAGACGGCTGCTCATGATGGTAGGATAGTGGAGAGGTCGGCAGATGGCCAAGTATCGATCAAAAGCCATGAGGGGCAGTAAGAAGGTCTCGGTGGTGCCCATGGAAAAGAAGAAATAGAACTGGAGGAAGCAGGCAGTGAAAGAGATGGTTTTGGTCTCAGACAGAAAGTTCCTTAACATATTGGGAACAGTGGTGTTGATGTAACACATCTCCAGGAATGAGAAGTTGGCCAACAGAGTGTACATGGGAGTGTGGAGTCTGTGATCCAGCTTCACTGCAAAGACAATGGCCCCATTTCCCATCAGTGTCAGGATATAGGACACAGAGAAGAGTACAAAGAGGAGGACTTGAACCTCTCTAGAGCAGGGAAAACTCAGTAGTATGAATTCAGTCACCGTGTTGACTCCTGACAGATTCATGGCTTTCTAAAGGGTGAAGAGAAAAAAATTACAATCACAAAGATAACTTTATTCTTCAATCCTCAGGAATATTTCCTCTTAAGAAGGTTCCAAAGCTCTCAAGATCCTATTATTTTATTAAATAAATAATAACCTAACTATACTACTGAAGACTGTCAAACTTTAAGAATGCTTGATATGATCTGACTTTGAAATTTGGACTTTCTCATTCCTCTTTCAGTATTTTCTCAGATACAGCAATGACAGGATCTTATGCAACAAGCAGCTTGCAGGTTAGTGACAATACTTACAAATGTAAGTAAGTATGATAACTATGTATTTTTATCTATAGAATAAAATATAAAAGATTCTTAATATTGGACACAGAATTTCAATTACTCAGATCTTTGGAATTACAGACACAAACGATACGAATTGGAAGAGAAAGGTAAAGGTAACATAAGACATTGAAATCTTTATGCATTTCATTTTTATTTTGGATCAGTGTTGCAACTCTAAGTGTTGACATCTTAACACAATCTGATAACCAAGACAAAAAAATGTCAAATGTGCTATCCTCTCTTCAGTATTCATCATTGTAGTTCAAGAAAAGTTTGAAGTCCAGATACCTACATAAAGACTTCCATCTGGTCTCATCTTTTACTTACTGAATTAAAATATTTCTTTAAAACTTTGGTCTAAGTCAAAACTCTATTTTAGAACAACTTTTTGTTTTTAACGTGAGCAATGTATCTGGTGTATCACTTAAGCATTTTTGAGGTTTTTGCCTGAGGTGTCAGAATTCTTGAAAGTCCCCTATTCTGGTTTAGGGACAGTTTCAGAAAATAACAAATACTTACAATGCTATTGTCAGTAGTTTGGTCATATTCATTTGTTTTCTGAATCCCCTCTGTTAGTGAGGGTCAGTTATTATTTGCACCAAAATGACCAGAAGTGACATGACTGAATCATGATGCTTATTCAGGAAAATATACACACAGAATACAGACCCAGACACTTTTAATAAAAGTTTTCCAGCTAAGAATGTTTATTAATGTATTAGTTATAACACTGATTACTTTCCATATCACATAAAGTTAGAGCTTTAAGAATAATCTTGATGATTGCAATTAGCGACACAATGCATGAGAGAAATTCAGAATTTTTCATATCACACTGCAAGGCTTCTCTTCAGTCTGTGAATAGATCATATATGGCAGAGCAATGCTGTGAAGAATTCCCTGAAGCAGGAATTGAGAGCTACCCAGAAGCCAAAGCAACCTTGAGAAAAGGGTGGAAATAGCAAGAAGTATTTGGTGCTAATGTGTAGGAGGATTCCAATGGCTTTAGAAACCATGTGGGAGTGAACTCACCAATCTGAGTTGCTCAATCGCCTTGCTCTCCCTCCTTGCAGCAGAGACCATAGGCTCTGTGGCAGAGCCAAACACAGCTAAAAACAGGGAGGCTTAAGTACAGGAAGGGCTTAAACATGGAGGGCTCCTCCTAACTGCTTTGCCAGTTATTTCCAGATGTCACTTTGCTAACAACTATTTTCCCCCCAAAAGTTCTGACTGGGTACAACTCCTTGATTAATAAGGACAAAATTTACATATGGCTGAGGTTCCTTCCTCATCTTCAGCTCTCTCATTTCCCTTTTTCCCAGCCCTCTTAGTTGTAAGGATGAGTCTCTTTACATTAATTCATATATCTTGAGGTGTCACTATTTTTACGGTCATACAAAAGAAGGCAGAGCTAAAAAGCACACTTAGAATTGTCTTATTCTTTTACCTCTTCTGAACCAATCTCCTTGTAGAATTCATGAGTTTGACTTCTCATCTTCTGTTTTTGCTGCAGCAAAAGGCAGGCAAGATGAAGGGCGTGCCATGCTTGGGAGCCAACAGCCCAGAGAGGGAGTTAACCTTGCTGGACACTGATACTCGTTGGGAGAGAAATTGGCATATTTGCTGCACAAGAAAGACTTGTCTATGTTGCTCTGAAACCTATTATATTCCTCCAAAGGGTTATAGTCTTCTATGAATTCCAAAAGTGATAATTTATGAGGAAAGATTGTCAATAATATTCCAAATACTCCCTTCCCTCAGGAGTCCGCTAATTGGAGCCTTTGAGACCCAGTTTCTCCAGTGATGAGGGATGATCTCATGCTATTTTTAGACCAGATGTTTATTTTGTCCTAAGGACGGGTTACTCTCATCATGGTGCAAACACTACAGCAACACCAGCTTAAACACAAGTTTTGTGTTTATCTTATTCCTTTACATTTCTTTTACTCATTTTTGAGGCTGTTTGAAAGTTTGGAATTCTTATTTGTCAATATCAGTTATATCATCTGAGTTCTCATTCTCTTTCCTATTGGACTCACTCAATAGTTTGAAAAGGATTATTCCTGTTTTTTGGTAAAAGGTCTTCTTTCCTGGGCCACCTTTGTGCTTCCAGCATGATCCTGGTAAGTATATTTCATGTTGAATGGGACCCAGAAACAGAGACAATGGTGCAAGTGGTGAGATGCCAAATTTCTAGAAGATACCTCCCCATCTAGCCTTTTATAGTATTTCAAGCTGTGCTCAGCAGGTGTCCCTAAAAGTTGGCATAATTTGTGAAATTTTCTTGCTTATTTTAGATAAAGCATTCCTGAGAGAAATGACTCAGACTTTTGGACCCCTTTCTTTTCTTTTTCATTGAAGTATAATTGACATATAATACTATATTAATTTCAGCATATTATAATGATTTAATAGTTGTATGTATTACAAAATAATCGCCACATCTACTTAATATCCATCACTGTATATAGTTATAAAAGTTTAATTTATTTATTTTTTAATTGAAGGGTAATTGCTTTATAGAATTTTGTTTTCTGTCCAACCTCAACATGAATCAGCCATAGGTGTGCATATGTCCCCTCCCTCTTGAGTCTCCCTCCCATCTCCCTCCCCATCCCACCCTTCTAGGTTGATACAGAGCCCCTGTTTGAGTTCCCTGAGACATACAGCAAATTCCCATTGGTTATCTATTTTACATATGGTAATGCAGTTTCCGTGTTACTCTCTCCATACATCTCACCCTCTCCTCCCCTCTCCCTGTGTCCAAAAGTCTGTTCTCTATGTTTCTCCATTGTTGCCTTGTAAATAAATTCATCAGTATCATCTTTCTAGATTTCATATATATGCATTAGTGTACAATATTTCTCTTTCTCTTTCTTACTTCACTCCGTATAAAAGGCTCTAGGTTCATCCACCTCATTAGAACTGACCCAGAGGGATGGTATGGGGAGGGAGGTGGGAGAGGGTTTCAGGATAGGGAACACATGTACACCCATGGCAGATTCATGTTGATGTATGGCAAAACCAATACAATATTGTAAAGTAATTAGCCTCCAATTAAAATAAATAAACATATTTTAAAAAAAGAACTGATTCAAATGCGTTCCTTTTTATACAATGTTTTCTTGTCATAAGAACTTTTTAAGATCTATTCTCTTAAAAAATTTTCAGATATACAATAAGTATTCTTAACTAAGTCACCATGCTATATATTACATACCCAGGACTTATTTTATAACTGGAAGTTTGTACCTTTTGACTCTCTTTACCCTTCTCACCACCCCACCTCAAACCTCTGGCAACCACTGATCTGTTCTCTGTATCTATGAGCTTGGTTTGGGACAGGGGGTGGGTGTTTTGGGGGTTTTTAGGTCCCACATATTTGTCTTTCTCTGTCTCATTTATTTCCTTCAGCATAGTGCCCTCAAGGTCAGGCCATGTTGTTGAAAATGGCAAGACTTCATTCTTTCTATGGCTGAATAATATTCCATTATATATACATATATATAAACATCTTCTTTATCCATTCATATGTTGATAAACACTTAAATTATTTCTATAAGTTGGCTATTGTAAATAATGCTCCAATGACATGTGGGTGTATACCCTTTCTAATTAGTGCTTTCATTTCCTTTGGATATATTCCCAGAAGTGAAATTTCTGGATCATGTAGTAGTACTTTTTTAGTTTTTTGAAGAATTTCACACTGTTTTCTGAGGTTGCTGCACCAATGTGCATACCCAATAGTGCACAAAGATTCCATTTTTTTCCCATCCTTGTCAACACTTGTTATTTCTTGTCCTTTTTATAATAGTCATTCTAACAAATGTGAATTATCTCATTGTGGTTATGATTGTAACTTCCCTAATGGTTAATGATGTTGAGCATCTTTTCATGTAAAACGTCTATTTACTATATCATGTCTTTCATCAATATTGTTTATTTACTTGTGTTACTGCAAATGTTTTGGAACTTTCATGTTGAATAATAATAATAACAGTTTGAACACCATGGGCATCTTTATCTCATTTCTATTTTAATAAAAATGATTCAAGCAACCCCCCCAAAAAAGTATATTTAGATTTAGATCTTATGCCCATTTTTAATGGAATTACTTTTCTCTTTTTTCTTTTCTTTTTTTTTTTTTTTCTATTCAGTTGCACGGGTTCTTTATCTACTTTGGAATATTAGCCCCTTATCAGATATATGATTTGTAAATACTTTCTCCCATTCAGTATATGTTGCCTTTTTCTTTTGCTGATGGTTCCTTCACTGGGCAGAAGCTTTTTAGTTTGAGATTTTATTGCCTTTGCTTTTGGTGTCACAGACAAAAATCATTATGAAGACTGATGTCAAGAGGCCTATTGCCTGTTTTCTTCTACAGGTTTTATGATTTCTGGTCTTACATTCAAGTCTTTAATCCATTTTTAATTAATTTTTGTTTATAGTGTAAGACAGTGGCCCAGTTCCATTTTATTGCATGCGGCTATCCAGTTTTTCAACGCTATTTATGGAAGAGACTATGCTTTCCTTTTTGTATACTTTTGCCTCCTTTCCCATAAATTAAACCATATATTTGTGGATTTGTTTCTGGGCTCTCTGTTGTGTTCCACTGATCTGTGTATCTGTTTTTATACCAAAACCATACTGTTTTCATTACTATAGCTATGTAATGTAGTTTGAAATCAAGAAGTGATTTCAACTAATTATCAGAGAAATGCAAATCAAAAACAAAATAAGGTATCACCTCACACCTGTCAGATGGTTATTATCAAATGAACATAAATAACAAAGTTTTCAAGGATGTGGAGAAAAAGGAAACTTGTACACTTTTGGTGAAAATGTAAATTGGTATAGCCATATGGAAAACAGTATGGAGGTTCCTCAAAAAACTAAAAATAGAACTATCCTATGATCTAGTATTTCCACTCCCAAATAAATATACAAAGAAAATGAAAACACTGATTCAAGAAGACACAAGACACAAGTATAAACTCTATATATAAAATAAATATGTTACAAGGCTATATTGTGCAGTACAGGGAATATGGGCTTTCCAGGTGGCTCTAGTGTTAAAGAACCTACCTGCCATTGCAGGAGATGTAAGAGGCCTGGATTCAATCCCTGGGTTGGGAAGATCCCCTGGAGGAGGGGACAGCAACCCACTCCAGTATTTTTGCCTGGAGAATCCCATGGACAGAGGAGCCTGGTGGTCACAGGAGGTCACAGGAGTAACACATGACTGAAGCAACAGAGCATGCACACACAGGGAATATAATCAATATTTTATAATAACTTTAAGTAGAATGCAATCCCTAAAAACTCTGAATCACTATATTTATACATCTGAAACTAATAAAATATCACAAATCAACTATACTTCAATAAAATGAAATTATTAATTAATAATTGTAGACTCAAACACATCTTTATTAATCAAAATAGGAACCATTACAGTCAACATTTTTGCCAATGAGAAATAAGTTGGTTTATTTCCATAGCATAAAAATCCATGCTTCAGGACTCAATGAATTGGAAAGCATTTTCTGCCTCCTGCTACTTTTGGAAGCATTTTTCCTTCAAAAAGTTCTCAAGGTGCTTGAAAAAGTGGTAGTCAGTTGGCAAGAGGTCAGGTGAATATGGCAGATGACGCAAAACTTCGTGGCCCAGTTCGTTCAACTTTTGAAACATTGGTTGTGGGACGTGTGGTCGGGCATTGTCATGGAGAATTGGGCTCATCCTGTGACCAATATCAGCTGCAGGCATTGCTGTTTTCAGTGCATCTCACTGATTTGCCGAGCATACTTCTCAGATGAAATTATTTCACCAAGCTTCAGAAAGCTGTAGTAGATCAGACAGGCAACAGACCACCAAACAGTGGCTGACCATGACTTTTTTTTGGTACAAGTTTGGCTTTGGGAAGTGTTTTAGAGCTTCTTTTGGTCTAACTACTGAGCTGGTCTTGCTGATTATTGTATAAAATCCACTTTTCATCGTACATCATAATCTGATCAAGAAATGGTCCATTGTTTTTGCAATGAATAAGAGATGACACTTCAAAACAATTTTTTTGATGTATGATCAGCTCATGAGGCACCCACTTATGAGTTTTTTCACCTTTCCAATTAACTTCAAATGGCAAAAGACCAAAGAATGGCTGACACTGAGTTCTTTGGCAACTTCTCTTGTAGTTTTAAGGGAATCAACTTCGATCATCCTCTCAATTGGTCGCTGTCAACTTGCATTGCCCAGCCACTGTGCCCCTCATCTTTAAGTCTCTCGTCTCCTTTGCAAAACTTCTTGAAGCCCCATGGCACTATACATTCATTAGCAGTTCCTGGACCAAATCTGTCGATGTTGCAAGTTGTGTCTGCTGCTTTAGGACCCATTTTAAACTCAAATAACTTGTGGAGTGCCTGGAGGAGGCACTGGAGGCACTGGAAGAGGTAAAAATAAGTGCCTGGAGGAGGGCACAGCAACCCATTTCAGTATTCTTGCCTGAAGAATCCCATGGATAGAGGAGACTGGCAGCCTGCAGTCCATGGAGTTGCAGGAGTGGGACATGACTGAAGCAACATAGCATGCACACACAGGGGATATAACCAACATTTTATGATAACTTTAAGTGGCATGTAATCCCTAAAAACTCTGAATCACTATATTACATATCTGAAACTAATATAATATTATAAATCAACTATATCTCAAAAAATAAAATTTTAAATTAATTTTTAAATGCAACAATAAGAAAACAAATCAAAAAAAATGGGCTAAATAGACACTTTACCAAAGAAGACATGCAGATAGCAGATAAGCATACTAAAGGATGTTTCACATCATATGTCATCAGAGAAATATAAATTAAAATAATAAGTAGATACTGCTACACCCCTATTAGAATGGTCAGAATCCAGAACATGATAAGATCAATGCTGGTGAGGATGTGGAACAACGGGAATTCTCACACAATGCTGGTTGGGAATGCAGAACAGGGGAATACAAAATGGTACAGCCACTTCAGCAGACTATTCAGAGGTTTCTTACAAAGCTAAGCATATGCTAACCATATGATCCAGCAATAACATTCCTTCCTATTTACCCAAAGGAGTCTAAAAATGTCCATACGAAAACCTGCATGCAGATGTTTATAGCAGCTTTAGTCATTATTGCCAAAACCTGGAAGCAAGTGAGATGTCCTTCCCCAGGTGAACAGATAAACTGTGGTACATCCAGCAATGGAATATTACTCAGTGCCTAAAAGAGATTTGCTCTCAAACCATGAAAAGACAGGCGGAATCTTAAATGCACATTCCCAAGTGAAATAAGCCAATCTAAAAAACCTAGAAACTATATGATTGCAACTCTGACATCCTGGAAAGAGCAAAACTATGGAGACAATCAACCATTAACTCAGGGAAGGGCTCAAAAATACCCACACAGTGGCCTTTCCACAGAGTTTCTCAAGATTCAAACCATTCCACTCAGGGTTTGTAACTTCCCCCTCAGGAAAACATGAGTGGCAGTGAAAGGCGGAAACGTTAAAAGTGCTCAAACCGTAAGATTAAAAGTCAAAACACCCAAATGATGCGGATGTTCACGCCTCAGTACCTCGGGGTTGACCGGCTTCTCTCCACATATTCCCACAGGAAAATGTCATCTGGGTTCTGCTCTCCCGCCACTGACTCCCATACGCCCTCTGGCGGCGGAGACGCGTGTGCCTGACAAGCGCGTGAAGGCCACCGTGCATCACTGGCGCCCTGCTGACCGGCGCGTGGATCGCAGTACTGGACCCCAGCTGCCTGTTAGCATCTCCCCTCTGCGGTTATGCTCTCCAGTATGAGCCGAGTGTCAGGCTGATGCCTTGCATCCCTGTTTACTGCGCCAGCACTGCGGTTTACAGATGAGAAGAATCTACTTTTCTTCCCCCCCTTCATTCTTTCTCTGCAGTAATAAATCCCACTATGGAGCCCCCAAAAAGAAAAAAAAAAATTGTTTGCCAGGACTGGATATAGTCTAAAAACCATAGAATGTACAATACCAAGAAAGAGTCCAAAGGCAAACTATGTATTTTGGGGTGATTATGATGTGTCAATGCAGTCCATTTTAGTGAGTGATGTCAGTAAAGCGGAAGGTTATCTAGGTGTGTGGGTAAGAGGCATTCGGGAAATCTCTATGCCTTCCTCTCAATCTTGTTGTAAACATAAAAGTGCTCTAAAAAATAGCCTTTGAAAAACAAAGGCTATCAGACTTATGTCAGAAATATAGTAGATATGCATGAACTCCCCAATAAAGAACTAAAAAATATAATAAAATATATACTACTTCAGAACACTCATGATACCTAAGAAACAAGGTATTGAATGAGACATCATAAACAACAAACAGATCAGACCCTAAAAAATAAAACTTTCAGTTTCGGAATAAAACACCTGGTGGCTCAGAAGGTAAAGAATCCGCCTGCAATGCGGAAGACCTGGGTTCGATCCCTGGATTGGGAAGATCCCTAGAGGAGGGCATGGCAAACCACTCCAGTATTCCTGCTTGGAGAATTCCCATGGACAGAGAAGCCTGGCAGGCTACGGTCCATGGGGTCGCAAAGAGTCGGATATGACTGAGCAACTCATTTCAGTTCAGTTCAGTTCATTCGCTCAGTCGTGTGTGACTCTTTGGACCCCTTGGACTGCAGCATGCCAGGCCTCCCTGTCCATCACCAACTTCCGGAGTAATATAATGAGAAAATGTAAGTCAGAGAAGCAGAATTTTACATAGCATGATACATCAAAAAGAACTTATTCAATTAAGTTCCCCATGGTTTTACCTAAAAAAACTTTTTACAATTTTCTTACAAAATACATGACAGAAAATACATAAAACATTTATGCTAAATACAATGAGTATAAAGAATAATTAAAAAACAAATATCCCATAGCCACTATAGAAGTCAAGAAAGAGGGCATTGTAAGAACTCTGGAAGTCTTATCATACTTTTTTCTCCCACTAATTTCTATTGTAAACTTCTTTGCTTTATAATTTTTATTTATCTACTAAAAATAGTTTAGATATACTTGTTTTAAAATTTCACTTAAAAGGAATCTTTCACTTAACATAGGCTATTTTAAATTTTTTACATACAGTAAAATTCACTCCTTAAATTGATTTCACTTTGACCAGTTTTTGCTGATGTATTTTGACCAGTTTTTGCTGATGTATTTTGACCAGTTTTTGCTGATGTGTTTTGGAAATCTGTTGTCAGGTATGCCATACATTTGGGATTGTTATACCTTCCTGCAGAAGTGACCCCTTCTGAATCATGCTGTATCCTAATCCCATAGACAGGAGACTGGTGGGCTAGTCACACAACTGAGTGACTGAGCACACACTGGTATCCTACTTTACTCTTGGTAATGTTCCTCATTCTGAAGTCTACTTTGATATTAATACAGCTACTCCACCTTTCTTTTGATTAATGTTCATTTGGAGTACTTTTTCTAATATTTTACTTTTAATTTGTTTTTTTAATTTAAAGTGGACTTCTTGTAGAAAACATATTATCTTGCTTTTCCCCCCAGTTTACATTATCACTCTTAACTGGATTCTTTAGATCATTTGTATTTAGTCTAATGGGCTTTACTGGGGACTCAGCGGTAATGAATCCACCTGCAATGCAAGATACACAGGTTCAATCCCTGGCTCAGGAAGATCCTCTGGTGATGGAAATGGTAACACTCCAGTATTCTTGCTGAGAAATCCCATGGACAGAGAAATCTGACAGGCTACAGTCCATGCGGTCACAAAAGAGTTGGACAGGACTTAGCAAGTAAACAAGAATGACAATTTAATCTAATACCTGAAATGGTTAGATTAAGATCTACCATTTGGGGACATCCCTGGTGGTCCAGTGGTTAAGACTTCGCCTTCCAATGCAGGGGGTGTGGGTTCAATCACCAGTTGAGGAGTTAAGATCCCACATAGCTCATGGCCAAAAAAAAACAAAACATGAGACAGAAGCAGTATTGTAAAAAATTCAGTAAAGACTTTAAAAATGATCCACATCAAAAAAGTAATCTTTAAGTAAACAAATAAAATCTACCATTTTGCTAACTGCATTCTATATTTATCTATTCAGTTCTTTTCTCCCTCTGTTTCCATAGTCTTTGGCTTATTTTTTATGAATCCATTTAACTCCATTGTTGCCTTATGACTTGTATCTCTTTTTTAAAGTTTTTAAATGGTTGTCATATGGTCTACAATATACATACTTAATCAGAGTCAACTTTCATACTACCTCATATGTTGTATGAAGGATTTATACAATTTTCCCAACTCCTCACTCTCACCCTTTGGGCTATTTTTTTGTCATGGATTTTACTTTTATCCTATAAAAAACACACAAAATATTGGTACTATATGTATTTCTTTCATTTCATTTCCAGTGCTTTTCATTTCCTTGGTGAAACCATGTATCTGTCTGGTAACAAACTTCTTCTACCTGAAAAAATTAAACATTACTCCTACTACAGGTTTATTGGCAATAAATTCTCTAGTTTGCATAAGAAAGTATATACTTCTTCATTTTTTTCTAACTTTATTGAGGTAAGATGATAAGTATAAATTGTACTTTGGGATATACAACATGGTGATTTATTAATAATATATGCAAACTTTATGAAATGATTACCACCTCAAGTTAGTTAACACATTTATTGCCTTAGGTAGTTACCTTTTTTGTGTGGTGAGAACTCTTAAGCTTTCCCTTAACAAATTTCAAGTATAATACAATATTATCAATTATAGTCACCATGCTGTACTTTAGATCCCTGGAACTTATTTATTTTACAACTGACAGTTTATATCCTTTGACCAACATAGCCAACATCTCCTGAACTCTCCCACTTCCTAGCCTCTGGCACTCATTATTCAGAGAGCTGGTTTGGTGAGTTCACTATCTTAGATTTCATATGTAAGTAAAATTATTCAGTATTTATCTATCTGGGTTTCACTTAGCACAATGTCCTCCACATTCATCCATGTTGTTGCAATTGGCAGACTTTCCTTCTTTTTTTGTGGCTGAACAATATTACGTAGCTTTGGATTTTTGAGTCTTTTGTGGTTTCATAAAAAAATTAGGATTGTTTTAGTTCTGTGGAAAGTGTTCTTGGAATTTTGGTGGGGTTTGCACTGAATCTGTAGATGCTTTGCTGCAGTATGTACGTTTTAACAATACTAATTCTTTTAATCTATGGACACAGGCTAGATTTCCATTTATTTGTGTCTTCTTCAATTTCTTTCATCAGTATCTTACAGTTTTCAACGTACAGATCTTTCACTCCTTGGTTAAATTTATTTAACCTAAGTATTTTTACTTTTTGATGCCTGGTGGCAGGAGTATTTCTCACCTATGGCTAAGAGAGGCTAGAGTTGAGTTAAAAGGCTGTTTCAGGATTTGTAGTTGGACCAAGGTTAGAGGGCCTGCCTCAGAGACATAGTCTTTTCTGCCACTCAGTCCTTGGACAGGCACAACTGGAGGCTAAAAGGAGCTGGAACTGGGTCACAGATTACTTCAGGATTCACAGGCAAACAGCTTGGTGGGACTGTTACCTGGGCAGAGGTGAACATGACTCCTGCTGGGTTTCTTGGAGGAATGGCACTGGTGGAGACCAAAGACAAAAATGATTGAGCTGAGCCAACAGGAAGATGAGGCTATTTCTGAATCTGCACCCAAGACCTAAGTCAGGGAGTCTACATCTGTGTGTCAGCCTGCATTCTTTAAACAGCATTCATTGGTCATGGGCTTCCCTGGGGATTCATAATCTCATCTGGATCCCAAAACTCCCACAGAGGCACTTTTGTACTTGTATTGCTGCCAAATTATTGTTGCTGATGGGGGAATATAAGGCCAGCATTATCCTGATATGAAAGCCAGATAAGGATACCACAGGAAAAGAAAAGTACTGCCAATATCCCTGATGGATATACATGGAAAAATTCTCAGCAAAATATTAGCAAACCAAATTCAACAACACATTGAAAGGATCATACATCATGACCAAGTGGAATTTATTTCTGGGGTGCAAGGATGGGTGAACATAAGCAAATTAATAATATGATACACCACATTAACAAATAGAAGAACAAAAATCATATGATCGTCTCAACAGATACAGAAAATGCATTTGACAAAATACAACATCCTTTCACGATTAAAAAGGAAAAAACTGTTAACAAATTGAATATGGAAGGAATATACGTCAACACAATAAAGGCCATATTACAACGAGTAAACAGCTAACATCATACTCAAATGTAAAAGCTTAAAAGCTTTTCTTCTAAGCCCAGAAACAAAACAAAGGTGTCCACACTCACCATTTCTAGTCAGCATGTACTGGAAGCCCTAGCCAGAGCAACCAGTCAATAAAAAGAAATAAAAGTCCTCCAAATCAGAAAAGAAGGTAAATTTTCTTTGTTTGCAGATGACGTAATCTTATATATAGGAAATCCTAAAGACTCCAACAAAAATAAAAAAAGAATTGTTAGAATTATCGATAAATTCAATAAAGTTGAAGGATGCAAAATCAGCATACAGAAATCAGTTTCATTTATATACACCATGAAATATCTAAAAAAGAAATAAAGAATCCCATTCACAGTAACATCAAAAACAATGAACTAATAAGAATAAATTTAACTAAAAAGATGAAAGATCCATACACTGAAACAGAAAGACATTGATGAAAGTAATTGACGAAGACCCAAATAAACAGAAAACTAGCCTTTCATGGATTGGGAATAATTAATACTGTTAAAATGGCTTCCCTGGTGGCTCAAACAGTAAAGAATCTGCCTGCAATGCAGGAGACCCAGGCTCAATCCCTGGATTGGAAAGATCCCCTGAGAAAGACATGGCTACCCACTCCAGTATTCTTGCTGGAGAATTCCAGGGACAGAGGAGCCTGGTGGACTACAGTCCTTGGGGTCACAAAGAGTCAAGCACAACTGAGCAACTAACACACACACCCAAAGCCATCAGGTAGATTCAATACAAGTCCTATCAAAACTTCAATGGATTGTTCGCAGAAATAGAAAAAACAACCCTAGTATTTGTCTGGAACCACAGAAAACCCCAAATGGCCAAAGCAATCCTCAGAAAGAAGAACAAAGCTGGAGGCATCACACTTCTTGATTTCAAACTATACTACAAAGCTATAGGAATCAAAACAGCATGGTATTGGTATAAAAATAGACACATAGACCAATGGGACAAAATTGAGAGTCCAAAAATAAACCCTCAGATATATAAGCACAACTAATATTTGACAAGGAAGTCAACAATACTCAATGGAGAAATGTCATTGGGTGCCAATGAAGTGTCAAATTCACTTATAAGCTGCACTGGTAACCATCAGTGAAGATTTTCTCATTGACTATCATTCACCTTTCCCTAGGAGTAATACTTACAGAACTGGTTTAAGAGGATCCTAGAAAGAAGCCCCAATTCTTTTAGAAGAAAAACAAAAGACCAATGATTAAAAATCTCATCACATTTACACTGGTTTCAAATTCCCCATTCATAGAAAGTGAAATCAGAGTAGATATTGACAAGTTGACTAGATAAGTCAAGTGAATTGCTTCTGCTATCTTGGATTTCCCTCCACAGCAAGTAAGGTCATTCCACATCATGATTAGGTCACTCAAGGCAGTTCCTACCTAGTACCAATCACCTGATTATTACAGTGAAAGACTCCAGGACATTTAGTGGATTTCATTATAAAGTGGCCAACAGACTACAGTTTCCTATATCTCCATTGCTTCATTCAAGCTAGAGGGGAAATATTTGTTCACAAGCATGTCTCAGTTTCAGAATTAGAGTCATGGGAAAGAAAACTTCCATTTATTGCACTGACCCCCACAGAAGGTGATTCCTCGATGGAATGCAATCCCTGCAGTGAAAAGCCTCCTGAAATTTGCTCAAGATTTCCCCTGGATTCTCTCTTTTCTTGACTCTAGCCACCTCATAGGAGCTAATCTACTAAAACCTGGATGAGTCCCAAAGATTGAAAAGAGGAGGCACTCCAGGGGAAGCAAGGAAGCCACTGAGACCACTTGGGGAGAGACATAGATTTTTAGAGTAACCCCTGAGAGGAAACATGGATTAAACACTGTTTCATATGTTAAATGTCTCAGCAAACAGAAAATAAACCTCTGGAGGCTCCAGGAGGGAAGTAAGCCCAGTCATCCACATAAAATGCCCTCACCTGGAGTTTTTCTCAGTCAATGAGGAGGACACGCTTTTATGTTCAGCTCTACCATACCCATGCTGCTGCTGCGCTGCTAAGTTGCTGCAGTCGTGTCCGACTCTGTGCAACCCCATAGACAGCAGCCCACCAGGCCCCCTCATCCCTGGGATTCTCCAGGCAAGAACACTGAAGTGGGTTGCCATTTCCTTCCCCAGTGCATGAAAGTGAAAAGTGAAAGTGAAGTTGTTCAGTCGTGCCCGACTCTTAGCGACCCCATGGACTGCAGCCTACCAGGCTCCTCCAGCCATGGGATTTTCTAGGCAAGAGTACTGGAATGGGGTGTCATTGCCTTCTCCGACCATACCCATATATCTCTTCAAACTGAGCCAGGAAATCCAACAGTGTATGTAAGAAAAAAAAGCACTAACTGTTCATGTTACAGCCACTGATGTGATATACTATAGAGTGCCTTTTACTTTATAAATCTGGTTAGTCATTATTCCTCTGTATCAGTATAGTGTAAACATTCTGTATGTGAACATAGAACATTTTTGTTGATTGGATAAAAAGCCATGGACCCTTTATGAAGCCTGTTTGTGAAATGAACAATTGGCATAGATCATCTGCACCATTTTTTCCTATTGTATGATTTTTATGATTATTAGAGACGATCTTTCTGAAAGCAATCTCACTTTCCAGGTAGTATACTCTTCCTTCAGACTACATGAAAGGACAGAATACCAAGTGAGGAGCACACAGAAGGAAGCTGTTTAATCAAGCTACTGTTCTTGAAGTGGGTGGACTGGTGAGTTGACTGGTCAGCTGGCTGGTCGGTTTCTTGTATTGGAAAGAAGAGTATGAAAAAACTGGCCCCTAAGTTTGTCCTCATGTAATGATTTATGAATCCCCAAAGCATAAGAAACTGTGTGTATGGCATAAATTTGTGATATTCCATTCTAATACCCTAACTATTCCCAGCAAGTAATTTTGGAGACTTTGGAGGGTGGAGTTATGAAGAACTTAATTGAGTCAGTTTATTCCATCAATGGTAAAAATAAAAATTAACAACTCTAGACTTTTCTATCAAACTTCCCACTTTTTGACCATCCCACTGCTTATCTGCATTTTCACCAAAAGCTGCAGGAAAAATAATGTCGCTGCCAATAAATCTTATAGGGCACTGCGGTAGAAAAGATGAAGTGAGATGTGAAGTTGTCAAACCTAGAGTGTCCCAAACTGTTGTTTACATTAAGCAGACATATTTCATTTTTTCGTAAAGGAAAACAGGAAGCACAGGTCTCGTGATTCTGGTTTAAGTCTGTGAACTTGGATTTATTTCTGACCTATTACAGAGAAAGTGATTTATTTATGCTTTGTAAATAAAAGTCTGGGAATCTTCTACCAAGCACCTTATTCAGTGAAGATGGTAAACAAATATCTTTTGGATTCAACATTGACTGGAAAACTGGACAGCTTTAGACTTAGATGCTCAGACTTCCTTTTCATGCTTCCTTAAAAACCACCAGCAGGAATATTCCAAATCTTGATTCATAAGTATCATCCATGATCCTCCTTTCAATTTCTCTGTTCTTTTTTGCCTTTCAAATTTCTTTATCTCCTATTCCTAACAAAGTTAGGACTGGTGATTTCTAATATACAAGGCAGGAGATCTGAATTTAACAAGAAAACTGAATGTTGAAACTATTATTTTTAGGTCTCTTGTTGTTCAGTCGCCAAGTTGTTGTTGTTGCTGTTGTTCAGCTGTTCTGTCACCAAGTCATGTCAGACTCTTCACAGCCCCATGGACTGCAGCACGCCAGGCTTTCTTGTCCCTCACCATCTCCCAGAGTTTGCCCAAGTTCATGTCCATTGCATTGGTGAGGCCATCCAACCATCTCATCCTCTGTTGCCCTTAGGCCTCTTAGTGTTTTCTTAATATTAATCAATTACAAAATTACTGTTTGAAATATATAAAGATTTATACACTTTTGTACAATTTTTAAATGTACAAATTTTAAATGCATGTACTGAAATGTACATGTCTGTCCAAATATTTGAAAATGTCCTCACTTTCTTTTCAGAGAACAAAATTAATTCTACCAGATAAAATTGCAGATAAAACCCTGTTTGACTGTAGATTCCTTTAGTTGTCTTTATCATCCAAAAAACTTTTATATTGAAAACACCGTTTTCTTTATCTAGGTAGGATCTGAATATAAAAAGCAAGATAGTTTATTTTTTATAGTATGTGTAAAAATGTGAAATTAAACACATGAATAGGGATATTTTAAAATAATAGCAAATATTTATGATATACTAGGTCTCTTGTACTTTTTTTAGGCATCACTCAAGTGGTCGGACACAACTGAGTGACTTCACTTTCACTTTTCACTTTCATACATTGGAGAAGGAAATGGCAACCCACTCCAGTGTTCTTGCCTGGGGAATCCCAGGGACAGGGGAGCCTGGTGGGCTGCCATCTATGGGGTCGCACGGAGTTGGACACAACTGAAGCGACTTAGTAGCAGCAGCAGCAGCAAGTGGTTAGAGTGATACTTTAAAAGAAAATTTTAAAGGAATTTAGGAATAGCCTCGAGTCTTGAGTGTCATGATATCTGTCACAAATAACTCAGTTGATTAGGTTATTCTGAAAAGGCAGTGTTCTGGAGTAATTTTTATCTCCATGTGTAAATCAGCTAACTCTGGTCTGTTGCCAAAGGCTTAAGATCAACTTCACGATAGCTGTCCTCAAATTATGACATTGTTGTTTTGTAACAATGTATGCTGAATAAGAGAAAGTGGAAGAGTTTGTACATGAAAATCTATAGTCAACTTTAGAAAAAGACCAAAATTAGAAAGCATCTTCTTAAGGATCAAAATTAAAAAGGAAGAAATTTTCACCACTGGTTGTACAAACTGATGTGGATCTTTCTGCATTGGATTCTAACAAAATAGTACTGAGATTTAGATCCACAGTCAATTCAAAATAAGGTGAGATTTACTCCCACTTCATTTCAAAATACCTCATATATTTTAGGGTAGGGTTTAAGTTCCCTTCAATAAAATCCTTAGGCTATGTAAGAAGCAAAGTAACTTGGGTTCTCTCACGTCTTTCTTCTTTGTAGATTTAAGACCCATGAACAGGTCAGCAGCACACATTGTGACTGAGTTTGTTCTCCTGGGATTCCCTGGTTGCTGGGAGATACAGATTTTTCTCTTCTCACTATTTTTGGTGGTTTATGCCTTGACTTTGATGGGGAATGGAGCCATTATCTGTGCAGTGAAATGGGACCCACGACTGTACACCCCCATGTACTTTCTGTTGGGAAACTTTGCCTTCCTTGAAATCTGGTATGTTTCCTCCACTGTTCCTAACATGCTAGCCAACATTCTCTCCAAAACGAAGGCCATCTCATTTTCTGGCTGCTTCCTCCAGTTCTATTTCTTCTTTTCCCTGGGCACAGCTGAATGTCTCTTCCTAGCAGTAATGGCTTATGATCGGTACCAGGCCATCTGTCACCCACTGCACTACCCCATCATCATGACTCGGAGGCTCTGTGGAACACTGGTATCTCTCTGCTGGCTCACTGGATTCCTTGGCTACCCAATCCCCATTTTTTTCATCTCCCAACTTCCCTTCTGTGGACCCAATACCATCGATCACTTCCTGTGTGATATGGATCCACTGATGGCTCTGTCCTGTGCTCCAGCCCCCATTACTGAATTTATTTTTTATACTCAGAGTTCCCTTGTCCTCTTTTTCACTATTACGTATATTCTTCGATCCTACACCCTGCTGCTCAGAGCTGTTTTTCAGATCCCTTCTACAGCTGGCCGGAGAAAGGCCTTTTCAACCTGTGGTTCTCATTTAACTGTGGTGTCTCTTTTCTATGGGACAGTCATGGTAATGTATGTGAGTCCTACATATGGCATCTCAGCTTTGATGCAGAAAATCCTCACATTGGTATATTCAATAATGACTCCTTTCCTTAATCCCCTGATCTATAGTCTTCGCAATAAGGACATGAAACTTGCCCTGAGAAATGTCTTGTTTGGAAGGAGAATTAGTCAAAATTCATGAGCCAAAAATGTGTCATACTTCCAAGTTCTAATGAATAAGGTGGAAATGTGTAAGTTCTTTCAGTGGTCTTAATAGGCTTTACTCTGAGTAGTTAGAGGCCATTTTTTTTTTCCTGGAAATGTGCCTAGCTTAAATATCTATGCTGACTACTAAAGCCTTATAATTCACTGGACTTCGACATGCAGCAAAAAATTTTTAAAGACTGTCCTTACTGGAATTTTAAAAATGGGATTGTTATATGAGGGAAAGTAGACACTGCTGAAAGATTTCTCATGTTTTAGGACGTCTAATGACCTTTACCAAATGGTTAAAGGTACAGTGACTTTTTTAACATTTTTATTTAGCTATAGTTGATATACAAAAAGACTGCACATACTTAATATATTTTAAAGGTGCTGTGTGAATTTTTTCCTTTTGGAAAGAGTATCCTTTTTTAATTAATCCTTTTTTAATTTAATCCTTTTGAAATATAGTTGATTTACAACGTTGTGTTATATTCTGGTGTACAGCACAGTGATTCAGTTTTCATATTCTTTTCCATATGGCTTATTACAGGATTGTTAGAGTTCCTGTACTATTCAGTAGGACTTTATTGTTTGTGTATGTTATATACAGTAGTTTGTATCAAGGGACAGTGAGTTTTACCAAAAAAATCTTTCTATAATCTTTAAGAGACACTTCTTTCTTATACCTAGTCTAACAATCTTATCTAAACACACTTTCTCTCTATTGAAAGAGAGGAAAAAAAATTATCTCAACCAGAAGAAACTCTTTCTTGGAGATGTAGTTCCTTTGTGGTAAGTTTGAAATAAAATTTGAATATCTGCTAAATAATAATTTGTTGAATTTGCTTTTAACATTTCTATTATTCCACGCAGTACACTGTGGTGTAATTTATTTGCACACACTTCCCCTTGAGGGAGCTCCTTGAGGACAGGACTGCCTTTTTCAACACACAGTGTCAGAGCCAAAAAAAGTCCCTGGAATCTGGGAGCTGGCCGGGCACTATCAGCAGGTCTGGGTGCTGCTGAGAGCTGGCCTGGCTCTCTCAGCCGGGCCACAGTGTAATCCTGTTGAACATAAACAAGTTCCCAGACCACTCTAGAACCATGTTGGAGCACAGACAAAATCAAGAATAGTCACAACCACCAAAAAAATGGCCAAATATCCTCTTCTTTAGGCTAACGTGAATGGCTACTGTCTCTTTACCGGGTAAAACTTTAGCCTAAGTGCCTTCTAGATAGCCCTTAAGATATTCAATCATAGAATTTTCTTCTACTTTCTGACAGTACCCAGAGAAAATCTCTATTCCTTCAGTTCTCCCCAAAGTCAATAACAAAAGCCCAAATCATATAATAAATCCTTTCTAATGTCTTTCTACAAAGATGCTCCATGTTCCCCATGGCATGTGTTCTCTCTTTGCAAAAAAACAATCAACCGATCTTTGTTCAACTACAGTTATGTTCGTGAGGGCCACTATTATTGGGAATCAACAGTAGTATAATACTTAGCATAGAAGAAGAATTCAAATGTTTATCTCATTCTATTTAACAGGAATATTGTAACCCATTATACAAACATATCACAATTTATTTACCCAACACTCAATTAAGATACTTTATTATAAGCCAAGACTCTGATGCTGGGAGGGATTGGGGGCAGGAGGAGAAGGGGACGACAGAGGATGAGATGGCTGGATGGCATTCCTGACTCGAAGGACGTGAGTCTGAGTGAACTCCGGGAGTTGGTGATGGACAGGGAGGCCTGGCGTGCTGCAATTCATGGGGTCGCAAAGAGTCAGACATGACTGACCAACTGAACTGAACTGAACTGAACTGAATATTTTACAACTGAAACAATGCTGCAATAAGTGCCCTTGAATAAAAATATCTATACAATCACATAAGTATTCCATAAATTAGAAGACGGATTTCTGGGATATAAATTATTTAATTTTTTAATTACATAAAATACTGTTAAACTCTATATACTTCTAAATAGTGTATTACTTATCAACAAATGGTTCTGGGACAACTTGATATACACATGGAAAAGAATGAGGTTGGACACCTACCTCACGCCACTGACAAAAATTAACTCAAAATGGATCAAAGATCTAAATGTAAAAGATAAAACTACAAAACTCTTAGAATAAAACATAGACTTAAACCTTAGTGTCCTTAAATTATACAGAATTATATATTTTTAAGATATAATACCAAAAATACAAGCAATAAAATTAAAAATACATAAATTGAACTTCATCAAAGTTTTAAAATTTTATGCTACAAGGATACTATCTATCAAGAGAGTAATGTCACAAAATGGGAAAAAAAATACCTAACAAGAGTCCAGTATCAAGAATATATATTTTTTAAAAAATACACTCTTCAGTTCAGTTCAGTCGTTCAGTCGTGTCTGACTCTTTGCGATCCCATGAATCACAGCACGCCAGGCCTCCCTGTCCATCACCAACTCCTGGAGTTTACTCAAACTCATATCCATCGATCAGTGATGCCATCCAGCCATCTCATCCTGGGTCGTCCCCTTCTCCTCCTGCCCCCAATCCCTCCCAGCATCAGAGTCTTTTCCAATGAGTCAACTCTTAGCATGAGGTTGCCAAAGTACTGGAGTTTCAGCTTTAGTATCATTCCCTCCAAAGAACACCCAGGACTGATCTCCTTTAGAATGGACTGGTTGGATCTCCTTGCAGTCCAAGGGACTCTCAAGAGTCTTCTCCAACACCACAGTTCAAAAGCATCAATTCTTTGACGCCCAGCTTTCTTCACAGTCCAACTCTCACATCCACACATGACCACTGGAAAACCATAGCCTTGACTAGACGGACCTTAGTTGGCAAAGTAATGTCTCTGCTTTTGAATATGCTATCTAGGTTAGTCATAACTTTTCTTCCAAAAGTAAGCGTCTTTTAATTTCATGGCTGCAGTCACCATCAGCAGTGATTTTAGAGCCCCCAAAAATAAAGTCTGACACTGTTTCCACTGTTTCCCCATCTATTTCCCATGAAGTGATGGGACCAGATACCATGATCTTCATTTTCTGAATGTTGAGCTTTAAGCCAACTTTTTCACTCTCCTCTTTCACTTTCATCAAGAGGTTTTTTAGTCCCTCTTCACTTTCTGTCATAAGGTGATTCTTACAACTCAACAATAAGTACACAACTCAATTTTTTAAATGTGCAAAATGTTTGAGTAGGCATTTCTTAGAAAAGGATACACAAATGGCTTGTAAGCAAATGAAAAGACACTCTATTAATCTCTAGGGAAAGATATATTAAAATCACAATAAGGTACCTCTTCATACCCACTAGCACGGCTAAAATAAAAAAGACAGACTGTGCCAAGTGCTGGTCAGGATTTGAAAAAATTTGAACACACACACGTTGCTGGAAGAAACGTAAAATGGTGCAGCTGCTCTAGAAAACCATTGGCAATTTCTCAAATAGTTAAGCATAGAGTGGCCATATGATGCAACAGGTTCATTCGTAAGTATAAACCCAAGAGAATTAAAAACATATTCATATAAAACATGTATATGAATGTTCATGGTAGTATTATTCATAATAGCCAAGAAGTAAAACAATCTAAACCTCTATCATCAGATGAATGAACAAAATGTGGTACATACACACAAAGGAAAAGGAAAGTGAAAGTGAAGTCGCTCAGTCGTGTCCAACTCCCTGCGACCCCACGGACTCTAGCCCACCAGGCTCCTCTGTCCATGGGATTTTCCAGGCAAGAATACTGGAATGGGTTGCCATTTCCTGCTCCAGGAGATCTTCCCGAACCAGGGATTGAACCCAGGTCTCCGGCATTGTAGGCAGACACTTTACCATCTGAGCCACCAGGGAAGGCTCAATGGAATATTATTCACCCATTGTTACATGAACTTTGAAAATATACTGAGTAAAATAATCCAAACACAGAAGGCCATATATTATAGGATTCAATTTATATAAAATATCCAGAATGGGCAAATCTATAAAGACAGAAAGTAGATTAGTAGCTTCTAAAGACTAGGCAGAGGGAAGAATGGGAAATGACTGCTAATGGATACTCAGTTTCTTTGGGGCTGACAAAGATGTTCTATAATCAGTGGTGGTGGTTGCACAACATTGTGGATATACTAAAAATTACTTATACTTTAAAAGGATGATTTTTATGCTATGTGAATTGTGTCTTGCTAAAACATTTGTTTGAGAGTGCTCATTTTCCCACAGCCTCCCCAACACTGATTTTCATCATGGTTTCTCATTTGTTTGTCAATATGAGAGGTGAAATTAGTGTTGTGTTCATTTTCCTTCCTTGAATTTTACATTTAGTGCCCCAAGAGCTTAGGAAAATAAGTATATAAGTATCAGTATATGCTGTAGCCAGAAATTCATTCAAAAAGGAAGTTGCAGTTGACTGGTGGTTTGAAGATAGGAAGGAGATGGGAACAAACATGTGCTGAGAATCTTCCAGGTGTCTTATACTGTGCTGTGGTCCCTACATAAATTGTCTCATTTAATCCCTGGGACACTGTTATAAGATACAAGTTATACCCATTTTACAAAATAAGACCCAAAGAATCTGTGTTAAGTATCTTTCTAAACCTGCAGAGCAGAAGATAAGGTGAGGCTCTGAGTTTAAAGAGAAGCCTAAGCAAATGCGTGGAGTTGATAGAGGGTGGAGTAGATAGAGGGTGGAGTAGTTAAGTGACTAACCTGGTGAAAGTTGAGGGTTCATTTTGGGGTCATATTTTGAAGGGTGTTGAAAACCAGACAGGAAAAATATGTAGACATGGAGGAGCAGAGAAAAGGGTTGATAGAAAAGAAGAGGAAATCAGAACCCTAGATATCCTTCATGACCTAGGTATCCATGCCATCCAAATCTGCCACCTCCTCTATTTCAACGAATCTCAATACCTCCATCTCCACACCACCTCTTAATTTTTCCCAAGAAAAGGAGTGACTGATGTAAAATTACTGTTGAAACTTTTGAAGGATGAATTTGTGGAACATTAATATTTTTCACCCTTACTTTTGTGCTGTCTTGGAGATACTTCTTAGATGCTGGATGTACAATTTTTGAGGATGGAAAATTGTGGAAAAAGATAAAACCTGTCACAGTGAGAATTCTCAATAACATTCCTCCTTTGTCATTTCTCCACTTTAGCTTTCTAAATTCTCTAAAACCTTAGCCCTACAAAATTTCCTTTTTCCATGTCTTTTTGTGACTTCTGTTCCATAGCCATTTGTGTTTTGCTACCTTCTGGTGGTCATTGTACTTCCATTGTATGACTAAGTATAAAACAAAAAACTTCAACCCACCCAAGCATTATATGTGAAGGAGGATAATGGTTAATTGAATCTTCTAGTTAATCAGAAAAATCCTTTTGATATTGAGTATTAAAATCTTTCTAAAATGTGTCTGCCCATTCTTAAACCTTGGTATGCTAAAAATTATTTAATCTTTCACCATACAAAAACACAGCAAGTGTAATATGTTGGGACAGGCAGTGAACAGGCAGACCACAGGCAATCCAATCCCATTCTATCACCAGCTAGCTATGTGTTATGTAAATCACTTCCCCTCTCTGGCCTCAGCTCCTCTATCTATAAGAAAGCTAAGGTGAGTGAACCTAGGATGGCCTACACTGATTTTTCTCTTGATATATGACAAGTCTCATAGTACTTACTCTGTAGGAAGACACAGATACGTGAACAGTGTGCTTTAATTTAGTGTGTGTGAAGCTCTATCCTGGAGTAAACACAGGGATCTATCAGAGCATATGAGAGGAGCACTGGGCCTAAGGGTATATGGGAGGTGGCAGGAAAATAAAAATTGAAGAGAGGGGACTGGTTATAAGGGTACTGTAATAATCTAGAGAAGATACTATGATGACCTGATCTAGGACAGTGCTTCTCAAAGTATGGTTCACAACAAGGAAACAACAGAAATTATCACAGATTATGTCCTTGTATCTGAGCAATTAGACATCCCTCGGAAGTGCTTTATTTGGATTAATGGATTAATACAGTTTTATCCTTAATTATACATTTTTCTATAAAACAGGCAAGTACAAACATTAAGTATGTGAAAAACTACAATTAAAAATTAAATCTAAGTGCCTAAGGAGAATGGGCACTGTACAAACTAACCTTAACTATTAGAATTTTAGTCTTTCCTGCATTCTCTTCATGGGTTTAATTAAAAACACATAATTCCTTTTGCTTTCTTACTTTGACATAAAGTGAAGTGAAGTCGCTCAGTCATGTCCGACTCTTTGAGGCCCCATGGACTGTAGCCTACCAGGCTCCTCTGTCCATGGGATTTTCCAGGCAAGAATACTGGAGTGGGTTGCCACTTCCTTCTCCAGGGGATCTTCCTGACCCAGGGATCGAACCCGGGTCTTCTGCATTGCAGGCAGATGCTTTACCCTCTAAGCCAGAGTAAACTCTTCTCCTTTGACATAAGAAACCCCATAAAACAGCCTGGTTCAGTGTCAAAAGCATCAGTGTGTACTCAGTCATGTCTGACTCTTTGTGGGTGGCCCCATGGACTGCAGCACACCAGGCTCCTCTGTCCATGGGATTTTCCAGGCAAAATACTGGAGTGGGTTGGCATTTCCTCCTCCAAGGGATCTTCCTGACCCAGGGATCAAACCTGTATCACCTGCATCCATGGGTGGACTCTTTACCACTAGTGCCACCTGGGAGTAGACCCAGATTAAGCCTGGATTACCACCTATTATATATGACTTATTATGTATTTTGTATGAATTATGTATGACCTTACTCATCTTAAATCTCTCATATTGCTATATCCAATGCGAGAGCAGGTATTCAGTCAACAGTCATGAATTTAATCAGGAACTGAGTCTAGGAGGAACCAGTAAGGTAGTAAAAGAGATCTCTTTACTTGCCAACTTATGAATTGGGCTACAGCAGTAGGCAAGTAAATAAAAGAAAAACTACAGTCCTCCAAAATGGCAACCCATTCCAGTATTCTTGCCTGGAGAATCCCATGGACAGAGGAGCCTGGTGGGCTACAATCCATGGGGTCACAAAGAGTCAGACATGACTGAGTGACTTCACTTTCTTTCACTTTCTTTCCTAAGTGGTCAACCACCTGGCACAGCATAGGAAATGGCCTGCACCAAGAAAGGAGCACAAAAGAGAAGCAATGCTGGACAGGGTGAAGACTGGTAGGCTGACACCCTGACTAAGATTCCTTATCTCTTGGGAAGCATGATTTTTCCTGACCCCACTGGTAAACCATCTACCATCTACTCTACCATCTAGTGGGGCCATACCCTCAGATTCCAGCACTCTCGATCTACTTCTGCATTCATCTGATGGGATTCTTGTTTACACCCTCTCTAGCCATCCTGGCCTGACTGTGTAGCCATTTTATTTACTTTCTCTATCCACATAAACATGTAAATACATGAAAAAACATGTGACAAACTGATTTCTAAATATAAGCAAGCATAAAAGTGTTCAGAGAATGGTAATCAACAATAGAATAATGTTTTCTTATTCAACATTTATTGAATGTGTACTATAAATAAACACCATGGTAGGGTTAGGGACACATTCTAGAAAGTCACTAGAAGAGATCTCTCTAGAAGAGATCACAATCTCGTGGGAGAGATATATATATAATAATTTACACATCACATATACTACATAGTGATATAATTATATACATATGTTTGCTTTATCTAGAATGCAGTTCTCAATGAACACTGATGAAACTATAGACAGATTTCTGTGTCTTTCTTGGTCTTGTCCTAAGATGTAGCCTTGTAAGCAAGTTTATCTGTAGGATAACAGCTACCCCCTCATTCAGTAAAAAAAGTCACAATTCAGCCCTCAACGAAGTGTTTCCTATCCTGGATGATGACTGTGGCCTGGCCAAAGGATGTTGGTAATAAATCTCTCAAAGTCAAGTCTACTACTATTGCATTGCTTCTCCAGAGGTGAGTTGGTACAAGGACAGTTTCCTTTAGCAGTATCCATTTGTTCAAAAAGAAGTCACACAAATTTGCTTATGTTTGCAGAGATATATGTATTCTCCATCATAGCTTTAAAACCATACTAAAAATAATTTTTAGATGTCATTTAAAACCATAATGCATGAAGCCAACCTGAAAAGGCTACATATTCTTATGACTCCAAGTATATGACTTTCTAGAAAAGGCAAAACTTATGGGGACAGTAAAAAAGATCAGTGGTCATCAGGGGCTAGGCAAGAAGAGAAGGATGAACAGGTGGAGCACACAGGATTTTTAGGGCACTAAAACTATTCTGTATGATACTATGATGGTAGAGACAAGTCACTATACATTTGTCAAAACCCATAGAATGTACAACATCGAGTGAACCCTAATGTAATCTGTGGACTTTCGGTGATAATGATATGTCAGTGTGAGTCCACGGACTGTAACAAATACACCCTTCTGATGCAGAATGTTGACGGTGGGAAGCACATGTGTGTGTCTGTGTCTGTGTGAGGGCAAAAGGTATATGAGAACTTTCCGTACTCTCCACTCAGTTTTGCTGAGAACCTAAACTGCTCTAAAAAAATAAAGTCTATTTGAAAATACTTATTAAAAATGTAACCCAATAATGATTATTGCAAAAACTGTGCAACTACTGTTTGTTTAGGCAGTGACAAACAAAAGCAGACAAAGTAAGTTTTCCACAAGGCTTTTTGCTATAGAGAAGCAATCTGTGAACCAAAATGGACTCACATTCCTCAAATGATCAATTTTTTCATCTACTCCCATCATTCCCCAGACCCATTTTAGACACCTCAACTAGAAATCTTCTCCCTCTCTGCCAGCAAGAACAAAAAACTTCAAGTCAAACACAGCAGTTGCCAAAATCTAGAAGAGTCTGGCACTGTTTAAGCTGCTTTGGTGAAAGGACTCCCCCAAGGAATCCTATACCCCCAGGCCTAATCCAAAGTTATTTTAATAGATTAAAAAGAAACTTGGAGAGTCATAACAGAAAAACCTAGAGTCCCCAAGGTCCCAGTTTTAGACTCTCTGCAGAAGCTATGCTTTGGTTGATTAAAGCAGAAGTTGGAGGCCCCTGAGAGCCAATTAGAAAAGGAAGTTAGGATGAGGGAGGGAGAAATGATTCTAGCAACTACCAATTAAAAGTGAATGGATCCCACAGTATCAAGGGACCATGATTCAAACTGTTGCATCATCCAAGTTCCAGCACCAACTCCCTGAACATGAAGAGAGAGCAAAGAGGAGGGGCAAGGGAGGGAAGCAAGGGTGCCCCACACTTTGGCAAGCTTCCACTTCTCATCTCAAGTGAGCACACACCTGACAACCAAGGCGCAGGAGCATCTCCTAATTAGCCACGCAGAGAACCCCAATACCAGGGACAGGACCTGCAGGCAGGGAAACACGCCCAAAAAGCTCAGCAGGACGCTGCTGATGCAACAGACCTGCCACCCACTCAGAGTTGCTCCTGTTAAATCAGGTCACACGTGATTCACCGTTCTTGCATAGACCAGTACTACTTCCACCACTACTCTCCCCTCCATCCTGTACTTGTAAAATACGTGATGATTTTCAAGTATATGCACAAATACTGCTTCACTGATGGTCACAAAATCCCTGTGGATTCTAGTGGCTATGTATTAGTATTTCCATCTAAGAATTTTTAAAAGTTGATGCTAAAATTCAAGAGATCTGCCTAAAAGCATAAAGGCAGTATTATTTTTATACTTTTAAATGATATACCACGAAGTTTATATACACATAGAATATCCCCAGAAAAAATGTAAGAAAATGGAGTGGTTACTACAGCAGAGGAAGGAGTCAGGAGTGGAAATGAAGCTTTCTATTCTCTATTTTTTGGTAATTTTACACCGTTGTATATACACTTTCCTAAAATTAAAAGAAAATAAAGTTACAATTAGGGAGCAGAAAACCACAATCCAGTTCTCTTTCCCACTGTATAGTGCTGTCTCCCACGCTGGGTAAAGAGAGAGGACAGTTCTCTTTCCTTTATATCTTCCCACTTATTCCCCATTCCATCCTCACCATCCACATGTTCATGTACATATACATAACACAACTTTCTATGAGAATTTTCCCATGATTGCCTGTTCTGTGCAAATCTGCCAAGGGCTGAGAGTATGCTGAAAGCCAACCAAGTGATAAAGAAATTGAATTCCAGCACACTTGAATGATCTTGCTTAGAGTGATTCTAACAATACATTTTATTGGGGGGTAAAATAGCATTTTTGTTCAAATATTTTGAGAGAATAGAAAAATAAGCTAGCACTTCAGTATGGAGGATCCGTTTTAGAAAGAATGAAGGCCATAATATCTGCCAGTTTTGGGAATACAATTCCCTAATACTCAACAGCCTGGCAAGTCACTGACAAAAAGGGGGAAAGCTTCCTTTCCTGAATATCAAGAGATACGACACAATGGGAAATGCAGCTACACACATTTAAAGATAATCTATATATTGATAGAGTATTGGAAGAAATTGCCTCTCAGGTCACTTTCAACAATGAAACACTGACTCTACAAATCACAGATGTATGTAGATCAGTAAATAGCCAAGGAAAATGTTAACAGAATCCTGGCACCCAGGGGCAGTCATTACCACGGACTAAAACAGGAGACTATCAAGGAGACAGCATAAACGCTCCCTTAGTAACTGATTTCATGAAGACTCATCAAGCACTTGTGTCAGGTACTGAGCCAGGATTTATGACTGCTGAGTACCTTCAGAAAGCTCACAGCCTGTAGGAAACTGGCAAATAATTAAAACACAAAACTGCTCTGAGAGTATAGCAACAAACACTTCAAAATTGAATATGCTCAGGAAGACTTCACAAAAGAGGTAATGTCTGAGCTGAATTTCAGAGGACAATTAGGAACTCTCCAGAAGCGATGACAGAAAGAATCACATGTGCAAAAGTACTGAGGTATGAAAGAGCATGGAAACAAACAGATACTAAACATGTGCTGGGGTTGCCATGCATTAGAATTATAGGAGGGCAGAAATGAGGTAATATAGGTAAGCCCACTGAAACAGGAAGGCTGTGGCCCATGTGAAGGGAGTATCGTATTGGAATTAAAGAATTGCTGAGGGCTTGCTTGAGGGGTGTGTGTGTGTGTGTGTGTGTGTGTGTGTGTGTGTGTGTGTGTGTGTACCATTTTTAAAGTCTTTATTGAATTTGTTACAAAATTGCTTCTGTTTTATGTTTTTTGGTCACCAGGCATGTGGGAACTTAGATCCTCAGACTAAACCTGCATCCCCTGCATTGGAAGGGGAAATCTTAACCACTGAACTGCCAGAAAAGTCCTTTGCTGAGAGTTTTTGAACAAGGAAATTAAATGATCAGGTTTGTCTTGAGAAGATGAAACTGTTGGCAACATTTCCCACTTCAGAAATAGCAGAAGAGCGTGTCAGCATAAGGGTAGAGTATAAATTTTAGACTCGGGAGAACTGGGTTCAAATCCCAGCTCTAATACAGCTGGAATTCTAGCATAAATGAGCCCTGCTTGTCTCTGTACCACGTGTAGGACATGTGTTAGTTCATTAATCCTCATAATAATCCTACAAGGTAGGTTGTAACATTACCTCCGTTTTACAGATGGAGACACTGAATCTCAGAGAGCTAAGAAACTCTCCCACAGTCTTAGAGCAGAATAATAGTTAAAATTTCAAACAATAGCTCTGTTAGTTACAAGCTTATAAACTTGGGACAATACTGCTATTATGATCATTATCACTAAAATAATACTAGATAAGCAAAAATAACATCTATTCTTGACTCCGAGATGGCAGAGGAGGAGGACATGCGCTCACCTTCTCCTGGGAGAACTCCAAAATTACAACTTGCTGCTGAACAACCATTGACAGGATGATGTTGGGTCCCACCAAAAAAGATACCCCACATCCAAAGGCAAAGGAGAAGCCCCAGCAAGAAGGTAGGAGGGGCAAAATTGCATTTAGAATCAAACCCCATACCTGCCAGAGATGCTCGGAGGGTTCAAACATACCGTGTGCACACCAGGACCCAGAGACCCCACAGAGACTGAGCCAGAACTGCGTTTGAGTGTCTCCTGAGAAGGTACGGGTCAGCAGTGGACTGCTGCAGGGGCAGGAGCCCTGGGTGCAGTAGATCTGGGTATGGCATAAGCCCTCTTGGAGGAGGTGGCCATTAACCCCACCATAGAGCCACCAGAACTTACACAGGACTGGGGAAAGATGCTTGGAGGGCACAAACAAAAGCTTGTGCACACGAGGACCCAGGAGAAAGGAGAAGAGACCCCACAAGAGACTGACCCCAAATTGCCCATGAGAGTCCAGGAGTCTCCAGGGGAGGTGTGGGTCGGCAGTGGCCGGCTGCAGGGCTGGGGGCACTGAGAGTAGCAGTGCACGCATGGGACCTCTTGAAGGAGGTCGCCAATATCATCATCACCTCCACCATAGCTTGGCAGAGGTCAAACAACAGGGAGGGAACACAGCCTCCTCCATCAACAGAACATTGGATTAAAGATTTACTGAGCATGCCCCATCCATTAGAACAGACCTAGTTTCCTCCACAGTCAGTCTCTGCCATCAGGAAGCTTCCATAAGCCTCTTATCCTTCTCCATCAGAGGGCAGACAGAACAAAAACCACAATCATAGAAAACTAACCAATCTGATCACATGGACCACAGCCTTGTCTAACTCAATGAAACTATGAGCCATGCCATGTAGGGCCACCCAAGATGGACAGGTCATGGTGGAGAGTTCTGACAAAATGTGGTCCACTGGAGAAGGGAATCGCAAACCACTTCAGTATTCTTGCCTTGAGAACCCCATGAACGGCATGAAAAGGAAAAAAGACAGGACACTGAAAGAGGAACTCCCCAGGTCAGTAGGTGCCCAATATGCTACTGGAGATCAGTGGAGAAATAACTCCAGAAAGAATGAAGAGACAGAGCCAAAGCAAAAACAACACCCAGTTGTGGATGTGACTGGTTATGGAAGTAAACTTCAAAGCTGTAAAGAGCAATTGCATAGGAACCTGGAACATTAGGTCCATTAACCAAGGCAAATTGGAAGTGGTCAAACAGGGGATGGCAAGAGTGAACATCAACATTTTAGGAACCAGTGAACTAAAATGGACTGGAATGGGTGAATTTAACTCAGATGATCATTATATCTACTACTGTAGGCAAGAATGCCTTAGGAGAAACGGAGCAGGCATCATAGTCAACAAGAGTCCAAAACGCAGTACTTGGATGCAATCTCAAAAACGACAAAATGATCTCCGTTTGTTTCCAAGGCAAACCATTCAATATTACAGTAATCCAAGTCTATGCTCCAATTAGTAATGCTGAAGAAGCTGAAGTTGAATGGTTCTATGAAGACCTACAAGGCCTAGAACTAACACCCAAAAAGATTTCCTTTTCACTATGGGGGACTGGAATGCAAAAGTGGGAAGTCAAGGAACAGGCATATTTGGCCTTGAAGTACAAAACAAAACAGGGCAGAAGCTAATAGAGTTTTGCCAAGAGAACCCAGTGGTCATAGCAAACACCGTCTTCCAACAACACAAGAGAAGACTCTATACATGGACATCAGCAGATGGTCAATACTGAAATCAGATTGATTATATTCTTTGCACCCAATAATGGAGAAGCTCTATACAGTCAGCAAAAACAAGACCGGGAGCTGACTATGGCTCAGATCATGAACTCCCTATTGCTGAATTCAGATTTAAGTTGAAGAAAGTAGGGAAAACCACTAGACCATTCAGATACGACCTAAATCAAATCCCTTATGATTGTACAACGGAAGTAACAAATAGATTTAAGGATTTATATATGACAGAGTGCCTGAAGAACTAGGGACAGAGGTTCATGACATTGTACAGGAGGCAGGGATCAAGATCATCCCCAAGAAAAAGAAATGCAAAAAGGCAAAATGGTTGTCTGAGGAGGCCTTACAAACATCTGAGAAAAGAAAAGAAGCAAAAGGCGAAGGAAAAAAGGAAAGAAATGCCCATGTGGATGTAGAGTTCCAAGGTATGGCAAGGAGAGATAAGAAAGACTTCCTCAGTGATCAACGCAAAGAAATAGAGGAAAACAACAGAATGGGAAAGACTAGAGATCTCTTCAAGAAAATGAGAGACACCAAAGGAATACTTCATGCAAAGATGGGCACAATAAAGGACAGATATGGTATGGAACTAACAGAAGCAGAAAATATTAAGAAGATGTGGCAAGAATACACAGAAGAACTATACAAAAAAAGATCTTCATGAGCCAGATAACCACAATGGTGTGATCACTCACCGAGAGCCAGACATCCTGGAATGAGAAGTCAAGTGGGCTTTAGGAAGCATCACTATGAACAAAGGTAATACAGGTGATGCAATTCCAGTTAAGCTACTTCAAATCCTAAAAGATGATGCTATGAAAGTGCTGCACTCAATATGAGAGCAAATTTGGAAGATATAGCAGTGGCCATAGGACTGGAAACTGTCAGTTTTCGTTGCAATCCCAAAGAATGCTCCAACTATTGCACAACTGCACTCATCTCACACACTAGTAAAGTAATGCTCAAAATTCTCCAAGCCAGGCTTCAACAGTACGTGAACTGTGAACTTCCAGATGTTCAAGCTGGATTTAGGAAAGGCAGAGGAACCAGAGATCAAATTGCCAACATCTGCTGGATCATTGAAAAAGCAAGAGAGTTCCAGAAAAACATCTACTTCTACTTTATTGACTATGCCAAAGCCTTTAACTGTGTGGATCACAACAAACTGGAAAAGTCTTAAAGAGATGGGAATACCATACCTGACCTGCCTCCTGAGAAATCTGTATGTAGGTCAAGAAGCAAGTTAGAACTGGACATGGAACAACAGACTGGTTCCAAATCAGGAAATGAGTACGTCAAGGCTGTATATTGTCACCCTGCTTATTTAACTTATATTCAGAGTACATCATGCAAAATGCCAGGCTGTATGAAGCACAAGGTGGAATCAAGATTGCCAGGAGAAATATCAATAACCTCAGATATGCAGATGACACCACCCTTATGGCAGAAAGTGAAGAACTAAAGAGCCTCTTGATGACAGTGAAAGAGGAGAGTGGAAAAGTTGGCTTAAAACTCAACATTCAGAAAACGAA
The DNA here is from genome assembly GCF_016772045.2 of Ovis aries. Classification (NCBI taxonomy): domain Eukaryota; kingdom Metazoa; phylum Chordata; class Mammalia; order Artiodactyla; family Bovidae; genus Ovis; species Ovis aries. The sequence continues at coordinate 25,096,759 of NC_056060.1, read as the reverse complement.
GATCATGGCATCTGGTCCCATCACTTCATGGCAAATAGATGGGGAAACAGTACAAACAGTGACAGACTTTATTTTGAGGGGCTCCAAAATCACTGTAGATGGGGACCGCAGCCATGAAATTAAAAGATGCTTGCTCCTTGGAAGAAAAGCTATGAGCAACCTAGACAGCATATGAAAAAGCAGAGACATTACTTTGCCAACAAAGGTCTAGCTATTCAAAGCTATGGTTTTTCCAGTAGTCATATATGGATGTGAGAGCTGGACTATAAAGAAAGCTGAGTGCTGAAAAATTGATGCTTTTGAACTGTGGTGTTGGAGAAGACTCTTGAGAGTCCCTTGGACTGCAAGGAGATCCCACCAGTCCATCAAAAGAAAATCAGTCCTGAATATTCACTGGAAGGACTGATGTTGAAGCTGAAACTCCAATATTTGGCCACCTGACGCAAAGAACTGACTCACTGGAAAAGACTCTGATGCTGGGAAAGACTGAAGGCAGAAGAGGATGACAGAGGATGAGATGGTTACATGGCATCACCGACTCGATGGACATGAGTTTGAGTAAGCTCTGGGAGTTGGTTATGGACAGGGAAGCCTGGTGTGCTGCAGTCCATGAGGTCAGAGTTGGAAACAACTGAGCGACTGAACTGATTTTTTAAATGTGAAAAAAATTAGAGAAAGTAAGATTTCAACTATAGGGAAAAAACTACTGCCACAGTCAAGCAAGAAATGCAGAATTACTGAACTAAGACAATATGAACAGAAAGAAAATAAAGACATGTTAAAGAGATATGATCAACACAATACCCATATGACAGGCTGGAAATTACAAAGAATCAGAAGTGACTTCCCAAGTTTCTAGCCTGGATAATTGAATACATGGCGATGTCAGCTGCTCATACAGAGATAACAGGTGGCTGCTAGAGACAATGAGTTCTCCTTTAGATATGTTGGATTTTAAACATCTGTGCACATATTGCCTGGCAATCTGATGTAACTTGATCACTAGTTCTAAGGAAAGAGATCTGGAAATACAGATTTAGGAAAATTAGTAGTTTGGTAAGTGAATAACACATGGGTATGAGTGAAATGGTTCAATGAAAATGTTTTGAGGGAGGTAAGCAGCAAGCCATAAGTAGAACTCTTAAGGCCAGCATCATTTGAAGAGAAGATGAGAAGTGTCCCTAGTAGGTCTCAATAAGATTTTGACTTCACCAGGGCTATGCTCATCGTATCCACAGTTAGAAACAGTTTGTGCTTTGGCACTTACCTGGATTCACTATGTTAACGGTTACCTTCTCAGATTCGACACTCTGGGTGTTTTTCCCTCCAGTTCTTCCCCTAATCACTGTAATTAGGCCTCTTTTCCTCCCCTGTAGAAACTAGTTATTCATCTTCAACTTCTGCTCTATTCTTGGGAGTAGCTTCCTACAAGTCCTACATGCTGGTTTGTACTTTGCCAACCTGCTAAGCTGAACTGCACAAGGTCTTTTTTATATAATAAACATATTATTACATTTGTTGTTCAGTTGCCCAGTAATGTCCAAATCTCTGCGACACTGTGGATGGCAGCAATCCAGGCCTCCTTGCCCCTCACCATCTCCCAAAGTTTACCCAAGTTCATGTTCATTGCATCAGAGATGCCACCCAACCATCTCATTCTCTGACGCCCTCTTCTTCTACCCTCAATCTTTCCCAACATCAGGAACTTCTCCAATGATTTAGCTTTTCACATCAGGTGACCAAAATACTGGCGCTTCAGTTTCAGCATCAGCCCTTCCAGTGAGTATTCAGGGTTTATTACTACATAAAACGTACGTAAAATATTGTTACATAAGACTTTGCATAAGGTCTAATTTACATAATAAACCCCTTGTCCCATAACTCATAAAGGTTCTGCTCCCCTGACTGAACCATAACTGATACATTCCATCCTCCTATTTCCTAATTCTGACCTCCATACCCCTCATTTTCTGATAAAGAATAGCACAATTTCCACTGTCTCTCTGAATGGCTAGAGACCTATGGGAACTACAAGAAGACAATTACCAGAGCAGGAGCCCTGTTTCAAAGGCTCTTCAAGCCAAAAGAATAGTTTCAAAATCATTGTTATTCTGCATACAAGGCATTATCACCCTCTATATTAATCTTATTTGCCTAACCCACCATTAAATCATTATTATTCTGATACAAGGTGTTAACACCCTTTATATTAATCTTATTTGCCTAACCCACCATCCAGTCAGCCAGCCATTTGTTAATGAGTCAGGTAATGTCTAACACTCAGAATTGTATATAGTTATGTCTAGAACTTAAAGGTAAGTGTAAGTTAGTGGCTTTCCTTTTAAAAGTTCAACTCATATAATCAAGAAATCATAATACAATAAAATATGTGCCATATAATTATAGTTTGCACAAAGTGCTATATCATTTCCTAAACATATCTAAAATTTTTTAATACATTTTCTTCAGTCTTGGATGCTCTCTTTTACATTTTATATCAAATTTATAAGTAGCTAACAGTATTTTATTATAAGATGTTCAACATCACAAATAAAGGAATGCAAATTTAAAACAATGAAATGCCATGTTGCCTACTGAATATAAAAACTATATCCCAGCTCATGAATAGGCACTCTTGGGAGAAAAAAGGATATTATGACGATAAAAATAAAAACTAATGAAACAGAAAAAATATACAAAAAATGACAATAAACAAAATCAAATTCTTTGAAGACCTGTAAGAGACAAAAGGCTGAAGGAGAAATAAGTTAAAAATAAACAATACCAGTAGAGGAAGAGGAAATAAAATGACAGATACCACGGAGAATAAACAAATAAGGAACATATTACAAATATTTGGGAGAGTAGATTTGGAAACTTAAATAAAATAAACTACTAAAAAATATATCAAGACTAAATCAAGAGAAAGTTTGAATAATTCAAACATTAAAGAATTTAAATCAGAAGCTAATCTTTCCATGAAGAAAATGCCAGGTGCTGATGTCTTTACAGGCAAGCTCTACAAAGAAAAAGATAAACTGATTTTATATAAACTTTTCACATACAGGAGAAATATTCTTTACTCATTACATGAGGCTAGAGTAAATTTCATACCAAAACGAGACTAGAACAGATTAAGAACTAGTGTACTTATAAACTAATAACACTTGTGACCCTAAATATTACCCATGTGAATCCAGCAATGTTAAAAAAAAAAAAACAACATATCCTTACCAACTAAGGTTTGTACCAAGAAGGCAAGTTTGGTTCATTAATCAAAAGCAGAGAATGCTAATTCACCACACTAAGGGATTAAAAGAAAAAAAATCATTTGCTATCTCAATAAATGCAGAAAAAGTATTAGATAAAATATAATCTGGCATGCTGCAGTCCATGGGGTTGCAGTCAGACACAACTTAGCAACCAAACAGTAATAAAAATATAATACCTTTTCATGATAAAAACTCAAAATGATACCTTTTCATGATAGGCTCGAAATCTAAGATTAAGTATATGTAAAAACCATATAACAAACATTTAATATTGAAATTTTGAAAATATTCCCGTTAAGTATAAGACTGCTTGCAATCATCACTTGTATTCAACACAGAGATCCTAACTACTGCAGAAAACGGAACAAAATAAAAGGTAAAGGGACTGAAAAGGAAGACACAAAACAGGTGTTATTTATAGGAAAACCAAAGGAATCAACAAATTATTAGAATGAGAGAGTTCTCATATGTATATGAGAACCACAAACATATGTATATATAATATATATATAATAGTCAATTGTACATCTCTTCTCAAGTACAGTTAGAAAATGTCATTTTACAAATTATACCATTTATAATAGCATAAAAAACTATGAAGTATCTAGGAAAAAAATTCTAATAAAAGATATACAGGGCTTTCCCAGAGAAAGTATATAATTATATTGAAAGACACTGAAGAAGACTTAAATAAATGAACAAAATCATGGAAAAGAAGATTCAGTGTTCAAACATGTCTATTCTTCCTAAATTGATCTATAAATTCAATGCAATCCCAAGCAAAATCCCAGAGGAATTTTTCATGAAAATTTAGATCCTAAAATATAAATAGGCTCATTCGTTAAGGATAACATGGCTGTTACTCTGATTGGATACTGACTTTTCATAAAACTTTAACACAATATGGTACTGGTATAGAAATAAAGAAACAGATCAGAAAAGATAGAAAGAGAAAGCTCAGAAACAGACCTACATGCTATATATGAAACTTTAAGACAGACTGGGCTTTAAAGATCAGTGGGTAAAGGATTGATCTTTAATAAAAGGTGCTGGACCAATCAATTACTCATTGGGAAAAAAATTATATACTTACATCACAACATAAGGAAAGGTCATAATAAAAGAAAGGGACAAAATGTTAAAATTTCATAAAAACAATAGAGAGGAAATGTTTTGATGACTTCAGGATAGGGAAGCACTTATTAAAACACAAATAGCGCTAATCATAAAAGAAAATATTGAGGAATTCAATAATGCTGAAATTAAAAATTCTGTTCAACAAAAGATCCAACATAGACTTAAAAAAAAAAAAAGCTAAAAACTCTTAGATGTTTGCAGCATATTAAATGACAAAAGGTCAGTACAGGAGATAAGTAAATCCTACAAATCAATTTGAAATCCAATGCACAAGTGGGCAAAGACACAAATAGGCATTTTACCTTGAAAAAGTATATGAAAGGATGCTCAAAGCCATTAATAGTGAGAGAAATGCACATTAAGGCCACAGGGAAATATTCAAATTTCCTATATTTGTGAACCCTAAAACATAATGAGGGAGCCAAACAGAAATGGGGATACAGAAGACTCATTAGGAAGACTCATCCACTGATAGCAGAGATATAAACTGGTATATAACCACTCTGAAAACATTTGATATCTCTCAAAAAAGCTGAGTATATGTAACTCCATGACCCAGCAATTCTACCCTTGTGCCAGTACTCTGAAACAATGGTTCTCACATATTGGTATGCATCAGAACTCTTTGAGAACCACCGTTATAAAAGAAAGTCTTGTACTTACTCATCAGGACACATAAAGAATACTAATAATGTACTGCCTTAATAGCAAAAAAAAAAAAAGAAATCCAATATCCTTTAACAACAGAATGAATGTATTGTGGCATAATCAAACAATGAGATATTTATCTGTAAAAACAAGATGAGATCATGAGTGGACATTTCTAATTACTCTTTAAACTGTACATGTATATTTTGTATACTCAACTGTACATATATTTTGTCATTAAATCTTTTAAGTTCCACTGCTATCACCTACTGCCCATCTTTCTATTGTCTGGCCCAACCTTGTCTCAGGACTTGAATAAAAGGGGTAGTTACTGGATCTCCTCTCTTCCCAGATGGCTCGGCAGGTAAAGAATACACCTGCAATGCAGGAGACGCAGGAGACACGGGTTCAATCCTTGGGTCGGGAAGATCCCCTGGAGAAGGAAATGGCAACCCACTCCAGTATTCTTGCCTGGCAGATACCATAGACAGAGGAGCAGAGTGGCTATAGTCCATGGGATCGCAGAAGAGTCAGACACAACCTAGCAACTAAACAACAATTGGATCTCCTCTACTGACTTTAACATACACATCTTACCACCCTCCTCCTTCCCAATCGTTCAACCATTTCTCCAGATATTTTACATTCCCTCAAGTTCCTGATCACTGTTTCATGACTATACACCTCACAATCAACAATCAGAACTGGATACAAGATTTCACATGTGGTCTGCCAGACAATATATTAAAAACTCTCTCTGGCTTGCAGAGAAAGTACAGTATAGCATCGTCTAAATAAAAGTGTTTTGCAACTATATCATACTAGTTACTCCTACTGACTTTATCTTATCTACTAAAATTCTGAGTAATTTTTCATATATGATGTCAAAGATACACCTTAGAAAACTGCCCTTTTGGGACCAAATGAATGGACTTCAAATTTTTATTTTAGATTCAGCCCTTATAACTTCTTTAGAGTGACATTTATTCTATCATCCATTCTCTAAGGACTTCTCCATATTTTACATTCTTCATAAACTGAATGAGTCATCGACAATATTCAGGAAGCAAGGACAAAGACCAGAGGCACAGCACTAGAAGTCTTCCAAATTAATCTGTATCCATTAATGGGCTCTCTGGATGTAACCATTCAGCTGGTTAATAATCCTCCCACATATTTCCCTATTTTCCCACAAGGATATTAAATAAAACTATTGTAAAACATATCACTAGAACCTAAAGGAACTGAATATCTAACTCTGTCTTGTCTTTCAGCCTAATAACACTGTTAGAATAGTACTGCTGTCCTGTTGGACATAAGGACCCCTCCCGAGGATGACATAATAGGGAAATGGAAGAAAGTTGGTTCACAATGACTTCATGGAACTGTCATTCCTGCCCCGAGCTGCTTATTGCCAGATTTCTTTTAACTGAAAGAAAAATAAACTATTTTGAATAAAGAAAAAAGTGGGGGACGGGTACTGCGCCAATGGATTGACGTGATCCTAAAACCAAGAATTCAAGCCTGGAGAGAATCAAACAAGCCAAACTACACAGTATTTTTCTTCCAAACAAATTTAATTCTGTTCCAGCCCCAAAGAAGGGGAAGAATCTAAATTTTAAAATAAAAATAAAATAAAAATTGCTTAAAAACTAAGTCATTAAAAAATTAAGCCCCCTCCCTTACCAATAAATACTGAAATGATATATACACATGAGGCTCAGGAAGGAGGCATAAAGGGGAACCTTGGGGACTCTATCCCATGGCAAGGTCCCAACCCTTCTACCAATTCCACACTCTTTGCCAAAACATAGAAGAGCAAGCAAAGAGGCAGAAGAGATAGACCACAAACATGTGTGGCCCCAGAGAGAGCTGAAACATAATACAAGACACAAGCGTCTTACAGGGCAGAGGAAGGAAAGCTGTAATCTAAAACATCCTCCCAATTCCAGTTGCATTACTAGAAGTGGCTGATGGCGCTGCCAAGTGCCCTTGAGCTTATCTCCTTGCCTCCACTCTCTCTTCAGCATGCCATCCAAGGAGGGTCATTCACACTGTGGCCTCGATGCCACCGTGGCAGCAGCCTGGCTGCTGGAGCCCTGAGGCTTCCCGTTCACCACCAGCAGGAGGGGCGTCTCCACACGAACACTGGAAAAGGAATAGTCCTGGAAAAGACAGATATACAGAGACTAATTACAGGTCCTAGGATGGAAGAAACTCCTGCACAGGGATATACCATATTGACTTTCTTCCCCTCCTTTCTACCTTCTTCAGTAGATACACCCCTTACCTCCATCTCACATTAAACAAACCTGAGCTTACATAAGGAATGCAATTTTCCCAAAGTTTTCAATCTTCAAAAGGAATATCTGGGGCAGGTAGATTGCCAGTACTGTTATTACAAGAAAGGGACAACTGGATATATGTACATATATAACTGACAACACTTTGCTGTACACCCAAAACTAACATAACATTGTAAATCAACTGTACGCCAATAAAAATTTTTTTAAAAAAAGGGACAATTCTCTAATTCAAAAAGGACAGGATCCTGGCAATGCCCAACAAAAAGAGTCCCACTGGCTCTACAAAATCTGCCCTTCCCACAGTGTTTATCAACAATTATAACTAAATACACACAGTGGGCAATCCAGAGCCAATGGAAAGTCTGAGGAACTCTTAGATCAAGTGTTTGTTAGGCTATAAATTAATCTGCCAAATATAGATTGATTTCCCCGGTGGCTCAGACGGTAAAGTGTCTGTCTACAATGCCGGAGACCAGGGTTCAATCCCTGGTTTGGGAAGATCCCCTGGAGAAGGAAATGGCAATCCACTCCAGTACTATTGCCTAGAAAATCCCATGGACAGAGGAGCCTGGTAGGGTGCAGTCCATGGGGTGGCAAAGAGTCGGACACAACTGAGCGACTTCACTTTCACTTTCTCCTTTTATATAGGGAGGAATTAACAGAAGGTAGGTTTTAAACATTCTCCTAATAACAGAAAATACCAGCTCACTTTATCAGTTCAAATGTACTTTAAGTTGTAAAACATGTTGCTAAAAGATCTTTATCCAAAATATACTGTTCCACTTGGAGTGTAAAGGAGGTTCTTTTTAAGTCAAAGTAGAGATTCTCATAAAGCAATTTTTTGAAACATCCTGACAGGAACATGAGTAAGTGACCCCAAAAAAAACAATTATAAAGGATTATAGTCAATAAACATAATTTTCAACCTCACCAATAATCAAGAAACCAAAGCCAAAGAATACTGATGCTATCCTTTTCATGAAAAATCAGCAAATAGTTCAAAGATTTCTACACAGAATTGCAAAGAAATACAACTACATTCACTGTTGGTTAACTGGTAGAACCTTCCAAAAACTAGTTTGGCAGTATATATCAAAAGCCATAGACTGCATAAGCTTAGAAACTAAGATTTTACCTTAGAAACTCACTTTATTTCTTTAGTCAATTAATTAAACTTAAGTAATAATCATGGATATGGGCAGATAAAAATATTTACTATGGAACTTTCAGAATAAAGAAAAATTGTAAATAATCTAGATCTGGGATCAGCAATTTTTTTGTAAAAAGTCAAACAGTAAATATTTTAGGCTTTGTGGGTCATATGGTCTCTGTCCCAAACCGTTCAACACTGACACTATAGTGTAAAAGCAGCCACATGCATGCTCAGTCGTGTCTGACTCTGTGACCCCTCGGACTGGAGCCAGGCTCCTCTGTCCAAGGGATTTCCCTAGCAAGAATACTGGAGTGGGTTGCCATGCCCTCCTCAAGGGAATCTTCCAAACTCAGGGATCAAACTGAAACTCCTCCACCTCCTGCATTGGCAGGAAAGTTCTTTACCACTGAGCCACTTGGGAAACCCCCAAAGTAGCCACAGATAACAGTAAACAAATGAGCATACTTTGTTTCAAAAGAATTTAATTACAAACACTGAAATTTTAATTTCCTGTAATTTTCACATACCATAAATTATTAGTCTTTCCACTGTTTTTATTTAAACATATAGAAACCATTTTGGGCTCACAAGTCATATAGAAACAGGCAACGAGCCAGATTTGGTCAGTCAGCCATAATTTGCTGACCCTAGATCTAAATGGTTTGAAAAAGTGGTTAAACACCTGCTCTTTAGAGTTTTATGAGGATTAAATGAGCCAGTGCCGGCAGTAAAACTCTAAATACAGCGTCTAGAGTCAGTTAAGTGTTCAATAAATTTTTACTATCCTCATCATCATCAGCTCCTCGGTCTTAACTCAAAACAAAGTTGTAGAATATGGAAAGCCAAAGGAAATGTTCACAAACATCTGCATATAATATTCCACTCATAATTTAAAATATACATACAAATGTGTATATATTTTTCTGAAAAGAAGAGACTACAGGTTTACATTTCAAACTGTTAACAGCAATAACATGTGAATGAGAATATTTCAGTCTATTTTTAGAATTTTATTTTTATTGAAATAATTGGCATATAACATTATGTAAGTTGAAGGTATACAATACAATGTGTTTATATGATATATTGATATATTGCAATGTGATTGCCACCACTGTATTAGCTAACACTTCTATTACATCACATAATTACCATTTCTTTTTTATGGTGGGAACAGTTAAGATCTAGTCTCTTGGTAACTTTGAAGTTTATAATGCCATATTGTTGTCTAAAATCACTATGCTGTGCATTAGGTCTCCAGGACTTATTTATCTACTGGTTGCAAGTTTGTATCCTTAAACAAAACCTCCCTAATTCCACCATCTACTGTTTTCACAAGTTCAGTTTTCTTAGATTCCACATGTGATATCACATGTATTTTTCTTTGCTCTGTTCAGTCCATTTTTTAAATTCTCTTTGTTTACCAGTAGTTTTTAGTAAAGAAAAAACAAAATAATAATCATAATCATCTAGCTTTTAGTAAAAAATAATTATATATATGTGTGTAGATATAGGATATCATACAACACATACACACATATATATGCATTACCTTACATATATACTCCAGGAGTTGGTGATGGACAGGGAGGCCTGGCGTGCTGCGATTCATGGGATCACAAAGAGTTGGACATAACTGAGCAACTGAACTGAACTGAACATATATATTTTTATAAGAGGTAAACTTGGTCCCACTTTGAGAGCCTATGAGCTGAGAAAGAATCCTAGCCATCACTCACCTTTCCCTTGTGCTGAATTCGGTGAAGACGAAGGTTAGGCTCAGGGATGGCTACAGAGTCCCCAATGAGCACTCCCCAGCTCTGCACCATATTATACACCATAACTGCATAGCAAGGTCCATCTGAATCTACCAGGCCAAATGTACTGCCAGGTTAAGAGGGACGGGGGAAAAAAAAGTGAGCAGCAAAGAAAAGCAGAAACAGTGATTTTAATAATACCAGCAAAATAAACAAATGCTTTCATAGTTACTTCCTTATAAATCCTATGGCAGGTACCATCATTCACTATGTACACCTGAGGGCTCATTTGTCTTAGATATGTATCTTTAAAAAACATCCCTAAGACTCATCAATCTCTCACTTTCCCAAGAACCTGGGAAACATGCACACTGAAGCCTTCAATGAATATTAATAATGAATTAGCTCAAAATGTTACAGCAGAACAGTATTCCTGCTCTACCAGTTTAACTATCACAATATCAAACTCTCTAACCATCACTGCCAATTTACTTAATTCCACAAACTTTCACTGAATACCTATCAGGTGTCAGCCACTGTGCAGTGAGACATCAATCCAGCTATGACTGACTTTATTAGTTTAGTGGATGTCAGACAATTAAACCATCACTTACAATACAACTGCAAAAGGTTCCAGACTAGCTCTTTCCTTGTGCTGAATTCAGTGAAGCCAAAGGTTGGGCTGTGGAGGCCCAGAGAAATGTCTAAATCAATGGAAAGCCAGGAAGGCGGCCGTTTAGACAAGACCCGCAAACTGAATCTTAAGGAATGAAAAACTACTTGGGTTAAAACAGGAAAATTAATCCTCAGTGGAAATTAAAAAAACCTCTGCAGGGAAGGGAATAGGGCTTGACAAGAAAGGAACATGAGAAAACTTCCTGAGGTGGTGGTACTGTTCTCTAAAGGCATCTGGGTTATATGAGAATATCCATTTGTCCACTAAGATTTTCACATTTCATTGTATGTAAATTTTACATAAAAAAGAAGAAAACTATGAACAAATACTGAACTCTAGTTAATGATTACATGCTGAATACATACTAATGTCTGCAATTACTTTGAAATGCACCAAAAATAAGAGATCAACAGATGAATAAGGGAATAGACAGATGTGATAAACTAAGTATAATAAAATATGAATAGTAGAATATATAAGTACACAAATTTCACTGTAAAATTCTTTCAATTTTGCTGTACGTTTGAAAAATTTTATAATACAATGTTGGAGGAAAAAATGTAATCTATATCAAGAAGCAGCAAAAAGATTATCCAGGTACAATAATTGTGTGTAAAGACAGGCATGAAAATAGCTGTTCTAAAACCTACAAAATAATCCTAAGGTTGGAATAAAATGTACAAGAGGAAAAATGACAGAAGACAGTAGACAGGGGAAAAATCATAAAGGGCTTTGTGTATTAAACTAAGGAGTTAAAACTTCATCCTAAAAGTTACACAATACCAGTAAGACATTTTAAATACGAAATAGCAATGGTCAAATCTGTATCTGGGGCATATTTCTTCACACTGTGGAACACTGGAGGAAAAACAGGGAATAAGGAGGCTTGTCTGGAGAAGTGCTGAGGCTGAATTAAATTAGTAGACACAAAGAAGTAGGGACTGAAAGATATATCTATTGATCTTGGTGAATGCTTCAAGGCAAGAGAATGGAGAAGTTAGAACCTAGAAGTCTTAAGTGACTGACTATAGCTGATACCATTGATTGACAAAGAATTCAGGGAGGTGAAGGAAACTGACAAGAGAAAGATGACATAAGTAATTTTGAACATAATGAGTTAGAGATTTTATCAAAGCCCAGAGGCAGCTGAATACAGGAATCCAAAACTTGGAATTGAGGCTTGGGCTGGAGCTAGACCTGTGAGCATACAGGAGGCAGCCAAAGCCTTGGGTTTATATGACATCACCAAATGAGATGACCTACAAATGAGATGGTGAGGAATCAGTGCTCATGCTCACTTGGCACACTCGAATTCACAGCGAACACTGCAATCAAGCACAGCATCCTCTCCTGGTGAAAAAGCCTCAGAATCCTTCTAACCAGTAAGTCATGCAGCCACTGCCAAGTGATCAAAGTTGGCACTTATTTGCCATCCTGGTAGAGAAAGGAACAGAGAAGGCAATGGCACCCCACCCCAGTACTCCTGCCTGGGAAATCCCATGGACGGAGGAGCCTGGTGGGCTGCAGTCCATGGCGTCGCTGAGAGTTGGACACAACTGAGCAACTTCACTTTCACTTTTCACTTTCATGAATTGGAGAAGGAAATGGCAACCCAACTCCAGTGTTCTTGCCTGGATAATCTCAGGGACGGGGGCGCCTGGTGGGCTGCTGTCTATGGGGTCACACAGAGTTGGACACAACTGAAGCGACTTAGCAGCAGCAGCAGCAGAGAAAGAAAAGAAACAAAAACAGAGTCTACCTCGAACTTAACATTTAGAAATTAGGCAGAAAAAGAGAAACCAAAGAGTAGCAAAATATGTGTTCCGGAGCCCCTAAACCTATCTTTGTTTATACTTCCTCATTCCTCTTAACTCTGAGGTCTGCTCTAGTAACTGAACTTTTCTCAACTGTCTTCCTGTTCTTCAATTCTTCAAATACATACACCACGAAAAAGCCATGGAGGAAAATCAGGTACATAGTAGGAGCTATATTTTAGTTTGAATGAAGCAGAAGGAATTTGAAAGGCAATAGTGAGAGAGAAGTCAGAACGCTGTGGAGCCATGTAGCAGAAGCTACTGGGTCAAACACTGGTGACCCAGAAACAAGAAAGTTTCAACAGAAAAAGGAAACCAGTCAATGAGGGATTGGGAAGTGAGCAAAGGACCAAGGAATGATGGCACTGACTGAACCCTCATTTTTCAAAAGTTAGAATTTTCTAAATGAATATTATTAACTCATTTCCTCTGCTCAACTATTAGAACCGTTCACTTGGGTGTGTTATATTTTTTTTTAACTCCCTACAACACATATAGCAGATGCTCAATGAATATTTGTTGAATAACATCTGAGAGAATCTCTCCAACAGGCCTTAAATTCAAACTCAAAGCTCACCTCCCAGAACTGCTTAGGCATACCTAAGTTCAAACAGGATTTAGAATTCTTTCTCCTTTTACTTCTATGATCATGAAAACACAAAGAGGTAGGAGAATTTTAAGGTTTCCATCTTATAAAAATACTTCCTATCTTATTAAAAAAAAACGTAGCTGTCAAATTTCAGCTTCAGATGTAAGAGTCGACAGAACACCAAACTCAGAGAAAAACTGGGTGGTAACAGAATCTACAGAGAGACTGTCAGACATGACTTAGACAATACAGTGTCTCTTGGGACAGTCACAGGAGGGAAAGAGAACTCACTGATCTCTGACCACTAACAATTATCTTCACGTTTCAGAGAAAGGCCAGCAAATGAGAGCAACTAGTTTAAAAGGATGAAAAAGAGAAAAGGCAAGAGAAACTCACAAGGGGACTTTCTCCTCCATGGTGAGGCTGAACACCACCTTTCCCAGGACCACAGCTCCACTATTTACACCAGGGTGCAGAGCACTCAGGGGCTTGCGCTCCAGAGACACCTTCTGCCCCGAGGCTGACTGATAGCGCCCATCACCACAAGGGCCCAGGTGGGCTGGGCGCAAGTTTCCCAGCATGCTCTGTAACTTTTTGGCCTTCACCTTTCCCTGCAAAGAAAAAGGAAACAGGTAAGAAGCTGGAAACCAATCACTCTCCTTGAGAGTCTAGTCCTCCCCACCACCTACCCACTTCTGTAGGGTCACTACTACCGAGACCTACTATTTTATTGACCTACAGCAGAATAAAAAAGCAGGATTCAGTCTTCAGACATCTTTACCTTGCTCTCAAGGAGGCTGGTTAATCTAGTCAGGAAATCCAGGAGCTGTTGCTCTCGTTGCCGGGGCTCTGGCCAGGCAGGGTCCAGTGCTGCAGCCCGAGAGAAGCCCTCCAAAGCCTCACCATAATTCTCCTCATATTTATGTAACTGCACAAGAAGTAACAAAAACCCTCCCAATTAAAGTATGTTTAACACAACCTATGCAGAAGTGGGCTAGCACAGTGGGCTAGGAATCTTGAGAAATAAACTGTTTTCCTATTCCCAATTGTTTTCCTACTCTACAAACATTCCCAGTTTTTTTCCTGTTCTACAAATGAACTGCATGAAGAGCTGGTAATACCTTATATCCTTTTTCCTGGCCAAGGTGATCACAACCTCAAAGGTGAAATCATTTCAAAGAAGCTAACTTCCAAACTCTAAAACAGTTAAGCTGCATATATTGGGTGATTCCATTTTTATGTTTATAATGAAGATTTTAGGAAAGTCTTATAAACTGTGCCCCCATCCTCTATTCACCCTCACACCAACTCAGCCCCCTTTCCTTTCCCTTTGGATACTTTAGTCAAACTAAGCAAGCTTTTCCCAGAAATAATTTAGCTTTCCTCTAGCAGTTAGTACCTAACTTTGTCCCTGTGAGTACTGTTATCCCCACAGGCTAAGACCTAGATAGCTTATGTATTTGACTTTCAGGTGACCACTCCCCAATATAAATGATAATTTCTTTTTGTTTTTACCGTTGCCCTGTTCAGATGAAGATCAGGATTGCTGGAAGCTGTCCTGTCAACCTTCTCCTATAGTGGAATAAGAAGACCATCAGCGGCTCTTGTCTCAGTCTTAAGGATGGCCATATACAACATGTCCTAAACCTCGTCCGTCTCCTTGGAAAAATTTAAGTTTTTGCTTGTCAAATTGTTTCCTGTACCCACACTATTATACAGTAAATGCTTGTATGGAACATATTACACAGTCCCTGAAACCTCAAGGATGTAAGGGCTTTGTATGTACATGGAACTTTGAAATATGATTATAATCTACCCAAGTAATAGTATAAAGATTGAAGTAATATGTGACTAATATCTGATAAAAAATTTTAATTAATGAGATGCTAATATAAATGAAGAAAATCTAGAAAACAAGTGATGCTGATTTAACACATTTCCTCTGCCCCTGAGTCCAGCTTCAGACACAAACGGAATCATGTTACTACATCTAAGCCCCCTTAAAACACACAGAGAGAGCCAATTCTGATTCACTAATTTAAATAGCTGGCCAGGAACCATACAACAGTATAGACAAACATATCTGCAGCTATCTTCGTGGCTATGATCACTTTATTTTTTAATTCTATTCACTGCCTGGCACACTGCAAAAGCACAAACAACATGAATTAAAATTATTTAAATGACTGGCTGAAATATGTTTAAAAACGCAGGTCTGATGAAGAAATTAAGAGTTAAAAGCAATTATTTAGCAGAAGCCAAACATAAAATTTTAAACGAGTACATCATATTATACCTTAAAATGTAAGCAGTTACCAGATTAAGAAATCAGAGTAAAACAAAATACTTCTCCCTAAAAAGTTCCCTGATTGAATAAAAACCAAACCTGCTGACTACACAGGTTGGGTTGAGTTAAATGCCACTGTTAAGGCTACAGTGAGAAGCACAGTGTGTGAGGAAGTCGTCTCTGTCATTTTTTAAAAAGCCATCTTATTACTGCATGTTCCTCTGTCGTGAGTGTGAGTCCTACCAGGTGAGCTGCAGTCATCAGCACAGAGGCAAGAGAAAGAGCCTGGTATACACATCTGTCCCCACAGCTTCGGGGTATGGCTGCACCAGAGTATACCAGGGTAAAGCCAAACAAATAGTATGAGAAATGTACTTTTTAAGAAACTAACTTATTTGAGTTAAGATATGTTTGAAATACAAAAATTGGTTGTATATTTTAAAGCAATAATTCTTGGAGACATTCTGTGATTAAAAATTTGACTGTGCTTATTAAAAATGGTTATCTATGTTTCAGAATTCAGTTTTGTGAAAAATAAAGTTTCTGTGGGATGGTAAAAAAAGAAAAGAAAAAAGAACAGTCCCTAAACTGCAAACATGAATATAAGGTAGCTATATTCCTTATTCTGCCACTCAGAGCAAAATAAATTGAAAAGTGAGTCTCTATGTCAAGAGAAAACAAAAGAAGGTGAATACGAAGTCTAAATAAAAAGTACTCAGGAGGCCAAAGTAAACTTTGTTAACAATGAGCAGCCATGGACTCAAAGCCTGAAGGAAACCCCCCTACAAGTGGATATTAATATAAACAGCCCGAAAACCTAAAGCAAAGCATAAGCTCCAGTGAATTGATCCCTCGGATATAATGTAGAATGGACTACATGCTATTTTCTATTTTAGCCTGTGGGAAATCCAGATTCATACTATTTAATGATTAATCTGGGGATACTGCTTAATTTATACTTAAGTAGCAGAGTTTTAATTTTTTTAAAAACTGTGTGTATATATATATATATATAAATAAACATTATTTTTAACATATACTTTTTTCCCCATTCAAAAAGATGAACATATTGGGATGGGTTCTGTGATTTGGTTACACAAGCCTATATAAGAACTCTAGACAGCTCAAATAGCTACCTCGCACTGAAGCGCACACTGCAAGCAACTGCTAATACTCAAGTTATAGGAAGAAATACCTCACCTCTGCAGGACTTGCTTCATAAAACCACACCCATCAGATGCCAGCAAACACTCCCCATGCTCCTTGCTAAAACGTTACAAAGAAGACTGAACAACATTTTTGCTTCTGTTGCTGCCTCTACATATCCAGCCTGGGTGACCATAAATACTTACTGCTTGGGCATAAGCACTGAGGGCTTGCTGGGAGATCTTAGGGTTCTGGCCAGTATTGAAGTAAAGAGAAAGGTAGGCATTCCCCAGAATATCTGAAAGAAAAACACAGATTTCTGGTTCTGCATGTAAGGAGCTTAAAGTCACCACTCTATCCTAACAAGTAAAAAGCTGAACAGACTGAAAAATCCACAACTCCTCTTGGATGCATAATAAAGGGGACAATAGGGGTAAACCACTGCTCCAAAATTACACAGACAGAGCTGAATATAGGGAGTTATCACTTAGCAGAAACTCAGGAGCTACCACAGCAACAGTGCTGGGCTAGGAAAACCTAAACTGAAACTGATGAATTCTGGAGCCTCACTGTGGACAAACCTGGGAGTTAAAAACTCCAGGGGTACCAGTCATAAGGGACCCCCAACAATACTGTAAGATTTACCTCCAAGAGCTCAACCAGATTCCCATAGCAAATATCGAAGAATACCCTTGTACTTCTAGCAGAAGGAGGGGACAAAGAAACTTTTTTGAAATATGCCAAAGCACGCCATTCTTGTTGTTGTTTGCGTGGGTTTTTTTGGCCACACTACGTGGCTTGAGGGCTCTCAGTTCCCCAACGAGGGACTGAACCTGGGCTACAGCAGTAAAAGCCTGGGATCCTAACCACTAGGCCACCAGGGAACTCCTGAACATTCCATTCTTAACAAGTACCCCCAGGAGAAACTAGTTAACCAGAGCCTAACCTGCTAAGGTATTATCAGAAGGTAACTGACCTAAGGAAGGGAAATATCCAACTCCAACCAACTCTAGCCATCCTGTGCCTCCTAAGTGGGGCTGGAAGGGCAGAGAAAAAACTAAGAAACACAGTGATGGACCATCTCAGAGCCCAAGTGCTAAGTACAACTATTTTGGTCACCCTCAAAAGTCTGTATGAAAGGCCCCACATCTGAAACAAACCAGTAATGACACTATACTCAGGGTATACCCAAAATTCCTCTGGGATAAAGAGGCAAACATGAACCCAAAGGAAACAACAGGAGACTGCACAAAAGCCCCACTTTGCTTATAGGGAAACATAAGCCTCCTCTCTTCAATGAAAAGGTCCAAGAGGTACTAGAATAGTGGTTCATCAAAATACCTTTTGGGCTCCTTCAAAGCAAAGATGCCCTGGCTTCACACTTAAGAGTCAGACTCAACAGATGGGCTCCAGATGATCCTGGTGTGCAGCCACGGTTGAGAACCACTGCTCTAGAAACCTGCTGGAGATCTTTTGAAAGCACTCACACCAGGAGCGGCCATCAAGGATGTCCATCTGCACAGCCAACTTAGCCTGTCGGACACTGTCCATGACATGGCGAGAATGTTCATCTCCGGAGTCAGTCCGCAGCTGGCGAAGCACCATTGACAGGTTTTGAAGGGAGACTTTGTTCTTGCACTACAAATGGAGAAGCCACATACTTAACCTTCATGGTTCTCTTTCTCCTTTCCAGATCTATTTTATTTCAGGCTTCTAATTTTTCATCTTAACTCTTACTGCCATCTGTATCTAAGACTCCCATCTACAAGGATCAACTTGGTTACTTTTCACTTCTCATCTACCTCTGAACCTGGTCCCATCATCTTCTTCCTCATCCACCTCTGCTCCGCTATCCTTTCTCCCCTCTTCTGATTCTGTTCTCTTAGTTCCCATGCAGTTCTACTCTGGTATTCATGGCCTAGGGAAACTCACAAAACCAGAGAAATCCCATCCTCCCCATCTGTGTTTTCTGGGGGCACAGTGGGCAGCTCACATGGGTGAGGGCTCCTGAGAAGCAGGTGTGGGCAGCTGCAATATCCCCTTTCTTCCAGTACACCTCACCCAGCTGGTTCCAGGCTTCTACCAGCTTGGGCTCCAGCTTCACAGCCTTTGACAGAAGCTCCTCAGCCTTGGGGCTATAGTCAGGAGTCACATTCAGTGCCTTCCCGGTCAGCATCAGAACCTGGGCATTGCCCTGGACAGAACCTAGGAGGAGGGGAAAAGATAAAGGAAACCCAGACAGTTTTACAGGTGAGACCAGGGTACTTTCAAGGAATCATGCTATGCAAGTTCTAGCAATCAAATAATTAAGGAAAATCTTCATGAACAAACAATTTATTGAAAACCTATTATGTTAGAAAACAAGGTAACAAAGAAAGCATTATCTCTACCTTTGAGGGGCTTACAATCTAGTGGAGAGGACAATGTCTATCCATGGAAAATTAAAACACAATGAAAAAGAGCATACCGCATACACCCAATAAATGGACTTTACAAAGTGAAAGGGAGAAAAGACAAGACACTCCAGGGAGAAAAATGATGTAAACAAAGACAAAGTAGCAGAAAGGAGAAATACATGTGGCATGTTCATGGGAGGATGGATGGTTCAACCTGAATGAAACAAAAGGCTCCTCTGTAAGTAGGTAGTCAGACATAAGGGTAGAGGGAAAAAAGTCAGACAATGAAGACTTGAATAACAAAGGGCTGGTTTAGACCTCAACCAGTCAAGAGTAGGAATCTTTGAAAATACTTGAGCAAAGAGGCAGACAAGAGATGAGATTAAATTCATGAAGCAATTATTTAGAAAGATTATGGCCACGGTCATTATTTCAGTAGATTTGAAAGTAAAAGAAATTAAGAGACAGAAAGGTCAGTTAAGAAGATTACTGCAACAGTAATCAAGCAATGAGCATGCTCTTTTTCATTTCACAGCATTTGGAAATGGAGTTTAGGGAACGGAAAGGCTGCCATCCTGCACAGGCACCCTTAGAAGAAACATTCTGTTGTACTAACTTGTAGCAGCCACAAACAGGATACCAAAGAGTCTACAGAGAGAGCAAAGCTCCATCACATTTCAATGAGGAACAGCGGGTTGTGTGTTCTTTTGGGACTCATACCCACTACTTCCTCCATCTGCTGCAGGGTCTTCTCCATCTCTTCCCGCACATCTTGCTGCTTCCTCCCAGCATGCTCAACACTATGTGTCTCAAAATAGCACTCGCGAAATGAATACAGCTGATCCACCAGTTCCTAGGAAGATAAGAATGAGACCATTATAAGAACGGTCTCCATTAAGTGGAGAGGATACCAGACAAGTAAACTTTGAGACTGGCTAGCCATACCAACTTTTGGCCTAGAAATGCTGATCCTCTACCTCACCTAGGAATGACACAAGAGGCAGGTTGCAGACAGGGAAGGAAAGTTGTTCAGCCCCCTCTCACACTGTCCCAAGTCAATCTGTACCATGATGACAGTCTCTCCTCTTAGACCCAGGGGAGCTTCCAGTATGATTAAGCACTTCACATACCTTAGTCAGGAGAGAGGAAATGCTTTGCACCTTGAGATAAAGTTAATAAGATCATCCTATCTAGTACTGGTCCCTAAGTATAAAATTTTGAAATTTACCCTTAAAACTGGACTTCCTAACAATAAAAATCCCTTATCCCTGATATTTCCTATGCCAATATCTGAAAACATGTGACATTTGTGAGTATGACAAACGTGAGAGCCATTCTCTACGACAAACAGGCCAATTTAAGCTTGATAAATTTTGTATTTTTGCAGTTTTGTTTCTTTAGATATTTGTGTTGTTTGTTTGTTTAGTTTTTATCAAGTCATCCTTTGGCTCGCCTACATTCTTTCCAAGTAAATGTTCTCCTTCCTCTTTAAATATCTCTGTTTGAGTCTTCCTGGGACATCAGTCAAAGCTTTTCCATTATCTATTCTTTCCTAAAACAAAACAGCAGTAGAAAGGTATAATCCAATCCCACCAAGTCTTACCAACTACCTCTGCATCACATCCCAAATCCATCCACCAGTCTCCATGTCACTATAAGGACCCTCAACTAAATCAGCATCGTTACTTGCCTGAACTATTTCAACAGCTTCTTAACTGGTCGCTCTGCTTCTACTCTTTCCCATTCTCCTCATATAGCTGGAGTGGTCTTACAGAAATGTAGGTCATGTCACAAACACTCAGATAGTTTCCCACTGCAGACAGAATAAAATCCAACTCCTTATTATGACCTAGAAGACTGTGAGATCTGACCTCCCACCATTCATCCTGCCACAAACTTCACTTCTTATCACTCTCCTACACTATTCAAGCCACACTGGCTTTCATCCAGGTCCTCAAATCCACTCTCAATCCTGCCTACACACATGCTGTTCCCTCTGCCTGGACGTTCCTTTTCCAGACCTTTGCATGGCTCATTCCTCTTCATTATTTAGGTCTCAGTTCAAACACCAATTTCTCAGAGAGGCTTTCCCTGACTACCCAAACGAAAGTAATTCCTTCCTCCTCCACCCTACTGTTAAATCACACTCCTACTTCTCTTCACAGTATTTGAAATTAAAATTCTACCCAGAATGATGAAATTAGATTATCTCCTTCTATAACAGTGCTTTTTCAAGTTTTATTGTATTATTTCCAGGACCCAGCCTACAGAGATTCTGATGTTAGTGGTTTTAGCAGAACTCAAAATTCTGCATTTTAACAAGCACCCTGCATGACTTTAATAGAAATGACCTGTAAAATACACTTTGAGAAAAATCCTTAATATATTCCTTCTAGCCTAAAATGTCTATAACAATGAAATAAAGTTTACCACCATTCCCATGAATAGCAACATCACCATCCTTTTCCTCTCTCTACTCCATTCTCCCATTCCATCCTTGCGCCTTCCCCACCCACCCCCAAGATACCCCAGTATCCTCTACCTCGCTGCTTAGGGCATCTACCACAAATAAGAGCAGGAAAAGACAACTCTCAGCAAATATTACAACCCATTTCCTTTCATCATGCAGTCAGCAACAGCTACATATTAAGAATTATAGAGAAGGTCTTGGAGAAGGCAGTGGTACCCCACTCCAGTGTTCTTGCCTGGAAAATCCCATGGACAGAGGAGCCTGGTGGGCTGCTGTCTATGGGGTCGCCCAGAGTCGGACACGACTGAAGCAACTTAGCAGCAGAGAAGGTCTTACTGTTTGCTTCTACTTGTAATAGAAAACATACAAGAAATTGTTTGGCTTTGTTGGTTTGTTTTGCTACAGTGAACATTTCTAGTAACTTTTGTCCTGGCAAAAATCAATATATGTATGTTGTTAAAATTCAAATAGGTACATGTAAAATAAGCAGGGTAAAAAATTCTTCATGATCATCCCAATAACCCCAGAGATAACCATGGCTTAGTTTACCTTTTCAGGTTTTTTCTATACATATACAAACATACATACACAATGTTTGTAAATACAGTGCTAGATTTGAGAATCTCTGATTTCAGACAGTCACACTAGGGAAAAGAATTACATCCAAGTCAACCGGATGTGAGGTAAAGCTCACACTCTAAAAAGTGTTATTAGTCTAATCTACTAAAGAAACAAAGAAATCTCATCAATTTTGCTGTAGAAGCCTTTAAGAAAGTTACAAACCTGTCATAAGTCTAACATTTACATTTCAGGCTGCCTTAGAATACAAAAAACTCAGTTTCTGATATTTAAGAAAAGTCTTGGATTATTAAAAGAAAAGAGTCAAGCAATTAGTTAGCTCCTATCTACCAAGTACAAGACTGTCCCAGTTACCACAGTCAACTGTGGACTGAGTGCAGTCTGGAGCCTTCTGCATTAGACCCCAAACTGGAATTGTGGAGTACACAAAAAAATCAAAACTGTTAAATTCTAAGGAGAGTAACCAGAATGCAAGCGGTGCAAGCCATTACTGTGATTGTTGCCAATTTGAAAGCATGAAAGTACTGAAGAAGGGGTCTTATCAAAACTACAAGCAATAGGTAATAGCTCCTGCAGATGTGCCAAACTCACGTGTATACTATTTGTTATGGGTGAATCGGGAGGGGGGGGCGCGGGGGAAGGAATACAACCTCCCAACAATGTACAGGAATAAAGTTAGGAGCAATAAATCCTCTTCCCTACAGGACTGAAATTGACTGCAGTCGGGTCAGCACCACGGGATCCCAACAAACTGGCTGCGCCTGTCGCTTGGCCCCGAGGGGGTCCTCTAGCCCGTTGCGGCTGCACCTTTGGGAGTTGTTATAGTAACCACGGGGACACAAGTAGCGTCGGGTATGTGTCAAGAAATTCGCAGGCAGTGTATAAACTGGGCTCTCTACTTCTTCCCAAGTAACAAAAGCAGATATGTATTTTAATCTATGACCCCACCTGCAATTTCTGCAAGACCTCCTTGACTTCTTCCTCTTCAACAGCCATCATTTCCCAGCTTCTCCGCCCCCGACCTAAAACCACAGAGACGCATACCCGTCCCCAAGATAGAGCCACAGCGACATCTAGAGCTCTGGAGGCTTATGGCACCTGAGTGAAAGAGCTGGTTTTCTAGGAAGCGCGCCGCTCCAAACTTAACTGCTAAGTGGATTTACCTGGTGGCTCAGACTGTAAAGAATCCGCCTGCAATGCCTACAGCCCAGAGAAAACGGTCTGCAATCACTTTCAAATTCATAAATTTGTCTTTTCCAAGTCCTGCAAACAAAATATTCTCAGATTAAGTACCTGCGTATTATTGTTTTGTCTATTCCTATTTGTTTATACCAAGATTATAATACCCCAGGAGAAAAGCACTAAGAAAGTGGGTGCCTGTGTTATAACCTTAAAATTTTGAAGGAAGTGTAGTAGTGGTAAGGTAACTTGCCTGAATGTTTTCCAAACTTTACAGTGATTTTCTACATATGGGAGGAATTTTATAATTTTTAAAACACTATCCTAATAAATTGACTACACTTGGAATGGTATTAAGAAAGCCACCACTAATACACTAACAGTGTGTGTGTGCTATGTGCGGGCACACTGGATCCCTGGGTAGAGTGTGTGTGTGTGTTCATGCACGCTGGATCCCTGGGTAGTGTGTGTGTGTGCACATGCGTGTATGAAGAGCCTGGTAGGCTAGTCCAAGGGGTCACAAAGAGTTGGACACAGCACACACACATATGTATCAGTACACTAATAATGTTTATATATTGAAAACTATATCCCAAAGGGTATTTAACAAACAATTGACTGTGTCTGAAGAGGGAAATAGGGGGACTGAGAGCTGTCTAGGAAAATAACTTTCTTCTCATTGTGTACACTGTTGAATGTTTGTCATGTAAATGTATTACTTATTCAAAAACAACATAATTAAAAAAAAAAAAAGGATTTGCTTCCACCAAGACTATCTCTGTTGGAGAAGGAAATAGCAACCCACTCCAGTGTTCTTGCCTGGAGAATCCCAGGGATGGCAGAGCCTGTTGGGCTGCCGTCTATGGGGTCGCACAAAGTCGGCCATGACTGAAGTGACTTAGCAGCAGCAGCAGTAGACTATCCCTGCATGAGAAACAAGACACTACAAGACTAACTGCTTCCAGAAAGGAAAAGTGAGCAGTTCAGGAATAGGAGTGAAAGGCAAGAGTTTTCACTCTATGAATTTTTTGTACCTTTGGAATTTGTACCATGTGAATGTATTAAACTCTTATATTTTTTTAAAAGTAGAATGCAACCCAGCAATCCCACTGGGCATACACACCGAGGAAACCAGAATTGAGAGAGACACGTGTACCCCAATGTTCATAGCAGCACTGTTTATAATAGCCAGGACATGGAAGCAACCTAGATGCCCATCAGCAGACTAATGGATAAGAAACCTGTGGTACATATACACAACGGAGTATTCAGTTCAGTTCAGTCGCTCAGTCGTGTCCGACTCTTTGCGACCCCATGAATCGCAGCAGGCCAGGCCTCCCTGTCCATCACCAACTCCCGGAGTTCACTCAAACTCATGTCCATCGAGTCAGTGATGCCATCCAGCCATCTCATCCTGGGTCGTCCCCTTCTCCTCCTGCCCCCAATCCCTCCCAGCATCAGAGTCTTTTCCAATGAGTCAACTCTTCACAATGGAGTATTACTCAGCCATTAAGAATACATTTGAATCAGTTCTAATGAGGCAGATGAAACTGGAGCCAATTATACAGAGTGAAGTAAGCCAGAAAGAAAAACACCAATACAGTATACTAATGCATATATATGGAATTTAGAAAGATGGTAACGATAACCCTGTATGCAAGACAGCAAAAGAGACACAGATGTATACAAGTCTTTTGGACTCTGTGGGAGAGGGAGAGGGTGGGATGATTTGGGAGAAAGGCATTGAAACATGTATAATATCATATAAGAAGCGAATCGCCAGTCCAGGTTCAATGCAGGATACAGGATGCTTGGGGCTGGTGCACTGGGATAACCCAGAGAGATGGTACAGGGAGGGATGAGGAAGGGGGGTTCAGGACGGGGAACATGTGTACACCCATCGGATTCACGCTGATGTATGGCAAAACCAATACAATACTGTAAAGTAATTAGCCTCCAATTAAAATAAATAATTTTTTTAAAAAAATAAAGTAGAATGCAATCTTTAAAAAGTAGCATGTAATAGGGAGAAGGCAATGGCACCCCACTCCAGTACTCTTGCCTGGAAAATCCCATGGATGGAGGAGCCTGATAGGCTGCAGTCCATGGGGTCGCTAAGAGTCAGACACGACTGGGCGACTTCACTTTCACTTTTCACTTTCATGCATTGGAGAAGGAAATGGCAACCCATTCCAGTGTTCTTGCCTGGAGAATCCCAGGGATGGGGGAGCCTGGTGGGCTGCTGTCTATGGGGTCGCACCGAGTCAGACACGACTGAAGCGATTTAGCAGCAGCAGCAGCATGTAATAGTCCACCAGAGTTTTTCTTTAGTTTTAATTATAGCTTACTTATACTTCAAA
The DNA here is from genome assembly GCF_016772045.2 of Ovis aries. Lineage (NCBI taxonomy): Eukaryota > Metazoa > Chordata > Mammalia > Artiodactyla > Bovidae > Ovis > Ovis aries. The sequence goes on along the minus strand of NC_056060.1, from coordinate 25,070,990 downwards.
TTGATTCTGTGAATCTAACAAAGGAAGCAAAGGTTCAGGACAGAAATCATGAATGTACAAAAATTATTTCTTCACATCACTTTTCAACAAATTTTAAAACTTCATAGGGAAGAAAAAACCCTTCAACCTATAAAATCTGTGTAATTAGCAATGAAATAGAAAGGGGTGTTTTTGAGCTTTTAAGTAAAGATTTTTTCATCCTCTTTCTCAGATACCATTTTAACTTTGGGGTACTATAGTTGGCGATGGACAGGGAGACCTGGCGTGCTGCGATTCATGGGGTCGCAAAGAGTCGGACACGACTGAGCGACTGAACTGAACTATAAAATTTATTTTTTAAGAGATTTGATATTCTATACCCTTAAAGAAGAAAATGTTACTTGGTTGCTATTAAATTAGGTAAAGCAAGGGTATTTACTTGCCTTTCTACAATGACTAAATATAAAATACACTCAAATGATTTTATTATGACTTTTACTACCTAAAAAACAATGGAACTTGGAATTTAGGTAATTCCATGGCAGTTCTTCCCAAGCCAGTAACAATAAATCACAAAATCTAAGAATTAGAAAAGGCTGTAAGGATAATTTAATTCAACCCCTTACATCACAGACATAGAAACAAAGGCACCAAAAGTTTAAACTTAAACTTGTACAACTAATATATGGGGAAAAAAAATAACTAGAACCTTGATGTTCTGGCTCCTCAACCAGTATGATTTCAAGTCTTACCTCTAATAGGATGTAAAGTTACTGAAAGTATCCTAAAATTTCTTTATTGGTTCTATATTTTACTGTGATAGTAGTCATAAATGACCACTATTTAATAAAGAAAAACAAGGAATAAATCATTATAAGTATTTTAATTACTATAATCTTGAGATCAACAACATACTGGCAAGTTTTCTGCAGTAGAAGTGCATTCCTAAATAAGTAGATCCAGGGAAACAGCTAGCAAAAAAGAAGTAATTTTATCTTAAATGCCAAAAAGTTAGCTTTCAACATAGCTTTATCAATGTGAATTACTCTTAAACAGAAATAGGAACTAAACATACATGCATCAAACTGTACCTTCATTCAATGATATGATACCTCCAAACAAGTTCATACATGGGCAAATACATTAAGTATATACAAATAAATGTATGCTCCCAAATAACAAGCTACAGGCTCACTCACTAGTTCCTGAAACCAAAATTTTCACATAAACATACTGTCAAATGTGACAACAACAAAAAAAAATGTAAAGAAACATATATACACCAGAACCCAAACTGACATGTAACATAAAACAGAGGTGCTTATACAGTATACTTAAACATATGGCTCAGCCAGAAATGGCTCAAACATAAACAAATGGTGATCTACAAATACCCCAAAATATTGCAAGCTTTTTGCTACCAGTGAAAACTCAACAGTTCACCCTAAAATTGAGTTTAAAATGCTTATGCCTCAAATAAAAGAAAATGAAAAGGAAACCTGAAGCCACCCCCCGCCCACTGCCACTTAATCTCCTGTAAGTTGGAAATGTGAAGACACTTTTGAAGACTCAGTACAAACACAAAAGGCTGGTGACTCCTATATAAAACAAAGATTATTTACTAAGTGAAATCACTGAAAGAGAACAGAGAAAACTGTGTGAGGTCAACTAAATTCTTTTTACTTTAAAGGCCCTGCTAGAGACTGGCTGCTGCTCTAATTCATTATTTGGGGAGGCAAAACTAAAAAAGCTGTTGGCAGGTTCAGGTGCTGTGGGAGAACCCACAAAAAATGGTCTGAACTGAAAATCTCCATCTCCAACACCCCGATTTCGAACTGGTGTACTGTCCAAAGGAAACCTGGAGTTGTTCCCTAGAAGAAAAATACGGGAAGAACTTAAGTATCTATTTCCTTGGATCAAAAAACAAAGTCATTCAATAATATTTTAACAGAACTCAACACTTACGACATGCGTAAAACATAAACCTTGGATAAAGAAAAGATGGCCCCCTCCCCTTACCACAGTATATACACATATAACCTTCTTCTGTGTGCAGTTTCCAGTGATAGCCATTACCTCACCACCAAAAGTAATTTAACACAGTGAAATACTTTTGTCGAGCTAGAATCTACAGTATCATAATTTTATTCATTATCTATTCATCTACATCCAAGAAATAGCATATATATTCATGTGTGTGTGTATGCATGTGTATGTCTTTTGTCCCAGGTTCTTTAAGAACAAATTTCTTTGTTACAATTTCCGTAAGCACTCTGGAAAATATATGACTACCATGAAAACCTGGCACATATTCATGTCCCAAGATTAATTAGCACACCCTCAAGAAAAATTATACAATAGATCTGATATAATAAACATTTAACAGCTTCCACTGGGGCTTCCCTTGAGGCTTAGCTGGTAAAGAATCCGCCCGCAATGCAGGAGACCTGGATTCAATCCCTGGATTGGGAAGACCCCCTGGAGAAGGGAAAGGCTGGCTACCCACTCCAGTATTCTAGCCTAGATAATTCCATGAACTGTATAGTCCATGGAGTTGCCAAGAGTCGGACACAACTGAGCGACTTTCACTTTCACTGAACCCATCCTTGGCTTTAGTTATATAACTAAAGGAGAATGCTGACTATATCTACTTCAAGCCAACAATGGTGGCAAGAGGTGAAAGGAAAAGATATGTGTGTGCAAAAAAAGGAACAGGTAAGAACTGGTAAAAATGGAAGAAACTGAAATAAATGTGGATAGTCACAAGGAAAAAATAAGAATATATATAATGCCCATATACAATAATATTTTGATTGACTAAATCATATGATTAACTGAAAGCTAAGTTGAAACTTATTTTTGTTTCAGTTCTATCTGATATTCTTCATCTCACTACTTCATGCCTTTTCTAGGATATCATCTTCTCCTCAACAATAAAATTCAAAAAAAAGAGGTTTTATAAAAATCCAGCTCAAATAAAAGTTCATCTCAAGAATTTTCACTTTTTTGTGTGTCAAAAAAGTATATTAATAGCATAGTAAAAACTATTAGATTCTGTCATATCAAGAGTGGTATAAAGGAGAGAACTCAGGAAGAGATTCACTGCCATCTGCCAAGTAGAAAAAGCTAAACTGTATATTTCCAGGAGGCAGAAATCCTATCTGGATAATCCTTACATCCCCATTGCCCAAAATTTTTTCCAGCAGTCTGGCACATGAAACATGCTTGATAAATATTTGATAAATTTATGGATGAATAAACAGAAGAACAACCAATAATAACTTAAGAACTGTGCAATCAGTATTGTCATGTGAAAGAAACTAAAACATGGTCTTCTCACAGGATAGTATATAATTAAAAGAGTATGGCTCTGAAGATAGCTCTGTGACCTTGACCAAATTACTTAACCTCTCTGTTCCTCAGCTTTCTCATCTGTAATATAGGCATGAAAATAAACACCTACCTCATAAAGTTTTATAAATGACACAAATACATGTGAAATTATAATAGTTTCTAATACTTAGTAAGGAATTAATAAATGGCAGCTAATATTATTATTATTACTGCAACTAAATAGCTTTTCATTTGAAGTGGAAATTTGCCAGCTTTAATTTTGGAATTATTTACTCTGTTCAAATAAATTGAAGATGTAAATAAAAATGTAAGCAAATAAAACAGATAAAAGTAAGGATGTGCTAATCGAGACACAGATGAAGAACCTAGAGCCTACCACTAATACTACCACTCTAGGCCTCTGGAGTCTCCACTAACTGCATGGAACTATGCAGGGCACAGTGTGAAACATCACTAATTTAATTTAAAGAACTGATACTGGATATTACATGTCCTTTCTTACCTAATGGGAAGCCAAAAACACCAGACTGTGCAATCATAGATGGTTCAAGAGTACTATCTTGGTTAGCAATAGTAATATTTCGTAGCCTAAGGCTATCATAGAGGCCTTGGAGCTTTTGATACTGGCGATTTCGCTCCATAAGTTTCTCAGAAATGTCACTGAACTTTTTCTTATATTCTTCTAGCACTTTCTTCATGGAGGTGACCTCCCCTTTCATAGAGGTCAATTCTACATCCTTGCTCTGTATTTGCTGAGTATATATCTTCTCCATCTGTTTCAGATGGCCCTCTGCCTTGCTGAAATTGTATTCTTGATAGAGACGCTCCTGGTGTACCTGTCCCAAGAGAGAAAAGATTTAAGGTAATAAATGCAAAGTTGTTTATTTTAACTGTTTACAAACACAGAAAGAAAAGAAAGACACACATACCGGAATATTATTACTTTAAATTTTAGAACCAGATTAAGAAGAAATTAGGATGTACAAAAGAATAATTATGTCACTAAATGCAAAGAAAAAAAACTGGAGGAATACTCTCAAAGCATGACCATTACACCAACAAAAAATGTGAATATTTGTTTAACCTCAACAAGTGACATGTAGACCAAAGGTTTCCAAGAAATCTAACACTATGTTTCAAGTAATCCATAATGTGGAGAACATATTATAAAACAGTCCCCAATTATCCCTGCCTTCTGACACATATCCTCCTCTTGATCTAAACAGGACCTGTGACTAGATTACAGGAAAAAGGACAGGATATCGCTTCATCAGTACATTACATAAGAATATAGTTTCTCTTACTAGCATACTCTCTCTCTCTTGCTGGATTTGTGGAAGCAAGAGACCAAGTTGGAAAGCCCAACAGGCAAATGACTAAGAGCAGTCTCTGGGCAACAGCCAGCAAAATACTAAGGTCACAATGACTTTAAGGATAGACTTTACAATAATACCACATGTTCATGTTCAATCAATACTACCCCCCAAACTGGGATCTACTTTAAGATATACTGTCTATTCATTTCAGTCAGTAAGTATTTACTGACACTTAAGACCAATAACTATGATGGCCACTGAGGACCCAAAGATACACAGGAATCAAACATGACCTAAAGAACTCTCCTAACTAGAAAAGATGAGCAAATATATAAGTAATTATAATATAGTATAAATAATACAACAAAGTAAGCATAAGATGATATAGGAGCATATAAAAGGAATATTTTACCTAGAAAAATATAATGAAAATATTTACATGACAGATGACAGACATTTTAGAAGCATTATTATAATTGCATATATAACACTATTATACTCAAGGACCTGATTAAAGTTCTCCACAGATAAGCCTTTCTAAAAAGAAGCCAAAGGCAAAAATCAAAAAAGGAAATAAGGATATGAATTTGAAGATAAGAATGCTCATTATAGCATTTTTTTAAATAACCTACAATTTATGATATAATTCAATCATTAAAATTATGATTTCATCAAACACACAAAAATTTTAAACCTCTGTATGTCAAAAAAACTAATGAAGTCTAACAAAAGTGAAAAAAAATTCTCGCAACATCTGAGTTAAGTATATGTATAGAGAGAATTCTTATAAATCAGTGGGGGAAAAACTACAGCAACTGACATAAAACAGACAATAAAAGAAAAATATACTTAAAATACAGGAAAATGTATTCATCTAAAGGTCATCCAACAAATGCATATTTAGAGAGCAATGAGATTCTACTGTAACCATACCTAATTGGCAAGCAGAAAGTATGGTGAACAAGCACTCTCCTCCATTTCTTAAGGGAACACAAACTGACATAATCTAACTGGAAGGCAACTTTTAATACTACAATTTTTAAAACTTTGAAATGTTTCACTTTCAGGTATTTAAAGTTAGCAAAAAATTAGGATATGAATTTAATGAAAATAGTACTCATCCCAGCATTTTAATAACTTGGAAATAAATTATGATACATTATAACCATTAAAATTATGATTATAGAATGGCTAATTTTTAAATATTTAATAAAATAGTCATAACAGGCATAATCTACTGTCAATTTACCTGGCCACAAAAATGGTATCTGTGGTATTATCCTATGTTTGTATAGACAAAAATATATATAAGCATATATTTATACACAGGAAAATCTAGTAATATACAAACAAGTATCAAGAGTGGTTATCTCTGAGTGATGAAATTATGGATTATTTTTATTTTCTTCCTTTTGGATTTTCAACACTAAACATATTACTTTTGCAAAAAAGAAAATTAAAAAGAACATTTTTCCATACATTTATTAAAAAACAAATACAAACACAGTGAAGGAAAAATTTTAGGAGCACTCACATACACCTCAAAACATACTCTCCAGAAAAACTAGCCTAAGCACTAACCTGGTATGTCCAGAAGGCCAGCGCTCGGGAGCTGATGTCCAACACAATCTCTGGTCGAAGTCCCGCTAATACCATGGCTTTATATTCTTCTGATGGACTGAGTTCTGTGCGGACAATATCTAGCTTTCCAGAAAGAGTACTGTTGCAGGCAGGGCAGATAGCTGGTGAACGACTAAACTCACCACTACCATGCTGATCACAGAATATATGAGAGCAGGCAGTGACCCATGCATAACCAGAGAGTTTGACACGACACTTGCGATAATTACAAAGCAGCATGTCTTCACACAAAGACATAATAGATAATAAAGTCTCCAGATACTGAAAATAATCCTAAAAAAGGATAAATGAAAAAGTCAATTTGCAGTAAAATTAAATAAATAAATTAAAATAAACGAAACATGTTTTTATTTTACTAAGGCAAAATAATATACCTTTTATTATGCTTTCGTATTACAATCAATATATAATATTGATTTCAGCCACCCAACAATATTGTGCTCCTTCTTTTTGCAAACCACTGCTAAGGCCATGAAAAAAATTTTTAAGGAAAAAGTTAAAGACAAAGGTAGTTCCACATCTCACTTATAAGTTTAAAATAATATGTTCATGCAAAAAAAAAAAAAGGTTTAGGAATATTTACAAAGTACAGATAAAAATTAAATTCGTGCTTTTTGCCACTTCTCAATACCTAAACAAAAATCCAAATGTATTACCCTCATAGTTTGCTAGAATATTTTAGTATCACTTCCACACTTGGCAGATATAAAAAGTCCAGGCACTAATTTTAGCCATTTTTTAATGCAAAGTATTTTAAGTTACATTTTTAGGTTTTCATATATTCTGAGATTCCTCAGATTGTTTAACTGTGTTGCCTTGACTAAAAGACTAGTAGTAACCTATACTATTAAATAGAAACTAATTTAATTCATTCAAGTAGTTGACATTATAAAGCCTGAAAAATCTATATAAAAGCAAACTTTATCACCAATTAAACAACTCACCTATTAATGTAAATACTATTCAATGCTATGCTTCTATTCCATTATTTTTCAATATAGTGTCTACTGTCACTGGAGTTTAATCCAAACTAGGCAACAATATCCTGAACACATCAAAATTAGTCATTACTGTATAAAATTGGTCTTCTCTTGTGCCTCAGACAGTAAAGAATCTGCCTGCAATGCAGGAGACCTGCGTTTGACCCTGGGTGGGGAAGATCCCCTGGAAAAGGGAATGGCTACCCACTCCAGCATTCTTGCCTGGGGAATTCCACAGACACAGGAGCCGGGTGGGCTACTGTCCAAGGGGTTGCAGAGTCAGACACGACTGAGCGGCTAACAAATAAAATTATAGTGTCACTAATAAAATAAGTGACACACCAATTACACACCAAGGGAAGATGGTCACATTTAGAAACAGATAAATTCTGTCGAGACAGTTGCCTGGGTCACAGGGGTAGGACAAGGATGCTCCGACACTTTTTACCCCAAATGTCCCTGCTGAAGGAGTCTCCACAGGTACCCGGTGGCCGCAGTTACAAGGCCTGTGTCCCTCCGGCAGGATAGAGTGCAGACGGGAAGCAGAAGAGCTGGGAACAGTTTGGAATCTGAGTCCCTTACCAGGCAGAGCCAATGTTAGTTGCTCAGTCTTGTCCGACTCTTTGCAACCGCCAAGCTCCTCTGTCCACGGGATTTCCCAGACAAGAATACTTGAGTGGGTGGCCATTCCTTTCTCCAGGAGATCTGCACCAGGCAGAGCGAGAGGTACAGCTAGTTCAAAATTTTCCACAAGGTCGGGGAAAGAGTCAATTTAGTGAGCTGTCCAATTTAGCGAGGACCAAGTTTTGAAGATTAGACTCACGGAAACTTCAAACTAGCAGCGCTCTCAAAAGAAAATACTAACAAGATTAATACAAATTAAAAAAAAAAAAATCTAACCTGAGACTCCCAAGAAAAGCGCGGGAAAACACCGTTGCTTCCTTAACTCCACCACAACGACGACGACGACAAGCGAGGATTCTCCACTGGCGTCCCGCTACGTCTTGGGGCGCATGCGCGGGGTCGCCCCAGAGCCTGCCGGGTGGTGGGCGCCGAGTCACGCGGCTCAGGATCCTGGGACCCGAGGCCTTTGGCACCCAGACTATGGGCCTTGCACCCCCAGGCGCGCGAATCTTTGAGCGAATCTGACTGAGCCTGGTCTAGGTGTCCCACTTGGGAGCCTCGCAGATACTGTCATTGTGTGCCGTTTTCAGCCCTCGACTGGCTCAAGCTGTTAGTTACATGCTAGTCGTGTCTTTGTAGCCGCATGGACTGTAGCCCACCAAGCCCGTCTCTCCTAGCTGTCCTCAGCCTAACACTTGAGGTCAGAACAGAGTGGGGACAGTTGAGAAGCTAACAACAGGAGTGAGTCCATGCAGGTGTTTGTCCTGGGAAATTTTAGGGAGTACTGGCTGGTCAACAAGACTTTGTATTTCAGCAAAGTCCCCCAAATTGTGTGATATCTATAACTTGACACCTACCACCTCTGTTATATTTTCTGCCATTTTTTAATCCGTCTTGAGATAGACATCTTTCCAGTTTTTCACATCCTCTATATAAAGAACTCGATTTAGAATCTGCATATGAACGTTCATTACAGCTCTTAAGCAATAGGGTTAGGTGTCACAGCTTTTCTGAGATCATCTGCCTGTGTACATTCCTGGGCCTGCTTGAATTATTAATTGTTTAAATGTTTGCACCCATTTTATCCTAATACTTTTACCTATTACATTTTCTCTTCTGTACTTACTGTATGACTTTCTGCTCAATCTATGAGTCTATTAGAATTCATATTAGAAATTAAGCTGAGAGCTCCAGGGGTCCTCAGAATATAAGCCTATTTTGTAGCCACCTTTCCTGAAGATGTGACACTAGTATGAATTAGAAACAAACAATCCAATAATTCAGCAACACAACGAAGACACTAAGCCCTGAAAACCCCTTATAGGTTGTGAATCTGGATACTAAACCTTTCTCCTTCAGACAAAAACCTACCGTGATTAAACAACTTTCTCTAGTTTTTTGTCTATCTGTAACTGGTTCACAGTAATCAAGGTCATCTTGGCCTTTGTATACACTTCCTAAAATGTCTTCTGAGAGTTCAAAATGGAAATTCAATCTAGAGTTACAAAATGGGTTTGAAGAAAATAAGGGCTTCATATGTAAACCATGTAATCCCTAACATGTTTTGGTTATCTGAGCCTTTTGTGCATTTTCTGGTTTTAACTATGCCAAATGTAGAAAATATTGGAGTACAATAAAAAGGTACACTCTCATGTCAAGTTATAAAACACAAAACATTTACATTTGACCAGTACCTAACTTTGTGATTCTAGCCAAGTCACCTTTGTGCTACAATATGATCCCTTCCTGCTTCTTCAGCTTCACTGTTTCCCCAAAGCTTGGTGTAACTCACACCATTTTTAAAGTCAGTTTCCAATTTCCAACCCATTTGACTAAAAACCTATATGAATTGTGTGTGTGTGTATATATATATATACAGATAGATATACCTACACACACATACATTTGGTGCAGGGGGTCGGGGGCGACAGGGGACAACAGGGATATGTTTTGCCAGATAGGAAAAAGTGGGGGGAGCTACAAAGTCTTAATATAATATCCCACTGGTCTGGAATACCAGGAATTGACTTAACCTGTTTCTTGGTGGATTGCGTCCTGTTCTCTCATGGCATAGAAAAACCCTTCCGTGGCTCATTTCTAAGGTGCTCCTGAGGATGAAACCACTGAAATCAATCAAGGCTAGGATACAGAGACCTAACCACCAAAAAGAGCATTTTAAAATATTGGTTTTTTGAACTTATGGTTCCTGGGAGGAAGGGATAGTTATGGACTTTAGGAAGATCATGCACACAGTGCTACATTTTAAATGGATAACCAACAAAGATCAATTGTATAGCACATGGAACTCTGTTCAATGTTATGTGCCAGTCTGTATGGGAGGGAGTTTGGGGGAGAATGGATACATGTATATTTATGGCTGAGTCCCTTCACTGTTTACCTGAAACTACCACAACATTGTTAATCGGCTGTACCCCAATACAAAATGTTTTTGATGTTAAATGAATAAATAAACAAAACGCTAAAAAAAGACAGGTTTTTATTATTAAATATTAAACATAAAGAATATGTGGAGAATGACCATCACTCAATCTAATAAACCCAAACTTTTCTCAAGTTTGATGTTTTTTAATGAGGTAACAAGTTAACAGATATTCAATCCATTTTTCTTTTACCTCTCCAGAGGTAAACAAGCCAGGATTTGGGGGTTTATCATTCTCATACAGGTTTTTAACATGTATATACATCAAACTTTGTTTTCATGTTCTCAAACTACTAAATCTCACACAATACATATCAGTTGGCCATTTTTAAGTCTTTTTTTTTTTTTGAGGTGTAAAGTTAATACACATACCTTATATTAATTCATTTTTAACAGCCAAATTCTACAAACCACAATTTATTTATTCATTCCTCTAATGGACATTGGTTCCAGGCTTTTACAACTAAAAATATTTTACTGCAATAAACTTTCTGTGCCCATTTCCTTGAGTATACATGTCAAGAACTCCTTAAGAATACCCAAAGATTGGGTATAATCATCTTCCAAAAAAATGATGTTGCCAAACCGTCTCCAAAGTAATAAATTAATTTCACTGCAACCAGCAACTCCAGCCTTGACAACATGTTTAAGTGTCAGAGTTCGTCTGTTCTGTTTCAATTTTTGCCCATCTGATGGCAGTGAAATGGAATCTCAGTGTTGTTTTAATGTACAGTTATTTTATTAGTAGTTAGATTAAGCATCTTTTCATGTGACTACTCAGGGATCCTCATCTATGAATTGCCCATTCATATCCTTTGATCATCTTCTTAATTTAAATAGAGCCTTTGTCAGTTACATGGCATGCAAACAAAGTTTGAATTTTAGTGTATACAAAGTTATCAGTCTTTTCTTTTGCCTTATGGCTAATCCAATGTCACAGTGCCATATTCTTTGCTTTTATATAGGCTTGAAGTTTTGCTTTCAATTTACAGATCTTTAATCCATTCTTCCTAACATAAAGTCTGGATAAACTCTGACAGCACAATTTGTGCATTCATTATCATATACCATTTAACTGGAATTTTACCATGAAATTTGATTTTGATCTTGTTTAGATATTATAAGTACTTACTGGCTATATTATATGCCACATTTCTCTAAGAGCTTCAGAAATAATAATCTTCCTATTATGTTTGAATCTAAGACAGCATCATCTACTCTAAATCTAATTTGATATTTATATTTGCTTTAACAGAAGAATAGGTTTCATATTATAGGTTTCTAAAGAATAGGTTTCATATTATAAGAGAAGTTATTATTCAGACTCATTGCTATCCAGGTAGTTTATCAAGTCAAAATTTAAGTCCCAAGTATTCCATGTAGTCTTGTCGAAATGCCATTAAAATGGTTATCATTTCCAGAGATTCAAAAAAAAAAAAAATTCTACAGAGATTTTCATTAACTTCAAGTATTTCTTGAGTATCTATTCTGGGTCAGGCATTGTAGATAAGCAAGTTATCCTGCTTTCATGGAGTTTACAATCTAGCAAAGAATCAAACAATGATAGAAGAAAATATTTTACTCTTTTACTGCCTGTTAAATTTTTGCAAGTTGATTCTTATAAACCATTTCTGGTGAGAAAAGTCAGTGTCCACGTTTAATTTGAAGAATCATCCACCTTCATGCTGCGGAGAAAAAGATATTTTTAATATTTCCCTGAAAAGTGAATAACTACTCAATAGAAAATTGAGTAAACCATTTAAAATTTAAACATGAATGACTTCAGGTTATGTTTTAATAACTCCTAGAATCAACTAACTAGAGTGCTTCCTCTCATAGTGTTAGATCAGTGCTATTCAAATCTGTTACAATCAGGGTGTTCTCTATATATTAGATCCTCATGTTTTAGAATTAATGGAGTTGTTTAATCCCAAGTATAATTCTTAATCTAGAGTCACCACCTGCTTCACAATTGTTTGACTCCGCAAAAATCAGAAGGCACTAACGGACAGCCAACCCATCCCCATAGTGCCCTGAGTGAAGACAAGTCAGTTTAGCTATATGATGGACTAAAATCCCACTACTTAAGGCTCCAAGCAGTGAGAGGAACAGCCATCAAAGATTATCTCCAGTCACTTCAATAAATGTTTTAAGAAATATCACTATCACTTCTAAATTTTTTA